>NC_057401.1:53572151-54772151 GCF_019320065.1 Cervus canadensis
GTTTTTCCAGTAGTCATGTATGGATGTGAGAATTGGACTATAGAGAAAGCTGAGCACAGAAGAATTGATGCTTTTGAACTGTGGTGTTGGAGAAGACTCTTGAGAGTCCCTTGGACTGCAAGGAGATCCAACCAGTCCATCCAAAAGGAGATCAGTCCTGGGTGTTCATTGGAAGGACTGATGCTGAAGCTGAAACTCCAATACTTTGGCCACCTGATGCGAAGAGTTGATTCATTGGAAAAGACCCAGATGCTGGGAGGGGTTGGGGGCAGGAGGAGAAGGGGACGACAGAGGATGAGATGGCTGGATGGCATCACCGACTTGATGGGCATGAGTTTGAGTAAGCTCTGGGAGTTGGTGATGGACAGGGAGGCCTGGTGTGCTGCGATTCATGGGGTCGCAAAGAGTCGGACATGACTGAGTCACTGAACTGAACTGAACTGATATGCCATATAGTTTATTGTTATTTCTAGAGTTTAGGCTAATACTGGATCAATCAGTAAGGACTAAAATGAGAAGAGGACTCAGAAGGATGGATATGAGAAGGACATTCTTGATAAAGTAGTTGCGGTAGCAACGGCAAGGGCGCTCTGCATTGTTCTTTATATTTTTGGAAAAAGTGAGTAAATAGATTTTACTTTAGAAAGATTTAATATTTAATGTAAATTTACGTATAATGCTTGGGAGAATGTTTCTTTAATAAAAATATTTTTTCTTAAGAGTCTACTATTTTAATGTTGTCTATTCCCGTCACTGATGGAGTCTTAGAATATCCTCTATTATTACTCCAAAAATTATAATGCTTCTTTGGCTTATAATTAAGCCAAAAATTATAATGCTTGTTTTGATGTATAGAAAAAAGAGAAACGAGCATGATGTATGCAAAAATAAAGCCCTGAATAGTACTCAACTGAAGAACATCATATTGGTGTATAAATCAGAGTTCCTGGTTTGGCTCAACGAAGGTAAAGCTCAGTATCTGGGTCACAGCCAAATACTCTTTGAGAACCATGGAGCACAGGCACTAAATTTCCCTTTACTCAAATGCAAACCTGCTGCCCAATGTTAAGCAATCTTCACTGAATTGATGTTCTTCCTCTCAACTTATTTTACTTAATCATATTTATTAGGGAAGCTTAGCACATCAAAAACACATTTGAAAATAAGCCCATGATTAACCTTAGGGCAAAAAGTTAATGCAATGTGTATTGCCAAGTTCATTAACTATCTTCTTGATGGGCTAACAGCTGTGTGATGAAGACAGTAGCCATCAATTAAATGAACAGTGATCTTGAGACAAGAGTTTTCAGCAGGGAAGTCAGCTAGGTTATGGGCATTGAGAGGCAACCTCTGAATGGGCATATTTCCAAATGTTTTATGCCTTATGAGTTAGTATTTGTGAAAAGCCTATGCAAATTGGTCCATTGGGAAAGTCCAAAGACATTTACATGGTTTGGGTGGATTTTAATAAAAACTGATTTTTAGAATAGCATGAAGCATATCATATAATTACAGGCTCACATTCAAAAGTTGTTATTTATTTAAGGTATAAAGAGATGTACATAATAAAACATAAAATATTGAGTTTGCAATTATTCCTACCCCTTTATGTAACAGAAAGATGCCATTAGATAGAAATGCAATTTTAATAGAGACAGATAAAACTCATATAAAATTAGTATTTCTTGATGAAGTAGTTAGACACTATTTTGGGGACAAGAATTGACTAACATTTCAAAGTAAGAAAGAAATGCTTGTGAGTCATATGTTTAACTAAGTAAGGTGTATTATAACATTGTTTCTCTAGTTTAAGGGTGGTTGTTGTTGTTCAGTCATTAAGTTGTGTCCAACTCTTTGCAACCACACGGACTGCAGCACACCAGGCCTTCTTATCCCTCACCATCTCCCGGAGTTTGCCTAAGTTTATGTCCATTGAATTGGTAATGCTGTCTAACCATCTCATCCTCTGCCACTCTCTTCTTTTGCTTTCAGTCTGTCCCAGCATCAGGGTCTTTTCCAATGAGTCAGCTGTTCACATCAGGTGACCAAAGTATAAGAGCTTCATCTTTAGCATCAGTCCTTTCAATGAGTATTGAGGGTTGATTTCCCTTAGAATTGACTGGTTTTATCTTCTTGCTAGGGACTCTCATGAGTCTTCTCCAGCACCATAGTTCAAAAGCATCAATTCTTTGGTGCTCAGCGTTCTTTATGGTCCAACTCTCACATCAGTACATGGCTACTGGAAAAACCATAGCTTTGACTATAGGGACTTTTGTCAGCAAAGTGATGTCTCTGCTTTCTAATATGTTGTCTAGGTTTGTCATAGCCTTCCTTCCAAGAAGCAAGTGTCTTCTAATTTCATGGCTGCAGTCACAATCCAGAGTGATTTTGGAGACCAAGAAGAGAAAATCTGTCACTGCTTCTGCTTTTTCCCCATCTATTTGTCATGAAGTGATGGAACTGAATGCCATCATCTCTGTTTTTTTGAATGTTGAGTTTTAAAACAGCTTTTTCACTCTTCTCTTTCACCCTCATCAAGAAGCTCTTTAGTTCCTCCTTGCTTTCTGCCATTAGAATGGTATCTATCATCTGCATATCTGATGCTGTTGATATTTCTCCTGCCAATCTTTATCCCAGCTTGAGATTCATCCAGCCTAGCATTTCGCATGATGCACTCTGTGTAGAAGTTAAATAAGCAGGGTGATGATATACAGCCTTGGCATACACCTTTCCCAATTTGGAACCAGTCCATTGTTCCATGTTCGTTTCTAACTGTTGCTGCTTGCCCTGCATACAGGTTTCTTGGGAGACAGGTAAAATGATCTGGTATTTCCATCTCTTTAAGAATTTTCCACAATTTCTTGTGATCAACACAGTCAAAGGCTTTGGCATAGTCATTGAAGTAGAAGTAGATGTTTGTCTGGAATTCCCTTTCTTTCTCTATGATCCACCAAATGTTGGCAATTTGATTTCTGGTTCCTCTACCTTTTCTAAACCCAGCTTGTACATCTGAAAGTTCTCAGTTCACGTACTGTTAAGGCCTAGCTTGGAGAATTTTGAGCATTGCTTTGTTAGCATGAGAGATGAGTGCAATTGTGCGGCAGTAATTTGAACATTCTTTGGCATTACCTTTCTTTGGGATTAGAATGAAAACTGACCTTTTCCAGTCCTGTGGCCATTGCTGAGTTTTCCAAATGTGCTGGCATATTGAGTGCAGCACTTTCACAGCATCATATTTTAGGATTTGAAATAGCTCAGCTGGAATTCCATCACCTCCACTAGCTTTATTGGTAGTCATGCTTCCTAAGCCCCACTTGACTTCACACTCCAGATGTTTGGCTCTAGATGAATGATCACCCATCGTGGTTATCTGGGTTATCTAGTCCTTTTTTGTACTGTTTTTCTGTGTATTCTTGCCCCCTCTTCTTAATCTCTTCCACCTCTGTTAAGTCTTTACCATTTCTATTCTTTATCGTGCCCATCCTTGCATGAAATGTTCCTGAGATATTTCCAATTTTCTTGAAGAGAATCTCCAGTCTTTCCCATTCTATTGTCTTCCTCTATGTCTTTGCATTGTTCACTGAAGAAAGCTTTCTTATCTCTCCTTGCTATTCTCTGGGACTCTGCATTCAGCTGGGTATATCTTCAGTTGGGTAGGTGTAACCACTCTTAAAACATATAAAACCAAAAATAAACAAGGGAGGCCTCATAACTTAAAACTTTTGCACAGCAAAGGAAACCACTGACAAAATGAAAAGACAACCACTGAATAGGAAAAAATATTTGCAAATGATATGATTAATAAAGGATTAATATCCAGCCTATATAAACTATTCATACAACTTAACATCAAAAGACAATGCAATTAAAAAGTGGGCAGAATAACTGAACAAACATTTTTCCAAAGAGGAAATGCAGATGGCCAGGAGGCACATGAAAAGAAGCTCAACATCACTAATCATCAGGGAAATGCAGATCAAAACCACAATATGATACCATCTCACACCCATCAGAATGACTATCACCAAAAAGAACACAAATATTGGCAAGAATATGCAGAAATAGGAACTCTCATACACAGTTGGTAAGATATAAATTGGTGAAACCTTTGTGGAAAACAATATGGAGGTTTCTCAAAAGACTAAAAGCAGAACGACTTACCTCCCCAGCAATTCCACTCCTGGGTATATATCTGAAAAAAGCAAAACATGAATTCAAAAAGATACATCCACTGCAATGTTATAGCAACATTATTTATAAATGCCAAGATATGGAAGCAACCTAAGTATCTATCAGCAGATGAATAGACAAGGGAAATACAGCCAATATTTTATAATAACTCTAAATGGGATTATAGCCAATACTTTATAACTATACAGTTATTTTACAGTTATCTTAAAATCACTTTAAAAACTGTGAATCACTATATTTTACACCTGTAACACATAATATTGTACAGCAACTATACTGTAATAAAAAAAGTAATATATCAAACTACCTCTGTCTTATAGAGTTTGCAGAGAAGTTGTTCAAATGGTGATAATATTTGTTAGCAGCATGTTCCTGAAGCTTATAGACACTTGCCACAAAGACAGCAGAAGACCCTTTCAGTCAGTATGTTTAGAAAACCCAAGAGTTGGTCTGTATGATGCACTCAGCACAGTTCCTGGAAAGAAGCAAGTGCTCAGGACATTTAGCTATTATCCTAATAAAAATAATGGCATAAAAACTGTACGTTTCCACCCTAAGGAATGGCCCCATAATGATGCTGATTTACTACAACATGAAAATATTATGAGAAGGAAAATCAAAGAGGTAACATTAACATTTTCCTTTGACTGCCCAGGGAAAATAAAATTCTGTTCAGCCATTTATTGAAATTAAGCAGTTGTATTAAACCTGAGGTCATTTTATCCAGAAGAAATCCAAAGTGTTATTGGAGTCAGAATACTGAGTTTATATCAAACTTTGAGAAATTGTCTCTACTGTTCCAGAAAAATTTTTTTAAATGTTCTAAAATGCTACTCCCCCGGGAAATCTTGGATAGATATAAAGACATTCGCATCCATCAGCCACTGTTATTGAGAGCTGGCTTTGAACATGGTAGAGCTGAGCTATGTGTTAATTTATTCACGAGAAGTTAGGGAGTCCTTTCTCTTTTTTAGATGATGAAAAGACTGCAGAGAATAAGGAAGCCAAGCTCCTCTCTTTCTGGGAGCTTTTGTTATGATGGGAAATGGGAGGTTAAGAAGAGACAATATATTAATACAAATAAACAAACAATATCTAGTAAACCATGGCAATATACAGTAAACAAAAACAACGAAATGAAATGAAGAAGGTAAATGCAGAGTGACTGTAGGTTTATGTGAAATGAGTAGAGTTGGTAGTGATCTTGGTGATGAAAGTCAGTGATGACATTTGCCTGCGTGCATGCTCAGTTGTGGGCTTCCCTGGTGGCGCTAGAGGTAAAGAACCTCCCGTCAATGCAGGAGACACTTAAGAGACAAGAGACCTGAGTTTGATTCCTAGGTTGGGAAGATCTCCTGGAGGAGGGCATGGAAATTCACTCCAGGATTCTTGCCTGGAGAATCCCATGGATTGAGGAGCCTGGATGGCTATAGCCCATGGGATCACCAAGAGTCAGACAAGACTGAAACAACTTAGCATGCACACACATGCTCAGTTGTGTCTGACTCTTTGAGACCCCATGGACTGTAGCCAGCCAGGCTCCCCTGTCCATGGAATTTTCCAGGCAAGAATACTGGGGTGAGTTGACATTTCTTACTCCAGGGGATCCTTCCAACCCAGGGATCAAACACATGTCCCTGTGTCTCCTGCATTGGGAAGTGGATTCTTTTACCACTGAGTCACCTGGGAAGCCCAGTGACATTTGAGCTGAGACCTGAATGCTGAGAAGGAAGCCAGTGATCATGTTAAGATCTTTGGAAAGAATATTCCAGGAGAGAGGTCAGTATGAGGAACAGTCTCCAGAAATGGCTTCTGTCAATTCCTTCCCTTCCTGTGGGCACGCCCCTCCTACTATCCAGAGGCAATCTTCATTTCCTTCACTGGTAGATGCAGAGATGTGCCCATTCCAGGTGGTCCTAATAGTAAAGAGTCCACATGCCAATGCAAGAGATGCGAGTTCGATCCCTGGGTCAGGAAGATCCTCTGGAGAAGGAAATGGCCCACTCCAGTGTTCTTGCCTGGAGAATCCCATGGACAGAGAAGCCTGGTGGGCTACCGTCCATAGGGTCACCCATTCCAAGTCCATTTTTCAAGAAGCTTGTAGCTTTTGCTTTCCCTCTTTGAAGCCAGCTGCTTTTTACAAAGTTTGACTACTCTAAACTTGCCATGGTGTCTGGAAGCCCAGACTACAAAGAGGGGCTGCCCTGAGCACCATCTGGATGAAGACTTCATCAGCTTTCCAGCCCAACCCAGTTGAATGCAACCAAGTGAATATGGACACAACTGACATAGAAGAACCACCTAGCTGAGGTCAGTCAGCCCCTAGAATTGCAAAAATGAATAACATACTGCTGTAAGTTACCACTTCGGGGGACAGTTTGTTATCCACAAATGGATAACAATCAGAACAGAAGCAATCAGAACAGAATAGCCTCGGGTTTTCTTTATAGGTGACTAAATTCTTAAAGCTCAGAGTAGTGGGTGATAACATCTCCCTGGATTCTAAAGTCAGATACTAGAAAATCCCCCACCAGATTTGCTAGGAGGTGCATGAGTCACTCATACAAGCAGCTTGTATGCGAAATTGCTCAAGTCATTGAGTGCAGGAGGCTCTGAAGTGCTATTTGCAGGGAAGAAAATGCAGTGGCACTTCCTTTCTCTTTCCCTGTGGGCAGAAAGGAATTATCTGGTCCTTCCTCTAAGTCACATGCAAGAGGCAGCAACTGAACATTTTTTGTGAGGGTAGAGGGGGGACAGGGGTGTTTGCAAGCAAGGAAAACTGAAATTATATTCCCTATTTCAGAACTTGCTTATGGAAGTGCAGAGACCAGCTTCCCATCAAAGAAAAGTAATGGAAGTTCCTGGAGAATCTGGGATTTGGGTGGCGAAGAATGGATTGCCCAAGTTTTGGCTGGAAAAGTTTGAAGACAGGAAGCTGGCTAGGGAAGAGACTGACCTTGGCAGAATCAAAGGCGAGGGAGCAGGGTGACCTGGGGTAGCTCCGTGTGGTACCAGGGTGGGACAGGGCCCGCCAGGTCTGGGAGGACCTCCACCCACAGGCTGCCTGCGTGCCTGTCTGTGACGGGAAGGATCCCAAGGGTGTGCATGGGATCAGGGAGCCGGGGACACAGGTCTGAATAGCCGCTCCAAGAATGCATGGCTGGTGGACACAGTGAGGGAAGGAGAGGGTAGGAAAATTGGGAAAGTAGCACTGACATACATAGACTGTCATGAGTAAAATAGATAACTGGCGGGAAGCTGCTGCATATCACAGGGAGCCCAACCTGGGGCTCGGTAATGACCCAGAGGGGTGGGGGGAGGGGGTAGACTCAAGGGGGGAGGGATATATATATATATATAGTTCATGTATGGATGTGAGAGTTGGACTATAAAGAAAGCTGAGTGCCAAAGAATTGCTGCTTTTGAACTGTGGTGTTGGAGAAGACTCTTGAGAGTCCCTTGGACTGCAAGGAAATCCAACCAGTCCATCCTAAAGGAGATCAGTCCTGGGTGTTCATTGGAGGGACTGATGCTGAAGCTGAAACTGCAATCCTTTGGCCACCTGATGCAAGAGCTGACTCATTGGAAAAGACCCTGATGCTGGGAAAGATTGAGGGCAGGAGGAGAAGGGGACGACAGAGGATGAGATGGTTGGATGGAATCATCGACTCAATGGACCTGGGTTTGGATGGACCCCGGGAGTTGGTGATGGACAGGGAGGCCTGGCGTGCTGCAGTTCATGGGGTCACAAAGAGTTGGACATAACTGAGCAACTGAACTGAACTGAACTGATATATATATATATATATAATTATGACTGATCTGCTTTGTGGTACTGCAGAGACCTCACAGCATTGTAAAGCAATTATCCTCCAATTTAAAAAAGAGAGAGAGAATAAAAAAAGACAACAACCAAAAAGGAATGCATGGCTCACATCAGGGAACAGCACTGTAAGGAGGTGCCTGTGGTGGGCAGTGATGGAGGTGTCTCTGAAGAACCTATGTTAAGCCTGCAAGGAAGAGTGAACACTTGAGTGTCAGCCTTGAGGGAGGGTATTTGAAAGCCAGAGATAAATCAAGCTAGGACAACACAGGTCTGTAAATCAGTCATCGCATCCTTCCCGCAAATTCCTCCCCACTGTCCCCAACCAGAGAGGCCAGATGCTGCTACAGGGGAGGAGATGAAATGAAGCTGGGACGGGGGAGTGGGGAATGAGGCGAGGGGTGCTGATTTTTGCATAGGAACAGAGGACTAGGCAGTGTTCACACTGCCAGTGAGAACACATTCTCTGTTTGGAAAATGGCTTTCCTGGTGGCTCAGTGGTAAAGCATCCGCCCGCCAATGCAGGAAACACATTCCCATGGGTTCGATCCCTGGGCCGGGAAGAATCCCTGGAGGAGGAAATGGCAACCCACTCAAGTATCTTGCCTGGGAAATCTCGTGGACAGAAGAGCCTGGCGTGCTGCAGTCCATGGGATCACAAAGAGTCGGACACAACTCAGCGACCGAACAACAGAAAGCTAGAGCACTGTCTGGCATTGTTTTGTTTGTTTTTTTTTTTGACTGTACTCTCCCTCTCAAATTTAGAGCACGCAGTGACAAGCTCAAAAGTCCTTGGGGAGAAATAGGTTTCCCAGGGTTCTGAAAGAAGGCATCTGTGGCGGGAAAATGATGAGCAGAAATTAAGGGGAGAATGGTGTGGAATGAGGCTGCAGCGGGGAGGTGGGCAGACGTTTGGTCCTCTATTCTTTGGCAACCCTGGAGACGTATCTGGATCTTGTTCTCAGCGTTTCGGGAAGTCACCGGAGGGGTCTAGGCAGGGAAGTAAGAGGATCTCATTTTTATTTTTCAAAAAATCTTCTGGGTGTTCTTTGGGGAATTGGGAGGCAAGAGGCTGTCCGAGGCGTGGAGGCGAGGCATAAAAGATATTGAGTTCTCTCTGTCATGTTTTATGACGGAATTTTGCCCTTCACAGCACTTTAATACCTGGGAGAGGTAAGGGGGAGACATATTTGGTTTTGTTATTTGAGGAATTAAAGGCTTTCCAGACAGGCGGGGGTCGGCCTGGTATTACTTCTCAGTGCTCTAGACTGAATATATAAGAAGCTCTCAGGCCCCATCGTGTATATGAATCACGTGGGAAGTGATGGATATGCAAATTTCTGAGTCTTCTCTGAGCTCTTCTGAGTCAGCAGACTGGCTGGAGCCCTGGACCCTGTAGGTTCTCAGGCAGGTGGTTTAGGGATCCTGAAAAACCCCCAATCCTTGCCCTGAAAGGGTCTCCACTTCCCTGCAATTTTGTTTTCCTCAAATGTCCATTTCACTCCACATGTCAACATGCACTGAACATTTTATTTCCCTGCGTTCTATTTTGTCACCTCTTTTTTTTTTTTTCCCTTCACCCCTGGAGCTTTAAACACTTTTCGGACTAGCTTTTTTCCTTTGCTCTTTCTTTGTCTCTCTTTTTAATTTTCCTCCTCAAAGAACAGAATTCCAGGTGCCTAAGTCCTTTTCAACTGTTTATGAAGCAGTGGCTTACTTACCATGCAAAACATGAAAAGGACAATGTATATATTACAAGCAGAACAATTTAGAGACGGAAGTGGCTTAGTGATATAAAGGACCCGTTTTCTTTAGGAAACAACAGAGACACAGTCACTAACGTTTCTCTCCCATAACCAAAGACATTTTAGGAGAAGAGAGTTCTGAGTCATCAGCAATAAATGGTAAATGAAAATATACAAGTGTCTTTATCAGGCATTTTCATTTAAAAAGTGAGAAACAGCCCTAAGGCAACAGATATTTAATGCTGTGCTGTAGAAACTGATTGTAGGATAGTTTGCTTCTTTACTTACAACGAAGTGGAATTTGCTCCAGGTGTCTGGATAACCTTGATGTAGCTTGAAACGTATGATTCAGTCACACCGGTAATAATAGCTCGGATGGTAAAGAATTCGCCTGCAGTGTGGGAGAGCTGGCTTCAATCCCTGGGTCAGGAAGATCCCCTGGAGAAGGGACTGGCAAGCCACTCCAGTATTCTTGCCTGGAGAATCCCATGGACAGAGGAGCCTGGCGGGCTACAGTCCATGGGGTCGCAAAGAATCGGACACAACTGAAATGACGTAGCATGAATGCAAACAGCTTGTTGTTTTTGTTTTTCCACAAAAGCAAATCCAAAGGACACGTGAAGAACAAAATATTTTCCTAACCAAATGTATGTAAAAAAAAAATAAAAAATTAGTTCTATCTACTCAAAGCACTTGATAAAAAAAGAAACATGAACCTCAGAAAAGCACCATGTACAAGGGAAAAACAAAATTCTCTTCTCTGGATGACTGCTTTCCTTGACCCAAAGACACTGCTAGTCACTGCAGACAAGTTCTCAAAGGAAATGTATTCATCCATACTGAGACTAGATTGACATTAAACTGCTTACCAAAAATATGGTGCTTGCCACACTTTGAGAGCTGGTAGGGTACGTTATAAAACCATCTGAGGTACCCAATCTTTTGTTCCACACCACTGTGCCTCAGACGGGGAGATGTGTGCACGGCATGTCTTAAGCTGAGAAGAATTCAACATGCCTTGTGTAAAACTGCTTCTTTGATTGCTACACATAGCATATGAGTGGAAAGCGGGTTGGCATTCTGTCATTTCTGTTTCAGTAAGCTAGAATAACACCCATCTCAAACAGAGCTAAAACAAGTCAACTCTCAGTTGTGGGCCAAAAGCTGGATGGTTCACGGATACACATCTGGAATACATTAGCAAGTTTAGTGCCCGGACTCAGTAGATGTGGTGCTCAGGCTTAGTCACTCCAAGGCATGTGGGAATCTTAGTTCCCCCATCAGGGATGGAACCCACACCTCCTGCATTGCAAGACAGATTCTTAATCATTGGATCACCAGGGAAGTCCTCATATCAGCAAATTTTATATGGGGAAAAATACTTCCCTAAGTAAGAAATCCTTCTTAATGTGACTGAATGCCAAAGTAGAATATGGACTGTTTTGATGTTTATATCTTCAGAAAAGGACATTACTATTGCCCTTTCTTGAGGAAGGTATTTCTTTAAGGCAAAAAATGGATGTCTGATAAAAAGTTTTATTAATGTGAAAACACTGTTGTCTTAGATATCATGTGGAGATACAGTGTTAAGGGAAGAAGGAAGACATTTGGCGAGCTAATCAAGCGAGAAAAAATTCCAGACTTCTTAATTTGTTGTTATTTAGTCACTAAGTCATATCTGACTCTTTTGTGACCCCATGAACCGTAGTCGCCAGGATCCTCTGACCATGGAATTTCCCCAGCAAGAATACTGGGTTGGGTTGCCATTTCCCCGTTCTGGGAATCTTCCTGACCCAGGGATCAAACCCGAGTCTCTGGCATTGGCAGGTGGAGTCTTTACCACTGAGCCACCAGGAAAGCCCAAACTTCTTAATAATTATTTATAAAAGTTTGGTGCCTCAGTGGAAATAGCCTAAAGGCCTACATTATTCCAATGGCATTAAAATCCAAGGTGACTCAGAAAAGACTAAGATGATTGATCTATTATCTCAAAGTAATGTCTCTGCTACAATTTGCTTGATAGTTTTTACAAACTCCTAGAAAAGTGTGCAATTTGGAAAAAAAGAAATTGACATGTCTGGATGATGTGTAGAAGCATATGTCATTCATTTCTTTCTCAGAAGGAAATCTTTGGGATCATAATGGTTTTTAGTTTAGTGGTATCAGATTGATCGAGTCATTGGAGTACAAATTTTCAATTGAAAAAGGAATTTGTTGGGTCTGGTTAATTAATACACTAGGCTCTAGATTACAAAGGGGCAAACCAGGCTCTAACATCAGAAAAGGGCCTCTCTGGAACACACTTCATTACCTTCATGTCTATGGAATGCTTGCAAAACAGCACACAAACTTCAGCAAGGAGGAAATTCTTTGACCTGGTCATTTACATCATTTTCTTTGGGGGAGGGAGGTAATCACACTTTGTCCGTCTCTGTTTCCCTTAGTGCACATGAAATTCCCTTCAAATATTCACCTTTTTAAAAATATCTGTTTGCCCTTCAGCTTAAAAATCTGACACAGGCAATAGAAAGCAACTGTACAACGATGGAAACTTTAAAGTGGCATACCCAAAATATGCTCTCTCTTTCATATCCCATGGTTTAAAATGATATGTGGTATCTGATGAGTGGATAGAAATTTTGTGTCATCTAAAAAAGTTCAAGGACTTATCTTGCCAGGGAAACCAGTGGATAAAAGAGAGAAACGACTGTTTAATTTTGTTTGTTTTTGTAGCTAAATAAAGTGATTGTCCTAGATATGTTCAAATTTACCATCTGGCTCTCACTCCATATTCTCTTGGTTTAAAAAATCGCTGGATCCAGGACTGCCTATTAGGCTATTCTGATTAAGAAGATACGGGAGGACAGATGGTAGAATTATGTAGTGGAGGAAGTGATGGGGGACAGTGAACTACTTAAAATGAATCCTCTGCGGGCATAGAAGCTATCACATTGTTGGTGTAGACTCTAAGTTGAATGTCATATCTAGAAAAAGTGCCATGCAAAAATCATCACTAACAGAAGGTAAAAATGTTTTACAAAGATGTAAGTAATTAAAAGACTTAAGTATGTGTGGATCATTATTATTATCATCATTTGTTACAGTTAGTACTTTATGAGAATGTATGCATTGAAAGTGAAGTTGCTCAGTTGTGCCCGACTCTTTGTGACCCCATGGGTTGTAGCCCACCAGGCTCCTCTGTGCATGAAATTCTCCAGGCAAGATACTGGAGTGGGTAGCCATTTCCTTCTCCAGGGCATCTTCCCAACCCAGGTATCGAACCTGGGTCTCTCACATTGTAGGCAGACTTTACCGACTGAGCCACCAGGGAAGTCCAAAGTGAAAGTCACTCAGTCATGTTTGACTTTTTGTGACCCCATGGACTATACAGTCCATGTAATTCTTCAGGCCAAAATATTGGAGTGGGTAGCCATTCCTTTCTCCAGGGTATCTTCCCAACCCAGGGATCGACCTAGGTCTCTCACATTACAGGTGGATTCATTACCAGCTGAGCCACCAGGGAAACCCAGTGTATGCATCGGGATTGCACTAATTCCTTTCTAAAATTTTTAATCTATTTTTATTGGGGTATGGTTGCTTTATAATGTTGTGTTAGTTTCTGTTGTGTACATATATCCCCTCCCTCTTGGCCCTCTCACCGCCACCCCCAGCATGCCACCCACCTAGGTCCTTACAGAGTATGTGAAGTGAAGTCGCTTAGTCGTGTCCGACTCTTTGCAACCCCGTGGACTGTAGCCCACCAGGCTCCTCCGTCCATGGGATTCTCCAGCCAAGAATACTGGAGTGGGTTGCCATTTCCTTCTCCAGGGGATCTTTCCAACCCAGGGATCGAACCCAGGTCTCCTGCATTGCGAGCAGACGCTTTAACCTCTGAGCCACCAGGGAAGCCCTCACAGAGTATAGGATTGCACTAATTTCTGACGTGCCCTACTTCATTCACCCTTCAAACAACCCTAAGAATCGAGTGTACCTGCTACTTCATTTTCAGACCAAAAAATGGAGACTCTAGAGTTCTGCATCTTGTCCAAAGTCCCACAGCGAATAAGAGGCTGAATGGAAGACACAAAACTGCTCTGATTTCGAAGTTATTATGTTCTAAGCACACTGCTTTCTATAACTTTGAATAACTGGGAATGCAGCCAGTTCGTGTTTATCTCTTTTGCTCCTCCATTCGATTTGCTTTCCCCAGTGTCAGTCCTCTCCTTCCATTCTTCCTTTGATCCATGCCTTCAGCTTGTCTGTGATAGAGGGAGTTCCAAGTGATAATACATCCAATACAATATCAAATGTTAACTACAAACTGGCACTTGCCATCTACTCTGTAAAGATTAAATCATGTGCGGCTGCAGCTGCTGATTTTCAACACCACCTGAAAGGCGTTCAGGTTGGAGAACAGAATCAAGGCACTCTGTGCTGGGTAGGGGAACAGCTGGCAGAACAGGTTTTCAGAAATTAATAGATATTTTCAGGAAACAATTTTATGAGCCCAATTCCTTTATCTCCTCCTATCTAGCTCATTTCAGTCTTTCAATCGTGTTCAACTCTTTGCGACTCCATGGACTGCAGCACCCCAGACTTCCCTGTCCTTCACCAACTTCCAGAGCTTACTGAAACTCATGTCCATCGAGTCAGTGATGCCATCCAAGCATCTCATCCTCTGTCGTCCCCTTCTCCTCCCGCCTTCAATCTTTCCCAGTATCAGGGTCTTTTCCAATGAGTCGCTCTTCGCATCATTGCGGTGGCCAAAGTATTGGAGCTTCAGTTTTATCATCAGTCCTTCCAATGAATATTCAGGGTTGATTTCCTTTAGGGTTGACTGGTAGAAAAGCACTAAAATCATTCATGGTGACTACTGCCCCATGTGACTAGCAGAAACCTTCTGCAAAAGATATGTGCCTGACTGCATGCCCTTCTCATCCACCAAAAGCACCTATATTCTGATCTCCCCCCTGCCTCTTTGGAGCACTTTCTCAGAGCTATCTGAAATGCTGTTTCCTGATCTACAGTCCTCATTTTGCCCCCAATAAAACTTAACTTACAGCTCCCAGGTTGGGCATTTCTTTTAAGTTGACAAAATTCCAGATGCTGTCTCACCAATCCTCTACATGTCCCTTCCCTACGCCACCTCCTTACTTGCTGTAAACAGCATTGATCATTTTCTAGCCCATCTCAGTTCTAACATGCATGATTAACTTTGCCATTACCCTCAGGTCTTTTAGGACATTAATATTTGACTGACTTCACTCATCCTTCGATAGTTCATGTTTTGAATTCTTTTTCAGTTCTCAGCTGTATTAGATGGTAGCTTGCTAAGTTGAATTTCAGGTACTCTGTGGTTTTTCTCCTCAATTTACTCCTCTGTCATTGCTTCAGCTCCCAATTTAGAATCACATTTCATTACTGTGATATTTTTGCATTCTTCTAGGTTGTCAACAAAGATGTTAAACCAGCAGACCTTCAAAGTGACTGCTTGGTTCCTGTTTGTGGGTTCCTCCTGGGAACCCACCCAGGAGGAGCTTAGAGTGAATACAAACTGTGAAATCTTATTGCAAGAAGCTTCTTAACTTGCCATCAAGGGTCAAAATAATTCCACATGTAGTAATCAAATGGAGAATGGCTTGGACTAGAACAAGGAGTAAGAAGTAGAACACTTAAAGAAGAGGATGAAATAATCTTAGTTCTAGTTGCTAGAGATGACATAGGAGAAATCTATAGTGTCTAGAATAGTACAGTCACACAGGAGGTTAAGTCCTCAACATATGAGTTTGGGGGACATAATTCAAGCCGTAATACCTCCAAAGCTGAGATCTAATCTGCTATAAATGTGCTCCTATTTACCTCTCTCTAATGCATGGGATCGCAGGAGTCGGACACGACTTAGTGACTAAACCACCACCATCTCCAATGCTGTAGTCACAACCCCATTTTAAAGGGCTAAGAGGTAGAGACTCCATATGCTGAACACTCTCGACCACCTCTTTGCAAAAATACCGGATTTCAGAAGACAATGAGGAAGTTCTTAGCCTCGGGAGCCTAGGGAGACACCCCTACCTGAGCCTGTGCTGCCTGACTGTTTACACAAGAGAGCACAATCTGAAGTAGAGCCAAGCAGATCTATCTGAGCCACAGTGCCGGGTTGTGTAGTGTTCCCTAAAATTCTTGTCCGCCCAGAGGAACCTGTTCTTGCAGGTACAGCCGCATTAAGATGAGGGCGTCCTGGATTAGGGTGGGCCCTAAGTCCCATGACTGATGCCATCATAAGAAGAGGGAGACACAGACACATAGAGCGTGAAGACAGCCTTGTGAAGGTGGAGGGAGAAAGGAGAGCGATGCTGCTGCAAGCCAAGGGATGCCAAGGATGGCTCGCAGCCCGCTGCAGAAAAATTGGTGATTTCTTTTTGCCCTCCTCATGTTCTTGTCCAGTTTGAAAGCAACTCTCATCAAGGGTCCTTCTAAGATGTGACCTAGACCCAGCCATTTCTAGCTTGTTTCTATTCCTGTTGACCTCATCTAAGCCATTACCAGCTTTCATTTAAGCTGTTGTGATGGTTTCTTATTTTATATCTCTTCTTTCACTCGATAACTTATGATTCATCCTCTGCACAGTGGCCTGTGGGATTTTTAAAAATTTCAAGCTGATCTCATCATTTCCCTGCTTAATTAAGATGCTACATAGGGTTCCTATTGTAAAAGGACAAAATCCAATCTCTTTTCCTACTCAGGAAGCCCACTATATGAGCTAGTCTCAGCTCACACTTCCACTGTCACTTCATGCCTTACCTGCTCATTCCCCACATTCAAGTCGCATCTGCCTCCTTCTGCACTAAAATACCTATTTCCTCTGCTGGGAATGTGCTTTCTCCCTGGTCTTCGC
The DNA here is from genome assembly GCF_019320065.1 of Cervus canadensis. Taxonomy (NCBI): domain Eukaryota; kingdom Metazoa; phylum Chordata; class Mammalia; order Artiodactyla; family Cervidae; genus Cervus; species Cervus canadensis. The sequence continues at coordinate 53,588,806 of NC_057401.1, forward strand.
TTGCCTGCTTTCTATTCCCACGCATACTTGCTTAATTTAAATATCGCATTCTTGGAGACATCTCCTCTGGTCACACAATTTTAGAAATAATGTGTATGTATACACACATATATACACATACATCACAATGGAATATTACTCAACCATAAAGAAGAATGAAATACTGCCATTTGCAGCAACATAGTTAGACCTTGAGATTATCATACTAAGTGAAGTAAATCAGACAGAGAAAGACAAATATCATATGATATCACTTATATGTGGAATCTCAAAAAAAAAGTACAAATAAACATATTCAAAACAGAAGTAGACTCATAGACAGAGAAAACAAACTTCTGGTTACCAAAGGGAAAGAGGCACAGGGATAAATTAGGAATATGAGATTAAGGGACACTCCGGTATATATAAAGTATGTAAATAATAAGGCACTTCTCTGAGAGCTCAGTTGGTAAAGAATCCACCTGCAACGCAGGAGACTCCTGTTTGACTCCTGGGTCGGGAAGATCTGCTAGAGAAGGGATAGGCTACCCACTCCAGTATTCTGGCCTAGAGAATTCCATGGACTGTATAGTCCATGGGATCGCGAAGAGCTGCACAGGACTGAGTGACTTCCACTTTCACTTTCAAACAATAAGGATTTACTGCATAGCACAGGGAACCATATTCAATATCTTGTACTAGACCATATTGGAAAAGAATCTGAAAAAGATTATATATATATATATATATATATAAATATATAAAACTGAATCACTTTGATGTACATCTGAAACTATCACAATTTCGTAAATCAATTATAATTCAATTGAAAAAAGTAGTCACCATCTTGACCCATCCCATAAGGTCTCTCAAGAGCACTTTGTCACGGTCTGACATCTTTTTTGTGTATTTGTTTTCGTGTTTTCCTGCTTTACCTGTCATGTAAGATCCATGTGAGCAGGTAAGATTTCTGTTCATACAAACAATGTGAACACGGTGTGACACAGAGTAGGTGTTAAGTAAATATTGCATGAGTGAATGAATGTAGGGTGAAGAAAGTGTCATGATTGTATTCATGGAGGTTGCCAAGATCATTCAAACTTCCATTCACATCTGCTTGATTACAGAATGGGGCATGTAGGCTAGTAACACATACGAAAACTGCAGTAAGATGGTAATAACTACCTTTCTTTCGTTGAGATCTCCTATAGATCTCAACGATCTGAGGGCTGAGATCCAGCCCTCAGCTTTGCCATCGACCACTAAATTATCCAGTTTTGCAGCCTGCTTATTCTTCCATCACCCTGAATGTTTCATGTATTCAGCCCTAATAAGTTATCAGCCTTGCCAAGTTATACACTTTTGCCTGCCTCAAGGGCTAAAAGATAATTAAAAATATGTAAAATACACAAGTGTAGAATGTGATAGATTCCACAAGACTGGGCAAAACACTTTCCTTGACTGCTCAATGATGCCTGAATTTCCTTTACCCATGAAAAGCTTTGCATTTGAAATCAGAGATAAACTTTCCAGATAAAAGACCTGGGAGGAGGCTCTGTGGGCAAGCACTTCTGTGGTATCTGAAGAGGGGGATGGGGGAAACCACTTTTCAGGGCAAAAGTTGAAGGAGATCAGTTTCTGCCTCTGGCTTTCTTTGCAGTTCTGGTAAAGAGGTGTAAATGTGGGTCACCAGAGCGCTATAATTCTGAACTGTTGGCAAATAAACATAAAATAGTCTGTTAAGCATCCTAACTCTCTGTGAGTTCCTTCCTTTCATTGTTTTGGTCAAATTTCCTTCTTCCTTTGCCTAGATAGAATCTGTTTATCATTTTCTCCAGATCTTGATATTCCCTGTAGCTATATAAATTTTATTAGGCTGTTTCTTATGTATGAAAAATATATTTCTCTTAGGCTTTTTCTCAGCAAAATCCTTTTGCAAATTTGTTTTCAGAATAATGTTTCACCAAATCTTTTGAATCTGATCCCCTAGTAAAATTCTCCTGCTTGGAGAAGAAGATATGGGAGACAGCTCAGGAAAGAAGAGAAATGAGACCCAATGTTAGTAATAGCTCTTCTGCGAAGCCTGCCTTCCTCCCTAGACATGTTTCTGACTTGCTTATTTGGTTGATTTTCTGTTTTGTCCTTCAACCAAAATCCCAGTGGACAAAGGCTGTCCCTTCTTTTGTGTTCTCAAAAGCACCCTATAAATAACAACTACACCTGTTTTGTAGCCGTTTTCTAATGTTATCTGAATTGCTTACCTTACACAAATATTTTTGTAGTGATAAATATCCACAATGTCCTGTTCGACATCTATTTTCAATGAGGGACATGGAGTTGATGTTAATTCAAGTGTTCAGAACACAGAGCACAAAACCCAAGATATGGATCTAAATGTAGGAGTTGTGTGTCCTTATTCTGCCTCGAAATTGAAATTCAGACCATATTTTATCTGAGAAGCTCTATTTTATAGTAAGCAAAGGAAAAAGGCAAGGTGAGAGTTGTATTGGGACTCAAAAATAAAAATAGATGTTCATAGAATTGAATAAGATAAGGGATATAGATTCACTTTGTAAAATATATTCATATACAAATATACAGTAATAATATATTACTGACAGCTGATTTTTTTCACTTTCAGTCTAAATGATTGTTATAATCTTTTAGAGAAAGATTCTTTTAATTTCCCACCAAGTAAAAGATGGGTGAAGGAAGTAAAAGTAAAAATAAGCAAACTTAGGATTCTCCTTCTATGATTGCTATTAGGGGTTATTGTAATTTGCTAAAGAAAACAGGAGGAGAATTCATTCACTTATTTTCATAAAATGTTTGAGTATTATTTTATTATCTTTATTTCCTCAAATTATAAATAAATTAGTCAAGATTGAACATGTCTATGATTGCTATTAGGGGTTATTATAATTTGCTAAAGAAAACAGGTGGAGAATTCATTCACTTATTTTCATAAAATGTTTGAGTATTATTTTATTATCTTTATTTCCTCAAATTATAAATAAATTAGTCAAGATTGAATACGTCCAGCCTATGTCCTGTTCTCAGGAAGTATTTATTCCTTAACATGTCATTAATAAGCAAAGTTATTAATTAAAATATATTATTCAATTTAAATTATTTATTATCAAAATTTACTGAATATGGGAACAGTTTAAAATTTCTGTTTTCTTTTCCTTTTTAAATCTTAATGACATCTCTGAGAAGAAAGAAAAGTAGAAGTGTTATTTATGTCTACTTTGTTATTATTGTTCAGTCACTAAGTCACGTCTGACTCTTTGCAATCCCGTGGACTGCCAGGCTTCCCTGTCCAACGCTTCTTCCCTGTCCCTCCTGGAGCTTGCTCAAACCCATGTCCATTAAGTCAGTGACGCCATCCAACCATCTCATCCTCTGTCACCCCCTTCTCCTCCTACCTTCAATCTTTCCCAGCATCAAGGTCTTTTTCAATGAGTCAGCTCTTGGCTTCAGGTGGCCAAAGTATTGGAGCTTCAGCTTCAGCATCAGTCCTTTCAATGAATATTCAAGGTTGATCTCCTTTAGGATTGACTGGTTTGATCTCCTGGCAGTCCTATATCTACTTCAGAGAGGGGCAAACTGAGGGCCAGGGAAATTTACAACTAGAATTACCACCAGCGGTGTGCTGTTAGATGTTGAAACAGCAGCTTTCCTGGGGAGAGGGGAGGAAATCCCAAGTCCCTGAACTGTAGCATTTGTCAGTTCTTGTGGTGTAAATACTCCCACCACGGCTGACCCAAGCTACCCAAAGGAAGTCATGGACATGAAGTTGGGAAGAAATGGACATGGCTGCTTCTTGCAACAACAGCTCCGTACCCTACTGCTTCATGGCACCTCACTACAGCATCTTTAATAAGAGTGCTTTTCACTCTTTTTTTTTTTTTTTTAAAGAGTTGTCCAGGCCGTTCTTTTATTTAGTTATTTTTAAAATATTTATTTGGACACAGGATCTTCGATCTTCACTGTAGCATGCAGGAATCTTTTTTTTTTTTTTTCTGAGTTATAGCATGTGGGATTTAGTTCCCTGACCAGGGATGGAACCTGGGTCCCATACATTGGGAGTGTGGAATCTTAAGCCACTGGACCACCAAGTTCCTAGGCCAATCTTTTCCTATGTCTATTGTTATTAAGGAAAAGATTCCTCTAAGGTGAGCCAAGCTCAGTGGCTCATTATAACTTAGAGCAACTATTTGCTGCTTCAAGAGTTGTCAGCCATGTAACAGGATTGTCCTAAGTCAGCTCTCATTCCAGCAGTGCTTTGCATCCCTGCTTGGGAAGCTCTGAGGGAAGCAGATGAAATTAATTAGGATACAGCCCATTAAAGCCAAGGCAAGTATTTTACCAGCTGTGTACAGAGACCTTCCCACAACCATGGCAAAGGCCACAGAAGAAATATTTTTACCACTGAGAGTTCCACAGTCCTTGTCCTTTTTGACTCACTCCTCCTCTCTTTAGCTCTCTGCCCTGACCATCTCAGCCAGTACATCATGTTTGTTCTCCCAGAGGCACAAGGATTTCTTTTAAGATTATTTTTGTGGTTTACCCAACTAACCGGGAAATGAGGCCTGTTGGGACAGAAGGTAATATCAAATAAACAATCCTCTGAATGTCTGGGAAACGGCTGCTGGGCCTTCAACTTCAGGAGACACTCGGGCCAGCTGTGCTCTTCTACGCGGGGTCCTCCTCATCCATCGCCACATCGTCGCTGGTATTCTGCTGCTGTTCGGCCTCTGGCCCCGCGGGGAGGATGCTTGTGACAGTGTGGAGCAGAGCTTCGATCTGCTCCTCTGTCAGCCGTTCCTCACTCTCCTCCACCATCAGCTGGATCTCAACAGCAGTCACAGGCCTGTGATTCAGCAGCTGAAGCTTTTCAGCTTTGGTCAACTTGTGGCTTTTCATTGCTGTCAGAAATTCTCTCACAATCTCAGGACTCTGGTGCTTACATGGTGTTTTTGATATGTATTTTAATGTTTCATATGTGATAGTATTCAAGTTCTGTTGCCCAGAACTGTGTTTATTCTTTCCACTTTCTTTACGCTGCTCTTTCAAATCAGTTAGTAACTGGAACACCTCATAGTTACTGAGCAGCGCAGCATTGGCATCACTTCCATATCGCCTCCGCCTCTTCTCCTCGGGTCATCAGCACACGCCAAGCTCCCGGCCGCCTCGCCGCGGCTCCCGGCTCCACGCCTAACACCCTGGAGCCGGCTCCGCGCGCCGCGATGCACGCCGGGAGCCTGGAGGACCCCCGCGGGGCCGCGAGCTGGGCGGGCCCCTCTTAGCCGTTTGAATCCCTGCGCTCTTCGCGTGGCTCGGAATCAGAATGTTAAGCGTTTGCGAGAACATTAAGCTCCTGCTTTTCACTCTTTTAGGTTATTTTGAGTGAAATTGAAATAACCAAGAGCCAGTTGAAGCCAAAAGACCAAAAAACAACAAAAAAAGGAAGAACTCACAGGATGCATGTGGTGTATGGGGATGTCTCATGGGCCACAAACAAGAGCTGACCACTGGGCCTCTCGATGTGTGAGGATGACGGTGGCTCTGAGTGCCTCTGCAGTGGACTGTGACGGTCTTCCCTCTGCAGTGCTGCCATTTGTTTGCTTTGGTTACTGATAACTCCTAATTCTCTCATCTGAGATCAAAGTCCAGACTCCAAGGGGAGATGATCTGATTGGTCCAGCTTGAGTCCATTGTCCAGAGCCAGGGGAATCCAAGGCCATGTTGGGGCCTCATTGTCATGACGGATGCAGTTTCTAGAGAAGCAGGAATAAGCGTGTCCTTGAAGTTCCTCTTCAGTGGGGAATTAAGTATCTGATGTGTGTTGTTGCCGGGTCCTCCAGCAGCCACGCAATTGTCTTTTTTCAGACAGCACTGTGTCAATGTGTCCTCCGTATTTGAAGTCACGCTTCTAGGGAAACTGCCTTGTTAGCCTAAACAGTGAATATAATCACTGCCAGCAACCCCTGTGTACAATCATCGGAGACGAGGAGAAAAGAGAAAGAGAGCTTCTATTTAAAAAGGGGGAAGGAAATAAAAAAGAGAGACTTTCCGTTAAACATGCAGATTTGATTACCTATTGTACAAACAGTTCTGCCCTTGCAAAACCTCACTAAGAGGATGATGAGAGAGGCAAAAAGCTCATAGGAGGAAAAGAATAGAAATAAAGAGCATAGCAACATAATTTTGGAAGCTAGAAAGGAAAACGAGCAAGTGGTAACTGAATTAGCAATGCAGAGGAAATTGAAATATAAATTGGAGAGGGAAAGCCAGGTCAAGTTTTATCTCAGAAGTCCAGAAATGGACATTTTTGGAAATAGAAAATACTTCTGCAAATGGGGTTTTCAGGATGGGGCTGAAGACAGATTGTCTACAAATGTTTATAAGCAGTTACCCCCTTCCCCCACCTCCAGATCCCCTACTTTCTTCCATTTCAATTCTGATTCCAGCTCTTTTTACCTGGCAGAAGACTTGAGAATTATTCTATGAAAAACCTGAAACAGGAAATCCAAATTCCTGGCTGAGGATGCAGACGCTGAAAACAAGGGCATTAAATGAAACCCTAGACACTCTCCATGGATGATTAGACCTCCTGACTCCCTTTCAATACTGGGCTCCAGAATTCTTACAGCTAGATGGGTCGGTCTGAGGAAGAAGGAAACAGCCCTTTGCAACTGAGAATCAGCTAGCTGAAGGGGTGGTGAGAAGCCAGGGCAGGTTGCACAGTGTGTGGCCAGAGCAGTCACACGGGACCCAACACGCAGACAGACCCCTTGCTCAGGGTTTCCTACTCTGCAATTGCTGTGTTGAAATTCTTAATTAATTTGAATTGATGCTCTGTAAGTGAAGCCTATGGTACAAGGACGCATGTGCCATGGGCTTGGAAACAGGTGTGGACTTGATCTTGGATGGCCTTGGCCTGCAGCAGCTTGGAATGGGGCCTACGTTCCCAACCAGAGGCTGGGCTGGGTCACGGCGGTGAAAGCACCAGATCCTCGCCACTAGACCAGTGATCAGTGACAAGGGCCCTGGCCCTTCAGCTTTGCAAAGAGAACGCCCAAAACACCACCAAGTATTTATTAGGAGGAAAAAGAGTACTGTACCTGTGGATAGATACCTGCGCAGTTGGAGAGTCCCTGAGCTGCATCCACATGGCAGTTTAAATCACTTATATGGGGCATTTCTTCTGGGTTTCCTTTGGCCAATCATTATGGTTTGCCTGGTTCATAGTCCCTATCTGGTGTATCTCAGGATCCTCCTATGTGTGCGCACGCATCTCTTAGCCAAGATGGATCCTACCGAAAATGTGCCTGGGTAGGACATCCCTTGACATGACTCCCCTTTGGCCCTCAAGGTACTTTTTCTGCATATGTGGGGTCAGAGGGTCTCCTGACTTTGGGAAAAAGAAATATGTGGTCTGTGCAGAGTCCAGGCTCCTCCCCTAATTGCCCTGCTATTCTTGCCATGGAGTTTCGGGCAATAGAGAATGAATCTCCAATTGCTTTACCCAGGAGGTACTCATCTGCCTCCTTCCTCAGACCCACCTTCTAACATGTTTCCCACCTGCCTCCCCAGAACAAGTTGTTCTGAGCCCCCGTGTCTGACTCAGCCTGCCTTTTCATGTCTCTGCCCCGGGTATACTGCTGACCTCTGCCTGGGACTGAACTCCATGGATGAGCTGGGAGAGGCTGCCCTCCAGGCCAGCAGGGGCCTGGGCACAGGGAGGTGGGGGTCAACTTCAGGCAAGTTCCCCCGGCAGGCAGTGCCAAGGAGAGTTTGATGGGTGGCTTTGAAGAATCCCTTATTCTCAATTCAGGTGCAACCAGCGTAGATGTGCAATCATTTGGAGGGACTGGATGGGCAGAGAGTGGGGGCATGACTCTGTAGGCCATGCCTTATTTTGTTATTTAGCGATTTAAGAAAATGCAGTGTCCTAAGGATAGAACTATATATAATGCCATCAGAAGTTTCCTCTATGTGCATTAAAATATGGAAGAAATAGGCAAAGCCTATTTGTTTTTATGTCAGTGACCACAGCAAAAGTTCAGAACTGCAGAACAGAAATCAGACTTGCAGGATCAGATATGGAAAACTATGGGGACAGATGGTTAGACAGCCATGCTCTTAGTTTCAGTTGAGTTTGTAATAAGCTATTGAGAGCAGTTTAGAAAACATTTAAGATAGACACTGAATATGTGCAGTGAACGTCTACAAATTAACTTGGAGAGAGAGAGAGAGAGAGGGAGAGAAACAAGTTGGCAGTGGTTTTGCCTGCTATTTCGCCAAAGAGTACGGACTCTTAAGTGAAAAGGAAATGGGAGGTGACCCTGATCTTGATCCCAGGAGCTTCTGGTTGTGTGATCATATCATACTACTGAAGATAATTCTTGTTTAGATATATGCTAGGCACACTAAATGACCCTTAAATGCAAGCCAGCAATTTCATTTGGTGAGGAAGTGATGAAGCAGCTCTCCATAGTGATATGAGATCGGACAGCAACGGACATGGGAGAGAAAGAAGGTCTGCCTTTGTCTGGCAGGTGGGTCATTTTTTTACACATGATTTTTGACAAACAGGCTGATTTTAGAATCTAATTCGGTGCAACTCTACTGTGATTAAAATTTATATTCTCAAAATAATCGGTTAGCATTTGTATTCATGAAAGCAAACATGTTTTCATGTACATTAGAAACTAAAAGATTAAATGTAATTTGGATAAAATTAACCAATATCTGAAGCAATCTATCCTCAAAATCATATGAACACCCTCTTTTCTTCCCAAATCTTGATCTAGGTGCAAGGGTGCTTATCAAATACTGGGGAAATTAAGTTACAGCTACTAAAAAATAAATGTGGATGCATCTCATTGCAGCAGGTCAGGAGAAATATTTTTAAAAATCTCACAATAAGAGATTTAGAAAAAAAAAAAAAAAAAGGAGAGATTTAGAGTCAGAATTTTTCAGGGCTCAGTAAACACTGTCCAGGAGGTAGACCAGGAAATTTTCTACTTCTTATCACCCAACAGGTGAATAATGCTTGGGCTTGGAGAGCTCACAATGGTAACGAAGGGAGTTGAGCTGCTTTGCAGGTATGTCATCCAGGCTGCGGTAGATTGGACACTCGAGCTGTAGAAATTATCCTCCTAGGAGGTCCTGATTGAAGATAGCAGGCAACTTAGAGCAAAATCCTAACAGAAAGCATGCGGACTATTAAGCAGAGACTAGACGCCAAAGGTTCCACAGCAGTTTGTTGTTCGAAAGGATGTATCCCATATAACTATGAGCTGCAACTAACCATCTGGTTCCATATCCTGGCATCATGTTGGTCAGCATTGGAAAAATGAACATCTCGTTGTTTTTGATGAGCTCAGTTTAGGTTTATCCAAATATATGAAATACTAATGGTAATTTAATTCAACATTTATTGTGTGTCTAGGATGTGAACAGCATGGTAATAGACAGTGGGAGAAAGGAAAAAAAAGCTCCAATTCTCAAAAGTGTTTGTGGGCCAGAAAGATTGAAGGCAGAAGAAGGAGACAACAGAGGATGAGATGGTTGGATGGCATCACCAACTCAATGGACATGAGTTTGAGCAAGCTCTGGGAGATGGAGAAGGACAGGGAAACCTGGCGTGCTGCAGTCCATAGTGTTGCTAAGAGTCGCACACTTCTGAGCGGCTGAACAATAACAACAACAACAGCAAAGGAGGCAAAGAATGTGTGCAGAGTGCAGTCATAGAAGGTGCAGTGGGTTACTTACGTAAGACATTTATTGATTGTGTACTGAATGCCAGTACCGTGCTTAAAGCTGCAGATACAGTATCTGCCTGCCAAGTAGGAGACGCGCGTTCGATCCCTGTGTTGCGAAGATACCCTAGAGGAGGAAACGGTAACCCACTCGAGTATTCTCGCCTGGAAAATCCCATGAACAGAGGAGCCTGGCGGGCTACAGTCCATAGGGTTGCAAAGAGTCGGACTTGACTGAAGCGACTAAACAACAACACAGACACAAGAGACAGAGTCCCTGCCGTGGGACTGTGGGAAGAGACAGTATACTGACAGTTACAGTATACTGTCCTAAGTGCAATCACGGGGAAAATCCCGTGGCGTCACCAGAAAGGTGATCTATCCTCCTTTGTGAGCATCAGGAAAGGCTACCCAAAGAGTTGACAACTGAGCAGAGCCTTTGAAGACTGGGCATTTATTCACTTTCTCATTGGACACCTATGGCTTGAGGTATACCCTCTGCTGGGCATATGGGATCTACTGCAACATCACAGCTGAGGTCCCTGACTTCAACGAATATATTTTCCAGGGCAGGGTGGGAGAGGTGTAGAGAGGATAAGTGAGTAGATAAATAACATAATATCAACCGCTAAAACTACATTGAAATGTTAAGTTGTATGGGGACAAAACTGAAAAAATGTATACTGAATCATCTTAATAGTCAAGGCTATGGTTTTTCCAGTGGTCATGTATGGATGTGAGAGTTGGACTATAAAGAAAGCTGAGCGCAGAAGAATTGATGCTTTTGAACTATGGTGTTGGAGAAGATTTTTTTTCCCCATTTATTTTTATTAGTTGGAGGCTAATTACTTTACAGTATTGTAGTGGTTTTTGCCATACATAGACATGAATCAGCCATGGATTTACATGTATTCCCCATGACGATCCCCCCTCCCACCTCCCTCTCCATCCGATCCCTTTGGGTCTTCCCAGTGCACCAGGCCAGAGCACTTGTCTCATGCATCCAACCTGGGCTGGTGATCTGTTTCACCATAGATAATATACATGTTTCGGTGCTGTTCTCTCGAAACATCCCACCCTCGCCTTCTCCCACAGAGTCCAAAATTCTGTTCTGTACATCTGTGTCTGTTTTTCTGTTTTGCATATAGGGTTATCGTTACCATCTTTCTAAATTCCATATATATGCATTAGTATACTGTATTGGTCTTTATCTTTCTGGCTTACTTCACTCTGTATAATGGGCTCCAGTTTCATCCATCTCATTAGAACTGATTCAAATGAATTCTTTTTAATGGCTGAGTAATATTCCATGGTGTATATGTACCACAGCTTCCTTATCCATTCATCTGCTGATAGGCATCTAGGTTGCTTCCATGTCCTGGCTATTATAAACAGTGCTGCGACGAACATTGGGGTGCACGTGTCTCTTTCAGATCTGGTTTCCTCAGTGTGTATGCCCAGAAGTGGGATTGCTGGGTCATATGGCAGTTCTATTTCCAGTTTTTTAAGAAATCTCCACACTGTTCTCCGTAACGGCTGTACTAGTTTGCATTCCCACCAACAGTGTAACAGGGTTCCCTTTTCTCCACACCCTGGAGAAGATTCTTGAGAGTCCCCTGGACTGCAGGGAGATCCAACCAGTCCATCCCAAAGGAGATCAGTCCTGGATGTTCATTGGAAGGACTGATGTTGAAGCTGAAACTACAATACTTTGGCCACCTGATGCAAAGAGCTGACTCATTGGAAAAGACCCTGATGCTGGGAAAGACTGAGGGCAGGAGGAGAAGGGGACGACAGAGGATGAGATAGTTGGATGGCATCACCGACTTGATGGACAAGAGTTTGAGTAAACTCCAGGAGTTGGTGATGGACAGGGAGGCCTAGTGTGCTGTGGTTCATGGGGTTGCAAAGAGTTGGACATGACTGAGTGACTGAACTGAACTGAACTTAATAGCTGAAAAACTCAAGACACTTAAGTCCTGATAGTTTCATTGCTATGCTGAGTTATAAACACATCTTCTCAATACAGTAAAGATCTGTTAATTGTTGGCTTGTCTAATTCATCGAATTAGATTAACCAATAAAGAAAGGGGTGAGATGGGGGAAGGATATACCAGAAAGATGAAAAAAAAAATAATAGAGCAAAAAGTCACATTGGCAAGTCTTAGACATGATAGAATATGATGCATTCTGGGGAAATGCAGACACCCTTAGTGTGACCAGCATACAGGGTATGATGCAGGAAGTTGTGAGGTTGGAGAGGTGAGCAGGGACCAGTTCACAAAGGCCTGCCTGCCAGACGAGGAACTTAGACTGCTTTCTCAGGAAAGATTTTTTAATCACGTCACCAAGATCACCAACTGTCTATTTGAGAAGGATAAATGTTGCAGTGGAGTGGAGAACACTTGGAGGTAGGGCAAAGGTGGAGATGGGGGTTCATTAAAAGGCTGCTGCAATAATCCAGATGAGAGATGATGAGGGTCTGAGTTAAGGCTGAGTCAGTGTAGAAGGACGTGAACTAAATGAAGGGAGGCAGAATCCTTATGATCTGGTGATTGATAGGATATAGAGGCTCTGTCAGATGCTTTCATGAGAATAGTGCTAGTCCCCAGGGTGGAGATCTTTTGTTGTTATTGTTGTTTAGTTGCTTAGTTCTGTCCAACTCTTTGTGACCCCATGGACTGTAGCCTGCTAGGCTTCTCTGTCCAGGCAAGATTACTGGAGTGGGTTGCCATTTCCTTCTCCAGGGGATCTTCCAAATCCAGGGACAGAATCCAAGATTCCTTGGGAGGGGGGATCGGGATGGGGAATAAGTGTAAATCTATGGCTGATTCATATCAATGTATGACAAAACCCACTGAAATGTTGTGAAGTAATTAGCCTCCAACTAATAAAAAAATTTAAAAAAAAAAAAAAAAAAAGAATCCAAGATTCCTGCATTGCAGGTGGATTCTTTACCACTAGGACTTCCCTTGTGGCTCAGCTGGTAAAGAATATGCCTGTAATGTGGGAGACCTGGCTTCGATCCCTGGGTTGGGAAGATCCCCTGGAGAAGGGAAAGGCTACCCACTCCAGTATTCTTGCGTGGAGAATTCCATGGACTATATAAAGTCCTTGAGGTCTCAAAGAGTTGGACCTGACTGAGTGACTTTCACTTCTTTACCACTGAGCTACCTGGGAAGCCTGGAGGCCTTAGGAAGGACATATTTGAACAGGCAGATCATGAGTTTGATCTTGAACTTGGAGCCTTTGAGATAGCTCGGGGACAATTAAGTATTTCTATAACAGACTACTACACCTATGAGTTGAGAGTGTTGAAGTGTGGTTGAGACTGGGAAGCATTGAATTGGGAGCTATTTGGGTGATTGAAGCTATGAGAGTGAGACCACTGAGGTGACCCCGTGAGAAGGAGTGAAGCAAGAATATTCTCTTCTCTTGTGAGAAAAGGCTTACACATGTGCAGAGAGAGAAAAGAGACCACCTTCTCCCCACTCAGAAATAAAACACCTGAAGACTGAGAAGGATTTGCAAAGGTGAAAAGAGAATGGTGTCCTCCTGTGATCAGGAGGAGGTGGGCAACTGTCAATGATAACAAAAGACTGTGAAATGGAGACTGAAAATTGTCTGCCATTTAGTGACAATGAAGCAAGTGGCCACCTTCCCCAAAAGCAGCTTTAGTAGAATGAGTGTGAGATGGGAGATGGGGCTAAGGGCTGTGTATCGGGATGTGTATGTGTGCTAAGTGGCTTCAGTCGTATCCAAATGTTTGCAACCCTAGGGACTGTGGTCCGTCAGGCTCCTCTGTCCATGGGATTCTCCAGGCAAGAATACTGGAGTGGGTTGCCATGCCCTGCTCCAGGGGATCATTCCCCACCCAGGGATCCAACCCAGGTCTCTTACGTCTCCTGCATTGGCAGGTGGGTACTTTACCACTAGCGCCACCTGGGAGGAAGTAGGAAATTTATATATAGAATTAAAGGGTAAATGAGGGATTCAAAGTGGAGAGAGTAATTGGAAAGAACTCTTGTGATAGGATTGAAGCCGGTCCCCCTGCACTGGGGAGTCTTAGCCATTGGACCATCAGGGAAGTCCCAGGTTATTTTAAGCCAAAGTTGATGAGAGGGAAAGAGTGGGAGTGGACATTTTGGAGGAAAAGGGACTCTGGCTTCCAAAGATCAGGGGTTGTGGATCCATAGCAGTGATGGTGTGACTTTCAATTGAAGACAGCAAGTTGTTCTACAAAAATGGAATTAAAGAGATGTGATGGCTAATTTCATGTGTCAACCTGATGGGGTTCAGGGATGCCCAGAGAGCTAGTAAAGTGAGTGAGGCTGTGGAGTGTCTCAGGAAGAGCTGGGCATTTATCACAGACTGAGAACCTAAGATGGTCCTCAGCAAGGCTGGTTGGCATCACCTAATTGTTGAGGCTCCGACCAGAACAAAAAGGCCGAGGAAAGAATCCCCTCTTTTAACTGAAACACCCATCTTCTTCTGCCCTCAAGACATTGATGCTGTTTGTTCTCAGGCCTTCTGACTAGGACTAGGGCTTAAACCTGCCCTGTTCTCAGAGCTTCAGATGGGATTGAATTATAACATTGGTTTTCCTGATTCTCCAGGGCAGGTCAGGGGCTATCTCACCCTCCATTACTGTGTGAGTCAATTCCCACAATAAATCCCTATCTATATATCTATCACCTCTCTCCAACTGGTTCTGTTTCTCTGAGGAACCCTTAGTCAAGGTTGCTTGTATCACAGATGAGAATGTGTAGATTGGGAAGGTGCAAGCCAACAGAACTCAATGCTCATGGGTTCCATTTCTCTATGAAGTAGAGGGAAAGGCCAGATGCTGAGTAAGGATGATAATATGCAGTGTTAAACTTGAGAGAGGAGGAGAAAAAAGTGAAAGTCAAAAGAAGGGGCAAAAGTAATTGTCTAATGGACAGGATAAAGTTTTGTGAAGAAGGTAGTATTGGATTTGGCCCTAATGTGGACAAGATTTAGGAAGGAGAAGTAAGTTCCAGGGTGAAGACTGGCATGAATGGAAGCCACACACACACACGAAAAACACCCTATCGGATTGAGGGTCATGTCAAGGTCACCAACTCACAAAAGTAAGAATGTTGGTGAAATGAGGTTACATGAAAGGAATTACACACATACAATGACTGAACAATATCATATTTGTCTAGTGTCTCTGAGATCCAGCATGACTCCTGGCACAAACATGGGCCCTCAATGGATTTGTGTTACATGAGCGAGACCAACTTCATTTGCTCCACAGAAAATTATGAAAATGAAAATAAACATCCAAGGACAAGCCTGAATACTAATTTCCTTTAAAAAAAACAACAACAGCAAAACATCATTACTTCTCATTTTTATCTACATAGGTGCTTCATAACATACTGTTAAGTGTTAGTTGCTCAGTAATGTTCGACTCTTTGCAACCCCAAGGACTATAGCCCGCCAGGTTCCTCTTGCCTGGGATTTTCCAGGGAAGAATACTGGAGAGGATTGCCATTTTCTTCTCCAGGGGGTCTTCCCTCACCCAGGGATCAAATTCTGATCTCCTGCATTGCAGGCAGATTATTTACTGTATGAGCTACTAGGGAAGCCCGTTGGTGCTCCATAACATACTAGCGCTACATAACAATCTATCCTGAAACTTATTGGATTAAAAAAAAGCAGTCTTTTTAAAAATGTAACGTCATAGACTCTGTAGGCAAGGAATTCAGGCAGTGCTCGGCTGGGTCCTTCTTCTGCTTCTAGTGACGTTGACTGAGATGGCTCAGTGGTACTCAGCTGGCAGTTGGACCACTCTGAGGGTCTAGAATGGCTCCACTCACAAGCCTAGCACCTTGGTGAGGGTGGCTTGCAAGCTGGGCTCCCGCCGGGACTGTGCACTGGAGCACCTACACCTGATGTCTCCAGCATGGTGGTCTTGAGTAGCCAGCTTCTTCAGTGCCAGCTGGCTTCCCATAGAACAGAGGTTCTCAGCAGGAGGTGAGCTTGCCTTCCCAGGGGACAGTTGACAGTGTGTTCTGGAGCTGATAGTGCTTGTCACAACTGGGGAGAAGGTACTGCTGTCGTCTAACGGGTAATACCAGGGAAGGTGCTAAACATCCTCAGTGCACAGGACAACTCTCACCCACTCCTCCCAACAAATGACTATTCAGCCCAGGATGCCAATAGTGCTGATGCTGAGAAATTTTCCAGTAGACCCAGGGAAACGAGAGATATAGACAGCAGCTGCAAGGCCTTTCTTAAGTCCTGTGGAGTCACTTCTCTCCATTGCATTTGTAACAAGAGATTGAAAAAACCCGGTCTGGATGTAAAGGGGAAGGGAACAGACTCCGCTCATTGATGGGGGGCTGGCAAAGTCACATACTGTTAGAGCCTGTGGATGGCACAGCTTTGAAAAACATAATTTATTGCAACAGAGATTGAAAGCGTAAACAGATATCTGGGGTTGAGTGTGCAGCAGAGAGGGTGGTTTAGCAGTTCATGCTGTTAAAGGTCAAAGTCCTGAAAATACATCAGATTAGATGGGGAAAAGGAATGGACCCAGTGCAAATGCTTCAGGGGAAAAGCTTCCTCCCAACAGGAAGGCTGAGAAGGTCACTCTTCCATCTCTGTTCCAACTGACAAGCAACAAATCAGTGAAAAGTGGACCCGTCAGGAAGAGTTAGATTCTGCTCCTGCTGATTCCTTGGGACACCAAGGCCAAGAGTCTTTATTGATGCTGAGAGCACTGAGCTGGGGCCACCAATGTTTTCATGAGAGATACTCACTCCCTGAGCTCTTGGTGCCCATGGAGCTTATGGAGAACAGTTTGTTTCCTTGTAGTCAATCTTGTACTGTCCTTCCCTTAGGGGGACTCCTGTGAGGCCTTTTGTGCTGGGCTGAGAACAATCTGAGCGAAAGACTCAGTGCTCTGCTCAGAACCAGCCCGCTGACCTGGGCCTTTTGTCTTTTCGCCAAATCTCTGAGCCTCCACCCTGCCCTCCATCAGTATGTGTTCTTTCCCAAGAGTCTTCTTGATCCCTTAAGGTCACCAACTAGCCATGTTGGATTTGTAGTTGTATTTCACTTTATTTTTTAAAAATTTATTTATAGTGTATTTAAAGAAATATTTGAACAAGTTGTCAACATCTAAAAACTAGGAAATTTCACATTAAAAAAAAATCCCTTCTGCTTCTTTTGAATCCCTAGAAGATCTGGAAATATTGAAGCCACAATCTTGATGCACAACTCTCTAGAGCTGGGTAGCATCTACTTTGTGGTCAAAACAAGCCTGTGAAATATTTCAAGGTAATTTCCCCATTTTTGGGATTCCCAGTGCATGGCGGTGTGTTTAACTCCCTGAGAAGCCCTGAATATTGCTGATATTAAGAATAATGATAATAATAACTGCTCAAAGTTACTTAAGGCAGGATTTTCCAATGGGAAAGAAAATTTATAAATACATATATATACCTTTATGAGAGAGAGAGAGCGAGATAGAGCTAGTCTGTTGGAGCTAGTCTGATATACATATAAGCATGTATATATATATGTGTGTGTGTATATATATATATATATATGTATGCATATATACTTTGAAGCAAAATGTAAGGAAGACCTCATTGTAGTCAGTGTTCTAGGACTGCATCTGCCTGAATCTGAGATCCTTGGTACATGACATACAAGCAATATATACAATTTTTTTTTTTTTTGCAAAAATGGTTGCAATAATTTCCCTCTCTTAGTCTATGGCCTTGTTTAGTCACTCTCCATAATAACTATGGCCTTGGCCTAGTTATCTGTTTGGCTAATAGAGCAAGAACAAATATGACACACAAAAATTTCTTGTGTATTAGGTCTTGCCTTCCCTTGCTGGGCTTAGAATTCTAAAAGCATCACAGGAAATAAGCCAGAGCTAGTCTGATGGAGAGACCACATGGTGGAGAAGTGACGTGTCCTGGCAACCCAAGCCAACTGTGAGCCTACAGGCAGTTTCCAGCCTACTGCAAACATATACATGAACCAGCTGATAATTCCTGGTGCAGATAAATCTTCCCAGCTGAGCTCTGCCCAAACAGCCAATCCACAGAATCATGAACAAATAAGTGGGTGTCATTTTAAGTTACTAAATTTGGGGATTGGAATAATGGAAGACAGATACCCATCACTATCTAAAATTAATACACTTGCGTATTTGTTGCTCTCCCTTCTAGGATCTAAGCCTTGTGAAGCCAACAAGTTAGTTTTGTTTACACTGTGGTCATCGAGCTTAGAGCAGAGTCTGACAGCCTCCCCCAGAAGTGTGCAAGTAGCTCAGTTGTGTCTGGCTCTTTGTGACCCCATGGACTATACAGTCCATGGAATTCTCCAGGCCAGAATACTGGGGTGGATAACCTTTCCTTTCTCCAGGGGATCTTCCCAACCCTGGGATCGAACCGGGGTCTCCTGCATTGCAGGTGGATTGTTTACCAGCTGAGTCACAAGGGAAGCCCAAGAATACTGGAGTGGGTAGCCTATCACTTCTCCAGTGGATCTTCCCGACCCAGGAATCAAACTGGAATCTCCTGCATTGCAGGCAGATTCTTTACCAACTGAGCTATCAGGCAAGCCCACCCACAGAAACCTGCAGGAAAAACTTGTTGAATGAATGAACCATCTCTTATGGAGTGACTTTATCTGCTCCTCCTTTTTAGGGAAGATCAGGGAAGACAGAAAAGAGAAGGAGGCGAAGTTAAGAGAAGTGAGGGGATTATAAACCTAGGTGTCTGGAGTCAGCAATGCTAGAAATTTATTTTAAGACTGGAACAAAACCTATACAAAAAATAGAGAAACTGATTTAATAAACTCTTTTTGAACTTGAATTCCCACATCAGTAATTATTGTTCATTTATTTTGAGCAAAAATATTTCTGAACTATGTGAACAGGCTGGCACCATTAGATACAAAGAATTGTGTCCTTTTAGCTCAATTGATTCTTAGTCTCTTAGAAAAATTACTTGAAAGCCTTTTAATACAATATTATAAATGAAGCAGCCACTCTTACTCATAAAACTCCAATCTTTAAAAAATCTTGGCATATTATTTTAAAGATTGCTATAGATTAACTGCACATTATGAACTCAGTCCAGCAGTCTTAATAAAGAGAAATCTCCACTTGATGAAAAAATGCAATAAATTCAACTGGTAAAAGGGAAGAAATGAAAGAAAATGAGAGATTAAGACCGAGTTTTTTTAGTATATGAAATCAACACAAGTGACATTATTTCAGAGCAAAGATCAAAGACCTGATAGTTTGCAAAGAAGCTAAAGAATGTATCATATGTGTACTGTGGATCTACACATATACAGATGTGTGAACCTACACACTGGATTGGACAGGTTTTTTAAATGTCATTTTCTCAAGTTCTAAATTTATGTTAATTTCAAAAGACTAACATTTGAGTATTGGCTTTTATTCTTAAAAGCTATTTTACTTTCTAATGAATTTACTGCCAAGATACCTCTGGAAATAATTTTGGCTTTGTTATTTTTTTTAAGTTGGCCTTTATATGGTTTATAAAATTGTCTGAGAATCATAGGATCAAATGTAAAAGTCATGATTATTCCTGCCTTAATTTTTTTTAATCAAAAAAACTGGAGTATAGTTGTTTTACGATGTCGTCTTCGTCTCCACTGTACGACAAAGTAAATTAGCTATAAGTATGCCTGTATCTCTTCCCTCTTGAGCCTCCCACCCGCCCCCATCCCACCACTGTAGATCATCACAGAGCACCAAGCTGCACTCCCTGTGCTATACAACAGCTTCCCACGATCTATTTTACACATGATAGTGTGTGTATGTCAGTGCTAACATCTGCCTCTTATTTTTACCATTAAAATACACAAGCAAAACAGTTGAAACACTCGTATATTAAAAAAAAAAAAAAAAAACCGGGGCAACTGTATTATGCACTTTCATTAAGACTTTGACTGCTATATTTTTGAAATCATGTTTATGGTCAAGTATCAAATGTTATAGAGGGCGCAGAGTAAAAAGTAACTCTGTCTACCACCCTTGCCCACTTGCCTCACAGTGCTTTTGCTAAGGTGCTAAGTGCTTCTTGCTAAGTCAACAGTATGACTTGTTTCTTGTATCCTTTTATAATTAATCAATACACCAGCATCTAGGTGGGTGCTTTAATTTCTCTGAGGTGATAACAGATATAAAAACTATCCAGGACACTGTTTTCTTTTCTACTATCTCCAATACATCTTAACAATTATTCTATGTTTGAAAGACCAGAGTTATGTCAATGTTTTCAGTGTTGATATTCCATCATATAAGGTACAATTTATTTTATCATGCTCCTATTGGTGCAAATTTCAGTTGTTTTAATCTTTTGATGTACACGCTGGGTATCAAAGAGGCAGAAGAACCAGAGATCAAATTGCCAACATTCCTTGGATCATGGAGAAAACAAAGGAGTTCTAGAAAAATATCTATTTCTGCCTGACTACATTAAAGCCCTTGACCATGTGAATCACAACAAACTGTGGAAAGGCCTTAAAGAGATGGGAGTAACAGAGCACATTACCTGCCTTCTGAGAAACCTGTATGCAAGTCAAGAAGCAACAATTAGAACAAGAAGCAATAGAATGGAAACAACAGACTGGTTCAAAATTGGGAAAGGAGTATGACAAGGCTGTATATGATCACCTTGCTGATTTAACTTCTATGCAGAGTACACCAGGCTGGGTGAATCACAAGCTGGAATCAAGATTGTGTGGAGAAATATCAGCAATCTCATATATGCAGATGATACCACTCTAACGGCAGAAAGTGAAGAGGAACTAAAGAGTCTCTTGATGAGGGTGAAGGAGGAGAGTGAAAAAGCTGGCTTAAAACTCACCATTCAAAAAACGAAGATCATTGCATCTGGTCCTATCACTTCATAGAAAATAAAATGGAAAAAATTGGAAATGGTGACAGGTTTTTTTTTCTTGGACTCCAAAATCACTGTGGGCAGTGACTGCAGCCAAGATATTAAAAGATGATTGCTCCTTGGAAGGAAGCTATGACAAACCTAGACAACTTATTAAAAAGCAGAAACATCATTTTGCCGACAAAGGTCTGTATAGTCAAAGCTACATTTTTTTTCAGTAACCATGAACAGATGTGAGAGTGGACCATAAAGAAGGCTTATCATCAAAGAATTGATACTTTTGAATTGTGATGCTGGAGAAGACTCTTGAGAGCCCTTTGAACTGCAAGGAGATCAAACCAGTCAATCTTAAAGGAAATCAATGTTGAATATTCATTGAAAGGACTGTTGCTGAAGCTGAAGCTCCACCTGATGTGGAGAGCAAACTCATTGGAAAAGACCCTGATGCTGGGAAAGACTGAAGGCAAAAAGAAAAGGAGGAAACAGAGGATGAGATGGTTAGGTAGCATCACTGACTCAGTGGACATGAATTTGAGGAAACTCTGGGAGATATTAGAGGAATGAGGAGTCTGGTGTCTTGCAGTCCATGGGGTTGCGGAGTTGGAACAAGCAGCAGTGATTGAACAACAATAACAGCAACAATAGGTAAGAAATGCAACCATATTGTATTTCATTTGAAATTCTCTTATTGTGAGGTAAATATATTCTTCATAAGTGCAATATATTTACATTTCCTTTTCTGTGAATTATCTATTCATGACATTTGCCATGTCTGTAAGATTATTGATTTTTTTCTTATCAGTATAATAAATACATAACATTTATAGTAGTCATTGCGTATATGTTTCTGGCATTAAAGACATTAATCTCTACATGAATATCGCTATATGTCTTGCACTTTGCTATTTGTCAGTTTACTTTATTCATTTTGTGGTGTAATTTTTTTAATATGTTAACCTATTTTATAAGCAGCATATCCTATGTTTGAAGTTTCCTGTCTGGGAATCAACACTATAAAGAATATACTGTATTTGTTCTGTGTGCTTAGATTTAATCTAATTTTTTTAAAAAAGAGTTTGCTAGGGCCATGCAGATCATCATGCTTTCTAGGTAAAGTCTGAGAAGATTCTAGCAGCAACCAGGTGGACATTTAGTTCCCTGAAGTAGAATTTATCCTTACAAGAATGGATCTATGAAAAAATTCTTTACTTTAGATGTCAGGAACATAGCACTTCAGATATACAGGAAAAGAGTCTGCATTTTAAAATTTACTATGAAAAACAAGGGCTTCCCTGGTGGCTCAGATGGCCAAGAATCTGCCTGCAGTGCATGAGACCTGGGTTCAATTCCCGGGTCAGAAAGATCCCTTGGAGAAGGAAATGGCTACCCACTCCACTATTTTTGCCTGCAGAATTTCATGGACACAGGGGACTGGCAGACTATAGACCATAGGGTTGCAAAGAGTCAGACATGGCTGAACAACTAACACTTTTAATTTCATGGAAAACAAAGATTAATTTGGGGAAACATTTGCTTCATGCTCAGTAAAATTTAAGTGTAGATAAATTCTGGAAATAGGCTATTGCTGAGATGAAAAATCCTAGTGTAACATGAATAGGATTACACCTGAGAGGCAGTTGGAAACAAGAAGTAACTGATGGTGAAGGGGAGCACTGAAAACAGCATGAAGATAAAATTACAGAAGATAAGTTGTCGTGTAAAGACCATTTGAAATTGAAATTGAAGTCGTTCAGTCGTGTCCGACTCTTTGCGACCCCATGGACGGTAGCTTACCAGGCTCTACGGTCCATGGGATTTCCCAGGCAAGAATACTGGAGTGGGCTGCCATTTCCTTCTCCAGGGGATCTTCCCAACCTAGGGATGGATACTGCTAAAAAACAAATCATCAGGTGAAAGACACACACACACATATATATCTTAGAATACACTGGGAAATGACAAAAATACAGGATGAGCCCCAGAAACAAAGAGAAAAGGAATGAAAATGGAGGATGAAGAGCAGAAATGGAGAGCTGCTATCTTGACAAAGAGACTAGAAGGAACGGAATACCATGATAACGAGGGCATTTGAGCACTCGGGGCTTTCTTTGCTGGAAGCTAAAGAAAATCATTCTGGCTAATTTAACAAAAAAGAAGTTTACTTAAAAATATTGCTTAGCTTACAGTATCTCCAAGATGGTTCCAGAATCAGGCTTGGAGTCTAGGTAACCAGGCAGTAGGCAGGTAATCAGGAGAAGATCGTACAGTTTGGACAGCAGAAGTATTGAGTGTTGGATCTGAAACACTTCCATCTCATTGCTGTGCTGGGCACTTGAATGCAGCCGCCCCTCCGATGCCACCCTGTTTTTTCCTGTAAGATGCTTTAATTTCAGTGTCTGCAGGGTTACCTTGCAGTGAATAAGCATAGATTATGTACCTGTAGGAGCTTCCCAGGTGGCGCAGTAGTAAGGTATCTACCTGCCAATGCACAAGATGCAGGAGACTCGGGTTTGATTCCTGATCTGGGAAGATCCCCTGGAAGAGGGAATGGCATCCACTCCATTATTCTTGCCTGGGAAATCCTATGGCTAGAGGAGACTGGTGGGCTACAGTCCACGGCGTCGCAAAGAGCTGGACACGACGGAGCAAGCACTCACTCATGTACCTGTATGCCATCCACCAGGAAGGGACTGAATACGTGGTGTCTGACATTTTCAGTTTCTGTAGAGGTTTTTGTGTGTGTGCGGTGCTCAGTCACTTCAGTCAGTTTACAGTCTTTTCCAAATACAACAAGAGATTCTTCAAACATAGAAAAAGCCTTTATTAAGAGGTACAAACTTCTATGTGTAAAGTAAACAAGTTACAAGGATATACTGTAAGGCACAGGGAACAGAGTCAATATTTTATAACTCTAAATGGCATACAATCTATAAAAATATCAAATCACTGTTGTACACCCAAAATTAATATAATAGAGTAAATCAATCATACTTCAATAAAAAGAGAGAGAGAAAAAAACCCAGAGTGTGGGCTGGACCCAGGGATTTGCTTGTAACAAACAGAAGACAATAAAATGGGTTGGATATTACTTTCCAGAGTATGCTACAAAAGACTGACTTCCCTCGTGCTGAATTCTCTCTGGCTCTTCTCACTGGCTCCGTTGATGCAGCAAGGTGCCCTGTTGAGCTGCCATCCAGCTAGGAACTGAAGACCCCTCAGAGCAGCAGCAGGGAAGAACTGAGGCCCTTATTTCAATATCCTTTGGAAAAATGGAATTCTGCCAATACTCCCATAGGTGAGCTTGCAGGCAAGTCCTTTTCCCATGGAAGTGAAGTGAAGTGAAGCTGCTCAGTTGTGTCCGACTCTTTGTGACCCCATGGACTGTAGCCTACCAGGCTCCTCCATCCATGGGATTTTCCAGGCAAGAATACTGGAGTGGGTTGCCATTTCCTTCTCCAGGAGATTTTCCTGACCCAGGGATTGAACCTGGGTCTCCCACATTGTAGGTAGTCACTTTACTGTCTGAGCCCTAGAGGTAAATTAGTCCTGGATGACCTTGCTTGCAGTGTGGGATAGTCCTTAGCCAGAGGCACTCAGGTGAGTCCTACCTAGGGTCCTGAACCATACAAATGCTGAGATAATTTATGTCGTAGGTTTAACCTCCCAAGTTTCAGAGACTCAGCAATGAAAACTGGCAAACACAAAACCCAACATACTTTCTAAAGATTCTTAGCTCAAGAGTTAATCAAAACTAAAACTCTTCATTATTTATAGGAAAATAGTGATGAAAACCATCACAAATCAAAACAAACAGGTGAGTTTTCACTTCTGACCTCAATGATATGGTTTGCAGTAGACTGCCTCTATGGGGGCTTCTCTGATGGCTCATTGGTAAAGAATCTGCCTGCAATGCTGGAGACCCGGGTTCGATCCCTAGTCAGGAAGATCCCCTGGAGAAGGGCATGGCAACCTACTCCTGTATTCTTGCCTGGAGAATTCCATGGACAGAGGAGGCTGGAGGGCTACAGTCCATGGGGTTGCAAAGAGTCGGACACAACTGAGCAACTAAAATAAAACATCATCTGTGCCACATGCTTCTATGAGAACAACCAGGAACGATGAAAAAATTGAAAAAGAGATTCTGTTTGAAGGCCTCCGAGGCAGCTGAAGCAGCTTGTACTTGAGGGGCCAAGTTCCTACACAGAAAGGAGCTTATTGGGTTGGATTTCTTCCAAGGCTGGGAACTGAGGAACTAATATCACAGAGAGAAAAAGAAGTTATATCTGGAATCTAAAAAGAAATGATACAAATGAACTTACTTACAAAAACAGAAAGAGACTCACAGACTTAGAGAAGGAACTCATGGTTGCTGAGGGTCGGGGAAGGAATGGATAGTTGAGGACTTTGGGAAGGTCATGCTATATTTAAAGTGGAAAACCAACAAAAATCTATTGTATAGCATAGGGAACTCTGCTCAATGTTACATGGCAGCCTGGATGGGAGGGGAGTTTGGGGGAGAATGGATCCATGTATATGTACAGCTGAGTCCCTTCACCGCTCGCCTGAAACTATCACAACATAGTTTATCGGCTACACCCCAATACAAAATATTTCTGATGTTAAAAAAAATAAAAATTAAATAAATAAAAAAGAAGATGGAAACTGGTATCTTCCCTTCTTCACCAAAGGATGTGCTATTCTCCTCTCTTCCCCCCGGTCCCGCGTCCCCGTCAAAGATTGTCCACAGGAGCGGCAGTTCACACAGCTTCTTTAGGGGGCCCCGGGTTTGGAGTGAACACACCCGCAGACAGCCGTCTACAAAGCGCATGCTCACAAGGCCCCTCCCATCTCTCCCGCTTCACTCCCCCTGAGCCTCATTCCTGCTCCTGGGAATGGTAATTTCTAATAAAGTAATAGCTCATAAACCCTCTGCCTGAGGCTTTGTTCAGCATATTGAAACTAAATTCAAAATAAATGAACAGAAACTAAAACATTTTTAAGACACCAGTGATGGCTAATGAGGAAACATAATGGTATAAGCACCCCATAAGTTTTATTGGGTTCTGTTTTCATTATCAGTTTAAAATATTTTCTAATTTCCAGTGTGGTTTCTCTTTCTGAAACATAGATTAATATATGTGAAGTGCCTAAAAGGTACATAGTAAGCATACATAAGTGTTAGTTTTTATCATGGAAACGCATAAAGATATGTACATGATCCTGTATCTATGTACACACAAACATACAGTATTACAAGTCAAAGACAACTTTTGCAATATATATGACAGACATAATAACAACAGCTAGCTTTTATGGAGTGTCCTGAACAAGGTCTCTGTATAGCAACGCCATGCCCTACTATCCACATTTTGAAAATAAGGAAACAGACACGGTAATTTGCCTAGGTCATACAGTAGGTAAGCGATGGAGCCTCATTTTGAACATAGGAAAAGGAAATGGCAACCCACTCCAGAATTCTTGCCTGGAGAATTCCATGGACAGAGGAGCCTGGTGGACTACAATCCATGGGGTCTCAAAGAGTTGGATACGACTGAGTGACTAAGTTTCACTTTCTTTCAATCTTATTCCATAAAGGACTTCTGAATTCTGGTCATACATAATGAGAGGCAGAGTTATTACTTGCCTTTCTCAAATTCTATTAAAATAAGAAATATCTAAGTAAATCCATGAGATATTGAAAAGCCAGTGGGGGTGCCAGTGGCTTCATAAAACCAAAAATTCTGTAACATACAAAGCAGTTGGTGATCAATTAATAGTAAATGCTAACAGCACTGAGAAACTGCAACCTTACCACACCGTAACTTGAGTTTACAGAGCCATCAAAAAAAAAAAAAAAAGAGCAGAACTGGGAGAAAATAGGAATACTGCTGGGATGCCAGATATTGAAAAGGCAACAGTTGAGAAAGAATTGTTTCCCAGCGCCCCCCTCCCCCCCAATTCCATCCCTAGAGAGAGGCTGCTTCTGAAATCAATTCTCAGGTCAATGCCTCTGGAACTATGAAGGAGGGGCTCTGACATGGGTGGTCTTGGGAATGGGCCCTGGGCTGGAGATGATTCCAAGATGCAAGGTTCCTAATATGCCAGGTCCCCGAGGGCATGACAAGGGATGTGGGATCTCACACCCACAAACATAGATTATAGACCATATTTTAATAATAACTTTAAATGGAGTATAATCTGAAAAATATTGAATCACTATGTTGTGCACCTGAAATTAATACTGTAAATCAATTCTACTTCAACAAAAAGAAAGAAAGAAAGAAAAAGCCTAAAGGGTAGTCTGGACTCACACTTGCTTTTAACAAACAGAATACAACCAAAGTGATGGGATATCGCTTCAAAGAGTAGGTTTCGAAAGATTGACTTCCTTCTTGGCTGGATTCTCTCTCTCTGGTTCTTTTAATTTGCACTGGTGATGAAGCAAGCTGCCATATTGAGCTGTTCCACATGGATCCAACTTTCGATACCTACAAAACTTGGGAGGAAGCCAAGGTCAAGGACCTATCTCAACAGGCACAGCCGGCAACTGATGAGAACCTCAAAGTTCATGGCAGAACCATCTGGGACATTCAAGAAAAATACAGTCTTTTCTTGCACATGAGGAGAGAGAAAAGGAGGAAGTTAATGAAACAGATGTGAACTTAAAGGACATAATGGACCTGGTCATGTCACAAGCAAATGCTTTAAGAGCCAAGGCAGTCTGAGCCCTGTGGGATAGCAATAATGACATCACAAATGCTACTATGGAATTAACAAGGTAACCATCTGAAAATGAAGACTCAGTTATTTTGGTGTTTCTAAAGAGTAATTGTAGCTTGGTTTTACATTTGTACTCTTTCCATTGGTAATACCATTATGGCCTCAGTTTTATATTGCTTGGCTCATGGATTCTACTTTAGTGATTTTTCTTCAGGATGTAATCAGAACAATACAAAAAAAAATTTTTCTTCATTGGTGCCAATACAAACATTATTGATAATAACCCTTGCCTCCCCTTCTCCCATAAAAAACAAAAGACAAAACCCAAAACAAACAAAAACAGAAAAAAGAGAAAAGAATACCCTAGGAGAAAACAAATAAATGAGACATCCATGAAATATATGATATTATCTCTCCAATAAAAAGTATATTTTAGAAGGATATGATATAAAGGATCCAAATACTCTCTGTAGAGTAGACCCTTAGCTGAGCCATAATATTTGGAAGGACTAGAGGGCTTCCCAGGTCATTCCAGTGGTAAAGAATCTGCCTGCCAATGCAAGAGACTTAAGAGAGTCGGGTTTGATCCCTGGGTCAGGAAGATCCCCTGGAGAAGGGAATGACTATCCATTCTACTATTCTTGCCTGGAAAATCCCATGGACAGAGGATCCTGGTGGGCTACAGTCCATAGAGTCACAAAGAGTTGGACACAACTGAGCAACTAAACAACAACAACAACAAAATACCTCCCGTGTACATTTAAGATACCCAGGAAAACTGAGTAACTTCTTGAAATGGCCCTACCCACCACCTTAAATACCATCTTCAACTAAAGACAAAAGATAGATGTGTGTGGGTGGGAGAGGGTACAGTTATGGGAAAAGCATAGTGAACAAGGGTAAATTTGTTTTACAGATTTAGGTCATCACCTTCTTCACTGACAAGAGTTTGTAGAGATTTAGAATCCTTCTTCTCTTCCTAGTACAGAGAAGGAAAAGTGAAAGTGTTAGTTGCTCAGTTCTGGCTGATTCTTTGCAACCCCATGAATTGTAGCCCGTCAGGCTCCTCTGTCCATGGAATTCTCCAGGCAAGAATACTGGAGAGGGTTGCCATGCCTTTCTCCAGGGCATCTCCCCAACATAGGGATTGAACCTGGCTTTCCTGCATTGTAGGCAGATTCTTTACCAGGAAAGCCACCAAGGAAGCCCACAGAGAGGGAAACATGTTTAAATATGATTTGCCTCATAAATGTCAATGTACCTTGCAAAGAACCACTTCTTGGTTCTCAGAGTTTTTCCTGAGTCTGTAGTTTCTTAAAATAACCAGCTCAAGATCATCCTTATGCCAAAGAAACATATTTTGGGGTGGCATATTTTGATCCTCTTCACACACAAATGATAGAATTTGAAAAAAGTAACTTATATCATATTAAATATTTTTTGTCTAAGAATTACTAACATGACCTTTTTAATGACTGGGGTTTTTTTTTTTTTCTTCTGTGTGTTTCTGGCTTTAAACTAATTTTATTAGGATAACACTTTCCTATACTAGTCAGATCTTTTTTTTTTTTTTATCATCACAAACACCTCTCCTAAAAATATGGGAATAGGTATCATTCCATGAAGTGAAGTAAAAGTTGCTCTGTCATGTCCGACTCTTTGTGACCCCCTGCATGGTAAGGGTGGAGTCTTACCAACTGGGCCACCAGAGAAGTCTCCCTATCAATAACTTTTAACAAAAAAATGGTCGTCTTTTTGAGCTAAACTTTCTGTTCATCTTTACTTATTTGTTGTTGTTGTTGTTTAGTTGCTAAGTTGTGTCCGACTCTTTTGCAACCCCGTGGACTGTAGCCTGCTAGGCTCCTCTGACCATGGGATTTCCAAAGCAAGAATACTGGAGTAGGTAGCCATTTCCTTCTCCAGGGGATCTTCCTGACCAGGGATCAAACTCGGGTCTCCTGCATCGCAGGCAGATTCTTTACTGTCTGAGCAACCAGGGAAGCCCCATCATTCCTATAACTATCACCAAAATGTTTACTGTTGTCTACCAGGTGGCTCAGAGGTAAAGAATCCACCTGCCAATGTAGGAGATGTGGATTCGATCACTGGGTTGGGAAGATCGCCTGGAGGAGAAAACGGCAACCCGTTCCAATATTCTTGCCTCGAAAATCCCGTGGGCTGAGGAGCCTGGCAGGTTAAAGTCCATGGGGGTCACAAAGAGTCAAACACGACTTAGTGAATGAGCACTGCGCTGCACGTGTTTAGTAGCAAGTTCTTTTATTTAAAGAATTTCAAAATCTACAGGACCAGGAGTTAATGATTTTTAGAGACTGATTTTTAGCTTCCATTAAGCTAATCTCAAAACCAAAATATTCTTTGAAATCAGTGGGAAGTCTGTTCACTGAGCATTGGAAAAGATGAAAATAAGCTGAAAGGAAGTAACTCTCACCAGTTTCTTCTGAGTTACCTCATGCACATGCATTACTTTAATCTATTTTAAATTAGCATTTTATTTTAAGCATATGCTCTTGTATTATGCATGGCCTGTTCAATTAGTCTTTGGACATTGTCCTTTTCCCCTAATTGTCTCGACTTCTTTCAATATTTAAAAAAACACACACAAAAAAACAACAACTCTAATTTAAACCTTTTTTTTAATTCTAAAAATTTTTTAGAATATCCTCCTTTGTATAATTTATCATTTTTTTTTAGAGTTACTTTAAAATTTTTAACTGTTTTTTACTCAGTTAAATAAATTGGGGGAAATTCTGCTATTTTTAGGGCAGGGATTCTCTGTTTTGGTACTATTAAAATTTGGGGCCAGATAATTCTTTGTCGCAGGGGCTGTTCTATGTTCAGTTCAGTCACTTGGTCATGTCTGACTCTTTGCGACCCCATGGACTTCAGCACACCAGGCTTCCCTGTCCATCACGAACTCCCAGGGCTTACTCAAACTCATGTCCATTGAGTCAGTGATGCCATCCAACCATCTCATCCTCTATCGTTCCCTTCTCCCCCTGCCTTAAATCTTTCCCAGCATCAGGGTCTTTGCTAAGGAGTCAGTTCTTTGCATCAGGTGGCCAAAGTATTGGAGTTTCAGCTTCAGCATCAGTCCTTCCAATGACTACTCAGGACTGATTTTCTTTAGCATGGACTGGTTGGATCTCCTTGTAGTCCAAGGAACTCTCAAGAGTCTTCTCCAATACCAGAGCGTACTGTAGGATATTCAGCTGCATCTCTGGCCCCTGTCAACACCAGTACCCCACGAGTTGTGACAACCAAAAATGCCTTCAGTCATGAACAAGTATCTCACCTGGAGGTGGGGTCAAAGTGCTCCCTGTTGAGGAAACACAGAAATGGGGTAAGTTTTAGGCTTCTGTCTCTGCTTTCAATCATGATTTATGAATGAATTATTCTCTGAAACATTACAATGAGTAGACCTTTTACAGCAGATTTTTTTTTTTTTTTTTTTTGCTTCCAGTAAGTACACAGAGAAAGGTTGTGAAAATCAATAAAGGGTTTATTTTTGTGTATGGTGTTAGAAAGTGTTCTAGTTTCATTCTTTTACAAGTGGTTGACCAGTTTTCCCAGCACCACTTGTTAAAGAGGTTGTCTTTTTTCAATTGTATATCCTTGCCTCCTTTGTCAAAGATAAGGTGTCCATAGGTTCGTGGATTTATCTCTGGGCTTTCTATTCTGTTCCATTGATCTATATTTCTGTCTTTGTGCCAGTGCCATACTGTCTTGATGACTGTGGCTTTGTAGTAGAGCCTGAAGTCAGGCAGGTTGATTCCTCCAGTTCCATCCTTCTTTCTCAAGATTACTTTGGCTATTCGAGGTTTTTTGTATTTCCATACAAATTGTGAAATTCTTTGTTCTAGTTCTGTGGAAAATACCGTTGGTAGCTTGATAGGGATTGCATTGAATCTATAGATTGCTTTGGGTAGAATAGCCATTTTGACAATATTGATTCTTCCAATCCATGAACACGGTATGTTTCTCCATCTGTTTGTGACCCAGCAATCCCACTTCTGGGCATACACACTGAGGAAACCAGATCTGAAAGAGACACGTGCACCCCAATGTTCATCGCAGCACTGTTTATAATAGCCAGGACATGGAAGCAACCTAGATGCCCATCAGCAGACGAATGGATAAGGAAGCTGTGGTACATACACACCATGGAATATTACTCAGCCATTAAAAAGAATTCATTTGAATCAGTTCTAATGAGATGGATGAAACTGGAGCCCATTATACAGAGTGAAGTAAGCCAGAAAGATAAAGAACATTACAGCATACTAACACATATATATGGAATTTAGAAAGATGGTAACGATAACCCTATATGCAAAACAG
The DNA here is from genome assembly GCF_019320065.1 of Cervus canadensis. Taxonomy (NCBI): domain Eukaryota; kingdom Metazoa; phylum Chordata; class Mammalia; order Artiodactyla; family Cervidae; genus Cervus; species Cervus canadensis. The sequence goes on from NC_057401.1 coordinate 53,620,562, forward strand.
AAAAAGAGACACAGAAATACAGAACAGACTTTTGAACTCTGTGGGAGAATGTGAGGGTGGGATATTTCAAAAGAACAGCATGTATACTATCTATGGTGAAACAGATCACCAGCCCAGGTGGGATGCATGAGACAAGTGCTCGGGCCTGGTGCACTGGGAAGACCCAGAGGAATCGGGTGGAGAGGGAGGTGGGAGCGGGGATCGGGATGGGGAATACGTGTAGATCCATGGCTGATTCATGTCAATGTATGACAAAACCCACTGAAATGTTGTGAAGTGATTGGCCTCCAACTAATAAAAAAAAAAAAGAAAACCAATAAAGGGAAACCTCCTCAAAATGAAGTCAGGAGACCAGAAGGGAGAACTGCCCTGCAGGTATGTGCTAGCGCGGTAAGTCACTTCAGTCCGGTCTGACTCTTTTGAAACCCTAAAGGCTGTAGCCTGAGAAGCTCCTCTGTCCATGGGATTCTCCAGGCAAGAATACTGGAGTAGGTTGCCACTTACTACTCCAGCTAATCTTCCCAGCCCAGGGATCAAACCAGCATCTCTTATGTCTCCTGCATGGACAGGCGGTTTTTTTTTTTTTTTTTTTTAACCACTGGAGCCACATGGGAAGTCCGTCATGCAGTACCACTGGACATCAATAGGAAGAGACATACGTACATCTCTGGCAAGAAGTGACACTAGTTTACTACTACCATCAGGAGGAAGAAAGATTTTCTCCTTGCCTGGCAACAGCTTAGCCAATCAGAGACTATCTCAGCTCAGCCAATGAAAACCCACCATGTTTCAAAATCCCAGTTTCCTCCAATGGACTTTTCGTTTATAACAGCCCCGCCCAAATTCCCTTTCTCCTCTATAAAAAGCTTCCTCTCCTTTGCTTTACCAGTCTTTCAAGTGGTTGGCCATTGTCGCACCTTCTGAATGGCACTTCTTTGCTGCCCCTGGAGTAAAGGCTGGTGAGATAATTATCTGTTTGGTGAGATAACTGTCTGTTTTTATTGTTTAAGGTCAGCGTTACAGCAGGGAATGCCATACTTACTCAACTCAGTACCCCTCCAGTGCTGTTATTTTCTCTCTGCCAGTAGCATCAAGAAACAGTTTTAAGAGTATAATTATGATGCTTCATGCTATCACTCTCAAAAGTTCTGGCATATAACACCCCCTAGCCCCTAACTTTCCTTGCTACTCAGGAGCAAAAATGTGAAAATGTAGATGAGAGTCAAGTGTACCTCTGCTAAAAACAAGACAGCAGGAACAAGATGAAGTTACTTATGCTAAAATCCAGCGTCACCAAATGGAGACTTAACTCAGTGTAACCAAGTTGAGACTTTGTTACAGTTTCAGCTCTTCCAAAAATGAAAATTTAAACCAGCCAATCAGAAGTAATCTGATCAGTAATAGTTGGGTAATCTGCCTGATAGCCTCCTGCCATTCCCTACAGAAGAGTAATCTTGCAGCAACCCTCCTCCCCCCTTTTAACCTGATATAACTTCTTTGTTCCTGTTTCCTTCTGCTTATAAAAGTCATTTTGTACAGATCCTTCCTTTTTATATGCCAGATTGGATGTTAAATCAATTTTCACTCCAACTCTTAAAAATTTTAATATGCCTCAGTTTATCTTATAACTCTGTACTGTCATGTCCATTACAACATTATTCACAGTAGCCCAAATATGGAAACCGTTGAAGTGCCCATCAATGGAAAAATGGATAAAGAAAATGTTGTCTAAATATACAGTGGAATATTATTTAGCCTTAAGAAAAAGAAATCCTGCCATTTGCAAAAACACGATGTACCTTGAGAGCATTTGTTAAATGAAAAAAGAGAAAGATGAATTATGTATGATCTCACTTATATATAGAATCTAAAATAGGTGAACTTCCAAAAACAGAGGTAGAAGAATAACTTAAAAACAGAGTTGTGGTTTTTTTTCCCAAACTGATGAATCTACATCAGTGATCTTATCTACCTCTAGCAGCGCACAAGTTTCTTTTTGGATCTGCAGTAAATTAGATAACACAGGAGGCCAATACCTGAGCTTTGAAGGGCAGGGGCATAGGAGCCAGACTGCAGGGGTGTGAAGGCAGCTTCTGTTTCTCACTGTTTCTCACTAACTGCCTAAATGGTCACAGGTAGATTTCCCTGGCCTCCCTTTCCTCATCAGTGTAACTTGGGTAATAGTACCCGCTTCACAGACTGTGCTGAGGATTAAACAAATGAACATGTGTGAAGTGCTTGGACCAATGCTTGACCTGGTAAATGATCAATCAATTTTATCACGGGTAAGTGCAAAAGAATTGTTCATGTAATTGGAGGCTCATTCATTTTTAACATATATTTTCTTTAAATGTGTTACAAAAGCCTCATTTTTCTCTTATTCCTCATATAAAACTTTTTTGAATAACCATTATGTATGAATGCATTTGTACGAAGCCCTGGGAACAATCTATATAAACTTTATATGTATATAAATGATCTGGCCTCAAGTAACCTGTGATCTGCCAGTGGGGAGAGTCAGTGGGTGCGGGTGCTACGGGGCACAGTGTGATTGAATGAGGACACAGCACAGCCTGGCTTTGAGGGTGGGGGGAGGCACAGGGCGCTGCCCAGAGGAGGATAAGGGAACTTTTTAATCTGGTTGTTTCAACTGGTGAAAGTTTGTAATTTACCGTATTGAAAGGGAGTCTTAAGAACAGTCTCAAGATGCTTTACAGATTAATCAGCATGCATGGCCCAGGCTGTAAACTATTCTCGGATAGTCACAAGCTTCATTAACATTACCAGTGACTGCGCGAGTCAGTCCCCATGGACAAAGGAGTGTGGCGGGCTATATCGAAAAGAGCTGGACACGACTGAGCAACTGAGCACACACACAAAAGATAAACAGACCTCCAGTGGGTGACTGCATTGCCTGTAGAGCTGTGTCCTTTTATTTGTTTATTTTAAAAATTATTTTTGGATTACACTCAGCCTTCACGGCTGCACACTGGCTTTCTCTAGTTGCAGAGAACGGGCTTCTCGTTGCAGTGGCTTCTCTTGTTGGGGAGCACAGACTCTAGAGCACGGGCTCAGTAGTTGTGGTACAGGGCTTAGCTGCTCTGCAGCATGTGGGACCTTCCCTGGCCAGGGATCGAACCCGTGGCCCCTGCATTGGCAGGCAGATTCTAATCCACTGAACCACCGGGAAAGTCCCAAGCTGTTTGCTTTGAAATAAACTCTTTGGAGATTTAAAGATTACTGGGTCTGCTTCTTTGCAAGGAGGGCTGGATGATTAGCTGTTGTTTCCTGAAACTGCTCTTCTACTGACGCTTCTGAGATTGTTAACTGTGGTTTGCTGTGGACAGAGAAAGTAGATAAGTGTGTTTTTTAGGACTATATTTAAAATAAGATATAACAGAGCTAGTAGTCTCACCTGACAAGAAAATGGAAGCATTTGTAAATGGATTTTTATGCGGTTGTGTGTGGGGTGGACTGCACTGGTTTTTGGAGGCTGATTTGCTTATTTCCCAGTTCTTGGGTGATTCTGGTTGCATTTGATGGAATAGTGACTTCCTGGTAATTAAATGATTTAAGGGGCTTCCCTGGTGGCTCTGTCAGTAAAGAATCCACCTGCAGTGAAGGAGACCTGGGTTCGATCCCTGGGTCAGGAAGATCCCCTGGAGAAGGAAATGGCAACCCACTCCAGTATTCTTGTCTGGGAAGTCCCATGGACAAGGAGCCTGGTGGGCTACAGTCCATGGGGTCTCAAGAGTCAGACACGACTTAGGGACTAAACTACCAAATGATAGTGACATTTTTCCTAAAAGAAGATGTGCTTCTCTTCTAGTATTTCAGTATGTAGTAGGTCTACTTTTATCCTTCTCATCACCATCTTCATTTTTATAAACTTGAACCATATCCTCTCTTACCTTTCCTTGTTTCTATAGTCCTCACACTTGAGTCTAAGATTCACATCAGTTTCCCTAACCTCTTGAGTTAGCTGCTGATATGGAGCACATCTGGCATACTCCTATCTAGCCTTCAAAGCCCAGTTCAAATGACCCACTTTGAGAAACTTTTTCTTAGGATGAATAATCTTTTGCATGCAGACTTGTTTATATCTGTACCTCCATAACACTTTTAATCCTCCTATATGACTTTTAATCTATGTAACATCTTTATACATACATGCCTATCTTCTTAGTTGGATTAGGGCTTTTTTGAGGTCGGGTCCATCCACCTCTCAAAGTGCATTACCAAAAATTGTCACTTGCTGGTTATTGATTGCACAAAAATATAGTGTTTTATGGTTTGCACTCTCTTTCTGATGATACCCGTCATTTGTGAGATCCCCTACCCAGTCATCCATTTATCCCCTCACCACACAGACATGTGGGCATGTACACACACACACACACACACACACACACACACACACACACACACACACACCCCAGCATGCTGAACTCATGCTCATGATATCAAAAGTTACTTTTCTTTAACTGTATTGAGTTAGGTTCACTTATTTAAAACTTCCTGCATTTAAGAACCCTTGCTTATAGCTGCTGTTTATCACTCTCAGTTGTGCATTTCTGTATCATTTGGCTTGTAGTCTGATGTTGCTGGCTTCGCTGTGGAGGGTCTAAGCTCAGGAGCTCAGCTGGACAGAAGGAAGGAACTCACAAGTACTGTAACTGTATGGGCTAGACATCAAATTCCAATGAGGGGGGAGTTGGCATCTGGTAGTATCTGCCAAGCAGTCATTCCCCTGAGAGCAACACTGATCTCCTTTTGAGGAGTTGCTGTTTACCCATAACCACCTAATTCTGTTGAAGGTGCTTCAGTGACTAGTCAAAAGCTCTTCTTCAAGATTGAGTCAGTCATGGTCCTTTCCTGAAAACCTTAGTGTCTGGAAAAGGGGTGGATTGAAGTTGAATTGGGGATGAAATTGGTAACCTGGTATAAACATGGAGCTGCCTGCCCTTCTTGTCAGAACATGGACTTTTCTAAGACACAGGGAAACAGACCAATGATCCCATTCTAGGCAGAGGCCCTGTGGAAACAGTAGAGACCCTAGGATTCCATGAGTAGAGAAACCAGGATTCAGGCCAGGAGCCTACTGAAGCCAAGCTGTGGCATCCTTGCATGCTTCCTGTTGCTGCATGTGGGATCCAGTTCCCAGACCAGGGGTTGAACCTGGGTCCCCTGCATGGGGAGAGTGGAGTCTTACCCACTGGGTCATAAGGGAAGTCTTCCTATCAATTACTTCTGGCAAGTAAATGGTCGCTTTTTTGAACTAAAGTTTCTGTTAATATTTATTTGTTGTGGTGGTTTAGTTGCTAAGTTGTGTCCGACTCTTTTGCAACCCCATGGACTGTAGCCTGCCAGGCTAGAACTGCCCATGGGATTTCTCAGGCAAGAATACTGGAGTAGGTTGCCATTTCCTTCTCCAGGGGATCTTCCTGACCCAGGGATCAAATATGCGTCTCTTGCATTGCAGGTGGATTCTTTACAGCTGAGCCACCAAGAAAGCCCATTTACTTATTTAGGACACATTTATTGAACTCCTCCTGTGGCTCAGCGGGTAAAGAATCTGTCTGCAGTGTGGGAGATCTGGGTTTGATCCCTGGATTGGGAAGATTTCCCTAGAGAAGGGAAAGGCCACCCACTCCAGTATTCTGGCCTGGAGAATTCCAGACTGAGTGACTTTCACTTTCACTTTCACTTCAGTGTCAGGGGTCATAGTATATGCAGATAAAAGATTCATTTAAACAGGCTCAAACTATGTTACAATCTAGCATAATAAAAAATAGATGCAGATAAGTTGCATGCCTAGTCTCAAGGCAAGGTATAATATAATAGAGGTCATAAAAATCATATTTAATATGTGAGTTTGGTTGAAGAACAGATGATTTTCAGCAGAGGGGAATCAGAGCTGATTTTAGTCAAGATCCTTGTAAAGCTTGGGTAGCTCTGTCAGGTCATGCTGATTCAGTTGCGTTCCAGATGTCAGTCAGGTTTAGAATTTCCATTGTACACAGTGATGGAACATATTTCTATGTCTTCAACCTGTCAGGTAAAAAACCTTTCTGTATCTCCAAGTTTCAAGGTAAGGAGACCAAGGGAGAAAATAATGCTTGGTTATTTTTGAAATTGTAAAAAATTCAATATGATCCTTTACAAATCAAACATGCCTTTAAGATGTTATTTTATTGTTTTGAAGTTCTCAAAGCTATGCTTTTTCAAAGCTAAGTTCTCTAGTCAAAGCTATGGTTTTTCTACTAGTCATGTGTGGATGTGAGAGTTGGACCATAAAGAAAGCTGAGTGGCAAAGAATTGGTGCTTTTGAACTGTGGTGTTGATGAAGACTCTTGAGAATCCCTTGGACTGCAAGGAGATCCAACCAGTCCATCCTAAAGGAAATCAGTCCTGACTATTCGTTGGAAGGACTGATGTTGAAGCTGAAACTCCATACTTTGGCCACCTGACACGAAGAACTGACTCCTTAGAAAAGACCCTGATGCTGAGAAAGATTGAAGTCAAGAGGAGAAGGGGATGACAGAGGATGAGATGTTTGGATGGCATCGCTGCCTTGATGGACATGAGTCTGAGCAAGCCCTGGGAGTTGATGATGGACGGGTAGCCCTAGTGTGCTGCAGTCCATGGGGTTGCAAAGAGTCGGACATGACTGAGTGACCAAGCAAACCACAGGAAGCTAGTATAGCTTTGAGAGATCTTGTATACAGAGTTTAAATATTGGTGAGCTTTCAGAGAAGATGCCAACTTCTTGGAGAAATGCCAGTTCAAAGGAAGCTGGTGAGGATCAAGGCATCTAGTAAGGGTAGAGAGGGGACTGGCTGGTCAGCTTGGATATGGAAGCTTTTATGAGTGGAAGAGCCAGCAGGGACAGAGAACAGGGGAGAGATACAAGAGGCAAAGACAGAAGGATACATACAAAGAAAGTATGGTATGAAACCTACAGTTTGAATCAACACACATTAGAATGCAGTGTAGTATAAAATCAAAAGAAGAGCATGATGGATGGTCAGTGAAATTGCTCAGACATGGATACCATCCATCCATATGCTTTCACTTTCCCTTAAGACCAACGGTGTGTGCTTTTAAATTTCTGATATCTTCATATCAGGTCAACCAAGAGTTTGACTTAATATGCCTGGTAGCAAATGACAAATTAGGCAGCAAATAAAAAATTTCTAAGGAAAAGAATAATTTTTAGGTAATTTGACTAAGAAATGAGGAAAAGCTTTTCCCCTCAGGGTTACCCACAGGAGGGAGGCACCAGGGAGGGTGAGAGCCCTTCTGAGTAAGAAGTGTGTCTGGGGCCTACAGGCTGGCAGAGTGTGGGGCTTGGAGGCTGAAGTAATATTATTTAAAAAAAAAAAAAAAGAAATGAGGAAAAAATGGCATCACATTGAATGCACCAAAATTCTGTGACTGCATCCTTCCTTGTCCTACAGATTGCATTCCCACCTGGAAACTGTGGTTTAGCCAGCAGCATAGTGCCTTAAACAAGAAAGCTGATTAATAGTCACCTGCTCAGTTTCTGTGAGTGAAACTGCGAGTGAGTGAAAGTCATTCAGTCTTGTCTGACTCTTTGTGACCCCATGGACTGTAGCCTGCCAGGTTCCTCTGTCCATGAAATTTTCCCAACAAGAACACTGGAGTGGATTGCCATGCCCTCCTCCAGGGGATATTCCCGACCCAGGGATCAAACCTGAATCTCTTGCAATGCAGGCAGATTCTCTACTGTCTGAGCCACCACAGAAGCCCCAAATTCTTCATACACTTGTTCTGTTAGATTGACTGAACACTCCTCTGATCAGGCCCTATTCCAGGCCCTGAGGATAGAGCAGCAAACAAAATGGTCTTCAACAGAGCAAGTGTTCCAGCGGGACAGTGACACAGAAGTCTGGAATTCAGTAGTGGGAAACTATTCCAGTAATCCAGATATTAGATAAGGAAAAAAAAAAGCAAGCAAAATATGTGCACATTATGTAAATATATACATAGCAGTAAATCAACTTAAGAAAGTATAAAACTGGGCAAAGGTTAGAGTTAAAATGGGGGTGGAGGATTCTATTTCACGTCAGAAGGTTGAGGAAGGTCTTTCTGTTGAAGTGTCTCGGAGCACAGATCTGAGTGAGGGAGTGAGCCATTATAACTGGATGAGGAGTGAGAAGGGAATCTACTTGGGGCGTAGCAAGGAGGCCAGCATGGCAGGAATGAATAATAAGGACCAGGAGAGGGTGGGGGAGAGAATATAGAGATAGATGTCTTCAGAGATGTAGCCAGGAGCTACACTGAGGCTTTGTAGGGCATGCTAAGATTTTTGACATTTGCACCAAGAGTGATGGGAAGCCATTGGTGGGTACCAAGCAGGGGGATAACGTGATTGGACTTTCATTTGAATTGGATCATCCAGGCTGCTGTAGGCGACAGACTCAAGAATAAGAAGTAGGTGACAGGAGTCTAGACTATTTTGATAAACCTGGCTTATCATGGTGGTTTGAACTGGGATGGTGGGGACGGAGGTGAAAAGCAGTTAACTTTGAAATATAAAAAAAGTACATGTGAGATAATTTTTTGCCACACTGACTATATGAGCTGAACAGTTAAAGTCAAAGTCCAAGGATTTTGGCTTAAGTACCTGGATGAGTGAAGAATTGGTTTATTGGTTATGATGAAGATCGGGAGATGGGCAGTTTTGGGGTTGTTTGCTTTTGGACTGGGTTAGTTTGGAATACTCTCAGGTATCTACATAGAGCAGTCATAGTGGCAATTTGACACAGAAGTTTGGAATTCAATAAGGAGGTTCGAATATGAGGTATAAGTTGTGGACTTTTCTGTACATGGCATTGTGTGGTATGGTGCTGACTCTGCTTCATTTCTAGCATACAATGAAGCTGTTCTCTGCCCCAAGTAGTTGCAACTTACAAGATTGCACTTGACTCTCCTCTTTAAAATTACCCTCCCACTCACACAACATAACCTCATTGCTCTATAATATACTGAGTTCTTAACTACTTTTCTCTCAGATATTTGAAGACAATTGAGAATTCTCTGTACTGTACTTGATGACCACAGATAAATAAATATACCCCAAAAGTGCCAAGTTAACAATTTTGGAACATCTCTAAAAGTTAAACTTAACTGAAAGGCAACTTTTAAATATTTTTTGTTGAAGTATACTTGATTTACAATGTTCCAGGTGTATAGCAAAGTGATTCAGATATACTATGTATGTATATACATATATTCAGATATATAGGCATGTTCGTATATGTATATATGCATATACATACATATATATTCTTTTTCAGATTCTTTTCTACTATTACAAGATACTGAATATATTAATAGTTCCCTGTGATATACAGTAAATATTCATTGTTTATGCATTTATATACAGTCCTTTGCGTCTGTTAACCCTGAATTCTTAATTTGTTCCTTCCTTCCCCCCATCAACTTACCCTGTGGTAATCATAAGTTTGTTTTCTATGTCTGTGAGCCTATTTCTGTTTTGTAAATAAGTTCATTTGTATCTTTTTTAGATTCCACATATAAGTGATGTCATATATTTATCTCTGTCTGACTTCACTTGGTATGATAATTTTTAGGTCCATCTGAAAGGCAGTTTCAAAGAGCTCTTCAGGCTAACTCTATTGGAGGACACATCAAGATCATCACACCTAGTGTAGCTTCAGAGTCATTCCTGAAACAACTCTGACCTAGTGTAGCTTGAATTGTTTTCTACCTAATATCCCTGAGGTGACTTCAGGGGACACCTTCAAGGTGTGGTCACAGGGAAGTTCAAGGAGAATATTGTACAGATATCCATTAATATCACCAAAGAAATTCTTGGGACATAGTTGCCTGGGGTCCTTCCATCTCTCTTCCATCCTTAGATTCAACTCCAAGAGACGCCTGGTGTCTAAAGAGTTTGCATGTTCATAATGAAAGACCTCTTTTGGTAAAGGTACATGTAACTCTGCATGTATGGGTGGGTGGAGTGGGGAAAAACATGAGGATGGAGACTTTTCAGGCATCTCTTGTGTTACTTAGATCTTTCTCTTCATTTGAATAGGTTGGATGTGCCTTTCCGTTTTTGCTCAGATTGGTAGAATTGCCTCTCCCTTCATCCATTTTTTAGTTGGTGGACGCACGTCAGCTATTGGATGGCTGTTGATGGCTGTGGGTGCCCTGTGGTTCTTTATGTGATGCCTGTGTCTCTCTGTCAGCTCTCCTATATGGGTGCCAGCAGTTGAAAGTGGTTTATCCTTTCAGTACACTCCACTGTTTTTATATATTTATGGCAGAGGATGCAGTCAAGGTTACAAGGGTTTTTTTTTTTTTTTTTGATCCATTGAAGACTTACTGAGTTAACTGAAGATTACAAACAAGTTTCCCTTTGTTCAGGTCAGCTTTGGAGGTCGCAGATGCTAGGAAATAATATTTTTACATGGCTACTCATCATCATAAGGAAAGGTAATTTTCTCTTACCAGAGTTATTTTTCAACAATCAACTGAAAGAACACATCTAGCATTGTGGCCATTTTACTCTTTCATCCATGTTACTCTGCTGCCTGAGTCATTGCACATAGTTTATCCAGAACTCACAGCTTTTATATACGGTTCTTCAAATAATGATGGACTGTATCATATTTGGGAGAAATGTATTGGTCGTAAACTGAATTATTTAGGGGAGTTAAAAAACAATTTAGACACCTTTTAATTCAAGAATTTAGGATTAAGGCTTATGATTATGACTTGTGGCAGTGTACAATCTTGCGCAATGTCATTTTGACAGGTGAAGACAGAAAATGAAAGCATTATCTACAACCATATTTCTTTAGTGTGATAAGTTCCTAGGGCATTCAAGGATTATTATTTTTTTTTTTTAATGTGCTTGCTGCTTACCATTCTGCTACCAAAAACAAGCTAGTCAGAGGAGGCTAAGTGTTAGAGGACATCTCTGGTAACTCTTTCATCTGGAATCACTTGTAACAAAGCATTCTTGACTTCTTTTTTACTACTTCCTTCTCTGCTTTCCAACCAAACCAATTTCTGTCGAAGGAGCTGGACTATTTTTTTTTTTAAACCAAATATACTTCTTACTGCCAAATGTATAGTGGAAAAATTAAATTAGGCTGGTAGTTTATCTTAATCATTCAAGAACATCTAGCTATTAATGGAAGTCAGTGCCACCAAACATGCCATGTATTATTAATACAGTATTGTTTTAGGAGGCAGGAAACAGAATTGGGAGAAAAATCATTCGGTGTTTGAGTCAGAAAATCTGTGGAGTCAGGGAGCTCAAAAGTTCTTTGTTAATAGTTCTGTGACCTTGAACAAGTAACTTTGCCTGTCTGATCCTGGCTCTACAGCTATAAAATGCAGCCAAAAACGACTGCCTGGAGAGCAAGTCAGTTGTGTCAAAGACATCAAAGTGTTACACTAGTGAAAAGAACCAGTGCTTTGACTAGACACATTTCAGTATATAAATCTATTGCTTTGTGATTTTACACTGTACGAATTTGGAAACTACAGCATGTGCACCGGTTTTTTCCCCGTCTAGTTCCCTGCAGGTGAGGTAGTTTATTTTCAGAAAAGAACTGAGCTTGTTGCCCTGCGGGAAGAGGAGGTTTTTCGGAGGGGAGTTCCAGAGAAACTGGCTGGCTTCGGGGTGCATAAAATTGAAATCCACGACTGCAGCCACTTCTGCAGGAGAGGTGTCATTTGAGTCCTTTCTATGGCAAGGGTGAAAGAGACCACCCACCACAGAAACGTGCATCAGGGTTCACTAGGAGGAACCACTCTAGGACATGATATTTACAATGTCACCAGAATATTTTCAGATAAACCAGGATACTCACTGCAGGAGGGAGAGGGCGAGGGGGGCAGAGAAGGAAGATGCAGTTCCAGTGAGTTCTGTTTTGGAGGCTCCGGAGGGTCCGTGAGTGTGCCCTTCCCTTGAGGGAGAGGGCTCAGGGGGCTGGAAGCTATCTAAGGGGAGCATCCGTTAGTCCCCAGGGCCCCGCGAGCCTTTTCCTTCGCCCCCTGCTTAGGGGGCGGCTGGGGCGCGCTAGGGGCAGCAGGGTCGCGAGCCCCCCGCCCCCCCTCCATCCCACGCAGGTCTCGGGTTCGATCGCCCCCGCCCCGTCCCGCGGGCATCCCCCTGGCCCATCCGGTAACGGTTTCTGGACCCGGAGGCCTCCGACTCTCCCCCCCAACCCCGCCTCCCCCACCCACCGGAGCCGCAGTGCTGCGCGGTTCCGAGAGGGGTAATCCGCCCCGGAACAGACGTGAGCGGCCCCGGGGCGGGGTCGCGGGAGGCGGCCCAGGGATTCCCCCACCCGCCTCCCCCCAATTCCCGCCCGCCCGCCGTCTCCGCACCTCACCGGGGGTTTGCATTCGCCCTCCCACCCCCGCCCCTTCCCCATCCCCCGGAACGACCCCGGCTCCTCCCCGCCTACCGCCCGGCGCCGGCTCCAGCCGAATACCTTCTCCCGGGCCCATCCCCTCCGCGGCGCGGCTCCTCCCCCTCCCCTGGTTCCCGGGTGTCCCCCCACCCCCACCCCCCCACTCCGGGCCGCGCCGCTCTCTCGCGCCGCTGAATCGGGCACCGCCTCCATCAGAGCCGAGCCCGCGGCTCCGCGGAGCAGCAGCCTCCGCCGCCGCCGCCGCCGGACCCTCTGCGTCCCCTCCCCGTCCCGCCTCTCAGTCCCGGGCGCCCGGGCCCCCAGTCCCCACCCTCCGCCTGCGCCCTCTTCCCTCCCTCCCTCCTCCGTTCTCCCTTCGCCCGCAGCCCGAGCCGGGCTCGCTCGCCGGGCTGGCAGGAGGGCGGCGGCGGCACCACCATGAGCTTTGAGGGCGGCCACAGCGGCGGCCGGCGCCGCGGGGCGGAGAGCGGGGACGCCGAGCCGCCCCCGTCGCCTCCCCCGCCGCCACCCCCGCCGCCGCCGCCGCCGCCGGGAGAGCCGACTTCGGGCCCCGCGCCCCCTCGCTACCTGCCGGCACCGCCCGCGTCCCCCGAGCGCCGCGCGGGGTCCGACGAACCGCCCGCGGAGGTGGTCCCGCGGCACCGGGGCGCCGAGGAGCTGCCGCAGCCGCCGGCAGGGCAGGAGGTGTCGGCGACCGGCGACTCCGGCGAAGGTCCGAGGCGCCTTCCGGAGGCGACGGTCCCCGAGGTGGCGGCTGGGAAGGGCGGCCCCGGGGAGCCCGAGGCCGGCGCGGGTGGGGAGGGCGAGCGGCGGGGCGCCGGCGAACAGCCCGAGACGCGCTCCGTGTGTAGCAGCCGCAGCAGCAGCAGCGGCGGCGGCGGCGACCAGCGCGCCGGGCACCAGCATCAGCACCACCAGCCCATCTGCAAGATCTGCTTCCAGGGCGCCGAGCAGGTGAGGCCCGGCGGGACGCCGGGGCAGCGGGCCGTGGGCTCGGGTAGATCTGGGCTGGCTCCGAGTCCGGATGGCCGACTTTCAGCACCACGGACAGCGCCCGCTTCTGGGTTCCGTTCCTGGGCTGAGCGGTTGCGTGGCGGCTACCGAGTGTCCCTTTCCTGCTAAAGGCAAATAACCTTGTCCCAGTGGCGAATAGTGCTTGATTTGGTCTACACTTATTTTTTTTTTCCTACCTGGTTTTGCAGTTACACACTCCTCAGGTGTTTTAGTGATAATGCTATAAGTATCTCTTTGGTGAATTACTAAATAGATTTGGTTTATACATAGAAACCAACCTATATTCCTTTATCTACAAGTGTATCCTGAGGCAGATAGTCTTAGAGTACAAACAGGGAGTGAGTCATTTCAAAAGCAAAAAGGGCAGAGTCTTTCCTTGCAAAATGGCAAATTTTGGTGACTCAGTCTCACTGATGTGAAAAGCATGTTAGAGTTTTTAATAGGAGAAATAAAAATGGACTTTGATCTTGTGAAAGAAAGCCTATTTGGCCAACAGTGTACTTGGTTAGAAACACAATTCTGAAATTATTATCTCCGTTAGAGGTGTATGCAAACTTATAAGCAAGTAATCGCGGGGGAAAACAGGATAATACGTCTCTCTTATGAAATGTGTGGTCTCAGAAAACATTAGGTTTAATATTTTTATAAGTAAGGAAATTGCATAAGAACATGTAGGCTTTCAGGAATATAGTGCCCTAAGTCAATATTTATGATGCTACATTTAGAAAAAAATAAAAGCATAATGCTATTGCAAGCTACTTTCTGGGATGGCATGCATTTCTTCTTTAGCAATGATTAAGAATAACTGCAGAGGAAATGCATCTGACCATCCACTTAAAAGTTATTAAAGAGATTTAATAGTACAGCTTTCTCCCAAGGGTATTGAGAGCTATATCTTGCAGACATTTTGTATGTTGGTAGAACATTTATGTCATGACTCTAAGTAATATCTTTGAAATAGTTTTAAGACTTTAGTTTCGTTCCCACCAGAGGTATAAAAATTTAATTTCATTTTTTAGGATAGAGTTCAATGCTTGTATCCTTCTGAGTAAATGGCTTTTCAAGAAAAGAAGGCAAGTGTTCTGTTTTAAGACAGAAACACAAGCATAAAGATTCATGCTGAGTTGTTTTCTTTTCAGGGGGAGCTGTTGAACCCCTGCCGATGTGACGGGTCCGTTAGGTATACACATCAGCTGTGCTTGCTAAAATGGATCAGTGAGAGGGGTTCCTGGACCTGCGAACTCTGCTGTTACAGATACCATGTCACAGCCATTAAAATGAAGCAACCCTGCCAGGTAAACTGTTGTGACATTTCCTTCCCCCGAAGTCATTTTGCTAATAAGCATGAGGATATCTGCATATGCTACTTAAGATATTCTGTGCAAATCACACTAAAACCAAGATTTAGAATTTGTAGAGATGTGCTTTGAGAAGTCTGTGACATTTTTATCTGAGAAACTCCAAAACCATTTTTATTCAAATGGCTTCGTTTATTAATTGGTTGTTTATGGATGAAATTATACTCATCCTAGTTTGTAAATGGGCAAGTTGCTAAAAAAAAGTCTTATACTTCAGTTAATTCAATTTTATTAATTAGAAATGTTACACAAATTATTTTAGTAGTATTTTGTTAATTTAAGCATTGAAACTCTAAATGGGCTCCATTAACAGGAGATAGATGCAAGTAAAGCAAAACTTTACTAATCTGGAAACTTTGGTGGAACCCATTATTTCTAATCTGGGCCATTTTTTCACTTAACGAGACTTTCTTTTTCATATGAGTATTTTTTCACAGTTTTATTTTGGCTACTTTCATTCATTGCTCTGTTCAACTACACAGTGGATGCAGAAGTATTCCCAACAGTTACTCTCAATAATATTACTGAAATTGTATGTATTCTTAGAACTTTTAGTGCATAATCACATGATCACATAATGCTCATAACCAGACAAAAATTCTTGGAGAGATAAGCTTTTTTTTTTTTTTTTTTTGTATGGTGGAACAGATTTAGGTTCTTGGAGTAAACTGGTAGGATGTAAAATAATTCTAAGAAAGACATCTTAGACTAAAGCAGAATAGTGTGTAATTGACAAGATCTTATAGTGACATAGGATTGAAGTCCAGCCGATATAAAAGAGTAGGTTCAAAACATAGAAGTGAAGGAGGTAATGGGAGGAAAAGGAAGAGGAACTGAAAGTTAGGAGGGTGAGAAAGTAATAAAGTCCCATATTCCCTGTTTCACTTTAAGTTATCAAATTTAGTTTGCATTGAGCAATGTAAAATAGATGAAACTGTTAGTGACGGCAGTAGGAATATGGAAGCTGAATTAGTAGTTTAAATTTCATAGTTTTAAATTTGTGCGTCCTTCATATAGTTTGCAATTAATTTGCATTTCTGATACTCACCATTTAAGGCATGATTAGGTGGCATGAAATGAAAGTATGAATTTTCTCAAGCTGGCCTAGGCTGATAAATAGTTTGGAAAGAAGATGAATAACTAATGTGAATGAATGACGACGATGGAAAGATAGGCACAAACCTGACATATTTTCTCAGAACCACTAACTGATTGACCTACTTGGGTATCGATTTATAGATCTGTCATAATTGTTTTGAAAAGCAGAGGGAACCATGCCCAAATAACAGGATATGAGTAGTATAATTGAATCTATAATAATTTTATGAATAGAATGTGTGGAGATGAGAAATGGAGAGCTTTGAGGCGCCAGTGAAAAGTCCCATGAGGAGTGCTACGGTCAGACGTTCCAGAGCTGAGACAGATTGCTAAGTATTTAAAAAACTTCAGCTTATGCCACAGTATATTAATTCGCTTGGGGTGGCTAATTCTAAAGTAAATATAAATAGGTACTTGATGTAATTTTAAAATAGAGAAGAGACAGAGAGTTGGGGCAAAATGATATTTACTAATTCTAAACCTATAGCAGTATAGATGATTATTGTATTTTGCTTCATTTTAAAATTCAGTAGTTATTTTAACAAAAACAATTCCCCAAAATGTGTATGTAATATGACTGAAAAATCAAGAGCAAACAAAACACAACCAAAAGCCTAAAGCTAACCTGGTATTACTAATACATTTAGGATTAATTTTATTATGACATGTGCAAATATTGTCATAATCTGTGGCCTGACCTGTTTGTTCCAGTGAACTACAAAATAATAT
This sequence comes from Cervus canadensis, assembly GCF_019320065.1. Classification (NCBI taxonomy): domain Eukaryota; kingdom Metazoa; phylum Chordata; class Mammalia; order Artiodactyla; family Cervidae; genus Cervus; species Cervus canadensis. The sequence continues at coordinate 53,637,204 of NC_057401.1, forward strand.
TTAGAAACAAAATTGATATGAGCATGATGATGATAGTTCAGATCATGCCTGAAAACACAACTTTCCAGGACTGCATTATGTGCTTATAAAGCTCAATACTCTTAATGAACAGAACTCAGGTATAAGGTTCCCATAGTCTAGATTGCCATACCTAGGAGTAGATTATCCTCAGATAAAATTTGAATGATTGACTGACATATCTGTTATTGATGACCCACAAACTGAGCATTTACTCTGAGTTTTGGTTTCCTCTGGTGTGAAGCTAATCAGATTTAGCATTTGTCACACTCATGTTTTCATGGCATGGCAGAGATCCTTCTCATCATGGTATAGGATCAAACAGGAACCATGTCATGTCCTTCCCTTGCACTCTCTGAACCCCTTCATTTTAAATAGAGAGCTCTCCCATAGCTGTGAGTGGGCAGCTCCTTGGATGTAGAAGGGAAAAAGATTAAGTAATGCTAGTAAGAGAAAGCATTTACTGAACACTTACTTTGTGCCAGGCACTGTTCTAAGAGCTTTACATATGCTGTTACTGATGTTTAATCTTCAAAATAAACTTATAAGGTAGAGAATATTAACTCTATTTTATACAAAAGGAAACTGAGGTACAGCATAGCTGAGTACCTTTTACTATGCTCATATCTAGTAAAAGACAAAGCCAAGATTCAAACAGTCTGAGGCTCTGGGGTCCATGGCCTTAGCCACTGTGCCCTAGTTGGAAAGTGTTCTTCTCAACTTCATCGTAGCCATCCTGATGTTTCTGGGTTCATCATGACTTATCCTGTGTTATGCTGAGTCAAGCAGGCACTGGTTTCAGCCTGAGTCTTGATGATGGTCTAGAAAGGCTTTACCTATTGCTGTTTAACAAACTACCTCACACACTTAGTGGTTTAAACAACATCCATCATTTATTATCTCTTAAGAGTCTGTGGGTTGACTGAGATCAGTTGGGAGGTTCCTCTCCATATATGGCATCATTCTGGAGCTGTGAGGTTTGACTGGGGGGGAACATCCAAGAGGGCTCACTTTATTTGACTTGCTCTTCACTGACTCAATGGACATGGGTTTGAGTAGACTCCGGCAGTTGGTGATGGACAGGGAGACCTGGCGTGCTGCAGTCCATGGGGTCGCAAAGAGTCGGACACGACTGAGCGGCTGAACCAAACTGAACTGACTTGTGCTGGTTGTTGGTTGGAAGCTCAGTTGGGGCTGTCAGCTGGTACTTCACTACTTTCTGTGTGTGATTTGGGTGTGATGATTGGGTTCCAGGAGCATAAACGTAAAAGTTACAGGTCTGTTATGACCCAGCCTTGGAAGTGACATGGTTTTATGTCTGCTGCATTCCCTTGATTGAAGCAAATCAGAGGGCCAACCAGATTCAAGAGAAGGAAAAATAGACTCCATCTCTGGAGCCTGCCCTAAAAAGAGTGGACATCTTTAATCCCCTGTGTGAGATAGCTTCTAAAATGGTGCTCTTTACCTACCCTGGTGTTTGCATTTTTTGGTCCTCATCAGGTCCAGATTGGTCAACATGTACCACCATAACTCCCCTTTCAGGGATCAGAAATAAAGAAAGTTAAAAAATGGATGGGAGTTGGACTCCATCGGTGGTGCTCGATGCATACACTGAAGCACTTTCAGAAGTGACTGTTGCCATGATGCTCCTCTTGGTGTCCAGAGAGATGTGGGGACAAAGAAGGAAAGGAGCGGCTAGCCAGGAAGCATGTGTGTGTGCAGGAAACGTATTGCAACGAGTCTAAAACCTTAGTTCTACTTGTTTTCCTCATTGAGATTAGAATTCTTTGAGAATTTGGGTGTAAGCCTCCCCATTTCGTGAGATTTTAGTGATGCTCAGCAACATGACCCAACAGAAATCTGATGTAGCCTGTAGAATATATTTAAATCTTAATTACTGTATCATTAGCAGCAGGAGCTAATTAAGACATTAGAAGTAATTAACATGCATTTACGTTCCTACTACCTCCTTGCTGAATCTCTTTTATTGATTACCATATTCAAGATGATGCATTAATGATAATTTTAAGAGTAAAAGCTAATTCTGTTTTGAATCTCATATGGTGGTATAAAATTAGTGCAATCTAAGAACATATAAGATCAAATTTATTTTGAGATGTTGGTGATATTTTAAATTAATTAAGCAAGTATATTTAGCTTTATGAATGCTTTCAGTACTTTTTCAAGAACTAGAGATGTTTGAAGAGATAACATTTGCTAGATGAAGTATTGTATGGGAAACTTTAAACATGCTATAAGACATGGACTATAATGCCTAAACATAGAAAAATAAAATATTAAATGGAAGGCAGTAGCTATGTTACCTTGGCTAAGTTAGTTAACTGTTTGTGCCTCAGTTAACTCATGTTTAAAAGATAATAATGGCACCAATTTTATACATTTTGGGGGGATTAAATATGTATATACCTGTAAAATGCTTAGAACAGTGCCAGCACGTAGTAGGTGCCATTTTAATGTCAACTGACGACATTTACTTGTTCAATCGGCTAAGAGATGGGGACCTTCGCTTGCTCCCAACCACAGTGCCTGTTGTTTCCTTCAGTCTCTTGTCACCAAAGTAAAATTATTGACTCTTCTTTCCATATCATTCTTTATCCCTGCATGTTTACTCTCTGTTTTTTCTAGGAGAGCCCACCTAGGTTTGCAAGCAGATTGGTTATTATAAATAAAGAAGGAACCAGCATTTAAAAAATCAGATGTAGTGAGATGTAAAACGATCTCAGCCCATGGGCACATATTTGCTCTCCAGGTGTTCCTCCCCATGATTCTTTGTTGGCGTCTGCTTATAATTGGAGAGATGCTTTTGCATGGCCAAGCACAGGGCAGTACCCTCCAGGGTCATTGAGTAGCATTGCGTGTTTATGCTCTGGAAAGGCCCCTGAGTTTGGGGTGTGTGTGATAAGCAGGAGGTCAAAGAAACTCCAGAGATCCCCAGAGGGCACAGGTAGGCGGCCCCGCCTCAGTCACAGTGAATCTGGTATCCATCAGCTTTCCTTCCTCCTCTGTTTCTTGGAGCACCAACGACTGGCAAAGGGCTTGTGGGGTAGGGTCGGAGACTTCCACGTGGGCCGCCTGCCTTTATAGATAACAGGGCCCCGGCCATCTTTACCAGCCAATAACATTTTTGTTAGTCTGCCCCTGCTGCTTTTCCTTGAAGCTCTTATAATGGGCTGTCAGCGACAGGTCTTCTTCCAGCAGTGAGACTGACTGGAGCCACTCCTTGGAAGGAGAGTATTTTTCATTTTTATCCATGTTCTTTTCCTGATGGGATTCATCGTGATAGTTTTGAATTAGAGATGTAGTTGACACCAGGCAGCTTCAACGTGGCTACCGTTCTAAGTACAGCTTCTGGACTACATGCAGAGCGTTTATAGACCTTTAATGAACTTCTTGAGGGCCCCGTGATCATTATTTTGCTAAAGAGGGCTCTGTCGTGAAAGGGGTATTTCCTCCTTCAGAGGGGATTTAAGTTGTTCTCATAATGTAACTGATGCAGTAGGAGAAGCTGACAAACTATCACTGAGAATTGACTGTGATTTTGGAAAGGTATTAGGAAAACATCAGAGCATAACCTTTATCAGCGTTGCTGTCCATTGAAATACTCAGGCATTTGCATTTAATGGATTAAGAATGTCTGCACACATTCAGCAGGGCTGAAGTGGTGACACCCCTCCTTTCACTTTTTCTCTGTTGCTCTTGTTAGCATCTCTGTAGGTTTCACAGCAAATGACACGTAGAGGGGAAGCTTTTTATTACCATGCCTGAATATCTGAGAAACTGTGCTGGAACGTTAATATTTAAATACATGTACTGACGTATTTAACAGGTAATTAAAAATATCAAAATAAAGAACACATCATGAGGCATCTCCCTGGCCTTTGAAGTGATTTTTGTTTCATTTGCTTACTAATTCTCAAAGCACTTAGATCTGCATTTTACTCACTAGAGCAGATTAATAATCCTCTAGTGAATAAAACATGTAAATTATGCTGCATCTACTGCTATAGCCATCTCACTTACTGTATGGGCCGTGTGTACAGTAATTTTACAATCTGTCTCAAAGCCGGATGGTTCCAAGATGGTAGTTAAAAAAAAAAAAAGATGGAGACCCTTCAGGGCATCGTGGACTGGTGCTTGCTTTTATCCTTTATGGAGAGAAGACCAGGGATGATGCGGTCCTGATGGATGACGCTCTCCAGAACTTTCTTTCCCACATGTGTCTGCTTTTCTACATTCATTCTAGCTCTTTTTCAAGTATATCTTCCTTTTGACACCTTTCTCTTCTTTGCTCTCTTGGCCTCTCCACTCAGCTGCTTGTAGAAGAAGAATCTGTCCCTAAAATCTGTGGGACAGATTTTAGAAAAACTGAGGTAACACAGATCAATGTAGCTTGGCAGTCATTCTCTTGGTCACTTCGTGGGCATTCAGTGAATATTTGTTGTATGCATGAATGAATGAACACATGAGCGAGTGTTTTAGAAAGACAGAGAAAATCATGGGGGTTCATATTTCTGTGGTGAGAATGTGACTTAAGGAAATTAAGTTGCATTTACTGCTCACCCATTAACCATCTACTGTCAATTTTTAACTCCTTCTTCAATTGACCTCATACTCCTATTCCGAATCTGCCTGGGAAAATATGTTAGGTCCTTCAGACCACAGGAAAAAAAAAACCTTAAAAGTAGAGTCTATTTTTAAAAACCTAGAATAAAGAAAATGGTTTCCAGCGAGACAGATCTGCTCTTTTCAAAAACTAAAATGTCATGAAAAAGACTCTGTGAATGTAAAATTACCCATGTGTGACACACTCGGTTTCTTGAGGTTGTCACTGGTTGAAGGATTTCATCTAGCATTTGTTCAGAGAAACTGAATAATTTGTTGGAAATTTTACTGTATGATCATGGGTATTGAGGAACTGCTAAGAATGTCTACTGGGTAGTTTTCTTGGTGTGAAATCTGCCACCTGGCTGAAAACTAGGTGATGGATTTTTTTTTTTAATGAGCAGTTTGTACAGTTGTAACATAATTTCCAGAATGATTTTCCACTGGTGTGTACAATACCTCAACACAGCGCGATGCAGCAAGAGAACCGACCATGTCTCCCTTACTCATTTCCTGCTTTGTCTTGGCGTGTGGCTTTGCCATGATATGACTGATGTTTGCTGAAGGGATTGGAACAAAGGAAACTCAGCTTCCTTCTATTTTTGGACCTTCTAAGAGTAGGATGGGATGACTCTTGAGGGTGAAGCTACAGTGCTTCCGACCCTTCAGAGCAGCGGGGAATGGACGAGATAATCGCCTACAATTACAAGTAAATGGATAGCGGACACTTGAGGACGTGGCCAAGAAAAACTGCACCATGGCTTGTACTATATCCTTGGATATTTGACAGCATCTTCTCTGTGCCCATAACTTACAATTCAACAACTGTTCTTATGATTTAGCCAAATGAAGTCCCACATTAAGTAGAGGTGGTCTGGAAGTAGTTCTGTGGGAAGGCGTGACAAAAGCGTTGCTGTGTAAAGTCAATGAGAACTTATTGGGGAGATATTTCTGATTCAGTCCTTCCTTTTGGGTATATATGCTCTGAAAGCGACTATCTAAAAACCTGTTTTCCCCCCCAGTTTTCATCTCTTCAACAAAGTTGATTTTGAATAGTGACACCTGGGCAATGAATCTGTCCTTTTCATGGTAACAGGGTTCCATTGCCCTAATGTGTTTTTCAAGTTTTCTTTCTCATTTTGGTATGCTAATTATGTGCAAGTGGCCAAGGCTTAATCTAGGCGCAGGGGCCCTCCTGGTATGAATGGAGCATCCAGCTCTTATTTCAGGAACCCTCTGGGCACTCCTTTGTTATATATGGACCTGCAGTTGTGCCCGGACACTTACATGTCATAACTCCAGGGTGCAAAATAGTTCAAATAAACAAGAGCTATTTCAAGAAATGTATACAGGCTTGCCGTGGTTTGTTCAGCCTGTTTTTAAAAAAAGTCTTTAAGAAGGATAATATCTCTTACAAATATTGGGGGATTTTATTTATATTCTTGTGAAAGAATATTCCAGAAGCCACAGGAAATACTTTTTCTCTTTTCTTCACACCCCAGTGTTAACTTCTTTTCTGTGTTACATTTGCAGATTTTAATATAAGTATGTATGTAAGTGTCCTCGCTATCAGTCTAAAGGAAAATAAGGCTTCCCAGGTGGTGCTAATGGTAAAGAATCCACTTGGCAATGCAAGAAAAGCAAGAGACTCAAGTTTGAGCCCTGGGTTGGGAAGATTCCCTGGAGTAGGAAGTGGCAACCCACTCCAGTATTCTTGCCTGGAGAACTCCATGAACAGAGGAGCCTGGAGGGCTACAGTCGGTGAGGCTGCAAAGAGTCAGACATGACTGAGCAACTGAGCACAAAGAAATTAAAAACTTTACCAACTTTTGGTAAAATTAGTTGTAATCTTAAGAGCAGAGTAATAATAAAGAGCACAGGATTTTCCAGGCATACACTGAGCATTCTGTACATATTTCTCTTATCTTCCTTCCATCTTTTTCTTCCTTTTCTTGACAACATCTTATCCTTCTCTTTGTAGTGAAGATAGATGGGAGGTTTCCAAGGGAGCCTCCAGTTCTTCAGAGAGAAAAGACACAGTGAACAGGGTGACAGCCCTTGTCCACGTTGTGTTCTCTAGGGCCGTCAGGCATGCCTTAGGGCAAACCTGGAAGTTTAAAGAAAATCTTGAATGCAGAATCCCTTTCAGTCCCCTCTCAAACTGTCTTCCTTTTACCTTTCACACTACAAAAGCTTCTATAAAAGACATTTTCAGATCTAGATGAGACTTTTCAATAATTTGAGAAATAGTAGAAGAAAAATGTTAAATCAACAAAATTGGAACTAATTGTAATGAAATTTGTCGGGTAGCTTTGAGTGACACGTGGTCCCTAGACTTGGGGGAGAAGACCTTCTTGAGTAGTTTTGTGAAGCATAAGGATGGGTGAGGAATGTCCTTATCTCCTGTCTGGCTCTTCTGTCTGACCTACATGCTACTAAGACTGAAGTAGTATATATTGCATAGAAGGAAATCTGAGATAGAAATGTGTTACTTTCATTTGGGGCATGATTAAGCTCTACTATAGTAAACTTTAGGGGGAAGTCCTCAAGCATTCCTTGAATTGCTTTTGGGGAAACTTTCAACTCCAAGTGGTAGTGAATGCATAGAGATTATTGATATAACAGGGCATAGGGTTGGATTAATATCTGTTTATTTTTCATTTGATGGACATGAGTTTGAGTAAACTCCAGGAGTTGGTGATGGACGGGGAGGCCTAGCATGCTGCGATTCATGGGGTCGCAAAGAGTCAGACATGACTGAGCAACTGAACTGAACTGAACTGATTTTTCATTTAGAAGATGATCTTAATCATGTCAAGGGTTAGCCTCAAAATATTTCATCTTTTTTTCTACTATGAATTAATTGATAATTTTTATTGACTATTTTTTCACTCATCAGTGCATTAACCAATCCCACGTTACAAATGCTGTTTTCGGTTCTAGAGCTATGGAATTTGTTAAAACAGGCCTCTGCTTCTAAATTTAAATTCTTGATGATGAAGGACAAAGAACAAACAATAAGCAAACTAGGTAACTTTAGATTAAGTTAATTTCAGTAGGAAAAATCTGGATGGTTATAAAAATGGTTTACTGTAATGAACCATGTGATACTGGGTTAGAATTGGAAACATCAGTGTAAACTCATGTTTTGCTTACTATTGATACAAATGGTTACATATGGAAATGTTTATAGATATGTACTTGTGCGTGGGTTAGTATACACACCCCCATTTCTTCGCTCTGTCTCTTGAGAAGGCCTAATAGTAAAACCCCAGTTACAGTTTACCTAGCACCAGATCTTGGTTTCCAATATCATCCTCCAATAAAAGGAACCAGTCTTATATAAGATGCTGTTCTATGAGTTTGGAGTGTGTTGTTCCAAAAAATAAAATGTTCAAAAAAACACAACGATGGGACACAGCAGAAGGACACAAGAGCCAGCCTGAAAGAGTCCCCAGTGGCTAAATTTGGAACAATTTAAGCAATAAAGTAAGTAATGTAGTATTGGATTATAATGTAAACTGTAATATGAACTTCCATGTATGCATATTATTATAAATAAATGACTACATGAATGAGCAAATGGAGGAAAAGAGACAAATCTCCCACAGAAGAATTCTAAATTATATATTTATATATTGTCCTCTCCAGGAGGTGAAGCCCAGCTCCCCTTGGCCCTTGAGTGTGGGCTGTACTTAGTGGCTTGTTTCCAAAGAGTTGACTGGTTACAGGGTAGAATGTGGGGAGAGGGATTAACTCAACAGTAGAGAAGTCTGGCAAATGGTGCCTAAGCCTGGTGGCCAAGTTTAACATTATCAGTGATAAGCCATGTTGCTAATATGTGCCCTTGATATGATGTGATGAGACTACCTTCCTTACCTTTGTGGTCTTCCTCCTAAAAACCCATAACCCTCATTGAACCATGAGAAAAACAGCAGACCAAACCAAACTAGGGGAACAGCCTACAAAATACCTGGCCAGTACTCTTCAACACTGTGAAGAAGAAAACAAGAAAAGTCCCAGAAGCTGTCACAAGCCAGAGAAAGCTAAGGATATGTGGTGTGCATGCCCCTCTGCCCATGGAATTCTCCAGGCAAAAATACTGGAGTGGGTTGCCATTTCCTTTTTCAGGGGAATCTTCCCAACCCAGGGATCGAACCCAGGTCTCCTGAACTGCAGGCAGATTCTTTACTGACTAAGCTATCAGGGAAGCTTAGTAAAACTTAGTAAAATGTGGAGCTTAGTCAATAGTAACGTACCAGTGTTGATCTAGTAAGTTGTGACAAACGCACCTTAGTAACGTTAGATGCTGACAATAGGAGAAACTGTATGTGGCATATATGGGAACTCTTTGTACTATCTTTGCAACTTTTATGTACATCTAAAGCCACTCGCAACAGTTAGAACTGGACATGGACCAACAGACTGGTTCCAAATAGGAAAAGGAGTACGTCAAGGCTGTATATTGTCACCCTGCTTATTTAACTTATATGTACAATACATCATGAGAAACGCTGGGCTGGAAGAAACACAAGCTGGAATCAAGATTGCTGGGAGAAATATTAATAACCTCAGATATGCAGATGACACCACCCTTATGGCCGAAAGTGAAGAGGGACTAAAAAGCCTCTTGATGAAAATGAAAGAGGAGAGTGAAAAAGTTGGCTTAAAGCTCAACATTCAGAAAACTAAGATCATGGCATCTGGTCCTATCACTTCGTGGGAAATAGACGGGGAAACAGTGGAAGCAGTGTCAGACTTTATTTTTTGGGGCTCCAAAATCGCTGCAGATGGTGACTGCAGCCATGAAATTAAAAGACGCTTACTCCTTGGAAGGAAAGTTATGACCAACCTAGATAGCATATTAAAAAGCAGAGACATTACTTTGCCAACAAAGGTCCATCTGGTCAAGGCTATGGTTTTTCCAGTGGTCATGCATGGATGTGAGAGTTGGACTGTGAAGAAAGCTGAGCGCCGAAAAATTGATGCTGTTGAACTGTGGTGTTGGAGAAGACTCTTGAGAGTCCCATGGACTGCAAGGAGATCCAACCAGTCCATCCTAAAGGAGATCAGTCCTGGGTGTTCATTGGAAGGATTGATGCTGAGGCTGAAACTCCAATACTTTGGCCACCTCATGCAAAGAGTTGACTCATTGGAAAAGACCCTGATGCTGGGAGGGATTGAGGGCAGGAGGAGAAGAGGACGACAGAGGATGAGATGGCTGGATGGCATCACCGACTCGATGGGCATGGGTTTGAGTAAACTCTGGGAGTTGGTGATGGACAGGGAGGCCTGGCGTGCTGCGATTCATGGGGTCCCTGAGTCGGACACGACTGAGCGACTGAACTGAACTGAACTGACTGAAAGCCACTCTAAAAGTCAGTTTTTTTTTTTTTTTTTTTTTTTAAGGTATGGGAAACACTAAGTGTATCTAGATAGAAGGGGTAAGGAAAGTCTTTCTGAGGCGATGATAGTCGAGCTTAGACCTAAGATTGATGATAATCACCCTGAAAGGGGGAGCAGCTACATTAAAGACTCGAAATAAGGAAGACCTTGTTGTATTGGACGGAATAAAAGGAGATCCATGAGTGAGGAAGAGTAGGAGATGTTGGGCAAGTAGATATGCACCTTACCCTGCAGGCCACTGTGACAGATTTGTGTTTGATTCTAAGAGTCATGGGACATCATTGTAGAGTTTCAGGCAGAGGAGTAAAATAATAAAAGTAACAAATGCCTTTGGTTACTTTGTAAAGCCTGGATTGGAAGGAGCCTGGGCTGAGAGCAGGGATGCTGCTAGAATGCTACTTGATGGATAGGAAGGAGATAACAGGGGTTCCTATTAGGATGATGGCAGCAGAGATGAAGAGAAGTGTATCCAAAATGCTTTGAAAGTAGAAGCAAGAGTTAACTTTTTTTTTTTTTTTTTTTGTAATTTATTTCATGACAAAACACCTGAACTGCGTTGAAGCTGTGTATAGTCTTTTTCTAAGGTAGTGTCAGTTTTCATATATTTTGCTGTAGAAATATTGTGATTGGTTATAGGATATTGACCTAGATCCTGCTGAGCATGCAGGATATTATATAATACAATAAAAATGCAACATATTTTTAAAATATGGACACTTTGAAATTCTGAAACACATATGGTCCAAAGTGTTTTGGGTAAGGGATTTTGCTCTAACATATGGTCTATTCTGGAGAATATTCCATGTGCTCTTAAGAAGAATATATATTCTGCTCTTGTTGAGTGATGTATTCTAAAAAGGTCTGTTTGGTGTAGTTAGTTTATTTTCTTGTTGATCTTCTGTCTAGTTGAAAGTGAGTTACTGAAGTCTCCAAATGTTATTGTTAAATTGTCTATTTCTCTCTTCAGTTTTGCCAGCTTTTTCTTTATGTATTTTGGGGCTCTGTTACTAAGTGCAGATACATTCATAAGTGTTATGTCTTGATGGATTGACTTTATTCTTTTTAATTATAAAATGTTCTTGGTCTCTAGTAACAATTTTTATCTGTAAGATACTAGAAAAGCTACTCCAGCTGTCTTTTAGGTATGTCCGTATGATTTATCTTCATTCTTTTATTTTCAACCTATTTGTTTCTTAAATCTAAATTGTGTCTCTTGCAGACAACACATCATTGGATTATTGGATAAAAGAGTTTGGACCTGTGTGTAGTTATTCCTGTATGTAGTTGTAGTGTCTAATGAAAATCAACAAATACTGTTAACATTGCTTGAAAGGAACTATGCCACCTGAGGCTTGATGTGAGTAATTGAGAATTTGTGGAACCCTAGGCTTTTCTGATAAATAGGATATTCTCATAGCCATTCATAAATACTCAACTGTTTCTTCTAAGTCTCCAGAGCCCCCTGAGTATGAGCATTTTGACACAATTAACCTTTGTAATTTTAGATCATCCTTTTATACATTTGATACACATCTTCTAGAGGAGCTGAGATTATATGTAGGTCAGTGTGATATAGTGGACAAAACATAAACTTTAGCAACATGCAGACCAGGGTCTAAATTTTAGCTCAGCTACATGCTAAGTTGTGTGACCCAAAGTGATACCATATGTATTCATTCTTTAGTGTTGTTGGAAAGTTAAATCAGGTAACATTTTCAAAGTTCTTGGCGTGTAACTGTTTTATTAGTTCTGTTAGAACAAGAGTTGGAAAACATAAAATTCTGCTAGGTTTTGGATTTGTTGTTTATTCATTTACATTCATCCATTTAATCCAACAAATATTTATTAATTACTTACTAGGCCAGGCACTGTTCTAAGGGTTGGAGATAAACAGAAGGGTAAGCAAAATAAATAAAATCCCTGCCTTCAGAGGGCATATACTCCAGAGAGGGAGATTGATAATATACAAATAAAAATTCCAAGTAAAAAAATTAGTAAATTAATTCATGGTAAGTGCTAAGGGGAAAACTTTGGCCAAAAAGAAGGTTATGAAAAGCTGAGAAAGGTGGTTAAAATTTTAGATGAAGCAGTTAGGAGAGGCTTCCTATGCATGAGATTTGACATTGATTGACAGAACTTTTCCATATATGGCTTTCTAGAGACAGGAAGTGGGATATACTCATGAATGCTTAGAGGCTTCCCCAATGGCTCAGTGGGTAAAAAATCCACGTGCAGTGCAGGAGACACAGGAGCCGTGGGTTCGATCCGTGGACTCGGAAGATCCCTGGTTTGAGAAGATCCCCTGGAGTAGGAAGTGGCATCCTCTCCAGTATTCTTGCCAGGAGAATCCCAGGGACAGCGGAACCTGGCGGGCTACCGTCCAAAGGGTCGCAGAGTCAGACATGACGAAGCATGACAGTGATGTTTACCGTGGTTAGTTTTCCTACTGAAGTACGTTCCATTCTGGGTTTTAGTTTTCCATCAGTAGACTGAAGAGATCAATATTTTACAGCCTATAGTTTTCAAGTCTACGTAAGTATATTAAAAACCTTGGTAGTGGCCCTGTTTCCTTGACCCGTTGTATATCTTGGATATTATGGTGAATGTTCAGACATTGGTTTTAAAAGCAAGGAAAAAGACTACACAGATATATATATATATATATATATATATATATAAAGAGAAAAAGAATAGTGAAAAGTGTATTTTGGATTCTAAGAATCACAGATGCTCAATTTGTACTTCCTAAATTATTTAAAACATTTGTGTTGCCACATTCACTGTTCAATCTATAGAATTATCAAGGGGTTAGGATCTTAAATACAAACTAGCATATATTAGAAACATGAGAAATTCAGCCTGTTTGGATTATAATTCTTTTTAACACTGATTTTTATAAGTACAATATATTTTATAAATATAGTGATAATAAAACACTCTTCTAGGACAAACACTTTTTTTTTTCTGTTGGGAAACACACATTTTCTGAGATGGGTTATTTTGAAGGGAAGCTCCATCATCTCATGGAATGCCATCCAAGAAACTTGATTATCTGGAGAATGAATGTGTGAGGCTGTAATTTTCAACGTACTGTAATTAGGAGCTTTTGACATGGCATGTATATGACTTGGCCACTCTGAAAGTCATGCAGGGGCTAAAAGAGGAGAGATGGCTTTTTATGTTGCTCCTGGAGCTACAGAAATCGATATTTGGGTTTCCAAAATCCGCTTGACATAAATGGCTTCCATTTATCAGTGCAGTGGAATGCAGGGTACCCATCTTTTTTGAATCTCATCCATTGACAGAGAATGAACACAAAGGAGCTCTGAAGGTTGAACACTTCCTCCTTCTCCTCAGAAAACTTTTAATAATACGGAGACATTTTGTCTCAGTTTATGGTACTTAGCTCACCAAAATGGGATAAGCAGTTCCTCAGATTTGACGGGAAATGTCATCTGTAACAAAATCCCTGGGTTGCAAAGGCACGAGCATAAGTGGGTTATTCACAATCTTTTATTCAGGAGAAAAGGGATGGTTCCTTCACGAGGAGTGACGTGTTATAAACACATGCAGGAAGGAAGATAGATGTTCTTACGGCAAATATTCTCCATGGAACTCCAGCCTGGGTGTCCTGTGTTTGATTGTAGTTTAGATCTTCTGTTAAAAGTCTAAAGCCTTTCAAGATAACTCAGCATCTTGAGAGTTTGTATAAAGGGCAGCATCTGACGACTGACATCCCCTTCCCCAGTGAGATGTCAGAAAAACTTCACCATGCAATTCCGCCCTCTAGTGTTTCCTGATAACTACAGTCATGGTCTCGAAATTGGACCCACGGTGCCCAGAATTTCACTAGATCAGAGATAATTCTACATATTTCACATATTGTTTGAAAATAAATTTGGCCCGGGTTCCATTTGTGTAAAAGGCATTGACATCTGTTTCTGTTTACCTAATTTGTTTCAGAAAAGGTGCTCCCCCCATTTGATTAGATTTTGATTAAATCAAACTTGTTTTCTTTATTTTCCACTTTGCAAATATGGAGGATTAAATTTTAGTCTGTTGAGAGACTTTGGAATAACTATGTCTTAAATAGTTTAAGAATATAAATCATGTGAGCTCAAGAAGAATGTTAAATCCATTTAAAGTTATTTTAGGGAGCACATTCACATGTTGATTCCCCACTGAATATCTAGGTGCAACAAGTTTACATAGAAGATGATTATGACACCTAGCATCCCTGTCAAAGCTATGGTTTTTCCAGTAGTCATATATGGATGTGAGAGCTGGACCCTAAAGAAAGCTAAGTGCCAAAGAATTGATGCTTTTCAACTGTGGTGTTGGAGAAGACTCTTGAGTCCCTTGGACAGTAAGGAGGTCAAACCAGTCCATCATAAAGGTAATCAATCCCGAATATTCATTGGAAGGGCTGATGCTGAAGCTGAAGCTCCAATATTTTGGCCACCTGATGTGAAGAACTGACTCATTGGAAAAGACCCTGATGTTGGGAAAGATTGAAGGCAGGATAAGAAGGGGATGGCAGAGGATGATATGGTTGGAAGGCAACACCGACTCGATGGACGTGAGTTTGAGCAAGCTCTGGGAGTTGGTGATGGACAGGGAAACCTGGTGTGCTGCAGTCCATGGGGTCGCAACGAGTCAGACATGACTGAGCAATTGAACTGAACTGAACTGAGCATCTTTGTCAAAATATTTGCAGTACATTGATGATCAAGTATTTTAGGTATTTTCGAAATAAGACAAAAATATCCTTAGTATTTGGATTAATGTACTTAAGAGAAACTGCTGTTGTTATTCAGTCACTAAGTAGTGTCCAGCTCTTTGCAGCTTCATGAATTGCAGGAAGTCAATTTTCCTTGTCCTTGACCGTCTCCCAGAGTTTACTCAAACTCATGTCCATTGAGTCAGTGATACTGCCTCATCTCTGCCTCATCTCTTCCTCTGCCTCCCGCTTCTCCTCTTGTCCTCAATTTTTCCCAGCATCAGGATCTTTGCCATGAGTCAGTTCTTTGCATCAGGTGGCCAAACAACTGGAGCTTCAGCTTCAGCATCAGTCCTTCCAATGAATATTCAGGGTTGATTTCCTTTAGGATTGACTGGTTTGATTTCCTTGCATTCCAAGGGACTCTCAAGAGTCTTTTCCAGCACCACAATTCTAAAGCATCATTTCTTAAGAGAAACTATTGATCAAATATTGGGGCGGTTTTATTATTTGAAAGAGAAACTGATCACATTTCAGCTTCTTTTGTTCCACTTCAGATTTTTCAAAGAGGCCCTTTTATTTTGCTGTGGGCAACATTTTTAAAAAGAGAATTAGATGAGAAGCAATTTTCATGATGTAAAACTTATGAACTATATGTGAATATGAGGTTTTTAATTACTGCTGATTGTTTTACTAATGGTGAGCCATCTTGCTTGAGGGAGAAAATTTTTCCAGGAGGCTTAAGTTCTTAGTTAACAACCAGAGGAACCTTAATTAAGCAGTTACTATTGAGGCCCCAGCCGCCTCCTGAGGTTTATCACTGTGGGGAGGGATGGTGGAGAGAAAGTGTTTCTGTCTGGTTTGAGTACCCTCAAAATAGCTAGAATAAATAAAAAGAAATAGCAGAAGGAAAAGGAATGATAAGTAGAGTTTTCTTTTTATAAGTGGGAATATAATTTTATTTTAAGATACAAAGGTTTCCAAGAATATTAATAGGGGTATTAGACAAACTTAGTTGTCTTGAATAGTGTTAATATCCTTTGCAAGTCAATGAGGCCATAGGTACTCTTGGTTCCATGCTCAGAAACTAAGATCTGTTAGTTATTTTTTTGTGTGTGTGTGTTAAACTTGTGGTTTGGTTTCTAAGTAGTAGTTAGTTTCTAAGTAGTCTTGGTAATGTGGTTATATAAAATTGCTCATGGTTAGAAAACTCAGATGTTTTTAAACTTTATATTTTATATTGGAGTATAGCTGTTAACAACGATGTGATAGTTTCGGGTTTTCGGTAGAGTGACTCTACAGCCACACATACACAAATATTCATTCTGTCCCACACTCCCCTCCCAACCAGGCTGCCATATTAGCATTGAGCAGAGTTCCATGTGCATATAGTAGGACCTGTTAGTTATTGAAAATGAATAATACATAACTATCGATAGGTCAAAGAGCTCAGTTTGCAATACTGTCCCTAGCTTCTTGGCTGAGTAACTCAATTATCAAGAAGTACAAGAAAGCATGGTAAAGGTGGAAGGAATGTTACACTCTGTTGGGGAAAATGATTTCAGCACTGTGGTGTCCAGCCTCATAGGTGGGGCAGGGAGTTTGTAGAAAGCTTCTGATAGACAATTATGTGGGCATAACATTCATTAAATATATTTTAAATAGGGATAATGTGAGGGGGATTTTAAGTGAACAGATAAACATTTAAAAGAAATACACTGTCTCTTCCATAAAGATGCACATGTAGTTCTTTCGCCTTATCAAAAATTGAAGAGTATTTTGAGACCAGTCCTACGAGTCTGGGGAGGACTGCTCGTAGGATTTCAGAGAAGATTTTAGAAAGCTGAACATGATAATAATTGCATAAATTAGCATGATAAATTTACAGTTGAATATCTTGGTCGTGTATAAGTTTTAGTTTTGACAGCTGGAAAAATGTTCTTCATCAGATTTTCATACGGTGAGAAAAATGGCTTACATTACTTACTAAATGCCTTTTTCTGAGTAGCAAACCATAGGTGCTAAATGAAATAAACACAGAGTAAATTAAAATTATTTTGCAAGGATGATAACATGCTTTCAGTGGTTAAATCTTACAGCAAAATGAAAGCGTATTCATTTTTATGGTGTTATTGCAATGGAGAGTTAATAGCAAATTGGGACAATTTTCAATGAAATAGCATAACGTTTCATTAAGAGTAAGGAGAGGAATTCTTGTATCAATCATGTATATGCATTACACGTTCTGTGTGAAAACATATTCATTTAACCATTTCCCAGCAGCTTCACATCGATATAAGATTAGTATTTCCATAAAGAACTACGAGAATATTGGCCATTGTTGAAGGCAGTTTTAGTTTATAGTTTGAAGACAAGGCCTTAATTTCAAATAAGGTGCTAATTATATGTAGATGACAGTTCTGTAATATGAAAAGAAAACACAGAACTCCTTATCAACTGTGAGTCACAATTTGGCCAGCACATTAGAAGTAAAGAGAAACCCATTTCTCATATGGTATCAGAATCCAGTGATGGAATTTCTTCTAGATATCTGGTCAAAACCACACAGTGCCAGCAGAGTGACTTTACAATGATGAAATTATACAGTGACTATCTTTTAAGTATCTAATAAATCCACTCAGAACTCAGTACAAAATTATATTACTTTATCTATTTAGAGATATTTATGGATTAAAACGAACTTGATTGCACCGCGAGCAAAGTGCAAAGTGATGTAGATTAGACAAGCGTTTACTTTAAGCAAATCCCAATATGTCATTTCCAGGATGGAAAATATTTCTAAAGTATGATTGCAGGCTATCCGGTATAGGAGGATTAGAGTACGTTTGAGCATCTTCCCTTGGACACGCTTTCTCTGCAGCAGAGCCTTTGAAGAGCTCGGAAAATAAGCGTGTATTGTAAAGTTTGTGTCACACTACAAGGACACCTGTGGAGATTCTTACTGATAATAATAATAGCTGTTGTTTATTGAGCTCTTAGGTGCTTAAGAGGCACTGCCCCATTTAATTCTCAAATATACTGTAAGAATGAACATCTGGAAAAATGGTGCTTCAGTTTAAGTTTGTGTCCACATTTACAGGATCAGCCAAACTCTCTGGAGTTCAGTGAAGTGTAAATCAGTTTGGGAAAATGGAAAAACCCTTTCCAATCAGTTAAGGAGACTGAATGTTAGTTTATGAGTCACCACATATAGTGGCTCAAAGGTGAAGAATCTGCCTGTAATGTGGGAGACACAGGATTGGTCCCTGGTCTGGGAAGACCCCCTGGAGAAGGAAATGGCAACCCACTCCAGTATTCTTGCCTGGAGAACCCCATGGACAGAGGAGCCTGGAGGGCTACAGTCCATGGGGGTCAGAGAGTTTCAGACACAATTTAGTGACTGAAATACCACCACAACAACAACACGTCACCCTGAGATTTGGGATAAATGTAATAATTTACTGAACTGTTTTTACACATTTAACTCAGGAAAGCATGATATTGTCAGAAAGCATGTTAAAACTGTAATAATTGAGATAATATAGAGACGAATAAAAAATGAGTAATCTCTCTCTCTATTAACCCCAAGGCCCCACCCCAATCCAGGTAATCACTGTTAAAACATTGGTCTGTATAGCTCAAGTCCTTTTTGAAGAATGCATTTACATGTATATATACATATGTTTGTGCATTTATAGTATTTTTTTCCTCACTTCATGCCTTGTTCTTTAGTTTCTTTTACTGGACAGTATATCATTACATATGACTATTATTTTTTTAATTAATGCATTAATTGTATTCTTCAGAATGAATCTAACAGTTTATTGGACAGTTTTTCTGTTGAAGGACACTTACATTATAATTTTTCACTGTTATAAAAGTGCTGCAGATAACCCTAGGCACATGTTGGGGACTTAATGGTAGGGTGGAGCCAGATGTGGAAATGTTGGTGTATAGGGTATGGGCCATAAACTTTTGAAAGACAAAGTCACTTCCCAATTGACCACCATCTCCACTGTCTTAATATGACACTCCATCAACAGTGTAGGTGAGCATTTTCCATATCTTCACCAACACTGGCAATCATCAATGATTAATAGTAAACTAAATTATTAATGTTTTATAAAAATGATACTTTGTTATTTTAAATTGCATTTCCTTAATTATCAGTGAGCTGGAGTACTGCTTTTTGTGTTTACTGACCATTGGCATTTCTGTGTGTGCTTACATGCTCATACCCTTGGCCTGTGTTTGATTGAGACCAAGTTTATTAGTTGTAAAAATTTATGTTCACATCTTTACAAATTTTCCCCTTTTCTTGACCAGCTTGATCTGTCAGTTTCTCTTGTATAACTTAGAATCTAATTGGGAAGATAGACATTAACAAGTCATCATGCAGTTAATTTTTAAATGTATAAGGATTATCTTTGTGTTACTGATTTTTAATTGAATAGCCTTGCGATTAGAAAACATACTTGATAAGGGTTCAGTGTTTCAGTATTTGCTGAGACTTGAATTTTGGCCAACTCTATGGGTAATTTCTGTGAATGTGTAATATGTGCTTGAAAAAGAATGTGTTTCCTTCAGTTATTGGATGCAGTTTCTCAAGTCTGATTGGATTGTCCAGTATGGCTTGCCCCACCCCTTACAGAATTCTTGAGTTCCTAAGGTGAAGTTAACAGATTTGCTGGATGTGTGACTACAAAAAGCCTCTTGCATCCCTTTCTCAACCATGTCAGAGAGGATTTGGTTTAGATCCCAGTGGTGAATACCCAAAATACCCAAAGCTCAGAAAAGATAAGAATGTCTTTCTCTCTCTCATGAAAATGTCAGATAAGGTGCTCTGGTCCTGTGCAGGTGCTCCAGGTGTGAGAGTCCAAGTTCTTCCTCTTATTGTCCTGACGTGTGAGACCCTCATCTCATGGTCACATTATTGCCAATGTTGGCTGCTTCAGCTCTAGACATTACACCTACATTCCAGGATGAAGGGAAAAAGAAGGGAAAGAACCCTCCTCAAGAGATGTGTGGAAATGTCTTGAGGCCACTTCCCAGAAGTGGTGCACAGCACTTCAGACTATGTCCCATGGTTCGCAGTTTAGTCTAATGACCTCCTCCAGCTGCAGGGCAAGTTAGGAAGGGTTTGGTCTTTATTCTGTGACCTGCCTAATTTGGGGAATTCTTTAACAGAAGGGATGAATAGGTATTGAGTAGCAATTAACAGTCTCTGCCATAACTTGTTTCCATCAATATGTACATATATCAATAAATACTCAATTTATTGAATGCAAGTGTCTTGAAATGTAAAGAATATGGCTTTACTTTTGTGTGCCATCTTTGTTAGAATACTTAGAACTCCACCTTTTCTACCTCCTAAACACAACTCTGAGTATCTGTATCCCTCCTTAAGAGTGTTTTCAGCAACTACTAGTTGCCTACCGAGTCACATTCTTGCTCTCTAGCATGGTGGTCAAGGTCTTAATTGACCTTGTCATAGCTTAAGTTACCGATGTATGCCTGCTTCCTGGGATGCTTCTTGCAATCCTGTTAAAGAGTTATTCTTCTTTTCCCAACATAAACCATGAACCCTGCCTTAGTTCCTATGCTGGTGATGCTCCTTTGTCATCTAGGAAGTGTGCTTTCTCTATTTTCTACATGGAGAAATCTCTTGCTTTCCAAGCCTAATCCAAAAGCCCCTTGTCCATTGAGCCACTCTGATCACTCCAGAATGTGCATTATCTTCCTGTTGGAACCACTATGACACTTTATCTTTTCTGTAATTGTGTACACATTTTGTCTCTCTGCTACACTGGGAGGCTTGTGAGGGCAGATCTAGTGCCTGAGTTACTTTTCCATCCTCTCTGCCTAGCCATGTGTATAAGATTGGGCAATAATGCATCAATAAAGGGGTAAATAAAGTGAATGATTGATTGCTTATAAAATGTGTGTATTTAGTGCTATAATATTTATTTTATACAAATCTGTAGTATTAAATTACATTAATGTAATTCTTTTTCTGTGTGGTCCAAATGATATGGTCAGTTCTTGATCACAGTAGTAAGCAGAGATGCTTTCAGTTCAAAGATAACATGACCAGCTGCAGGTGGTGAGAGAAAACATGATCCTACTTACTGGCATATCTTAATATTTTAACAGATTTATTCTTAGCCAAACAGAGGAAGCAGAATTTAGAAACAGTGCCAGTTCCTGAAGTTGGATTCATCAGGGGGCACTTTATTTCATAAACTTTGGGAAGGAGTGATGAAACATCTCGGGTTCCATTTGTGTCTGATGGAGGGTAAGAAATGGATGTCTGGTTTTGCTGTGAAAGCTGTTTGTAGGTAATCTTATCCTGTGGTTTTATATCTATCTTGTTTCAAACAGGATTTCTTTACATCAGACTGGATCTTGCCAAAATTTGGCTTAGTGTCTCTAAGATGAATTAATAAAAAAGGTTTGATACGGTTTGTGACACGGATCTTGATCCTACCATTATTAGTCTTGCACTGTACATATACTCAGGGCATGTGCTTTAACTCTGTTTTTGCAAGTTGGTGCAGAAGCTTGGAACAAATCTCATGAAACTGAAAAAAAGGTCTTTGTTAGATGGGTAGGCAGGTAGAAGCTGTCTGGTTCATATCACACTCACCCTGAGTATCTCAATTAGTGTGTATTCATCTTGATAGATACACAAAAGCTTCATTTGGAAAACGTCATTTAATCATAATGGAACTGTGAGAGAAACATAAACAAAATATAAAACTCAACTAAAAAGTGTCTTGTACTTGATAACTGAGATGCTGGAAATATAACTACTAATGTCAGGTCAGAACACAAGTACCGCTGTCGTCACAGCTGTTTGAAAAATTTCTGGAAGTGCAAGTTAATGCAATTCGGAAAGAGATCCAAAAAAATGGGCATATGTTTCTTTTGATACTTGCCTCAAGAGAGACTATTACTCTTTGCCTTCACCTCCAAATGACAGCAACAAGAAAACAAAACCAGATAGTCATTATTATTTTATTTGCATTCTTTTGGTTAGTGGGAGTTTGGATATCTTTTCATATGTTTATTGGCAAAGTTAAGAGTGACTGTTGAAATGTTTACTTGTGGCAATAACTAGAGACATGGAAGGGAGAATTCTGATTGACATCACTTTTTGATAGCTCCCATCTTACACACACACACACACACACAGAAGCACGTGTGCTCTTAAGGCAAAGTAAATAACTAAGCTGCCAGGTTTTTGTCTTTCCAGGAGACAAAGTAATTAATCAGTCTCTTAATTAATTAAGAGTGTGATGTGTGGGGGAGTGGTTCTGGGAAAAGGATTTGGGTCCTATAAACTGATACTCTGTTTTAGGAAAGTAATCTAGGAATGTTTATACAAATATAAAATCTTCAACTCTTTGATTTGGCAATCACACCTTGAGATTTACTCTACGGATATAATTATACAAGTCTGAAGTGGTGTATGTACTAGGATATTGACTTCTGTCTTGTTTGTGATAGAAAAATATTGGAAAAGATTTAAATGCTCATCCATCAAGGTGTTATACATCATACAATGGTGTAGTATGAAACCAATGAAATGTGTGGACTTGGGATAATTTCGGCACCCTTATTTTGAAAACAAAATGGAGGTTCCAGAGCACATGTATGTTCTAATTCTACTTCGTAGTTGAATAGATAGGTAGATACATATCTATATATCTAAATATACCTATGACTGTAAAGAGATAGAAAAAAACATTTGCTAAAATATTGACATTGATAATTAAAAATCCAACTGGGAAGATCAGCTGGTAAAGATTCCACCTGCAATGCAGGAGACCTGGATTCAATCCCTGGGTTGGGAAGATCCCCTGGAGAAGGGAATGGCTACCCTCTCCCGTTTACTGGCCTGGAGAATTCCTTGGACTGTATATAGTCTATGGGGTCGCAGAGTCAGATATGACTGAGCAACTTGCACTTTCAACTGGGAAGATACCTGCAAATTCAAAGCTGATAGGGAGTAATGAGAGATACAGTGATTTCTTAAGGTCTCAGGGTTTCAGAGAAGGGGAAGCTTTGTGTAGCAAGAAAGGTCAGAGGGTCTCACATAATGGGAAGAACCTGTGTTGATTCATTATCCAAGGTAGGGTTTGAGTGGGTAGAGAGGCAGGAACAGCATCTTAGGTGGGAGTAAAGCATTCATCTGCCTCATTGGTGTGAAGCAGTGAGGGCAGGCACCAAGAATCATGTATAAGTTATGGCCTGCAGACTCAAGGAGCTTATAGTCTAGTGGAGAATAAAAGCACTTAAGTTACAATCCAGTGTGGAACGTGCATCTATAAAACTGTGCCCAGGGCACTGTGAGAATACTGAAGATGGGCACTTACCTAAGTCTAGAGGGTGGTGAATGAGGGGGAGAGGGGACAGGGAGGGGCTCCATGGGAGAAGTTTCCAGGAGTGGTGAGTGTCAGCTGAAACTCAGAGGATGAGTTAGCTATGTGGGGAGTGAAAAATGCTAAAAATAAATATGAATGTTTACCTCAGTTTTGATGGTTACATGGATAGAAGAGGCTGCCTCCAACCTACCAACAGGAAATGAATGCATTGATGAAAGTGAAAGGGGAGAGTGAAAAAGTTGGCTTAAAGCTCAACATTCAGAAAACTAAGATCATGGCATCTGGTCCCATCACTTCATGGCAAATAGATGGGGAAACAATGGAAACAGTGACAGACTTTATTTTGGGGGGCTCCAAAATCACTGCAGATGGTGACTGCAGCCATGAAATTAAAAGATGCTTACTCCTTGGAAGAAAAGTTATGACCACCCTAGACAGCATGTTAAAAAGCAGAGACATTACTTTGCCAACAGAGGTCCATCTACTCAAAGCTATGGTTTTTCAAGTGGTCATGTACGGATGTGAGAGTTGGACTGTGAAGAAAGCTGAGCACCAAAGAATTGATGCTCTTGAACTGTGGTGTTGGAGAAGACTCTTGAGAGTCCCTTGGACTGCAAGGAGATCCAACCAGTCCATCCTAAAGGAAATCAGTCCTGAATATTCATTGGAAGGACTGATGCTGCAGCTGAAACTCCAATTCTTTGGCCCACCTGATGCAAAGAACTGATTCATTTGGAAAGATCCTGATGCTGGGAGGGATTGGGGGCAGGAGGAGAAGGGGATGACAGAGGATGAGATGGTTTGATGGCATCGCTGACTCAATGGACACGAGTTTGAGTAAACTCTGGGAGTTGGTGATGGACAGGGAGGCCTGGCATGCTGCAGTCCATGGGGTCACAAAGAGTTGGACACGACTGAGTGACTGAACTGAACTGAACTGATCTTGTGTGGGTGTGATACCCTCCTCCTCTTCTCTGTCCTCTGTTAGGAGTACAGGTCCCTACAGGACTGCATCTCCTCTGTCCTACCAAACTCTTTGTGGATCTTTCTTTACAGCTGTGCCTGTAGAAAAGTTCTTTTGCCAGCCTCCTGGTCATCTTCAGCAAGAGGTGACCCTCATGTGCTTGTATTTTTGATGTGTTCATGGCGGGAGATGAGCTCAGCATCTGCTTACTTGACCATCTCCAGCTCTACCACCTAATAGAGAGCATACTGGTATACCCACACCCAGTCTTCCTCATTATTAATATCTTACGTTAGTTACTATGGTGCACTTGTCACAGCTAAGGAAGAAATACTGGCACATTATGATTGACCAAGCTTCATTAAAATTTTGCTATTCCTCCCACCCCCAATAAATTTTTTCTGGCTCAGAATCCTCTCCAGGGCAGCACATTATGTTCAGTTTTTGTGTCTCCTTAGGCTCCTCCTGGCTGTGACATTTTCAAAACTTTGTTTTTGATGACCTTGATAGATTTGAGGAGAATTGGTCAGGTGTCTTCTAGAATGTTCCTCAGTGTGGGTTTGCTGATGTTTTTCTCTCTTAGGTAGACAGGGATTATGATTTTTCAGGGAGAGGTGAAGTGTCATTCTTAACACATTGTATTAAGGGTACCTGCTACCACTAGGAATCGTAACCACTGATGTTAGCCTAGATCACCCAGTTTGAGATAATATTTATCAGGTTTCTCTACTGTAATGTTCCTCTTCCCACTTCCTCCCATAATTTCATAATTTACTCTTTTGAAAACAAGTTAGTAAGTGCAGGCTTCCTTGGTGTTTCAGATGGTAAAGAATATTCCTGCAATGCAGGAGACTCAGGTTTGATCACTGGGTCAGGAAGATCCCCTGGAGAAGGGAATGGCCACCCACTCCAGTATTCTTGTCTGAAGAATTCCACGGACAGAGGAGCCTGGCAGGCTACAGTCCATGAGGTCACAAAAGAGTTGGTTAAGACTGAGAGACTAACATGTTCAGCATTCAAAGGGTAGAAGATCTTTGACTTTATTAAACAAATGTGTTGAACTCTCTTCTATTACTCTGAACTGTTGAAGTGAATCCCAATTCTTATCCTTATCTAATGGGAAATTTTTTAAAAAAATCATTACTGAAATACAGTTGATTTACAATGTTAGTTTCAGGTGTACAACAAAGAGATTTAGTTATACATATATATACCTGGAGAAAGAAATGGCAACCCACTCCAATATTCTTGCCTGGAGAATCCCATGGACAGAGGAGCCTGGTGGGCTACAGTCCATGGGGTTACGAAGAGTTGGACACAGCTGAGGGCTTAAGGTATATATGTATTTTTGTTTAGATTCTTTTCCATGATAGGTTATTAAAAGACACTGAGTTTAGCTGTCTGTGCTACACAGCAAGTTGCCATTGATTATCTACTTTATATATAATAATGTATATATTTTAATTCCAAACACCTAATTGATCCCTCTCCTCTTTCTCTCTCTGGTAACCATATGCTTGTTTGCTATGTCTGTGAGTCTATTTCTGCTTTTTTTAAATAAGTTCATTGATACCATTTTTAAAAAGATTCCACATATAAGCAATATCATATAATATTTGTCTTTCTCTGTCTGACTTCATTTAGTATAATAATCTCTAGGGCTATCCATGTTGCTGCAAATGACATTATTTCATTCTTCTTTATGGCCAAGTATTCCATTGTGTTTATAGGTACCACATCTTCTTTATTCATTCCTCTGTTGATGGACACTTAAGTTGCTTCCATGTCCTGGCTATTGTAAATAGTGCTGCTCTGCACACTGGGGTGCATATAATGGGAAGAATTTTCTCTTGTGATTTTCCTGTAAGCTCCATGTATTCTCTTTTTGTCATTTCTGTCAGCTGTCATTCTTAACTTTGCCCTTTTTTTCTGTTGTGTGCACATGGCATTTAAAATCCAGATTAAGATTGAAAATTTTAGTCAGCTATCCTCCTGTTTCCACTTAATTTAAATGTTTGCCTAATAGCCTAAAAATTCAGATAACAAACTGGAAATTGTTTTTTAATTACAGATTTTGGCACTGCAGGGTGATATACTTACTTTGGCACCGTGAATTTCTTACTTTGCTATTAAATTATATATAATTTCAAGGGATGTGGAGCCACATGACTCATATTTGAGCATTCCTCTGTGGGTTTGACAAACAGATTGCAATATGTTGCTTTGATTAAGAATCAGCGGGCTGCATGCTTTAACTAAAAGTGAAAACCCCTAAAGCAATCATATAGGCTGGTGGAAAAACAAGTAAGATTAGGGGATAAAGGGGGAGAAGGTCAGTGAGCACACATTTAATAGTTCGTGCTAGAACGAAGAGAGAGAATAGGACTGCAAGTGATGCTGTTAGGAAGTGTCCCATTCTGGAGAGGGCCGAGAGGACCTGCTGATTATGGCAGATGATGGAGATGATAATGCACTGGGAGAGCATGTATGGTCTAGGCAACTTGGAGCAGTTTGATAAGTTTTATTTTAAAGGGCACAAGTCATCTCAGTGAATATTTAAAGAGTATTCAAGAATGCAGCTACGGGCTTTCCTTGTAGCTCAGTCGGTAAAGCATCTGCCTGCAATGTGGGAGAGACCTGGGTTCAATTCCTGGGTTGGAAAGTTCCTCTGGAGAAGGAAATGGCAAACTATTCCAGTATTCTTGCCTGGAGAATCCCATGGACAGAAGAGCCTGGCAGGCTACAGTTCATGAAATCCCAAGAGTCAGACACGACTTAGTGCTATCTTTCTTTCAAGAAGGCATTCTTGACTTTTTTCTTTACTATACTCACTTTACAGTGTTAATTCTGAGTTTCTCTGAGAAACAGTAAATTAACATTTTCCTCTTGTTTTTCCATGCATAAAGTGCTTTCACATTCATTCACTGAATAATCCCACATGAAAATATATGATGTAATTTTAGCCATTTTACAACTGGGTCTTTCGAGGCTTGGGGAGGTCAACCAACTTATTCTGGCTCACTTGCTCAGAGATGAGCAGGAATTTCTGTTAATTTCAGTTGATTGGCTTCAGCGAACCTGAGTGAGTAACCTTGACTGAACGGGAGTGAGTCGTGCACCTGGGTCTCCATACAGCTGCTGTCTACACTGGAGTCCACTGCAGTCTATTTAAGTCAGAAGAATTCTGAAGCCCTGCCAGTGTTTGGAGATTTTACTATCAGGATGTCTAAGTCAAGTTTCTGTTTTGGGAGGTGTCACCCAGAGGAGCCTGGCGGGCTACAGTCCATGGGGCCGCAACGAGTCAGACATGACTGAGCAACTAACATACACACACACACACCCCCAGACTCAGGCTTGACAATTATGACTATACCTCCTACTCCATGCCCACATTCCACTAGACTCAGGTGAGATTCTCTCCAATGCCTGCCTGCCTCTCTCTGACCTTGCCCTGGTTTCAGTAAATCCTCCCTGGTTTAGGTAAAAAGGGTGGATTAGGGTTAGAGGAAAAATCCCCTTTTTCTTGCAACATTTCCTAGGGCTTGGCTCTTGCTTAGGACAGTTCTCTTTCTTGAACACATTCTTGTTGAGCGACGTTGAGGTTAACTCCTGAGAGGTCACAGGGAGTCTAAAGACAGGCTCACCTCAGAAGGGGAGAAGGTCCACATTCAGTGGCACAGTGAACCTGCTCCGGGAAGTCAGCAAGGAGGAGCAGACTGGCCAGGGGGGCCCAGGAGACCTGGCGTCAAGGTGCTGGAGGGACAAGGAATGACTGCACAAGAGGAGCAGTGGGCAGGTCAAGATGTGTGTCCCATCTACTGTCCTCGCCATCCCCCGTCTACCTCCCCAGCTCCAGCACATTCACAGCCCTCTCTTACTCCCCACCTCCCTGTGCTGCCTTAGAAGTAGGATGCTGGTGCTGCTTAGTCGCTATGTTGTGTCTGACTCTTTTGTGACCCTGGCTCCTCTGTCCATGGACTTTCCCAGGCAAGAATACTAGAGTGGGTCGCCATTTCCTTCTCCAGGGGCTCTTTCCAACCCAGGAATCGAACCCGGGTCTCCTGCTTGGCAGAAAGATTCTTCCCCAGTCTGAGCCACTCACCTAGGAAGCCCCAGAAATAGGGATGGAACAAAGTCATCAGCTAGAAGAGCTTCAAATAGAGTGGAGAGCCAAGGACAGGTGAAACTGAGAAACAGAGAATGCAGAGGGAGGAGATAAGGGCATAGGGGGTTTTGTCTCTTTTAAGGTCTGATACGATTTGCTTTTGTACGTTAGAAGGTGATATGCCTGCATTCCTATTCCTGTCCTGCAGATAGGTTCATCTGTACCATTTTTCCAGATTCCATCATATATGTGTTAATATATATGATATCTGGTGTTCTCTTAGGATGGGCATGCAGACACGGGAGGGGAATGGGAGAGGGGGACGAATTGGGAAGGCAGCACTGATATATATACTACCATGTGTAAAATAGCTAGCTAGTGGAAAGCTGCCATATAGCACAGCGAGCTTAGGTCCATGCTCTGTGATGACCTGGAGTGGTGGAATGGTGGGGCAGGAGGGAGGCGATTCATGTTGTATGGCATTGTGAAGTAATGATGCTCCAATAATAAAATTTTAAAAAAAAATTTGAAAATAAACCTTTTAAAGTATTTTTGAAAGAAGATAAAATACACAAAGTACAAACAGGGCTTTCCCTCTGAGCAGACTAACAGAGGAGAGGAAGGCAGGGGTAACGGAAGCTGTGGTGGGATGACCTCCGCCTGGTCCACCAGATGGCACAGCGCTCTACGCTCCCCCAAAATGGCGGCTTCCGGAACTTGTCGGCAGTTTGAATCCTCAGGGCAAAGCTAGGCTGCGTTTTACAGTACTTCCTCTAGGGTATATATATTTTTTAATCTGGTTGCCTTAAGAGCCATCCACTTGGCTGAAGACACTGTTGGACTCAGAAGAGGAATATTTGAAGTCTGTCCCAGTGGTCCTGGAGCGGAATTACTCTTCCTGTTGTTATTTTAACGAGGAAAGTGAGTGTGAGAGGAGGAGATGATGAAGGTACCAGGTCCGCCCGGAAGACTGTGTTCTGGTTGTCAAGTTCTTGGATGCTGTTGCCTCTTAAACATCTCACCTCAGAAATGACTTGCCTTTGTCAAACAGAGCACCATTTAATAGCCTCCCCTTCATTTTAACTACTTGTTGGGAACTGTTTTGGTTTTGGAAACCACGATGCCAGCTCTTCAGTGAGGTTTTTAGTCATGTTGGCCTGAGTGGATACCCTGTGAATAAGCTAGAATCTACTGTTTTTCCTTTGAAAAATGGTCACAAGACTGGCTCCTAACGGCACTCCACATGGCAGTGACTCATGTGGAAACCAAGGGGAGGCTCTGACGTGCCTTTTAAAAATCTCTGTGTTAAAGTGATTTGCCAGGAAAAAGGGAAAGAAGTCTCTTAAAAATCCATCAGCATCCTGGTCACGGAGGCCCTTGAGGGGGTTCCTGTGCTGTGAGGTAATGACCCGTGAAGTGTCCACATCCTGAAAAGTACCCTTGACAGGGCAGAGGGTTTGGAGGCAACACCACCCTTACTTGCTCAGGGTCACAATATATTGTCATGTGCTTCTTGGCTCTTGAGCTTCAGTCCACATTTTCAAGATGAATGGAAAGAAAATTTTATTGGTTTTTTAATGTCCTTTTCCTTCAAAATATTAAAGTGATCCTGCTGTGCAGATGAGGGTGTCCTAAGCCAGAGTTTAACTTCTGATGGGGGTGTTTCTTTCCTATTTCTGTTTCTGAGTTTCCAAAGACACCCCTTTCTTTGATTTTGCCGATCGGACATGACAGGGTAGCCATGGTTCCTGGTGACACTTGGCCTGCACATCCCATGGGTGCCTTGAGAAGCACCATGGTTTTGTATTCATTTAATCCAGTGCCTGAGGTTTGGGGAGTATTTGCTAATAATAAAGAGGATTTGCGCTACTGAGTGCTTCCTGTGTTTAGATTTAGGACCAGGATGCGAGACAGATGAGGACAGTTTATTCTCCTGGTAAATCTCCAGCACCTAGAACCATATCTGGCACCCTGCAGGCACTCAATAAATATTTTCATGTTCCACAAGTGTGTCTGCCGTCTGATGAGATATGCATTGGCTGTTGCATAAAGCAGAGCACTTGCTATGCAGTCCCTGTCTAGAGGGTCCAACGGACTCTGGGAGGTAGGCTTTATATGTGTCTTCTTCTGGTTTGGCAACCAGATGATTCCTGCAACTTTCAGAATAAATCAAGGGTCCTACCGGGTGGGCCCTGCCTCCCTGCTTCCTCTGTTCCCACTGCCTTTGCCTTACTTTCAGAAAAGAAAAAAGAAAGATTCTGAATAAGTACACACCCACCCAAAACACCACGTAGTAAACACTTTATAAATAGTAGTTGTTATTGTGATGTTACTGAAGTCACCATGTTCTTCTGTTTTATTGAATTTTTAAAAAATCAAGTGAATAAATTTTAAATTTTATCAAATTTTGTCCAATTAATTTTTAATGAAAAACATAAAATTTCTTTCTACTTATTATTACAACAAAAAGTTATGTCAACATTATTCTCTAATGTTGAACAGTCCAAAATTTTATTGGATTATAGTGATTTATGGGCTTCCCAGATGGCTTAGTGATAAAGAATCTGCCTGCCCATGCAGGAGACATGGATTCAATGCCTGGGTTTGGAAGGGCCCCTGAAATAGGAAATGGCAACCTACTCCAGTATGTCTTGCCTGGAAAACCCCGAGACAGAGGAGCCTGGCGGGCTACAGGGGTTGCAAAGAGTTGGACACGACTGAGCGACTGCACATGCATGCATGCATGCATAGTTGGTTTACAATGTTGTATGAGTTTCAGGTATACAGCAAAATTAGTCAATTATACATATAAGCACTCTTTTTTTAGATTCTTTTCCCTTATAGGTCACTATGGAGTATGGGGTAGAGTTGCCTGTGCTATACAGCAGGTCCTAGTTTTTATTTATTTACTATTTTTTGGTCATACCTTGTGACCTGCAGGATCTTAGTTCCCCAGCCAGGGATCGAACCCATCCCCCCTGCAGTGGAAGTGCAGAGTCCGAACCCTGGACTGCCAGGGAAGCCCCTAATATTGCAGTCATTGAACGCCTGTTGTGAGCCCCAGTGAGCTGCATCATTTGGCTTACATTAATTTAGGACTTTTGCATTGAGAACATAAGCGAAATTTGTCTGTAGTTTTGTTTCCTGTGGGTGTGCCATCTTCAGATGTTGGTGTTGATTTTATGCTGGTTTTGTCGAAAGAGTCGAAAGCTTCTCTTCCTTTTCCGTGTGCATTGTAAGTAGCGGTGAAATCTGATCCTTTAAGGATTTGTAGAATTCACAAGTGTGAGATTGATTACGTCTGGTGCATTTTGGGAGGGGTTATTCTTTTAAAAATGTACTGCAGTTTCATTTGTGGCAATTGGTAATGTACAAAAATCATCCATTCATTTAGGATTTTGCATTTATTATAATATTTTTCAACCAAGTAGTTTTTATGATGCACATATTCTATGAACAATTTGTAGTTATTTCTATAGTCTCACTTCTGTTTCTTTTTCTTTATTTTGGTTAGTCAAAGGTTTATCTTATTTATTGGCCTTAGAGTTCTTAACTTAAAAAGAAGACTTTATATATGTGTGTGTGTGTGTATATATATATAAAAGTAGTTTAGACTGAATTTTCCTTTGAGCACATCATAGCTGTATCACAGAGATTTCAATAAAGAGCATTCCGAAAAAAAAAAAAAAAAGCATTCCGTTTTATTATATTCTGCATATTCTGTATTCTTGGTTTAGATTTCATTTTTGACACAAAGTTTATCTTGGAGAATTAAAAATTTTTCAGATGGTAGGATCTTTTGATTTTCTGGTTTTGTTATAGATTTTTATTTTACTGTGAACATAAATTATTTTTATCTCATTTTAACTTTTGTGATTGATTGAGGCTTTATTTTTGACCTAATAAATACTCAAAATGGAGCATTTGTAAAGAAGCTGTATTCTCTGTTCTAAGATATGGAATTCCATTTATGTATCAATTAGAACAGTTTTGTTTCTTAT
Source organism: Cervus canadensis (assembly GCF_019320065.1). NCBI lineage: Eukaryota > Metazoa > Chordata > Mammalia > Artiodactyla > Cervidae > Cervus > Cervus canadensis. The sequence continues at coordinate 53,669,428 of NC_057401.1, forward strand.
TATTTCTTGTTCATGTGATCTTTCTTCAGCAGGAATAAATTGTCTTCTGTATTTCTTATACTTCTGTGCTTCAGATAGTTTTGTTATATAAATGCTGCTGCTGCTGCTGCTAAGTCGCTGCAGTCATGTCTGACTCTGTGCGACCCCATAGACGGCAGCCCACCAGGCTACCCCATCCCTGGGATTCTCCAGGTAGGAACACTGGAGTGGGTTGCCATTTCCTTCTCCAATGCATGAAAGTGAAAAGTGAAAGTGAAGTTGCTCAGTCGTGTCTGACTCTTAGTGACCCCGTGGACTGCAGCCTACCAGGCTCCTCCATCCATGGGATTTTCCAGGCAAGAGTACTGGAGTGGGGTGAAATGATGATGGCATACCTATAAATGCTTATTGTGGATTGTACTCTCTGCAGGTTTAAAGTAGCCTCTTCCCTTGTAGCTAAGTTGGTAAAGAATCTGCCTCCAATGCAGGAGACCTGGGTTTGAAGATCCTCTGGAGAAGGAAATGGCAACCAACTCCAGTATTCCTGCCTGGAGAATCCCATGGACAGAAGAGTCTGGCAGGCTACAGTCCATGGGGTCTCAAGAGTCAGACATGACTTAGCATCTAAACCAAACTTCTCATTGGATGCTCTTTGCTTTGAATTCAGTGTGCCTGATACTAAGATTAGGATTTCTGGTGTTTTGCTGGTACTTGCCTGGCATGCCTTTACCCAAACTTTTATTTTCAACTTTTCTGAGTCATTTTATTTTAGGTGTTTCTGACATAGAGCATACAATTTTTTTTTTCCTTTGAGAACCAACTTGAGGTCTTTTTGTTTTGATTTTTGAATATAATGCACATATGTTTCTTACTATAATAGATATGTTTAGCCTTAATTCTATAATTATACTTTATGCTATTCTTCGCTTTATTACTTCACTTTTTATTATATGGTCTCAGTTTAATTGTATGTTTTTCTCCTGTTATTTGGAAAGTTCTTGCCCATCATGCCATAACTGGTTTAGTGATAACCTTTACAACAATAGTTTCATAGTTAATTATAATCTGTTAACCAGTGTCTATCTATGCCTCCTAAGACTCATGAAGAAATGAGTATAATTCTACTTATTTCTACATGCCATTTCTTCCTCCTACCATCTAGTTTAGTTGATTATACTATATATTTTTAGTTATTCTATTTCCCTTTATATTTTTACTTCACTTAAATTTCCTTTCCTTTTCCAGATTTGAATTTTATGTTTTCACCCTGGCAATAAAAGATGAGTCAACCAGTGCATTCTACACTTCTCAACTTCTCTTTCTGTGCACGCCCCGAGTTTTGTTGGCTACCTCATTTCTACACCATTTTTGTTCTATTCTATAGCCACAGTTCCCATGGTGGCTTTAACCCTCATTCCTTCATTAAATGCAGTCTCAGTGCTCAGTACTAGGCATTTTGCTGAAGTTTTTTTTTTTTTTTTTTTAATCATCTCTTCGTTTTCCTTGCCTGAGGACTTCTTGTCTAAGGTCTTCTAACATGTCTTAATAGTGAATGTTCCTGGGGGAGAACCAAGGTTAGCTCATGTCTTTTCCTTCAAAATAAAGTCATCTCTTTATCTTATCTGGATGCCCAAAGAATTTTCTTTATTATTTGAAGTCCACTAGCTTCATGTTATGCATTGGAGAAGGAAATGGCAACCCACTCCAGTGTTCTTGCCTGGAGACTCCCAGGGACAGGGGAGCCTGGTGGGCTGCCATCTAGAGGGTCGCACAGAGTCGGACACGACTGAAGTGACTTAGCAGCAGCAGCAGCAGCTTTGTGTTGGTTGTTACTTAGCAGTTTTTCCCCTTGGTATCCAATGTGCACTTTCAGTCTGTTTTGAATTTTTTGTTTCTAGTATTTTCTTGTATTACTTACCTGTTGTATGTACATATGTATGTGTATATATATATATATATATATATATCTTACTTGTTTTTCCTTTTTTTCTACAGCATTTATACAAATATAGCATCTCTTTGTTTAATTGCTATCACTTTCTCCCTGAATTTTTAAATATCAGATTACATTTACTCCTTAATTTATAGATGAGAAACTGAGGCATAGTAAGAGATAGGACTGGCAAGGATTCAAACCCAGGTCTACCTTTTCGGTGTCTTTTTAGAGGGGCACCTGTCTTCTACTGAAGATCTTTCTAGGTTTGTTCCTCCTCTTTCTCTCCTTTTTTCCTTACCTTCCCCCTCTGCATCCCTCTCTCTCTGCCCTTCCCTCCTCACTTTCATTCCTTCTTATTATCTTTGATATCTTTCCCCACATCTTTTCACTGAGGAACATGTTCCAAATAAAAATGTGGCTGTACAATGTATGTCTTTGGAAGCAGTGGTGGAAGAGAGGGAGCTGGCGTGATGGTCACATTACTTACTCATACTGTTTTGGAGCCATTTCCTCAGGAGACATGGAGACCTCAATTACTTTTCATGTACCCTAAGACTTCTGAAGTTTTTAATAGTGTTCTCTTTGGGCTATGTGATCTTGTTTCTGAAAAGATACTGTGATATATAATGTTTTCCTTAAAGCCTTTCTTTTTAAACTTTGAATCAAAAACTATAGGTGATATTCATTAAAGACTGAGAGTGGCCAATGGAATGGGAAGGAATTCATCTCATGTTTTTATTAGTCAATGTAGATTTCCATAATGTACTTGATTTTATACACAGCTTTTTAATTCATGTTCATTCAGTTCCTGGTCCACTAACTCCTAGATCCATTTTAGACACACCTGCACTTACTCTCTGTATTGCCTAGTGTAATTAATGCATGTATTTACAGAGGATGAGATACAATATGCATGTTCTGTAAATGACCCAGCAGACATCTCTTTTGGATCTCATCCTATTTATTTCTGATCACTTCAGCGTTTAACAATGTCATTCTGAATTCATAAATTCTTCTGGTTTGGTAAAAGATCCAAAGCTATTACGTTTATATACTGCACCACTGTGTAGTGACCAGTGAAAAGATTATAAAATGTACTGAGCCAGGAATTGACTTTAAAAATTCATCCAAAGCTATACTAATTGTTTTTTTCTTCCAGTTTTACTGAAATATATTTGACATACAGCACTGTAGGAGTTTAACATGTAGAGCATAATGATTTGATCTACATACATTGTGAACTGATGACCGCAGTGAGGCTAGTGGACATCTGTCATCTCACATCGATACAAAATTTGAAAAATAGAAAAAATATTTTCACCTTGTGATAAGAACTCTTAGGCTTAACAACTTTTTTACATAACATGCAGCCATGTTAATTATATTTATCATGTTGTATTAATACATTATGTCTCTAGTACTTAGAATATGATTGGAAGTTTGTATCTTCTGAGTGCCTCCTTCTAATTCTCCCTCCTCTCACCCCCATCTCCTTATCCATTCATTTATTGATCGACACTAAGGTTGCTATATAACTTATTCCTTAAAAAGTGAATTTACTGATTGTATTTACAACATTAGTGTATGCTTACGGTAGGGCATTTGAAAACTGTGTGTGTGTGTAATGTTACAGAAGCGTACTCCTGCAGGCACAACGATTGCTTAGTATGCTTTCTGTTTCCTTCTGGTCTTTATGTACACACATACCTTTATTAAATTTTCAGTTCAGTTCAGTCGCTCAGTTGTGTCCAACTCTTTGCAACCCCATGAATCGCAGCACACCAGGCCTCCCTGTCCATCACCAACTCCCGGAGTTTACTCAAACTCATGTCCATCGAGTCGGTGATTCCATCCAGCCATCTCATCCTCTGTCATCCCCTTCTCCTCCTGCCCCCAATCCTTCCCAGCATCAGGGTCTTTTCCAGTGAGTCAACTCTTTGCATGAGGTGGCCAAAGTACTGGAGTTTCAGCTTCAGCATCAGTCCTTGCAATGAACACCCAGGACTGATCTCCTTTTGGATGGACTGGTTGGATCTCCTTGCAGTCCAACGGACTCTCAAGAGTCTTCTCCAACACCACAGTTCAAAAGCATCAATTTTTCGGTGCTCAGCTTTCTTCACAGTCCAACTCTCACATCCATACATGACCACTGGAAAAACCACAGCCTTGACTAGATGGACCTTTAAAATTTTAGTCATGCTTAAATATCTAAAATTTAGTACTGTTTTTCTCTTTGTATTGCTATGTTATCTCATTTTGGTAAATATTCTTTATTTATGGTTTCTGTAATGGCTATATAGTTTTAAATAAGGCTATACCAAATTTTAGTCACTCCCTTATTATTAAAGCTCTTTATTATCAGATTTTGTCCATATTTGTATGTATTTTATTAAGACAATGTCCAAGTATAGAATTAATAAGTGAAAGATCATGATTTTTTTTTTCAGTGCCAATTTATTTGTTTTCTGTTTCATTGTGAAGTACTACATGTATAGAAATATAATATAAACATGAGCCTTTTTCAGACTCAAAATACGAGACTGGTCATGAGAATGGCTTGTCATTTTTACATTCTCACCAAGAATGTGAGTGGTTGCCTTCCCATGCCACACTCAACATTTAGCCTTGTGAGTTTTAGATTTTGTTGTCAATTTTACATGGAAAAATGGCATTTTTGGGGTTTAATTTTTGTTTCTTTCATCTATGGAGTTGTGTGGACTGTGATATTTATTATCCATTTGTATTTTTTCTGTAAATTCTCTAAAGAAGTTCTTTGCCCAATTGTCTGTTGGTGTGTAGAGTTTTGCTTATTTCCTTCAAAGGCATTTCAAATATTTCAATATTTTTCATATACTTATAAATATATGTATGCATGTATGGGTGCATGTTACAATATTTTTGTTCCTGTTTAGGTAAATTAGTTAGCTAGTGCTGTGTAACAAAAAAAACTATGAAACTCAGTGTCTTACAATTATCCTTTATCATTGTTCGTTAGTCTTTGGGCAGTCTCTCTATGGTTTTTGACCCTGACTGCAGTGTCTAATGTCTCTGCAGTCAGCTATGGGGTAGGGAGATGTTTCTGTTGATCTTAGTCAAGATTTCTTGCATTTTAGGCAATGACGGGCTGGCTGAATCCTGTTGATCTAAGCTAGAGCAACTGAGCTCTCTCTTCTTCAGCAGGCTAGAATGACTTGTTCAAATGATAGGGTTCCAAAAAGGCTTGGAACTGGTACACAGCTATTTTTGATACTTTTATTGGCAAAAACCAGAACCAAAGTCACAGAACCAATCCAGATTCAAGAAATGGAGAAACAGACTCCACCTCTCAGTGGGAGGAACTGCAAAATGCATTGCAAAGACATAGATAAAGGGAGGAGGGGATAGTTGTGAACATTCTTTAAATTTTCCACAGTAGCTACCTAGTTTGGTTTTTGTTTTATCACTGGATCCTTTTAGGATATTTCCTCATCCTTTTGTTGCAAAGATTTTTCTAAGATATATCTAAGAGACATTTTAAAAATTAATTTTACTTTTCTTTAAGTGCAAGATTTTCTCAAGTATGTCTTTGATTATTGCATCTATTCCTGCTTATGTGCATACTAAGTCGCTTCAGTTGTGTCTGACTCTTTGTGACCCTATGGATCATAGCCTGCCAGGCTCCTCTGTCCATGGAATTCTCCAGGCAAGAATACTGGGTGGGTTGCCATGCTCTCCTCCAGGGGATCTTTCTGACACAGGGTTTAAACCTATGTCTCTCTTACATCTTCTACATTGGCAGGCGGGTTCTTTACCACTAACACCACCTGGGAAGCCTCCATGTATTCCTATTGCCTGTGTTAATGTCAATTGCTTACTCCAATGTGAATTTTGTCTTACCTGTTATGTTTTATTATTTCCTTGCAGTTATTTGTCTCTGTTGTGGCAAGTTGTGTTTCTATCTGTTCCTGTTAACTTTTCATCTGAGGATTTTCTGTCCTTGTTATTTTCTGCTTCTAGCTCTTATAAGGCATTGCTTCTTTTATTCTTGAGGCTTCCAAGAAGTCTTTAAGATGTTCTTTGGTTTTCTTTAATAAAACATCAGCTCTCCTATTTTTGGTCTCCAGACTAACACTCCACGCTGTCTTGTTCTCTGACACTTTAAATATAAATCATCTATATCCAAATGCGACCCTTGATTTGCCTGTATCTGAACCTTTTTTCATATTTTAGTACCTTGCTTGTAAAGAGCTCTCCTTATACAGCTAAATTTCCATGTCCTGTTGACCCTTGAACAACATGGATTTGAACTGCATACATCCACTTACACATGGATTTTTTCATAAATGTTACAGTACTACACATCTGTTGGTTGAGTGAACAGATACAGAACCTCAGATACAAAGGGCTGCCTATGGGACTTGACAGTTCACAGATTTTGTTCTGGAACCCATCCCTTGCAGGTACCAGGGACAGCTGTACACAGTTTTGATCATTAAACATCCTTGGTTCTTGCAGTTCAGACACTCTAGGGAGTTTATGAGGGTCATGTTAGGGAGGAAGAAGCCAAAGGTGATGCAAAGTGTGAGCTCCTAGACCAGCAAGAATTGGAGCCCTGAGGTGCGTTCTAAGTTGGACTGGTAGGATACACAGGACTGGCCTGAGGCTGATAAGATCAGACCAAAAGGAACATATTCAAAACGGGGCCTATTATTCTCTTTATCGTCACCTTTTCAGACATATTAGTTCCTCTTTGCTTTTAAGCCATTCAAACAACTCGAGAATAAGTCACATTATGCTTGGTTCTGACCATGGCAACAGCTCCTGCCTCATTCTCCTGCATCACTTGGGCAGCCTCTCTAGCCACAGCTGGGGATGATTTGAGCTCTTGTCCTGAGGGCATGGATCAGGGATGAAAGGAATCCTCTGTAACCGGCTCTGGGCTACATTCTGGGGCCTAAGCCCTTGACCTTGTCTCTGCTTTTCCTTTCTGTTCTTTCTATGTGGGTGAACCTTACCCTACCTCAGACATCTGTGACTTTATCATTGTGTCTCCCTTTTAAATGCTGCCACATCACTACTATTTAATACCTTGCTTCAGAAGTTGGCAGAAGATAGAACTGTGTAGGTATTTAGATACAAAAGGACATATATTCCAGTTTCAAGCACAAAGTAAAATGATCTTTCTATTTAAGCTGTTCTTTGTGAAATGGCAATGTTCCCAGGTTATTTGAGCTGAAAAGGATCTAAGAGATCATCAGGTGTACCTGCAAGAAGCTGAGCCCCAGAGGGGTAAGGATGATTCATTCATGATTCCAAAATGGGAATTCAGATTCAGGTCCCATCAATCCACTGCTTTTTTATTCTTTACTTTCCCTCTGGTTCTTCACACTACTTTGCTGATAACATATTTTAGTTTAGATTGTGTTTTTTTCTTTTCTCTCTACTGTTCTTAGTCTCCCAGTCATGTCTGACTCTTTGCAACCCCCATGGACTGCAGCCCGCCAGGCTCCTCAGTCCATGGCAATTCTCCAGGCAAGTATACCGGAGTGGGTTGCCATCCCCTCCTCCAGGGGATCTTCCCGACCCAGGGATTGCAGGAACCCAGGTCTCCTGCATTACAGGTGAATTCTTTACTGTCTGAGCCATTAGGGAAGCCCAAGAATATAGAGTGGGTAGCCTGTCCCATCTCCAGGGGATCCTCCCGACCCAGAAGTCAAACTGGGATCTCCTGCATTGCAGGTGGATTCTTTACCGGCTGAGCTACCAGGGTTCAAATCTTTTTCACCGTTGTTCTATTTTGTATACTTTCTATATTTCAAAATTGAAAATATATCCAGAATCTAATAGAAAGTCATAAGTAAGAAATTGTAGCTTACTATTTTCTGCTTTCCTTTCTCCATAGTACGTAATTCTAATGGCATTATGTTACTGCTTAAGAACTAGAATACACTACTGCCTGCTATTTCTTTCATAATGATTGGTTTCTTCCTTACAAATTAATGAGGAGTTACTGCAATTAGGATTAGAATGTTGAACTATTTAAAAAAAGAATTATGTTGAACTGTTTTATTAATAGGCGTTGCCTTAAGTTGCATGTGCATCCTGGTTAGTTGAGCCTGTCCTTCTGTCCTAATTCTCTAGGCTGTCCTCTATTAAATGGAACGGTCAAGCCACTGCTGGCTTTAAAATGTGTGTCTAAAGGCATTTGTAAGTATTCACCATTATTTCATCTATTTAAAATGAAATATCAATCCCATCAGATCACGTTTGCCTGGTAAATTAACATGAGCCTTCAGACATGTTGTTTAGTCACTAAGCCATGTCCGACTCTTCGAGACCCCATGAACTGCAGCTCGTGAGGCTTCCCTGTCCTTCACTACCTCCTGGAGTTTGCTGAAACTCATGTCCATTGAGTCAGTGATGCCATCCAACCATCTCATCCCCTGCTTCCCTCTTCTCCTCCTGCCTTCAGTTCTTTCCCAGCATCAGGGTCTTTTCTGATGAGTTGGCTTTTACCAACAGGAGACTAAAGGATTGGAGCTTCAGCTTCTGCATCAGTCCTTCCAATGAATATTCAGGGTCTATTTCCTTTAGGATTGACTGGTTTAATCTCTTTATAGTCAAAGGGACTCTCATGAGTCTTCTCTAGCTCCATAGTTCAAAAGCATCAATTCTTTAGTGCTTGGCCTTCTTTATGGTCCAACTCTCACATCTGTACATGACTACTGGAAAAACCTTAGGTTTGACTATTCAGACTTTGTTGGCAAAGTAATGTCTCTCCTTTTCAATATGCTGTCTAGGTTTGTCATAGCTTTCCTTCCAGGGAGCAAGTGTCTTTTAATTTTGTGGCTGCAGTCACTGTCTGCAATGATTTTGGAGCCCAAGAAAATAAAATCTGTTACTGTTTCCATATCTATTTGCCATGAAGTGATGGTACTGGAAGCCATGATCTATAGGCCACAATAAATTTTGTCAGGTGGAAAAAGATTTCGGAAGTGAACTCATTTCAGTAAGAATGGAGTGTTGTGTCTACTATAGAAACATATCTGGAGTTAGACTGTCAGCTTATGGTTGGATCTCTGGCAGTGTTACTGGGTTGATTTGTTGGTGACATGATTGTCTTCTACCTCAGTAATGACAAATTAGAGTATATTTTGAGCACTCTGACTTTGTTTAATAATGCTGTCTCAGTTGTCTTCATGTATAAAATTGTTACTGCCTTTTGCCCTTTTGTGTCTATCCCTTTATATATATCACCATCAGACTTTTTTATTTTAACCAGAACCAAGGATGTTTTATTCTTCTTCATTGAGTAGCACCCTGCACAGATTTTGTTCTGTAATATCCTACAACTCTACAGAAGTCTGAAAGACAGTAAAACTATCTTTATAATGCCCAAATATCATGGGCACAGCATTTTGTGTAACAATATCCTAATTTTGAGTGTGTTTAGCGTAGCAGAAGTCTTCAAGTTCAAGGTTTGTAAACACTCGATCTTTTTAAATAGCTCATGATCTTCATTGATTGGAAACACTGACCAGTGTTTAACAAATGGTTAGTAAAAATGTGAATGCACGTATTATGTATGTCTGTTTATCACCTAGAATTGATGGTACTTCCATCAGCATAGCAGTTAATAGAACTATTAGCTGAGAGGTGGACCAAATTTCTACAATTAAACCTGGATTTAATTATTGAGTTTATTAAAGTGAGATGTTACTTGTATTTATTTACATAATTCAGTTAGACAGAATCTTAAGGGCAACAAATAACTATCTCATTTTCTCTGTAACTGATGTAATATTTTGTCTTTATTAATTTACTAGGAAATTTTCACATCTTGAAATGCCAAGAAAGGGAAGACATGGAAATTTCATACTCTTCGCATTTAATAGCACAAATTTTTAATTGCATAGCACAAATGCATAGCATTGCATTCTCTTTTTAAAATTCTGATTTATTTTTCTTTTGGTCCTTGATCACTAATAGGAATTCCACACTCTGATAATGGTCCCAGTGCCATGTAAGGACAAAAATAAGTTGGGACAAGTGGCATAAAATGACCTCAATCAAAAGAATTGTGTAACTTATTGGGATGAATGTCAACCGGAAATTACTCTTTATCTATTGAAACACTTGAAAACAAACTCAAAAATGGTATTAGTGATATCTTACTCAATTCTACAGCTAATTTTTATAAAGTACTTTTTGGATCACTGAAACTCAGTATAGAAATAAAGTATTGCTCAGCCAGCAAGTTGCTTGAAAAGTAATTTACTTAAGGTATAATGGGAATGTAAAATAATCCTAAAATAAATATTATAAATATCTCTATTTGGACATCTTTATAAAGGACTTCCCAGATGGCTAGTGGTAAAGAATCCATCTGGCAACGCAGGAGTCACAGGAAATGCAGGTTTAATCCCTGGGTTGAGGAGATCCCCTGGAGGAGGAGATGACAACCTATTCCAGTATTTTTGCTGGAACATCCCATGGACAGAAGAGCCTGGTGGGGTACAGTCTATAGGACTGCCAAGAGTTGGATAAGCACACATTAAATAAAATTCAATTTGACATAGCTATTTCATATAAATCACTTGCCTTAAAAATAAGGAAATTTTTCCATTTTAAACTGTGACTTTAAAAATTGTTATAGTCTATTGGTTCATAGATAAAAATGAAGGGCACTGACTATATGCTAGAAAAATGTTTCCTGAGCAATGCCAAGAAAATATATTCGATAAACACTGATAAACAGTATGAAGGTGACAGAAAACATTTCCAGGCATACCACAACTTTAAATACCTGTAAATGTCTTTGGATGGTTTGACAGAATACTGTTTTATTTGGACAACATCTGGCTTTTCAGAAATGAAAGAAAGCACTGTGCCAGGGTAAGCAGCAGCATAGCAGCTCATGTCAATTGTATGTCAGTTGCATCAATTGCATGAACTATGATGAACAGTTCAGAGCTTCTGGGTTGCCACATGAAGGACTGAATGATGATATTAAAAATAGAGACATTCATCTGTAAGTTCACCTTTTAATCAACCCTTCCTAATCAAGGGTCCATGAGACTTCTTTGCATAAGCATAATGTTGGAAGAGAGCGGTCTTGTATGCAGAATAAAAGAGACACTTTGGAAAATGAAAGCAGCTAGGCACAGAAGGGCAGAGTAAGTGAATGTCTAAGGTTTAAATATCCATCTGGAATTGGTGTTTTATAAGTTACTTGCATGAACAGATGGCCAAACTTGCTTACATTTTTTCCCCTGAATTTTGGAATATTAAATCAGTTTCCTATGAACTTTGAAAGACTCATTTGAATTGATGTTTTCACACACACACACACACACACACGTTTAGTATATGACTGGTAAATTCATTCCAAGGAAGTCATTTCTTTTGCTAGGGCACATGCTATTACTCAGAGACTTTTCTGACACCTCAGTCTGGAATTACACAGGGACCTTCAGCAAGAGCATTAAATTCTGGTTCTCTGGTTCTTGCCTCTCCTTTCTAGGGAGGAACCCTGAATAGCTTCAGACCATTTCCAGATACTCCTGGGAATACCCAGGGGCCATTTCAGTGGGCTTGAATATACCTTGGCAGTTAGTAGTTGTTCTGCAGTGTCCAAAGCTGCGTGGAAAGAGCCAGCCATGGGCTCTTGGGCCTGCACTTGAGCTGTCTGCAGACTGCCACAGTCCTTGCGGGTCCCTCCACCCAGCAGGTGTGAGGAGGCGACTCCCTCACTAGGGCCCTGACGTGCCCGTGGGTCTCTGGGAGTCTGCATATAGCCCAGCTGCACCGGGCCTCGAGTCAGGACAGGGAGAACTCCTCACTTTCTCTGTTCAGCTGTATTTCACCTGATGAGGCCGCTTTGTGTCTTGGTGTCTTACCATTATTTCAGGAAACATAGTTTTAGCCTTGTAAATTACACACAGCCTGAATCAGCCCTGATAGGAAACACATAGATCTCTAGATGTGTCTCGTGGATGCTGTGAGCCGGGTGTGTGCATACTCAGTCACTTCAGCCGTGTCCAACTCTTTGTGACTCCCTGAACTGTAGCCCGCCAGGCTCCTCTGTTCATGGGATTCTCCAGGCAAGAATACTGGAGTGGGTTGCCATGCCCTCCTCCAGGGGATCTTCCTGACCCAGGGATTGAACCCGAGTTTCTCCAGCGTCTCCTGCACCGCAGGGGATCCTTTACCACTGAGTCACAGGGGGAGCTTCCACAATTGTACATGTCCATTAATTCTTGTTATCCTGGGGAGTTCCACCGTAGCCTGTGAAACTTGAATGTTTTACTCGTTACTCTAGATCTTTAAGTATCCAATTAATTAATTTTATGTAACTTTAATTATCTCCACCATTCATGTTTGGAAGAACCATTGGGGGGTGCTTTTTACTTATGGATTATTTGATTGAGTTGAGATGATCTAAGTAGGTAGATTTATGTTGTTTTAAAGATTTACGACCCTTCAAATATATTCATTCTCCCAATTTTTAGTGCCTTGATTAAGTTATTAATGTGTCTCCTTATAAAGCATCCATGCCCATTAAAAGTAGATGCTTATCAAAGCAAGACTTTTGAAGATGTCATATCTTAAGGTTAGAACAAGCAGTGTTATGGTGGGCAGTTACTATGGTGAATTGGTTTAATGTCAGTACTTATTAGAATTTTAAGTCTACAATTGTAATCTTAATTCAATATGTCCCATTATATGAGCACCTTGAAATATTTGAAACCAAGTATTTAGGACTAAAGAGAGATCCAAAGGGAGAATATGTCATTGAGCTTTTCTTGCCTTAGGAAATACAGGACCATCATATAATGCTAATATTTTTCATTCTTATAAGCACTTAATTCTTATAAAATGTCTCTGCAGGGCATTAAAAAAGTAGCTGTTGTAACAATAAGAACAATATAGAAAGGCTTTGCAATTAAAGACTTAAGTTGAATTCCAGCTGCAAAGTGTTATAATTTGAAATAGAGTACAAAATAATTCATGTGTTAAAAATTGGTCTATCTGCCAACGTTATTTTGTAAAAGATTTAGTTGTTAATTAGAGGCATTTGTATGGCACATTCTTGGCATGCGACTTCATGGAATTGGTGAGCACTGCGCAGATGAGAAACGGATTCATCTTAATTCTTGATTCTCCTTTATTTAGATGTCAAGTGATCCGTATGAGCCCCTTATACCCACCACCCCAACTATAAACCATCCATGGTTTATGTTAAAATGATGGCTCCATTTTTTCCTTCGTTAACAATTTCTCCTTGACTGCACCAGGTCGCAATGCTTAATTTGCACAATAACTGTTATCTGGAGTGATGTTATTTAAGAAACCCAAACTCAACTGAAGCAGTTAAGGGATTCATCTGAATTCTTTACGGTGAACACTTTCTAAAGACTTGCTAGCAGAAGTTATGTTCACAAATCAGAATGAGAATGTTCTCATCACACTAACTTGGTATTAACATATAGGGGTTTTAGGGCCCATATGTCTTTGTTCTCACACATTCTGGATTTCTTGACATGGATCACTTTGATAGTATAATGAAGCAGAAGTCTATAAGAACTTACAGACTGCCAGGGTCCCCTGCTGAGAGAAGTCCATGGATGAAGCAGTTCTAAGGTCCTGGCAACTTCTACAAGCTCCAAATCCATCCTGAGATGCCCGCCTTGGGGCTAGATTCTTCATGGCAGGCCAGGTGTTGCTGGGAAGTTATTCCATACTTTAAAAGCCACATGGCAAGGGGCCATTTTGGAGACCAAACAGCACTGACAGCTCATAGATAATAGAATTTATTGAACTTGAACCACATGCCATCCCAGTCATAGGATAGTTCCATGTATTTTCCTCAATCTGGGTTTCTGGGTGACTCTGTAGTAAAAAATTCGCTTGCCAATGCAAGAGACACAGTTTGGATCCCTGAGTCAGAAGGATCCCTTAGAGGAGGAAATGGCAACCCACTCCAGTGTTCTTGCCTGAGAAATCCCATGGACAGAGGAGCCTGGCGGGCTGTAGTCTCCGGGGTTGCAGAGTTGGACACAACTTAGTAACTAAACAGCAGCAGCATCCTTAGTTGACACGGCCGCAGCCTGACTGATGTTTAATATACGAGTTGGCTTTTGTGCCAGTCCTCAGTTCAAACGTCAGATGGTCATGAATATGCTATCAGCAGTGTTCCAAAGAAGGAACCTTGGCAGTGTCATCCTCTCTGGGGTTGCATTTCAGCATAATGTGACATATCCCGTTATCAGGACCCCATGGGACAGATATTGCACATTACAGTACTTGGTTTAAACTCCACTTTACCCTCATACAACTGACAAGAGGCTAAAAAACATTCTGGTAAAGAAAGCTTGGCTGAAAGGCAATTATAACAATGCACACCCAATCAAACAATAAGAACACGGTTCAGCTGGTGTTCCTTGTACCAGTGCAAATCTAGCAGATCTGACAAAACAGTTAGCCCACAACTTAGAAATGATTAACAGATTAGTAGAAATCAAAAGATGTAGATTTGCATCTTCTGTTGTTAATTATGAGTCTTGCCCATAAGTGTATAATGTTGTGTTTGAGATATGATTTTATAAGTCTCTGGCTTGGAAATTTATGCCTGGAAACTTCCAGGGGCGCCTCTAGATATTGGCAATTTTCAAGGAAAATACGGCGCCATCTGTCTGGAAATGGGTAAATTGCTAGCTCAGGGTAGTTCATGGTTTCAGGTTTCAAGCTTCCTTTTGATAGCCTGTTTGTAAAGTCAAGATTTTCAGGATTGCTGGGATACGATGAAAGTGCCCCGTGAAGACAGAGCTGAAACAGGGAATGGAGGAGGCAGTGTCTTCTCTCAGTTGAAAACTTGAGAAGCCGATCAGTGTCCAGCAGGGACACATGTTATGTTACAAGTAATTGTGGTCATTGAATAATGACAATTATTATTATTTATCCAAGTGACTACTAAGTTGTTTAGAAAGGTACTTATTTAATTGTCTGGATCTGACTACTTCATAAACAGGACTTTAAGCTATTTCGTTTGGCTTAGGGGCAATGTGAGAAAATTTATTGTGATGATAGGGGCCCTGTGGAAAATTTAGGATTCTTGCCTGTAAATCCATCATTGCCAAGACCTTTTCAAAAATTAATAGGCAAAAAAGGAACAAATCTATTACATCATTTCTCTAAAGATAGTTTCAAATCACATTTTAACAAAGCAGACCATTTTTATTCATGTGCCTAGAACCTTTATGAATGTCTTATGAAACCTGCAGTTCTCACCGTGTCTACAGATTTTTATTAGGCTGACCTCAGCTCTTGAGGCATTATTCACCCTGAGTTGGTGACTGAATTTCCAAGAGCCATGGCTTACCTTGGGTTTTCATTTCATTATGCAGCTGTGATGATGCAGGCTAAGGAGGCAACCCAAACACCAAATTCCCTGTAGCTGTCACTGACGTGAATGGATATGAGGTTCCTTAGCAGGGGAGCGTGTTTCAGCCTTCCCTATGGGAAGTAGCGATCAGTATTAATAGAACATACAGGGAAGGAGGCCATGCCTCTCGTTTTGTCTTCGCTTCTAGGGAGCATGCTTTTGTACTCCCTGCACATCTATTTTCAGTCCATTTTGCTGACCTCCAGCCCTAACTGTCCATCTTGTGTAGAAGTATGGTCCCCAATTCATGGTTCTGTCCTCTCCTGGATTAATGAATAAGAGAGGTCATAATTTCTGCATTACTGAGTCTCACTTTTGAATTCCAGGTTGAATTCCAGGTTATCCCCGCCACATGCTAACAATACCAGGCAACCAACTCAGCCTCAAAGTAAAACCCTCAGTGTTCAGTGGCAAGGCAGCGCAGGACACATCCTAAGGCCTTTTACTGTGTATGAGTTGCTAGGGCTGCAGTAACAAGAGTGCCGCACAGTGGCTGGCATGAACCGCAGCAATTTCTAGTCTTACAGTTCTCAGGCTGAAAGTCCGGATCGAGATGTCAGCAGAGTGGTTCCTTCTGAGAGCCGTGAGGGAACTGTCTGTCCGTAGCCTCTGTCCATAGCTTGGAAATGGCTGTTTTCTCCTGTGTGTTCATGTGGTCTTTCCTGTATATGTGTCTTTGTGTTTAAGTTCCTGCTTCTCACAAACACACCTATTATACTGGATCAGGGACCACCCTAATGACCTTACTTTATCTCAGGTACCTGGTGTTATGAATGGAATGTATGTATACCTCTCAAATTTGTATATTTAAATCCAGTCTCCAGTGTGATTATATTAGGAGGTGAGACCTTTGGGAGGTGATTAGGTCATGAGGGTGGAGCCCAGTGATGGGATTAGTGCCCTTATAAGAAGGCCAGAGAGATGCCTAGCTCTCTTTCTTCCATGTAAGGATATAAGAAGGCAGTCTTATGGTATCCCTGGGCAGACTCAAGGAGGCATCTTCACTGGAACCAGTTATGCTGGCAGCTCTGTGGGTTTCCCCAGTGGCTCAGTGGTAAAGATTCTGCATGAACTGCAGGAGACATAAGGGACGTGGGTTCAGTCCCGGGATCAGAAAGATCCCCGGAGAAGGGAATGGCAACCCACGCTAGTATTTTTGGGTTGCAAAGAGTCAGACATGACTGAGTGACTAGCGCACACACATATCATTTTATAGATTCCGAATATAAGTGCTGTCATATGATATTTATCTTTCTCCGACTTCACCTAGTATGAAATCTCTAGGCCCATCCATGTTGTTGCAGTAGAGCAGCAAAAATATTTTATGTCACATTGGAACATAGCTGATTAACAATGTTGGGTTAGTTTCATGGGTACAGCAAAGGGATTCAGTTATATGTACCTGGATCTATTCTTTTCAAATTCTTTTTGCAGAATATTGAGCAGAGTTCCTGTGCTACACAATAGGGTCTTCTTTGTTATCTATTTTAAACATATCCATGTGTACATGTTCATCCCAAACTCCCAATCTCTCCCCCACACTAACCAATTATGTTGGTACTCTTATCTCTTGATCACCATAAATTTGTTTTCTAAGTCTGTGAGTTAGTTTCTGTTTTGTAAATAAGTTCCTTTGCACCATTTTTTTTAGATTCTACATATAAGTGTTATTATATGATACTTATCTTTGTCTGACTTACTACACTCAGAATGATCATCACCAGGTACACCCATTTTGCTGCAAATGGCATTATTTCATTATTTTTGTGGCCGAGTAATATTCCCTTTTATATATGTACCACATCTTCTTTATCCACTCATCTGTTGATGGACATTTAGGTTGCTTCCATGTCCTGGCTACTGTAAACAGTGCTGCAACGAACACTGGAGTGCGTGTATCCTTTCAAACCGTGTTTTTCTCTGGATGTGTGCCCAGGAGTAGGATTGCCCCGATTGCTTGTGTTTAAATCCAGTACTACTGCTTCTGTTTAGTTCAGTCGCTCAATCGTGTCTGACTCTGTGACCCCATGGACTGCAGCATGCCAGGCTTCCCTGTCCATCACCAGCTCCCGGAGCTTACTCAGACTCATGTCCATCGAGTCGGTGATGCCATCCAACTACTGCTTAGCACATACCTCAATTCTCTGTCTCCTAGTTTCTATCTGTACAATGAAGATAATAATATTACCAATGAATTAAAATGCATAATGTACCATAGACAGTACCTGGAGCAGTACAGTCACTTGAAAAGATTCATATTGTGATTATTGTTACCTGTGATAGGGTAGCTATAATGATATTGATGGCATAATTGATAGAGGTCATGAAAGACTACCTACTTCAGGACGGGTACAAAGCTTTAGCCTTCCTTTTTGGTTCTGTCGGTGGACACTGACCCTTGGCAGTTATAGTGGATTCAGCCATGATCGGAAACAATGGCATTATTGGTGTGACACTTACATGCAAACTGAAGAATTTATTCAGGTGTTCATGCAAATGTCACTACCTCAGCAATTCCTTCTGTCACTGCTAAATCTAAAGGAGACACCAGTACACTTAACTATCTCATCATCCTATTTTAAATTTTTAATACTGGTTATTACTGGTTTGTTTCATTCACTCATTGGCTTACTCATTTAACCAGTATGTACTGCATTCCTACCATGTGTTACGCATCAGTTACAGGAAACATAAGGATGATGAAACAAGAAAAAGTCCTGGTCCTCATGGGACTTATATTCTAATGGACAAGGTAGATTAAAAATAAATAAATATATAAATGTATGGTAAATATCATATATTAGATGATGAGAAACTTCATGTAGAAACACAAAAAAAGTGCTAGGCTGCAGTAAGTAGGTAAGTTTGCAGTACTATATACTGTGTGCATTTCGGACTCTTGTTGACTATGAGGGCAGCTCCATTTCTTCTAAGAGATTCTTAGAAGTAAATATAATGGTTATCTGAATTAAATTCACCCATTCCGGTATATTTTAGTTCACTGATTCCTAAAATGTCAATGTTCACTCTTGCCATCTCCTGTTTGACCACTTCCAATTCACCTTGAATCATGGACCTAACATGCCAGATTCCTATGCAATATTGTTCTTTACAGCATCAGACTTTGCTTTCACCACCAGACACATTCACAACTGGGTATTGTTTACTACATTGGCTCAGCCTCTTCATTCCTTCCAGAGCTATTTCTCTGCTCTTCTCTGGTAGTATATTGGGTACCTATAGACCTGGGGAGTTCATCTTTCAGTGTCAAACCTTTTGTCTTTTCATACTGTTCATGGGGTTCTCAAGGCAAGAATGCTGAAAGAAGAACCAATCCCAAAAGAGGTCAATGCCAAGAATGTTCAAACTACTGCACAATTGCACTCATCACCAACTCAACGGACATGAGTTTGAGCAAGCTCTGGGAGATGGTGAAGGACTGGGAAGCCTGGCATTCTGCAGTCCATGGGGTCATGAAGAGTCAGACACACCGAATGACTGAACAACAATATTGTGTGCAAGGAATGTTTCACTAAAGGCTCACAGTTGAGCAGAGGTCTGAAGAGAGTGATATATGTGGCTATCTGGTTGAGGAGTGCTCTAAAGTATTGGGAATAGCAACTACAAAGGTACACAGTTTAGTTGTATTCATGTGACAGTAAGGAAGTGTGTGTGGTGGGGATGAAATGAGTGAGGGGAGATGCATCAATTAGCTTTTGTTGCGTAATAAGCCACCTCAAAGCCTAGTGGTTTAAAACAGTGACCATTCATTTGCTTAGTAACCTATTTGTGGGCAGTTTAGCTGGGCAGTCTTCTGTTGGTCTTGATGGAGCTCAGTCACATGTCTCTGGCAGCTATCAGAAGTTGAGCACTGATTGGCCTTGGGGAACCACAGACAGGGTGGCTTATCTCTGATCCACATCCTCTAACAAGTTATTGGAGGCTTGTTCATATGGCAGGTCACTTCTCCCACATTCTATCCGTCAAAGCAAGTCTCAGGTCCAATGCCAGGTTCAAGGCCTGAAGAATTTGACTGTTGATGGGACAAACAGCCAAACACTGTGTCCATTTTTTGCAGTGTGCCCTAAGGAGAATGGCAGGGCATGAGGTCAGAGAGGATTTCAGCCTTGCAAGTTGTATATGTAAGTTGATATTTTATTCATAATGTAAGTTGTAAGCTGGAAAGCCATCCGAGGGTTTGGAGCAGAGCTTTGACATGGTCTGAATTAATAATTGAAAAGTGTTTCTTTGGCTGCTCAGTGGAGAACAGACCATAAAGGGACAAAGTGGAAGTTGAATATCCAGTTAGGAGGCTGTTGCAGTAATCTTAAGTAAGGCTTGGTGGCAACTTGAACTGGGGTGGAAGCAGTGAAAGAGGTGAGAATTGACCACATTCTCCATATACGTTGAAAGTCATCCCTGGCTTATTCTTACTCTCTGTCATTTTGAATGAAAACTCCTTGTGGCCAAGGAATATTTTATTTCCCACAATTTTCTCAGCTCCTAGGACCATGGCTGCCACGTGGTAGATGTTCAAAGCATATATATTGGGTGAGTCAATGAGTAAGTGCATCTGTTGGACTTTAAATTTCCAAGGTGAACTTGTGGAAAGAGATAGAGCCCCGTTCTCAGAAACTCCTCCCGGGACTCCAGTGGCTCTGGGCTGCTCATGGATGCTGCGGAGCAGCAGGTGCAGGCCCTGCTTGCTGTCCTTGGACCATCTGCTGGGAGGGGAGTGTCCTTGAGTTAAGTACTTAGCAGTGTAAGTAAGTATGGGCATAAAGCCTAGGGGAAATCCATTTGTGAAGGGTTATTTAGTACACAGTGCATTTTAAGCTAGTTCATTTTACTTCATTTCATTCTGCATGTTTATTTGAATCTGTGGGTTGAGTTTTTATTACCATAAATAGAAGTAATAAAACACTGAGCCTTGGGTTTTTTTGCCTTAGAGGAATAATTGGTGGAATAAACTCAAAATTGGAGGATTCTTAAAAGGTATTGTCAGCAAGTCAGTAAACATAATTGTTCTGTTGACTGATTGGACTTCAGCATCCCCAAACAGAGAGTCTTCATGGGCAGGCATCCTTTAACATTTTAAAATCCCAAAGCTTCCGATCTTCATGGCTCTGGGAATTTGGATTAAAATCAACTTTTCCCCAAGCTGCATGTATAATGTCAGTGATGCTTCTGGCGTGATCTCTCCCCAGCTTGGACCAGAGAGGGAATAACAGCCTCTTCAGAGCTCATAGCTCTTCTTTTGCTCTAGACCTCAGCCCTCCCTCTCCACTACCAACAGCTCAAGTCTTTTGTTCCTTGGTTGTTTCTTATCTTTCTTGACTCTTCAGTGTCTCCACTTCAATTGGATTATTTCCAAGAGTGGTTGTACAGAGTTCTATAGTCTCTTCCCCTCATTCTAACAAACAGAACAGAAAAAGCAAAAAGCTAACAAATAAACCTGCCTTTGACCTACTCAGCTACTATTTTCCTTTCCCAGCCACACTCCTTAAAAGTATTGCCCATGATTAACTGTTTCTACCTCTTTGCTTCCCAGCCATTCTTCAGCCCACTCTTAAGCAAGATTCTTCTGTTATGTTCCTGAAACTGTTCTTGGTAAAACCAGTCATGGCCCAGAAGAGGGATCTTCAGACATTTCAGAATATGATGCAGTGGGTGATGCCCTCCTCCTTTCTCCTATTGCTCTTGATTCCCCTCACCTGGGTTCTTATCTTCTCTCTGACTGCTCTGGCTTTTTTGTTTGTTTGAATTTTTATCCTGGCTCTTCCTTCTCTATGCAGTGTGGTAATTCTTTCATGCTCGTAAATCCAACTACCACCTTGATACCTCCACCTGAATGTTTAGTGGGAATTTCAAGCTAAACGTCTATAGCAGAACCGTTGGCCTTTTCCCTTAAACCTTGTCCTCCCCCAGTCTCCCCATCGCTGTGTGCTGTACCCCCACTCACTTGTCTCCTCTAACCACCATCTGTCTCAAGTCATTGCCATCTCTTATATGGACCAGTTGAATGTCCATTTAAATGAACTTTCTGCTTCTCTTCTGCTCAGATCCATACTCCATCTATACAGCAGTGAAGGAAACGTCACTTCTTGTGTTAAAATCCTTCAGTGGTTTGTTTCCCTGTGAGCTTTGAAAAAAGTTCAGTCCTTAAAAGGACTCCCAGGTTCTGCCTGACCCGGGCCATGCCTGCATCTTCAAGCTCCTTTCCTGTTGCTTGTCCGTTCACCTGCCACTTCCCATCTCTGGTTCTATATGTTCCTCAAAGTCCCCCTAGGTGCCCGGTGCTCTTCCCCTTGCTGTGCACACCTGTCCCCGAGCTCTTCTCCTGATGAACTCCTGCCCATCCCTCAGGTCTCAGGATAAAAGAGTCTTTTGGTTGAAGCGGCTTTCCTGAACCCCTAAACCCATATCCTCCCTTCCTCCTTCAGAGCAGCCTGTGCTGTCTCATAGCAGTTGTCACAATTTATGGTTACTTGGGAGCTTCCTTTGTGCCATTTTGGGTCTAATTTCTGCATCTCCTGCTGGCCGCTAAGCATCGTGTGAGCAGGAACTTGCCTGTCTTTTCACCAACGCGTGTCCTACATCAGGCACGTGGTAAGCAGTAAGCTATAGGATGAGTGAGTGAGTTTTCTTTCCGAGTTTATTGGGGAGGAAAGCAGTCATCAATTTCCTTGGGCCTGTGGCCTTCCTGAGGGACCAAGTCCACCAGTGGGTGTGGCTGGGCTCTGCTGCTTTGTGTAGAGTACTTCCTACGTGCATGTTATTTTTTCCCGGATGTATAAATGGATGTGAGTTCAGGACTGTGAAGAAAGAATCTGGCCCTGAAATCTGTCTACCCAAATGATTCAATTTAAGCAAAGAAAATCTGATAAAGTCAATTTTTATCAGATGGCTTTAGAAGGTGAGTGAGCCAACATGCTGAATGGGTCCACAGTCAGGAATAAATTATTCACAGCATCCCAAATGAGCCCTATTACAGCACAGCTGATTCAGTCATATTTTATTTATCTCTGGATTGAAGAAAATCAATTTGAGGAGATTTGCAGGGCAATCCTAGTATCCTGGTGCTTACCTGCTGTGGATAAGTGGGTAAGCACCAGGATACCATGTGTTGTTAAGTTAGGTGGTTCTTTTCAAGTGAAACAGCTGCAAAACTTTCTCCTGCTCTTTCTACCTCTCTGGTAAGATCTCCACTGCCGGTATTCAACACTACTGCAGTGTTTGCACATTTGTCCTTCTCAATGCACTTCTGACTTGTAATTTAAATGATGGCTCTGGGGTTCTAATCGTCAGAATGACATTTACGTTAGAGTTTAGTTCTTCTCCTTTATCCATGTCTTCCCTAAATGTCCTCGCTGGACAATGTCAGATCTTCTCCTTGAGCTTTTATTCCTGTGCCTGAGAAAGTCTTAGCACTTCCTAGTACCTTACCCTTCATGAGGTGATAGGGCTCTGAGAAAACAACTTCTGTTATAAGGGTGCTCTGGGGGCATTTTACCCAAATTCGTTTGCTTAAACATTTGTCTCTTGGTTTAGATAACTTTTTATTTAGATGCATGAGTGTGTCTGCATGCTCAGTCATGTCTGACTCTTTGCAACCCAATGAACTATAGCCTGCCAGTCTCCCCTGTCCATGGAATTTTCCAGGCAAGAATACTAGAACAGGTTGTTATTTCCTTCTGCATGGGGTCTTCCCAACACAGAGATTGAACCCACCTCTCCTGCATTGGCAGGTGGATTCTTTACCACTGTACTACCTGGAAGCCCCTGTTATTTACATAGTTCTGTTTAAATTCTCAGAACCATGAAAACTGCAAGCCTTGAGACTTTAAAATGTTTAAGGATGCTTTGTTTTGGGATGCTGAAGTCCTATTGATCATTGCATGAGGTTATACCTTTGAATTCTTTCCAAATATTCCAAAATGTGATACCGTCATGCATGGCAGGGTATAGCTTCTACTTGTCATTTCAGTAGCCTAAGGTTAATTTTTCTAAACTCCTTATAGGATCTTTTACTATGCCAAAGTAGATGGACTACAATTCATTACTTTCCTTGAGAAGTCCATATGGTAGCAGAAATGATTTCCCACATCATCTGTAATAAAAGTTCTCTGCAGTTTGGGGGTGGAGGTTACAGGGAACTAAACCATTGGAAGTCCTTAGGGTTGTTTGATGAGATCATGAACGTGGTGGTGGTGATGGTTTGGTCACTCAGGCGTGGCCGACTCTTTGCGACCTCATGGACTGTAGCCCATCAGGCTCCTCTGTCCATGGAATTCTCCAGGCAAGAATACTGGAGCGGGTTGCCTTTTCCTGCTCCACATAATAGTAATAGTAGTGTAGTGTTAGTCACTTAGTCATGTCTGACTCTTTGTGACCCCTGGACTGTGGCCCGCCAGGCTCCTCTGTCCATGGGACTCTTCAGGCAAGAATATTGGAGTGGATTGCCCTGCCCTTCTCCATCACGAGCATGGAGAAGCAGATAATCCCAGCTCCCTGCTAGGCAGGGCACACATCATGAAGGTAGCGTAGTGGGTGAAGTATATTTCCTGGTGAGAGGGATTCGATTCCCAGCTCCAGGCATTGACGTGTGGTCAGTTTGATTTCTTAGTGTTCGAATTCAATTTTGTGGTTGTTGACAGACAGACAGAAGAGACTGAGGACAGTAATGTCAGGAATGCTGTTCATTGACTTTGAAATACTCAAGCATAAAGAGGATGGTTTTCTTTGTTGTCTGCAGGGTGTCTTTTGATGGTCATTAAGAAGTGCACACCTGTTTCAAAGGCAAGAATCATGTCACTAAACTTTGCCATCTCTCTCCCAGTGATGCTCAACCTCACAAAGTGCATGGCAACATGGGCTTCCAAGAGTCTCTAGTTCCCACAGAGAAACCCGCAAAGCCAATCTCAACACAAGTGTTCATACTGAAATGTTCCCAGAAAAAAAGATGAGCTTCAGAAAAATAAGCAAGCTCCAAGTTTTCAGTTTAACTGATAAAATTTTCATATCAGTCTTTTTATTCAATCCCACATACCCAAGTTTTAAAAAATTGTAGATGACTCCTAACTTACATGCTTCCTATAAATACTTTTTTTAAAAAAAACTTATTTGTAAATGCTTTTTTGAGAAAAAATATTCTCTTTTCCCGTCATTGCTTCTATCTTCTCTTCTACCTTCCAAGGGTCTTGACTCAAATTTAGTGATATGATCCTGCAGTCCTACTCCTGCACATCTATTTGGAGAAAAATATGGTCCAAAAGGATGCATGCACCCCAGTGTTCATTGCAGCACCGTTTGCAGTAGCCAAGACACGGAAGCAACCTAAATGCCCAGTGACGAATGAATAAAGAAGAGGTGGTACATATATACAGGGAAATATTAGTCAGCCATTAAAAAGAATGAAACGATGCCATTTGCAGGAACATGGATGGAGCTAGAGATTGTCATACTGAGTGAAGTAAGTCAGGTAGAGAAAATCAAGTATCATATATCACTTACATGCAGAATCTTAAAAAAAAAATGCAATACAAATGAACTTACTTACAAAATAGAAACAGACTCACAGACTTCGAAAACAAACTTATCCTTACCAAAGGGGCAGGGTGGTGGAGGGAGGGACAGTTAAGGAGTTTGGGGCTGACATGTACACACTGCTATATTTAAAATGAAGAGCCGACAAGGACCTACTGGACAGCACAGGGAACCCTGCCTGATGTTATGTAACAACCTAAATGGGAAAAGATTTGCAAAAGGTCACATGTATATGTATAACTGAATCACTTTGCTGTACATCTGAAGCTAACATACCATTGTTAATCAACGATACTCCAGTATAAAAATTAAAAAAAAAAAAAAAACAGATTTAGTGATGAATTCATTCTTCTCTCCTAAACTCACGAGGCTGTGGCATTGAGCTGCACTTGACTGTTTTCCCCAGCTGAGGAGAAAGCCAGAAGCTCAAAATACACACTGCAGGGAACCATAGGAAGAGGGCCTGAGTGCATATCGAACGCAAGCCTAATGAAGTAAATGGATGAATTAAGGAATGAGATGGCTCTCATTACAAAACAACGGGTTAAGTTAGGTTCACAGGTTTTATCTTAAGCAGACTGACGAAATATTTCATTTTAAGTTATGCTCACTGCAAGATGCCCTTTACAAAGTCCCACCTTAGCCTCCATTAAAAATGTTACTGCAGAGTCAAGACTCATAATCTTATTCACGACCTTCACTGATGACAGGAATTTATTCAGTGCAGAAGGATTAATCGCAAGAGGGCAAGCCATGGTGTGCAGGTAAATACTATAAATACCATCGGCTAGAAGAGCTGGGACTAATGGCTTCTGATTCCACGACACAGCTTTGTTTCTTTTTGGATTCTTAAAAGAACACGCCCCGTAATAAAAGTAGATTTAATTAAGGGAAAATATGAGGCCACATTGCGTTTCTTTTTCATATCATTAAATAAGGCAGCCACGTCTTCCTGATAACAAAAGACTTCCAATAATGTCTGCCCTGTATATGTACCACAAGCTCCTCCTCACCTACTGGTTCCACAATGTGACACTTCTGGACCTAAAGGGAAATTGCCACTCAAGAATAATGATGCTTCCTGGGAAACAGACAAGTTGGAAATAAGAAAAAAGGGCATGTTGGCAGCTGACCTGCAAGCCTAATCAGTTCGCAAATGAAACACCAGAAATCTTTTTCAGATTTTGGCTTCCTTCTATATTTTTTCTTGGGTTGCATAAATCTCAATTTATATGTTATAACCAAAGTTTGTGTTAATTTTGTTAATTCTTACAGTATAAACCAGCTCTGTGAAAAACTAAGACAATAGCTTTTCTTTGAAAATAAAAATATGCTCGTGATATAGAGTATTGGTATTAGAAGGGAGGATGGTATTGTTAAAATTTTTTCAAAGACATTATGGTGTTGACATTTCTTAAATTGAAGTACAGTTGATGTACAATATTGTATATGTTTCAGGTGTACAATATAGTATTTTAAAGGTTATGCTCCATTTATAGTTACTGTAGAATACTGGATATATTCCTTGTGCTCTACATTATATCCTGTATCTTATTTATTTTATACATAATAGTTTTTGCATTTAATTCCCTGCCCCTTCACTGCCCCTGATCACCTTCTCTCTCCCCATTGGCCACTACTTGTTTGTTATCTATATCTGTGAATCTAGTTCTGTTTTGTTATATTCATTATTTTATTGTGTGTTTTATAGTTCACATATAACTGTTATCATATGGTATTTATCTTTCTCTGTCTGACTTATTTCACTTAGCATAATACTCTTTAAGTCCATCCATGTTGTTTCAAATGGCACAATTTCATTATCTTTTTATGGCTGAATTAAGATAGGCACAATAAAGGACAGAAATGGTATGGACCTAACAGAAGCAGAAGGTATTAGGAAGAAGTGGCAAGAATACACAGAACTATACAAAAAAGACCTTCACGACCAGATAATCACCATGGTGTGATAACTCACCTGGAGCCAGACATCCTGGAATACAAAGTCAAGTGGGCCTTAGGAAGCATCACTATGAACAAAGCTAGTGGAGGTGATGGAATTCCAGATGAGCTCTTTCAAATCCTAAAAGATGATGCTGTGAAAGTGCTGCACTCAATCTGCCAGCAAATTTGGAAAACTCAGCAGTGGCCACAGGACTGGAAAAGGTCAGTTTTCATTCCAATCCCAAAGAAAGGCAATCCCAAAGAATGCTCAAACTACCGCACAATTGTGTTCATCTCTCATGCTAGCAAAGTAATGCTCAAAATTCTCCAAAGCAGGCTTCAACAGTACGTGAACTGTGAATGTCCAGATGTTCAAGCTGGATTTAGAAAAAGCAGAGGAACCAGAGATCAAATTGCCAACATCCATTGGCTCATTGAAAAAGCAAGAGAGTTCCAGAAAAACATCTGCTTATTCTTTATTGACTACTCCAAGGCCTTGTTATGTGGATCACAGCAAGTGTGGAAAATTCTTAGAGATGGAAATACCAGATCACCTGAACTGCCTCCTGAGAAATCTGTACGCAGGTCAAGAAGCAACAGTTAGGACTGGACATGGAACAACAGACTGGTTCCAAATCAGGAAAGGAGTACGTCAAGGCTGTATATTGTCACCCTGCTTATTTAACTTATATGCAGAGTATATCATGCAAAATGCTGGGCTGAATGAAGCACAAGCTGGAATCAAGATTGCCAGGAGAAATATCAATAACCTCAGATATGCAGATGACACCACCCTTATGGCAGAAAGTGAAGAAGAAACTAAAGAGCCTCTTCATGAAAGTGAAAGAGGAGAGTGAAAAAGCTGGCTTAAAACTCAACATTCAGAAAACTAAGATCATGGCACCCGGTCCCATCACTGCATGGTAAATAGATGGGGAAACAGTGGAGACAGCGAGAAACTATTTTTGGGGGCTTCAGAATCACTGCAGATGGTGAGTGCAGCCAGCCATGAAATTAAAAGATGCTTGCTTCTTAGAAGAAAAGCTGTGACCAACCTAGATGGCATATTAAAGAGCAGGGACATTACTTTGCCAACAAAGGTCTGAATAGTCAAACCTGTGGTTTTTCCTGTAGTCATGTACGGATGTGAGAGTTGGACTATAAAGAAAGCTGAATGCCAAAGAATTGATGCTTTTGGACTGTGATGTTGGAGAAAATTCTTGAGAGTCCCTTGGACAACAAGGAGATCCAGCCAGGCCATCCTAAAGGAAATCAGTCCTGAATATTAATTGGAAAGACTGAAGTTTAAGCTGAAACTCCAATACTCTGGCCACCTGATTCGAAGAACTGACTCATTTGAAAAGACCCTCATGCTGGGAAAGATTCAAGGCGAGAGGAAAAGGGGATAACAGAGGAGGAGGTGGTTGCGTGTCATCACCGACTCAATGGACATGAGTTTGAGTGAGTTGGTGATGGACAGGAAAGCCTGGCATGCTGCAGTTCATGGGGTCAGAAAGAGTTGGACATGACTGAGCAAGTGAACTTTACTAATATTCCATTTTATGTGTATATGTATATATATATGATGCTTCTCTGGTGGCTTAGATGGTGAAAAATCTGCTTTGTATGTATATATATATATTCACATTTTCTTTATCTGTGCATCTGTGAATAGACACTTGGTTTGCAGTCATACATTGGCAATTGTAAATAATGCTTCTATAAACATTGGGGAGCATGTATCTTTTTGAAATAGTGTTTTCTTTTTCTTTTTTTTTTTTTTTAAGATATATACCCAGGAGTGGAATTGCTGGGTCATGTGGTAGTTCTGTTGTTAGTGTTTTGAGGAAGCTTCATACGGTTTTCTACAGTGGCTGCACAAATTTTCATTGCCACCACCTGTGTACCAGGATTCTCTTTTCTCCACATCCTCACCAATATTTGTTATTTGTGTTCTTTTTGATCACAGCCATTCTGATAGGTGTGAGATGCTATCTCATTGTGGTTTTAATTTGCATCTCCCTGATGATTAGTGATGTTGAGCATTTTTTCATGTGCGTATTGGCCATTTGTCTCTCCTCTTTGGGAAAATGTCTATTCAGGTCTTCTGCTCATTTTTTAATCAAATTATTTGTTGTTTTTTTTTTATGTTTCATTGTATGAACTGTTTATACATATTAGATATAAACAGAACTCCTATTGGTCATATCATTTGCAAGTATTTTCTCCCATTCAATAGGTTGTGTATGTTTTTTAATTTTTTTTTTTTTTTTTTTTTTGTATTTTCAGTGATTTCCTTTGCCGTGCAAAACTTTTAAAGTTAATTAGGTACCCCTTGTTTATTTTTGCTTTTATTTCTTTTGCTTTAAGAGTGGGATCCAAAAAAATATTGCTGAGATTTTGGTCAAAGTGGGTTCTGCTTCCTCTATAAGAGTTTTATGGTCTCTGGTCTTACGTTTAGGTCTTTAATCCATTTTGATTTTATCTTTTTATGTGATGTGAGAAAATGTTCTAATTCCATTCTTTTTCTGGTAGCTGTCCAGTTTTCCCAGCACCACTTCATAAAGAAACTCTATTTTCTCCATTGCATATTCTTGCTTCATTTGTTGTAGATTAATTGACATTAAGTACATGAGTGCATTTTCAAGCTCTCTATTTGCTTCATTGACCTGGGCCAATCCATGCTGTTTTGATTACTGTAGCTTTGTAGTATAGTGTGAAGTCAGGGAGCATGATACCTACAGCTTTGTTCTTTTTTCTCAAGATTGCTTTGGGAATTCAGGTTTTTTTTTTTTTTTTTTGTGGTTCAGGATAAATTTTAGGATTATTTGTTCTGTTTCTGTGAAAACTATCATGGGTATTTTGGTAAGGATTGTGTTAAATCTGTAGATTTCTTTGGGTAGTGTTGACATTTTAACAATATTAATCCTCCAATCCAAAACACATTATATCTTTCCATTTCTTTGTTTCATAGTCAGATTCCTTCATCAGTGTTTTATAGTTTTCATAGTACAGGTCTTTCACGTCCTTGGTTAAGTTTATCCTAGATATTTTATTCTTTTTGGTGAGATTTTAAACATAATTATTTTCTTGCTTTCTCTTTCTGATAGTTCATTATTAGTGTATAGAAAAAGAATCAATTTCTATATATCAATCTTGTATCCTGTAAGTTTACTAAGTTCATTTATTAGTTCTAATGGATAGAGACTTTAGGGATTTCTATATTAAATATTATGTCATCTGAAAATAGTGGTAGTTTTAATCTTCTCTTCCAGTTTGGATGCCATTTATTCTTCATCTAGTCTGATTGTTGAGGCTAGGACTCCAATACTCTATTATGTAGAAATGAAGAGAGTTGAAATTCTTGTCTTATTCTTGATTTTAGAGGAAAGGCTTTCAGTTTTTCACTGTTGAGTATGTACCTATGAGGTTGTCTCATGACAACATGGTCCCTCTATACTAACTTTGATGAAAATTTTTTTCATGAATTAATGATGAAGTCTACCAGGTATTTTTCTGTGTCTACTGAGATCATGTGCTTTTTTCCCTTCTTTTCATTAATGTGGTATATCATATTAATTGATTTACAAATATCAAGATGTCCTTGCATCCCTGTAATAAATCACTTGATCATGGTGTGTGATCCTTTTTATATATTGTGAGATTTGGTTTGCTATTGTTAGTTCTCCTTTTCATTTCTTATTTTGTTTATATCTATCTTCTCTCCTTTCTTCTTGATGAGCCTGACTCATAGATTATCATTTCAAAAAACCAGCTCTTGGTTTTATTGATCTTCTCTACTGTATTGGAGGGGATCTCTATTTTATTTATTTCCTCTCTGATCTTTATTATTTTTTCCTTCAACTGACTTTGGGCTTTGTTCTTCTTTTTCTAATTCTTTTATACATCAGGTTAGGTTGTACATTTGAGATTTTTCTTATTTTTTGAGGTAGGCCTTCTGAGTGCTTTTTTTAAACCTCTAATGTTTAGTTCAAATAAATGCGTGTGAGCTAAGTCACTTCAGCTATGCCCAAATCTGTGCAACCCCATGGACTGTAGCCTGCCAGGCTCCTCTGTACATGGGATTCTCCAGGTAAGAATACTGGAGTGGGGTACTATGCCTTCCTCCAGGGGATCTCCCCAATCCAGGGATCGAACCCATATCTCTTAACATCTCCTGCGTTGACAGGCAGGTTCTTTATCACTAGCGCCACCTGGGCAGCCCAGAAAAGCGAACACTGACCCCAGTGTGATTTGAACACACAACCTTTTGATCTGGAGTCAGTTGTGCTACCGTTGTACCACGAGGTTGGCCTCAAATAAATATGTATTTAATATTATATAATTGTATTCTAATTGTGCATTCAGATATGAAAATTCTGCTCTTCACCCACAGTTAGTAACCCACATATAAGCAGTGAAAAATGCAGTGAATTTTTTCATGGGGTTGTGTGGTTTTCTTCTTTATATCTGGCCTCCTTTGAGTCCAGTGACACAATTTAATGCTTCATTTGTGCAAAATAGTCTTACAGGTAGAGAAACTGAATTATGTGATCTTGATCTCAGTTAGTGTCCTAAACAATAGTCTCTGTCTTATCATTTTTGTTTTCTAAAGGAGACCTTTATTATTACATGTATTAGAAAATTTCTAAATTAGTAAAAACATACAAATATAATTTGTCTAGAGATCTAGGCAGAAAATATATTCCCTATGTCACCAATACATTGCACCAATGGTCCTGGGGGAAAAAAAAAGTGACAGTTGCTGTTTTTGCCTTTTGGATTAAGCATGCCTGTGTGTGCCTTCTCTTAGGGCTCAGCTGGTGAATTTCTGGGAACTCTGACGTCTTTACAGTTAATAGCTAGATGCAGTCCTTTGAACCTTCTGTTCCAAGGATGCCATTAAGTGCTTAATAAAATCATTTCCTGTGATGCTCACAGCAATCCTATAAGGTAGGTATGATTATCCTGTTCTGAAAATGAGGAAACTGAGGCTCTGAAAGGTCAAACATTTCCAAGCTTATGTAGGAAGTAGCAGAATTAGGACTCTCATTGAGACCGGACCACACTGAGGCTTGTTGTTCAGTTCAGTTTAGTTTAGTCACTCAGTCGTGTCTGACTCTTTGCAACCCCATGGACTGCAGCACGCCAGGCTTTCCTGTCCATCCCCAACTCCCATACCTTACTCAGACTCATGTCCATTGAGTCGGTGATGCCATCCAACCATCTCATCGTCTATCATCCCCTTCTCCCGCCTTCAATCTTTCCCAGCATCAGGGTCTTTTCAAATTAGTCAGTTTTTCACATCAGGTGGCCAAAGTATTGGAGTTTCAGCTTCAGCATCAGTCCTTCCAGTGAGTACTCAGGACTGATCTCCTTTAGGATGGACTGGTTGGATCTCCTTGCAGTTCAAGATACTCTCAAGAGTCTTCTCCAACACCACAGTTCAAAATCATCAATTCTTTGATGCTCAGCTTTCTTTACAGTCCAACTCTCACATCCATACATGACTACTGGAAAAACCACAGCCTTGACTGCTAAGTCACTTCAGTCATGTCTGCCTCTGTGCGACCCCATAGACAGCAGCCTACCAGGCTCCTCCGTCCTTGGGATTTTCCAGGCAAGAGTACTGGAGTGGGGTGCCATTGCCTTCTCTGATAGCCTTGACTAGACAGACCTTTGTTGACAAAGTAATGTCTCTGCCTTTTAATATGCTGTCTAGGTTGGTCATGGCTGCAGTCACCATCTGCAGTGATTTTGGAGCCCCCAAAAATAAAAGTCTGCCACTCTTTCCACTGTTTCCCCATCTATTTGCTATGAAGTGGTAGGACTGGATACAATGATCTTAGTTTTCTGAATGTTGAGCTTTAAGCCAGCTTTTTCACTCTCCTCTTTCACTTTCATCAAGAGTCTCTTTAGTTCTTCTTCACTTTCTGCCTTAAGGGTGGTGTCACCTGCATATCTGAGGTTATTGATATTTCTCCCAGCAATCTTGATTCCAGCCTGTGCTTCATCCAGTCCAGCATTTCTCGTGATGTACCCTGCATATAAGTTAAATAAGCACAGTGACAATATACAGCCTTGATGTACTCCTTTCCCAATTTGGAACCAGTCTGTTGTTCCATGTCCAGTACTGTTGCTGCTTGACCTGCGTACAGATTTCTCAGGAGGCAGGTCAGGTGGTCTGGTATTCCCATCTCCTTCAGAATTTTCCAGTTTGTTGTGATCCACACAGTCAAAGGCTTTGGCATAGTCAATAATGCAGAGGTAGATGTTTTTCTAGAACTCTTCTTGCTTTTTCTATGACCCAACAGATGTTGGCAATTTGATCTCTTGTTCCTCTGCCTTTTTTAAATCCAGCTTTAACATCTGGAAGTTCACGCTTCACACTGAGGCTTATGATGTTAACTATCATCAATGCCAGGCCGGGGACACAGGTACATGGTCATAAACACACATACTCATGTATACATGTGTGTGTTGACTGAAGGAAAAAAATACAGCATACAAGTTGTAAATTTTTATTTGGTAACTTTCAGTTCAGTTCAGTCACTCAGTCGTGTCCAACTCTACAACCCCACATACTACAGCACGCCAGGCTTCCTTACTGAGGATATAGCCTGGGAGCCAGCCACTCAACTCTGAGGAACAGTTCCAAAAAGGTAAGGGAGGAGCCAGGATATGTAGGAATTTTTACTGGAAAAACAAACACGTAGTCAAACACCAAAAGATTACTGCTAATCACACACACAAAATGATTATAGTGCTTTTCCATGTATAGGAAAGTGCAAGAGTCTGGGCTCATTGGAATGATTTCTTAGGTATGCATCTTAACTATCTAGGGCCCGTATCCAGAGTACAGAACATTTCCTGTTTTTCTTCTTTCTGAATTCCCCTCAGGGCACACCTCTGGGTACCACTGCAGGGCTGGTGGCTTGCTGGTGGGCAACGCTCGTAGTTTCCTGGAATGGCTGGCAGTGTTCCTTTCTCATAGGCAGGCACACACACAGAAACACACACACAGACACCGCACACACTACACAAATGCTCTCCGCACGGAGCTCTTTACAGAGAGCTCTGCTACTGCAGGTGCAGGAGAAACTCAGACCAGAGCGTGCCTTTCTCATGGCCCTCAGCTACCTGGAAAGACACTGGCGCTGTTTTCCATTGCCTGCTCTCTCGGGCCACTTCAGCTCGGAATCTCTCATTTTGCAGACCCCCTCTTCACCGCTGCCCCCCCTGCCCCAGGTTGCTAAGCCTTCTGGAAATGAATGGAACTGATCCTCTCTGCTCCCCCTTTTCTCCAGAGCTTGTCCTGCCTGGGGATGGTTCTGCCACCAGCAGGTCCCCTTACTCTTCTCTGACAGATGTTAAGACAGGACCTTCCAAGTTCCATGCCCATCACTGCAGCCCTGTACCTGCCCTCCTTTCCCATCTCCTAGTCAGAGATTTCGGCTTTATTTCTTTAGCAAGAGCACATTTAATATTGTAGCTATTTAATAATTTATTAATTACTTGGGAGCATAGGAGGCCTTATTTCACTGTCCGCAAAGCATGCTTAGTTTCAGTCATTCATTCTTCCTGCTTCCAACTAGAAATCTTTTGTCAGAGAAGTCTTTTGAAGAATAGATTTTTATTTAATAGGGATATAACCTCCTAAAAGGACTCCTCTGGTGGCTCAGCTGGTAAAGAACCCTCCTGCCAACGCAGGAGATGCAAGAGATGCAGGTTCAATCCCTGGGTCGGGAAGATCCCCTGGAGAAGGAAATGGCAATCCGCTCCAGTATCCTTGCCTAAAAAATCCCATGGACAGAGGAGCCTGGTGGGCTATAGTCCATGGGGTTGCAAAGAGTCAGACATGATGCATGCACACATACAGCCTTCTAAAAAGCAATAATATGGTAATCTAATTTCAAAAAAAAAATCAATAGTGCTTCCCTCAAGCCCTTCTCTTTTTTCTAAACTACTTACTTTTTTCACTCTAAGCATTTTTTTGGGAATGGAAAGCTCTGGAAAAGTTGCCTTCACATCTCCTCTTAGATAAATCCTGTTCATAAATGAAGTGGCTTAAAAGCTAGGTCAGCTGTCATGTGAATAATTTAATATTCGTCCCTTCTGTAATGTACGTTGTTTTGGAACATTTCTCAGGATAGACAGAGATTTCCTAAGAAGTAGAGGAGCAGCTTAGTGAACACCTGACCGTAGGCAGGTCCCTGGCCAGTGTTGGGGATCCTCCCTGAGTTGCCTCTGACACTGTGGGTCATGGGGCAGGGGGTTTCTACCGCTACCATGAGTTATGGGCTGGATCCGTGGGCTTGACGAGGGAGAGTTGAGTGACTAGTACATTATCCCATAGGAGTGAGAAGATGACCCAAGTTGAGACAGGAGACGTTTCAGGGTAAGTTCAGAGGCGTCATGGCAGAGTGGCTGGACCAGCGTCAATGGTCACATTGATGTCCTGGCAGCCAGCTTGGTGGCCTTGGCTAGCAGTTTACTTCTCTGCTGGGACCTCTCTTTTCTCTTCCTTAAAGCAAAGGGCCTCTGAGTAGCTTTCTCCCTCTTTCCACATGTGTTTCTACAAGGATAGGTTCTTGGTTGTGCATGTTCAGATCTGAAACAGGTTGATCTCTGTCCTCAGTAGACAGTTTTCATCTGTGCCCATCATTTCTCTCTGAACCAGATTGTCTTTGTTTTTGTCTCTCATCTGAAGAGCTCTCTTTTCTCCAGGACCGCAGGATCATTTAATTTGTAGGGTAGGTTCGCTCTCTGATGTGCCTAATCCAGAATCTGTCTGGTATCAGAATGTTAGAATTACCCTAAAGTTGCTGAATAGCTTTCTTCCAATTCCTAATCAAAAACCATAAAAGGCTAATCTGGGTTGCTTCAGTGTATGGAGACTCTGTGCAGGATGGTAATACAGCATTATGGATGCTTTAGTGACCTTGGCTGTGGCCTTGGATGGGGATAAGTCAGTCTGTCGTTCCATCTGTCCATTCATTCGTCCATTCATTTGTCTACCTATCACCCACCCATTCATCCACCCATCTATCCTTCCCTTCTCTCCCCCCGTCCTTTCCTTCCTTCCCCTTCCTTATTTCCATCACTCCCACCCTTCCTTCCTTCTTTCCATCCCTCCCTCTGTATCTCGTGTTATAATCTTTCCGTAAGCAACATGCTTTTCCTTCCTTTATCAATGCTTCACTGAATTATCTGTCATTCATGTCAAAAATTAGCATGCTGGGTTAATAGATGCCTGTAGCTTATTTCATGCAGAATCACAAGGAATTGGAATTTTTTTTTTTTTAATTAGCACACTAGTCACCATCTGACACTGTCCTCCCTGCACCGTTTCTCACGAGTTTTCCGGCTGAGTCACCATGTAATGCAGTTGGCTGGCTGATGAGATGACCCCTGACATACTTTGGACATCACCGCTGTTAGGTTTCTCAGGAAACTACATTGAATTATCTTGAAAGGAATCAGGCTTTTTCCATCTCGTTCTCTTTTTCTTTTTCTTTCTTTTTTTTTTAAAGATAAGCATGCTTTAAGTTCAGAAGAGAGTACAGCTAAAATACCCGCAATCCAAACACAGTGTCTATTTTGGTCTTAAGTGTAATAGACTAGTTTCTCGACCTTGGCACTATCGACATTTTGGGACTGATAATTTTGTGGGGCTGACTTGTACACTATAGGATGTGAGCAGCTTCCCTGGCTTCTATTTCCTAAATGCCAGAGGCATTATCAGTGATGATAACTGAAAATTCTCCAATATTCTCTCAAAGGTCCCCACGGGAGGAGGTGGGCAAAAATCATCATTGGTTGAGAACTAGACCAGAAAGTTACAGTGACTTTGGGATCCTTTCATGCTGTCAAAACAAATCACTCACACAAAGAGATAAAGCAGAACTAGGTCTCCTTCACTGACCCAGTGTGAGTTCTGATGATGTGCCAGGCACAGTGCCAAGTGACAAGGACTCAGTCAGACATTGACAAGGTTTCGTCCCTGCCTGCACAGAGCTCCCAGAGAAGTCGGGGAAGCAGATGCGTAAACCGATCATCATGTATCGATGGGACTTAATAGGGAGAAAGTTAGTCGTATTGCTGGATGTTCTGTGTCTATCAGACTGTTGACCAACATCACTTCTCAAACAGTTCTTCTGGGGTCCTGCAAATACAGCCTGCCTTTAAATCGGGCACCCCAGAAGCATCCCTTGTTCTTTCCTTCACCTTGGAGCCTTGCTCAGGTTGCTCCTCCTGAAAGATCTTATCTCAGACTTCTACATCTCCAAATTTCCCCTGTCACTCACAGGCAGGCCAGTCTCCTCCAGGAAGCCATTCTGGATCGCTTTAGTTTGCGTTGATGTCTGCCCATCTAATTCCCATTTTGAAACTCACAGTCTCTTCTGCACAGTTGATGGCTAAATTGCATGCTGTACTGCTTGATTCCCCTGTTTCTCATGCATTGGTTTCATCCCTCAAGTAGATTACAAGCTATTTGAGGTGGAAGCCAGGTACTATACTGAAATGTTTACATTAATGGCCTAAGAAGTCACTATTTGACTGCTGTTGGCTTGTAAAACTAAGTGTGAGACTTGAACTCAAATCTATTATAAAAAGACAAGTAAAGGAATGATAAAATGAAATTAAAGCAAAACCTGTAGCCAAAGAGAGGTGCTTGGTCGTCTGCCTGGCACGTTCTTTTCTTTTCTGCCAATGAACCTCTACTGATGCGTCAAAACCCCAGAGCACATTACCTTCCTCTTTATGCTTTTGTGGCTCCAGATTGTGAAGCGCATCTCTGCTCTGCTCTTTGAGAGTGCTGTGTGCACAGATGTGGTTGCTGGGGAATCCCCTGGGGTGAGCTGCTGCCTCAGTCTCTAGAGCCCACCTAAGGAAGGAGTGCTAGGGGTGAAGATGTCCGTACACAGTTATTCTGAGACAACTATATCGGATGTCATTTTACAGTGAAGAACACTGAGGTCCTTAGGAGAAGAGTAACTCACGTGGTAGAAGAGCCAATTCCAGTTCTCTTTTTGAACCAGGCTCCCCATAGCCAAGGAAAACCGCTGTGTAAAGACTGCATAAATTACCCAGAAGAGGTGATCTTGACTCATGCTCTGGTCCTTAACGATCAGAGGTGCTGTTCTGACCCCCGGGAGAGTATACGGTGTTCAGTCTTATCAGTGAAAATAACCAATAAACCATCTATGGTAAGAATAGAAAAGAGCTTTATCTGAGATAAATTGAGGACTGTATCTCAGGAGAGACCCTCTCATCTAACTCCAAGGAACTGCTCCAGAGAAGCATGGTTTTTATGCTTGTCAGAACAAAGAGCATGAAACAAGTCAGGGATACATTCCTGGAAGGTTTCAAGAAAAACAGATCAGGACACCCACAGCCAGTCAGTATGGCCTTGGCACCTGGGAAGACAGTCTTATCATCAAAGGAGGACCAGCGTTGGCACTTCAGGAAGGGAGGCACTTAATCTTTATTTTTAGCATGGACATTCCTACTGCTCCTCAGTGCACCCTTTTCTTTAATAATTAAAGCAGGTGTGCAACGTGTGTTTGATGGGCCACAAACAGGATGTTTTAGTTAGCATAAAATTCACCTCAGGTATAAGCCGGAATGACTTCCCTGTACCTCAGGATGTGAACGTTTCTTTCATCAGTCTGCATGAACTGAGTATTTCAAATGAGAAGGTAGTTGCTTTCCATGAAAATCCCGTTCCAAAAGCAAGGCTGAAAACAGTAACAGCCCACTGAGAGTTTTAGTAAGTTCCATTAACAAAGGTAGCTTTCAATTCGTGGAGAGAACAAGTAAATATGATTGTGACCACCTACTAATTACTTAGAGACGTCCTGGAGAGTGTGTGTTCAAACATCATGCTAATACGTGCATGCTCCATCACTCAGTCATGACCACCATGGACTGCAACCTGCAACCAAGCTGGTTCCTCTGTCCATGGGATTTTCCAGGCAAGAATACTGGAGTGGGTTGCCATTGCCTGCTTCAAGGGATCTTCCCGACCCAGGTATCAAACTTGCATCCCTTGGGTCTCCTGCATTGGCAGGCGGATTCTTCACCACTGCACCACCTGGGAAGCCCATTCAAACATCATTAGTACCAAATAATGAGAAGAGTATTGAAACAAAAGTGCTTGATATGCAGGCATACACTTTTAATTCATATGGGGTAAAATCTAGTTATTGAGATTAACTACATTAGACAGTTGACACTTGAGGCAAATTTCCCTGGTTTGAAACAATGGATAGCACCTGCTTTTGTTGCAAGAAAGAATTAACACAGAGAGGAAAAGGGCAGTATAAGGTCTTGAACACTGAAAAGCTGAAGTGTATTTTTATTTCAACACTTGGAACGTTAAATCTGGATCAACATACCTTTGACAAGTATGGACATCTACAACAATCAGAACAGTTGAACAAGAGATTACCTTGAGGGATGAGATATGGATGGTTCAGAAAGAATTAGAAGAATAAAATGCAGGAGTAAATATGCATTTTCTTAAGTGAGATCCAGAATCTTTGGTATCTTCATGTAGACTCCATACCCTACAGTTGCTAAAAAAAATACTAGCTTGTGGCCCTAGTGGTAAATCACCTGCCTGCCAGTGCAGGAGATATAAAGTGATGTGGGTTCAATCCCTAGGGCAGGAAGATCTCCTGGAGGAGGGCATGGCAGCCCACTCCAGTATTCTTGCCTGGAGAGTCCCATGGACAAAGGAGCCTGGAGGGCTACAGTCCATAGGGTTGCAAAGAGTCGGACACGACTGAAGTGACCTAGCACGTGTTAGTTCAAAAAGCTGTTGCTCCTGTTAATACCAAGTCACTTGAGAGATTTTTTCTCAGTGAGGCGAAACCTTACATCTAACGATACTCATCTCTTATAAAAAAAAAAACTTCACACTTTCTGCCCCTTTGATCTGCCATCTTCCTGTGACTCTGGAGACAGTTAGATAGGATGGTCTTCAGCCTCCATTTACTAAGACTTGGGATCTGAATAGAGGACAGCTTTGGTTAGAAAGGTTTTTCTGGACAGATATTTTTTTGGAAAGGCTCATCTGACATATGGGGTTAGTGTCCATGTCTCTGGCCATTCACAGACACTTCTGTTCAGCTTCCCTACCTACTCCATGTCTGTGGGCTCTGCTAGTCCTGCTTCTTACTTGGTGATGAAGCTTTCTCTTTGTTCCTCTCATCCTGGAGTTGAATTTTCAAACTTGCCAGGCTTATCTGATCACTCTGGCCCAGACCTGAATTTTTGGTCCCTTTGCTGTTCCACATGGCCTCAGGCCAGTTTAACAGTTTTTTTTCCTGATTCATCCAAGACTATTCTCCTGGAGTTAAAGTCAAAGGGCAGCCTTGCCTCAGTTCAGTTCAGTTCAGTTAGGTACGACTCTTTGGGGCCCCATGGACTGTAGCATGCCAGGCCTCCCTGTCTATCACCAATTCCCAGAATTCACCCAAATTCATGTCCATTGCATCAGTGATGCCATCCAGCCATCTCATCCTCTGTCATCCCCTTCTCCTCCTGTCTTCAATTTTCCCCAGCATCAGGGTCTTTTCAAATAAGTCAGGTCTTCACATGAGGTGGCCAGAGCTTTGCGTTTCAGCTTCAGCATCAGTCTTTCCAATGAACATTCAGGACTGATTTCCTTTAGAATGGACTGGTTGGCTCTCCTTGTAGTCCAAGGGACTCTCAAGAGTCTTCTCCAACCCCACAGTTCAAAAGCATCAATTCTTTGGCGCTCAGCTTTCTTTATAGTCCAACTCTCACATCCATACATGACTACTGGAAAAACCATAGCTTTGCCTATTCATATGTAAGCTCCATGTGACCCCAGTTGTCATGAGGAAACCTGGGATGACTCTCAACACTGGAGGGAAAGCGCCTTAGGGTCCACCTTCTCTCAGAGGTTTCCTTCCTGGGGGAAGACTATTTCTCTCCTACTTCACAATCCGAGGACCCAGGCACATAGTTCTGGACACTCATCCCAAGAAGTGTGCACATATTGAGGTACAGGAAATGCTAAAACGTCTTGTTTGTGGTCCATCAAACATACATTGGGCTGGCTTCCCTGGTGGCTCAGTGGTAAAGAATCCACCTCCAGTGCAGGGGACTTGGGTTCAATCCCTGATCCTGGAAGATCCCCTGGAGAAGGAAACGGCAACCCACTCTAGTGTTTCTTGCCTGGAAAAATGCCACGGACAGAGGAGCATGGCAGGCTGGTCCATGAGGTCTCAATGTGTCCGACGGAACTGAGTGAGTGAACAACAGCAAAACATCACATTTTACGACTGCTTTAATTATTAAAGAAAAGGGTACAAAGACCAGAAGTAGTGAATCTCACTCGTGCTGCATTATTATATTTATATATTGATGGATTTGATTTGCTAATATTTTATAGAGGTTTTTTTGTGTTTGTTTTCATCTATGCTCATAAGGAGTATGGTCTGAAAGTATTTTTTTTCTTGTAATGCTTTTGTCAGGTTTTGGTACCTGGTTGATGCTGACCTCATAAAATGAGTTGGGAAATATCCTGTTCTCCTTTATGTTCTGAAAGAATATACGTAAAATTGACATCTTATTTTCTAAATGTTTGATAAAATTCTCAGTCAAACCATCTGGTCCTGGAGATGTTTGTTCATTTGTTTGTGGAAGGCTTTGGATTAAAAATTCAATTTATTTTATATAGTATTATTCTATTTCTATACATTCTATTTCATCTTGAGTCAGTTTTGGTAAGTTTGTTTTTTTCAGAACATTTGTCTATTTCCTGTTTGTAATTGAATCCAATCCACTGGCATAAAGTTGTCTACAGTGTCCTCTTAATGTTCTTTTCCTCTGTAACATCGGTCATCACATCTCCTCTTTCATTTCTTGGTTCGTTTTTCTAGAGTTTTATTGATTTTATTAACATTTAAAAGAAGCAGTTTTGTGTTCCCCTAATTGTTTTTCCTAGGTTGTTTTGATTTCACCTTTCTCACACAAAGCAAATTTCTCTTGCATGACTTTTATCTCAGGTCTGACGAATTTATGAAAATGCTTTTCTCACAGAGAAGACTCATATTAAACCATGAAATCATTTTTAATATGCAACCTATAAATGAGAGTCTTCAAAGAATAGGCATATAATTAACTGAATGTTTTATCCGCCTGTCAAATTGATTACACATTGAGATGTTTTCTGCCAGCGTTTCAAATTCCAACTTTAGTGGTTCAATTTAAACACCATCTAAAGATGATTGAAAATGGGTTTTCACTGAATTCATTTTTCTGTAGAGGACCCTTCTTAAGAACAGGTGTTTTCTCCTGTGACACTGGTAAGTAATACCACCTGTCACACTGCATGTTATAAATCACTGTTCTGCAAATCTATTAGCTGTGATTCATATCTGACCTGCCTTGTAAAAACAAAGATGAAACAGTGCTTCAGACTGAATGATTTAATGCTCACTGAAAGAATCTACTTTCTCTGAGTTCAGCCTCATTCCCTCTGAGCACGTGCTATTTTCAGGGAGGAAATTGGTTCTAAATTGAGAGGCTGCATTAACTCTTTCAGACAACAGAATGACAGGAACACATCTTTCTAAACAGCTTCCTGGAGGCCTGATGAAGTGCACGCCTTTCTCTGGTTCTCATCTTACTGGCTAGAAGTGATTTATTTATACAAGGAGGGGACTCGATCTCATCATGGCTTGGGCTCCCATCATTTCTTAAAAGAAAATTCATGGCTTTTTCTTCCATCCTTTTTTGTCTGAAGACAGTAATACACCTGTGATTGTATTGTTGTTCAGCTGCTCAGTCGTGTCCGACTCTTTGTGACCCCATGGACTGCAGCACACCAGGCTTCCCTGACTTTCATCATCTCCCAGAGCTTGTTCAAACTCAAGTCCATCGAGTCAGTGATGCCATCCAACCATCTCATCCTCTGTCAACCCCTTCTCTTTCTGCCTTCAGTCTTTCCCAGCATCAGGGTCTTTTCCAATGAGTCAGCTTTTCGCATCAGGTAGCCAAAGTATTGGTGCTTCAGCATCAGTCCTTCCGGTGAATATTCAGAATTGATTTCCTTTAAGATTGACTGGTTTGATATCCTTGTAGTCCAAGGGACTCTCAAGAGTCTTCTCCAACATCACAGTTCAAAAACATCAATTCTTTGGCACTCAACTTTCTTTATGGTCCGACTCTCACATCTGTACATGACTACTGGAAAAACCATAGCTTTGACCATATGGACCTTTGTCAGCAAAGTAATGTCCCTCTTCTTTAGTATTCTAGGTTGGTCACAGCTTTTCTTCCAAGGACAAGCATCTTTTAATTTCATGGCTGCAGTACGATTTCATTGGTAACGGCAACAGTTAGTGCCCTGGTTTCAGAGCAGTCTATAGAAATTATTGGGGTACTTATCAAGTTTCCCATGAAGTGAAGTGAAGTGAGGTCACTCAGTCATGTCTGACTCTTTGTGACCCCATGGACTGTAGCCTACCAGGCTCCTCTGTCCATGGAATTTTCCAGGCAAGAATACTGGAGTGGGTTGCCATTTCCTTCTCCAGGGGATCTTCCAAACCCAGGGATCGAACCCGGGTCTCCCGCATTGTAGGCAGACGCTTTACCGTCTGAGCTACCAGGGAAGCTCATGAAGGGGATGCCAAACCAATATGGACCCTCACACACCATCATACCCCATTTGGGGCCACACATACTTGTCTGTGTCTTTCTAGGACCGATGGACCTTACTTGGTATCTCTCTGAACAGTCATATATAAAGAGAATATTAAAAAGTTTCCAGTATGAGTCTATTTAATTCCTTCCAAACTTTGTTAAAATTAAAGAAGTATAATTCCATTAGCGTGTCTTCATTATGTTAATATTCATTTATGTGTATGTATATGTGCTTAGTCCCTCAGTCATGTAGCCCGCCAGGCAAGAATACTGGTGTGGGTTGCCATTTCCTTCTCCAGGGGATCTTCCTGACCCAGAGATCAAACTTGGGTTTTGTATTGCAGATGGATTCTTTACCATCTGA
The DNA here is from genome assembly GCF_019320065.1 of Cervus canadensis. Taxonomy (NCBI): domain Eukaryota; kingdom Metazoa; phylum Chordata; class Mammalia; order Artiodactyla; family Cervidae; genus Cervus; species Cervus canadensis. The sequence continues at coordinate 53,713,303 of NC_057401.1, forward strand.
GCTAGAAGGGAAGCCCCATATTCATTTAACAAACTGCAACTTTCATACTGAAGAAGTATGTGAGGATCCCATTTGAAAAGCTATTGGTCAGGTTTAATCGGTATTCTGCTAAGCTGCTTTTTGCATTTGTTGACTTTTTTCATCTCTAGAGTTACCTTTAGATAGGTATAGCTATGTCCTCTTTGGTTTCACTTTTAGATGAAGGTTGTGTCAGTTTAAATAGACAGAAGATGTGAAAAGCAGACATTATGCAGAGGAGGACACTTAAGAAAGAAGTTAGGCTTTGGAAACAAATCTGAGTTTAAATTCTCACTTCTTTACTCACTGGTGGCTTTGCCAGAGCTGAACCTTATCCTGTCGGCAGTGATAGAATGGATGTGAAGAGAATGCTCATCTGGCAATCAGATAGGTGATGGAAACTAAAGTCAGGCATGGTGCATTTAAAGCATTGACTGGGTGTGTTCTGCTCTTTGGTGAACACAACGGGAGGTGAGACTCGGCTTCTGCTATCATGTCATGCAATGTGTGGACGATAGGATTCCAAGACAACATGGGAGTCCAGTGAAAGAAACCCACAGCAAACAGAAGTATACATAGTGGCTCGTGGGGTCCATAAGGTGGAATTCTGCTTAGAAGAGAAGGGGCAGGAGGGGGCTGCCTTTTTAGAAGAGTTGGCATCACAGCAAGTTATGGGTGGATGAGAGATTTCATCAAGTGAGAACGTGCTCAAAAGCAGAGAAGGGACCGAAGTAAAAGGTACACAGCCTTTGGGAGAATACAGTGAATCAGATGAAGCTGAATTGAGGCACATACCTCTCTCTCCTCTCTTCCTCCCTTCCTCCTTTCATCCCTCCTTCCCTACCTTCCTTCTTTCCTTCCTCCCTCTTTCTTCGCTTCTTCCCTGTCTTCCTTATAATATTCTTCCATCCCTTTCTTCCATCCTTCCTGCAACAGTTATGTGCCAGGCATTGGGAATATGTGCTGAACCAAATATTTAGCCTCCTTAATGGAGCTTAGAGTCCAGCCCAATGGGGGCAGGTTTTCTTTCACTAAGAATATAGATTTGGGAGTTAAATAGAGGATCAGCAAGTGACTCACAGCTGGCTATGCAGCTAGAAAGCTGTCTCAGTAGACCAGAAAGACAGTCTTGAAACTTTTATCAAAAAACTGCCATGGCACTGAAATGATGGGGTATAGGAGAAGGGAATGGTAACCCACTCCAGTATTCTTGCCTAGAGAATCCTGTGGACAGAGGAGCCTGGTGAGCTGCTGTCCATGGGGTCGCACAGAGTTGGACACGACTGAAGCGACTTAGCGTGCATGCAATTAACTGTTATCAGAGCTCAATGAAATTATTACACAGAATAGTAACAGGGTTGAGAGCATGATCTAAAGGCCAGACTATCTGGGTTTATATCTCAACTCCAGTCCTTACTAGGTGTTTTCATTTGGAGCAGTTGTTAAGCCTCTCTCTACCTGTTTCCTTATCTATAAAATGGGAATTGTAATAGTACCTCTCTCCTAAGGTAGCCAGGGGAATTAGATGAGTTAATATGTATAACTTCTTAGAAAAGTGCCTGGCACATATTAGTCCTGGATGAATACAGGCCATGAATATTAAATTACTTCTTCTAGTACACTAAATTAGAATGAACTTCCCAAAGAGGAACCAATTGGTCCCATTTTTTCTAGAAACAATAGTTTCAATAGTTGTGTAGAGGTGAACAGCTTTTCAGGAATATAAAAGAGTTATACATACTCACATATTATAGACTGAAAGAAAATAACAGCAATTATTGGCTTTAAACCAATCTGATTACTGTTACTTTCCTTTCCAAACTTGGGAAGAAATTTAAGTGAAAAATATATATATATATGTACTTATGTATGAAATTTTAGAGGAGAAAAAAGTGTGCTCAGCAGTTGACATATTTTGTTCAAGATTCAGAGGTACCTTACAAACTGCAGTCCAAGCGTTCAGTACTATTGGGGTAGAGAGAGAAGCCCCAGGACACTCGTCTACTGTTTTTATTGTCCAGGCTAATGGTCCATTAACACAGTGCCTTTAGTCTGAGCCTGGTAGATAATGAGTGTCTTCCAGGGCAAGGAGTGTTTCCTTGTGGTGGGAAGTAGTAGTATTTTTCCTAGGGGAAGAATGTGAAAAATCCCACTTTTTGCACATAATGGTAAAAATAAGAGAGCAGTATACAGTGGGTGAAGAAATTATCAAGATGGTGTCAGTGTTCAAAGAGCAATCTCTTAGTTCATAATTGGTTTCATAAATTTTATTTCAGTAACGGTTTGTCCTCATTAGCTGTTCAGTGAAATAGTGCTAATTTTAAGGTTCATCAGCATATGAAGAATATACATGCACTTTCAGACACACTTGCATACACATTTGCACTATTAGTGAAGTAACAGAAAACCAAAGTTGCAGGGAGCTCATTACAGATTTTGAGCAGTTTGTCCTTATTTAAAAATAAACTTCAAAAATCTCAAATTACTTCTTATATCCACAACAAAAAAATCATTTCTATGATAGTAAATGATTGAGCCTCCAGGTGTATTGTAATCAAGAGTTGTTCTTTTTTATCCTAGCTTCCTGATATAATTTTAAATGCATTGATTGCAAACAGCCAGACATTTGAATTTTAAACCATTTTAAATTTGGTAACACCAAACAAGTGTGAAGCATCAATGTTTCCTTTTTTTCTTGTTGGGGTCTAGTTGACTTACAGTGTTGTGGTAGTTCCATTTGTACTGTAAAGTGATTCAGTTATATATATGCATTCTTTTCAGACTCTGTTTCCTTATAGTTCATTGCAAAATATTGAGTACACTTCTCTGTTATACGGTAGGTCCTTGCTGGTTATCTATTTTAAGTATATTAGTGTGTATATTTTAATCCCAACCTCCTAATTTATCCCTTCCCACCCCCACCCTTCCCCTTTGGTAAACCATAAATTTGTTGTCTATGACTGTGGGCCTGTTTCTATTTTGTATACAACTTCATTTGTATCAGGGTTTTTTTTTTTAAGATTCCAAATATAAGGGATACCATATGCTTCTCATTTCTAGTAAGTCTGTCTTGTTGTTCATTCACCTTTCTCGTCAAGGAATGGCTGAGCCTCAAGTTTGGGAAGCCTGCCACCTGAGCATGGTCTCCCCGTCCTGGCAGTCAGCTGACTCTGAGACCCAGAGTCACCGGCTTCCTTGTCCCAGGACACACCACAGCACCATAAAACCATCCCCACCAGTTCTCCCAAATCCGAATGCCTACGAGGGTGTCTGTGGCCACCATGTTGTTACTCACTTGTCATGCAGGCAGCCTGGATCAACTAATTAATTAATAAGCTTAACTGGAGTAAAATATAATTAATTATACAATATTGAACTGTCCAAATTTAACACCACTGAAATTACATAATAAATCTGGAACATAAAGGATTCCTGGCAAAAGGAAAATAGATATCAGTATATAAAGTGCCTTCCTGGCGAACCCTCTTCACACACTTTTGACTTTCTGACTCCTGTGATGCAGGCATATGTATTTTGAAACCTGTAGTCCATCATGTGAAAATCAAACACACACATACATACACACACAAATTGGACACCTTTGCCTCATGGGTTTAAAATGATGCTTTGTTTTCACCTGTGTGATGTGATTAATAAACTGATAAAGACTAACATAGTGTATACAGACCTGTTAGCATCCATCTAAGCTGGAGATTAGTTAGAAGCAGTTTTCTATGTTCCTTACCAGGTTGTTGTATTTAATGAAGACTTTAATGGGCATCAAAACTAAACAAGACCACAGACACTGATACTTCACACTTGTCTGGCAACACCAAATTTTAAATGGTTTAAAATTCAAATGCCTAGTCATTTGAAATTAATGTGCTTAATGTTATGTCAGGAAGATAGTGAAAAAAAAAAATAAAGCTTCAGATATGTGCTCGAAGTACAATACTGGTTTATTTGTAATGATATAATAATGTAATGATAAAATGATATTGACTAGTTCAGTTATTCATGCAAATTTATAAAAATAACCACTTTTCAATAAATTAATCTTCATATTAAAATGATTAAAAATGTCTTCATTATAGAATCTACAAACTTTGTCATTTGGTTCTGGTTTTGTTTTTTTTTTTTAAGAGAAACCAGTAAGTGACTTGAGAGAATGAAGTATTTTGAATTCATTTTGATATTTAATCTTTAACAAATGTAGACTTTATAGTGTCTTAAGAATACGCAAGGTTCAAATCATGCTTAAAATCATTATATGTAACTTATTTGTGGTGAGAGACTGAGGCAATGAGGGAGAGAGGGAAGTTATGAGTAGTGATAGACTTTCTGGGGATCACATATTCACACTCCAGGTAAGTGAGGAGTTTAAGGAGGTTGTCAGATTCACCCAGTGGATTCTGACTGTTGAAGCTCATTTGTTTTTTAAAGGTTATTTAAACTGTTTAGGAATTCTTCTGACAAGCCATATGTGGTAACAGCCACAACTCTCACACCCAAGGAGATTGTGCAGGTTGTTTTGAGTTTCATTGCTTGACTTACTGGTAGACCATAATAGCAATTCTAGTTTTGTTTCTGTCTCAGTGATGCAAAAGTGAGAACATGATTAATTAATTCTCTCAAGCTGTTAACACCCTTGAAAGATTTTTCATCATTTGTACAATAAATCCTCTCAAATGTTAATGCTTTGGACACCAAATTATTGTCTCCATTGAATGGTGGTTGCTTATACAGTTTGTGAGTTTCAAAGATACTCCTTCAAGTACAAATTCTAAATCTTGACGAGAATGGCTTCATGGATTGCTCGTTAGATAATAAATAGCCAATAATATCTGAGCATATGAAATGTAGCAATAACAGATAACATACAGTTTTATAGTTTCCTTATAATTATTTCAGTGTGTTAAATGACATTTTCACAGATGTTCTTATATAACTTCTTTATTTACTTTTTACATTTTTTCACAAAAGGAGATACTTCCCTTTTTTTGCAGGAGCCAAATGTATTAAGAGCAAAATAAATTTGCAGGCAGAGGAGTCCTCACCATGTTTCTTCAGAGTGCATTTAATTTCATGCATGTGTGAAAGATGACAATGTGATTCCTCGGTACTAAATATTCCTCAGCCATTCACACTTAGTATGGTTATCTGGAATAAAGCTAGATTAAATTTGCAGAGTGGTGAATTACTGAAAATAATGAAGTTGAGGCAATTCATTAATCTTTATTTACTGGTCTATTTTTTATAAACTGAATGAAATGGAAAAAAAAAATCATTTGGGGACCGATCAGATTGAAAAGGGTCTAACGTGAAGAGAAACATGGGGCTAAAACGTGTTTTTTTTTTTTTTCTTTTTAAATTATCCACAGCACTTTTTCTTACATGCCTCTGTTTTTCTTTTAGTGGCAAAGCATTTCTATAACACTGGTTGAGAAAGTTCAGATGATCGCTGTAATTCTAGGATCCCTGTTCTTAATAGCGAGTGTGACCTGGCTCCTCTGGTCAGCCTTCAGCCCCTATGCAGTATGGCAGAGGAAGGACGTCCTTTTTCAGATCTGCTATGGAATGTATGGTTTTATGGATCTAGTGTGCATAGGTAAGACCACGATGTTCAACGCTAACAAACTGTCAGTAATCCGTTTCTTCCAGCTCTTACCGTTTCCATCAGTCGGATCGAACCTAGAATGTGGTGGTTCACGTGATCTTGGTTCTCTAGCTCATTAACTGCCCGGGGCACCACAATCCACCACTTTTCTCAAAAAACATAGCATCTCTGTTCCCAAGTAATCTGAAAAAAAAAAAAAAAAAATGAACAGGATAATGCCCTTTTAAAGTGGTTTATTTTGCATCATAAAGAAGGAGGAGTTGAAATTATTTGGCGGTGGGTGATGGAAGGATAGTCATTTAATTTCTAAGGAAGAACAGCATCTAAATCCCCCTCACGAAGCTGGGAAGGTATTGACTAATGTCAATGGCCATAGTGTGCGTCCGGGGAGAACACAGATACTTGGAGGTCTTACGTCGTGGCCTGGCAACCTCAGACTCCCCGCCCAGGACGTAAAGGGCTCCTTGGAAGGGTAAGGACTTGGGGACAGTTTTCCTTGCCGTTCTGTGCTGCTTAGTTTCACTTATTACATTTAGTGGTTCAGAAGAGGCAAAGGATGGGACACTTTAGCCAAAATAGACGGTACAGAAAAGGTTCTTTACGTGTTTCACTGGCCCAATCACACTTCCCTTGTGCCATGGGAAAACGGAGGCCAATTCAGGCAGCATCTCCTTGTTGTGTATGAGGTGCCACAGGCATGCGATGGTGACCAGTTGGCACCAGCGGACAGGCATGGAGAGCAGCCGTACCTTACCCAGGAGAGCCCCTGCTCCGATGTGGCACACAGCTTACGGGGTGTAAAACGAGGAAAGTACGGTCCGAGGACCACCCTTGGCCGCAGCAGCATCTGCAGCACCTTGTAAAGAAATGCACGTTCTCAAGACCCGCCCCAGACCTGCCAAATCCAACACTTCAGGGTACCCCTCTCCAGCCACCGTCTGTGTTCACAAACTCACCGACAGGCAGATGATGTGAGAGCCACTGGCTTCAGGGAATGGACTCGACCTACGATCAAGTGCCTTGGCTTCTAACCCTGGCCTCTGCTTGGAGAGGTCGACCTTGTCTCTCTCTATTCCCTTTTTTTTTTCCCCTCACCTATAAAAATGAGAATCAGCTTCCACAGCACACAGACTTAAATAAAGGGAAAGACTATTATAAAATAATGATGTAACTGGGAGTTGTAGATTAAGTGTGTTTGAATGAGACACAAACACTGAAAGACTTGAAATCACTTAAAGTAATGCCTCTACTCACAAAAGCCTTTCAATTAGCAGCAATTTCAATATTCTCAGTCAGTTTTTCTAAGAGAACTTTGTACATTTAAAAACTATGACCAGCTGGAATTTCACCTATTTTTCTTCTTTTCTCCATTGTTACTAACACAAGACTAGTAAGAAAGAAAAGTATAAAAGTTTCAAGTCAAGAAGGAAAAAAGAATGGAGGGAGATGTCATGAAAAATATGTAAACTGAGCAGATGTGGCCTGAATAATTGGGCTAATCATGTATGTGAACAATCTGCATTAAATGTGATAATACATATGTAGGCATTTGGAAATTCCAGCTCTCTATTCAAATAAACCTCTGGGGTATGGCTCTAAATTGAGACGGATTACAGAATTGTTCTACAAATCCCTCAACAAATTCAGAAATAGTGTTTTCTGTCTTTCAACATAAAAATTATAAAATGTGCTATTCCATTGATATTTAGAGATGAAAAATGAAAGAACCATTAGGCTCCCAATCTGACCTGAAGGGAAAAGAATTGCAGTTGACTTTATTACAGCTCTGAAAGGGACAGGCCTTTCTTGCTTAGGAAATCATCTTCTTGAATTTCATAGCTTGCATTTAATATTGAGTTTTTAGATCTTAAAGTTTGATTGCTGATGTCAGTCTTTTAATCAAGATTATTAGGATTCTGGTTTTAAGAGCACATACATAGGAACTAATGATCTTTTTGACAACATAAGACGTATTTGGGCCTCCCTTCTGAAGTGTGGGTGTTTGCCCGTTTTATAAAGTTAAGTTTCTTAGGAAGAAAAACCAGTGGACATTTTCCTGGAGAAGCTTTGGAGAGTGAGTTTTCATCTAGGTTTTAAATATTGACAATCCTTTTCATTGTCTTTTGGCTCATCGAATCAAAATCCCATCATTCAATGATTTCTTTGTATATTTTGAAAAATATTAAAGAATTCAGATTGAACAACAGTGTTTATTTCACTTTGCAATGTCATTAGTTAGACCCAGAAGTGAAATGAAAGTCACTCAGTTGTGTCTGACTCTTTGCCACCCCATGGACTGTAGCCCGTCAGGCCCCTCTGTCCATGGAATTCTCCAGGCCAAAATACTGGAATGGGTTGCCATTTCCTTCTCCATTTTGGATCCAGAGAAAAGCTTATTTTTCCCCCAAGAAATTGGAAACCTATTAGAGTTAGAAAGCAAATACATGTAGGCTACCAACAGCCAGCTAGATCATGGCAGGTAATTATTCCTGCTAACATTTCAAATTAATTAAAATGTCTGCTAACTAAATGTAGACAGTAACAAAGTAGCTTACATTGATTATACCTCAAATACCCATGACTGCAAGACCAGAGTCAGAGTGAAAAGCATACATCTTTGTGTCCAATTTGTTCAGTTCAATCAGCTTTCTAGGTGTCAGACACAGTGCTAAGTGCTGGGAATGCAAATGAAAGCCGGTCACTTTCCTGCCCTCTAGGAGCTCCCAGCCACTCAGGCAGGACAGATGTAAGTAACTAGAATTCAGCAGGATGTGCAGTGATGGACTTAAGCACAGGAGATGGTGGTTGGACAAAGTGGGGGGAGGTTGACACTGGTTGTTTTATGTGGGAAGGGAACTGTTTCAGGCAGATTTCATGGGGAAGTGATAGCTGAGCATGCTGATAGATGGAGAGATGCTTGGCACGTGGGGAGATGGTCCCCTTGTCAGTACTGGAGACTGTAAGATTAGCTCCCCATTTGGAAGGCTTTAAGGCAGCTGGAAATATTCCCATATTCCTGTTCGTCTAAGCTTTTCAAACTTATTTATACCTAAACGGAAAAGGAGCAGATTGACAGTTTCATAAATGTTCTTTTTAAAAAATATTTTTGTGAATTCATAGAAGATTATTCCAGAATCAAAACAATGTGATAGTCCAGTCAGGGTAAGTAATGTGTTGTAGTCAGTCACTCAGTCGTGTCCGACTGTTTGTGACCCCATGAACTGTAGCCTTCCAGGCTCCTCTGTCCATGGGATTCTCCAGGCAAGAATACTAGAATGGGTTGCCATTTCCTCCTCCAGAGGACCTTCCAGACCAAGGGATGGAACCCATATCTCTGGCATCTCCTGCATTGGCACCATTCGGGAAGCCCACATAATGTTTAGAAAGAGAACTTGGGGAAATTTACTTATTCCCAAAGTTAATTTGTTACTTTCATTTATTATCAACTAATATATCTGCTTTCCCAAGATCCAGTTTCTTCTTGCTGTTAAAGTTTTGAATTCTCCCAAGGGTCTGGGTACCTTGATAGTTTAAATACCTGGATCAGGGCTGTCCAGGAGAACTTTCTGCAATGAGTTAAATGTTGTGTATCTGTGTTGCCCAGTACTGTAGACACTAGCTCCATTTGTCTGTTGAGCACTTGAAACGTACTTAGTGTGAATGAGAAACTGAATCTTAAATTTAATTTTATTGAAACTTCACTTAACCACCTGTGGCTCATGGCTACCATATTGGACAGATTTCTAGATGATGGGATGGTAAATGTGTAAGGGTTTGATCAACAAGTTTCACCTTGTCTTTATAAGCAGGTTGTACTTCCTAAATGATGAAGTAACTCTGTTTCATGAGATGAATAAAGTGAAAATGAGTGCAAGAGGATTGGGAAAAGGGTATTAACAGTGAAAGGGTGGTGGTCCAGAGGTAGACAGAAAGCTGTCAGAGGGAGCTGTCTTAAGGAAATGGAAGTACAGAGAGATGTAACTTTAGCTTATATTTGGGGAGCTCTTTTAAATATTTAAGTAGATGGCATTCAGACGATGACTATGTACTAGGAAAACTAATATAAAGGATCTAAATCACCAAGATACTGTAGCCCAGGGACAGCAATTTAGGGAGAAGTAATAGTCACAGTAGGCTCACAGTGGCTCCCTCCTAAGAAGTTTTGCACAGTAGACACAGAAAGATAAGTCAACTCAGAAATTAAAAGCAAATGCCTGGCAGAAGCCTCTAGGCACAGAATCTGGTTCTCAGCTCCATACATGGCACATAGAAAAAACAACACTCCCGCTTCTATTGGCTGTGTCCCTCTAAGGATGCTTGGACCACGAGAGGAATATGTTTCTGAGTGACTCAAAGAAATGAGGGATTGAGATATGACCATAGGATGCGGAGTCATCTGATGAACTTGCATCTGGAAAGTGAGGGCTGTTACCAGGTCCCCTCGGTGTCTGGTGACCCTGAGGAGGCGAGTTCATTCTCTCATAGAAGCAGTAAGCTAGAATGAAAGCCTCATCAAGTTCCCTGTTACATGGGATTCCCGAAGTAGAGGGAGCAGTGCTTATACCTAATCTCATGCACACGTCAGGTTAGTGCCAAAACCACGTCTGGAAGATCTGTATCTTCCTTGGAATGATAAGGGGAGGGTGATGAGGGTTATGGCTACAAAATTTAGAAATCTGGATCACTGTTGTTCTTTTAAAAAATTTTGTTAGTCATCCAGATAATATAAATATACACATATTCAGATTAAAACACCTTTCGTGTTTACAATTGCAAAATATATAAAGTTTAAAAAAAAAGACCCTTTCCCTCCCACTGCCCTTTTTCATGTCCCTTCCTGTGCAGAAATGTCCCCTCTGCAATGTTGATGTATATCTTCGAGATCTTTTTCACAGTTTCCTTTTTTGACATGGTGATCGGTAGTTTGGATTGTATTTAACACCATTAGAGTGATTTTCTTAAAATCCATTCTATGACCATCTCCTTGGAGAAGGAAATGGCAACCCACTCCAGTATTCTTGCCTGGAGAATCCCATGGACTGTAGCCCACCAGGCTTTTCTCTCCATGGGGTCACAGAGTCGGACACGACTGAGTGACTGAGCACATGACTGTCTAGGTTGGTGGGACAAGTTTATCTAAGAAAGTCAGAGTGGCCACACCGGACCTTGCTCCTGTGAGGCTTGTCCTGTCTGGTGTCTTTTAGGGCCATCAGGATTACCATGTGCAGCTTTCAAGAGCAGGACAGTGTAAATTCCATCTTATAATTTATCTCATTATTTCAAAAGCATCCTGCGAGGTAGTTCTGGTTCCTGCTCATTACATCTGTGTGTGTGTGTGTGTGTGTATGTGTGTGTGTGTGTGAGTACGTCCTCTGTTCTGCATGCTTGCACTTGAATTTGAGAAATAGAATAATCAGGAGAGTCAGCAATAACAGAATTGGGACATTAGCCATAGAGCCATGCGACAAAGGGAAGCGATTTTTCTTAAAGCAATTTCTGGGAGTGTTTACTACATGAGAAAAAGAGATTGAGACGTGAACACCTTTCAGCGTTAACAGTGTAATAGGTGTAGAAGAAACTGACCCCAGAGCTCCTGAATGTGTTGGAGAAGGCGGGAGTCTTGGGAGGCAGTGATCTGGATCACCCCTGCTGGATTTCACTTTCCAAGATCTTCAGAGCAGATCCAGTGTTTCAGTATTGTATTCAAAAATAACCCCAGACATACTAGAATGAGGATCAGATCAAAGTGCCTTCTTCTTTCTGTATCAATTATAGTCAATACTGAACAGTGCTTCTTCTGCAGAAATTTCATGCTCTCCAACATAAGGTTTTCCTAAGTTCAAGTACAATTTTTTTTAATCTATATAAATTTTTGTATCTATCATGGCCCTTTTGAAAATCTGTTTTTCATAGTTGATAATATATCTAGCTAAAGCTACCCAGGCAAATGCAAGAAAACTATTTAGAGTTACCAGTTGATAACTTTTATTCACATTTCATTCTAGAACTTTGGAAGAACAAATAAATACAACAGATTCCTGTGGTCTTGGATTGACGATATTAGACCTGTATTTACGGTTTAAAAGGCACAGTAATTCTCTTTAAAAGGCACAAATTCTCTTGCTTTTGACATTGCTTCACTTCTCTATTTTTTTGCCTTCAGGCAGAACAGCTAAAAGTAACACAGGGTTTAACATTTGATTGATGGGAAGTGTAAAATGCAAATTTTCAATTTTTTTTTTTATATTATATGTGGAAAGATGAAGAAGTTTGACAGAAAATTTCAGGATATTCAGAGTCTTGGTTACAAGGAATGAATCCTTGCCATGGAGGATGACCAGTGTCTATTTCATGGCAGGGTTGTTTTCCCCTAAAATGATGCTTCTAGGTCATCTTCCTTCCTGTGGCTGGATTTCAACACATACAACCTAATTACATAAGCGAAGCATAATTGAGAAAGTGAATCAACTAAGGGAAGAAAATCCTAATGCATTCTGAACAAAATATAAATGACATTGAAACCATCCCCTGTTTAAAATTTTCCATGCTTTCTGGCACTTCCCAGCATGATTCAGAAGTTGACAATATTTCTTAGAGTATTTTAGGTGAAAAACACATTTACTGAAGGAAATTAGTATTGGAATGGAAACATGCCACAATAATTTAGAGCAGAAAAAAAAAATGGGTTTACTGAAGAGCACTCCCTGGAGGGCTCCCAGCTCTTACCTTGTCACATGGGGTCATCACGAAACAGAGGTGTGCTTGAAAGGGCAACTGTTGGTGAGGTTTGTAAAATGTGCAGCCCCTGGGTTGTGATAGAGAGACAGAATTTTCTTCTTTAAAAAAAAAAATGTATTGGAGTACAGTTGATTTACAGTGTTGTGTTAGTTTCAAGTATATAGCAAAGTGAATCAGTTATACAGATATTTTAGATTGTTTTCCCATATAGGTCATTACAGAGTATTGATTTGAGTTCCCTGTGCTATAAATAGGTCCTTATTACTGATCTCTTTTATATATAATAGTGTGTACATGTGAGAGACAGCATTTTCTTAAGCTGTAGAGTATGTATGGATAAACATAAAATTTGTCGAATAGTTTCAGGCAAAAAATGTAGAATTACCGAGAGTACACTCGATTTCACCAGACTCTCTAGGGCCTGTGAGGTCCGGCACAGAGCAGGTGTGGATGCCCACCAGGGTCAACTCTTGCCTGGTCTTCCCAGCGGAGTGCCTGGACCACAGAGTCCAGTTTGACCTGACTTTGGCATCTCCACCTGAAGAGGCTTTCTCTGTGGGATGTGGGGATCCCTCTTCTCTTCTTACCTTCTGCCCAACCGCACAGCCCCAACTCTTTCAAACCTGTCAGCAACTTTGATCATGAGATTTCAGATCCACGTGAAGTAGACTTTTTTGGTGGGAGAAACCCACCTTGCAACACAGTCCACCCTGTCCCACCCCAGTCACCACCAGATCTGGGATCTGAGTCACTGGAATCACTTGGGAAAACAGTGCTTGGACTGCCAGTAGGTCCACATGCAGCCCTGGGGAGGGGACGGGGATGTGAGAGCTTCTTGCGTGCCCTTCTTGGCACTCTGGGTTGCAGTGGATGGTGGGGGTTGTGGTTGCCTTTGTCTCACACCTATTTTCATAGGAAGCACGGATGTGGGTGCATCTGCGTGAATCATAAGACGTGGGAAGAAAAGAAGCTCAACTTAAAAAGCGTTTGGCAAAATAACTAGAAAAGTCAATTAGCCCAGTGCTTCCTTTTTGAATCTTCCTATCACAGTTTTCCCTCTAGACAGGAAAGGACCAGTCAGCCACCTCGGCTCCATTTCCTTCTGTTTCCTGGTCTATAATTTGATCGGGGACCAACACGCCTCCAGGATCTCAGTTTGGCTACCTGGGAGACCTCGGCCCAGCTGCTGACTTAGGACAGACAGAAACCTTCTTCTCTAGCCCGGAGCTCCTCTGGGTTTCCCTTCAAACATCTCCCCAGGGGAAGACTGGGCTGGGAGGTTGGCCAAGCTGGCTGGTCTGTTACCCTTGCAGCCAGGGCTGTTAACCAGATTTGAATGCTCTCCTGGTTTGTTTAGAATTATTTCTTAGAGCAGAATTTCTTTACAAGCCCAGATCTTTTTTCCTGATTTCAGAATATGTTGGCATGCTTCATGCCCCCAGGAAATGCCCCAGCTTCGCTTAGAATCTAGCCAGGGCCCTTGGAGGGAGAGGCAGAGTGGCCCCTTGTAATTCAACATCATTAGGGGAAGAATAGCTCTTTACCCTTTATATGCTGTGAGAAGTAGGCAGTTATTATCTCTTTACTCTGGAGGTACAAATTATAGGCTTGTCTATGCCTTAATCATACTGATGTTTACCAGTTTTTCCAAAGATTACTATCATAGCTGCTTATTAGTGATACTGCTGCCTTTAAAACCCCAGGGAAGAAAGTAGAAGCGATCTTGCTTTTGCTGCTTGCCCTCAGGGCTGTGCTGAAATGGTCTCTCAAAGTGAATTCACTCTTCCAGCCCTCCTCCTGGCGGAGAAAACCCAACCCCAGACCTTCACTTCCTGTGACCGCATACAGTTCAAGTATTTTTTGGAGAAACATGGACATGATTAGCTGAGCAGCAGACCAAATATATTGTTGTTGCTGACTTTTGTTTCTTCTTTAGGAAAAAGTGTGAATCTTTTACCTCTCTCAATTGGTGGCTCAGACGGTAAAGAATCTGCCCACAATGCAGGAGATGCTGTTTTGATCCCTGGGTCAGGAGGATCCCCTGGTGAAGGGAATGGCAACCCACTCCAATATTCTTGCCTGGAGAATGCCATGGACGGAGGAGCCTGGAGGGCTACAGTTTGCACGGAATTGCAAAGAGTCAGACACAACTGTGCCACTAAGCGCGCATGAAATTGGGGGCAGTTTAGCCAAACAAGTATTAGTCATCCTTAATGTATTGTACAAGTATTGGGCCAACCTTAATTGGGTATTTATTGTGTCCCAAGCCTGGAGCACAGGCTAGAGATACAATTAATTCAGAGTCTGCTGCCTGTTTTTATTATCCAAGATCTAAGAATGATTTTTACATTTTGAAATGGTTGAATAAACATTAAAAGAAAATTATTTCATGACATACGGAAATTATGTCAAATATAAATTTCCATGGCCATAAAAAATGTTTTGTTGGAAGCCAGTCATATCCATTCATTGATGTGTTATCAATGAGTGGTTGCAGCCTCAACAAAGAGGGACTGTGATATCTGTGTAACCTATAGTGCTTACTGTCTGGCCCTTTGCAGAAGAGCTTTTGGGCTATAGCATCCTCTCTGCTCTCCAGCTGCTGGCGAGAGACAGTCAGGGAAATGAGCAATTAAGACACAACATGCAAAGTGCCAGGAGAGAAATATATGTGAGAGCAGATGGGGGAAGGGTAATCATCCTTAGGGTTGGAAATTTGAGCTGGGGGTTTATATCTGGTAGTTGAAACCAGCGTCTGCAAGGGAAGTGATTCAGGAGAGCTGAGCAGCATTTTGAAGCAGACACAGAGCAAGCAGAGAGATGAGCGTGGCCAGAGAAGGAGAGAGTGGGGTCGGGTGAGGTGAGGAAGGGACTTGGGGGCGGAGGAGCAAGCGGCTGACAGTGCCAGATGCTTTATCAAGAGTAGGTGAAATCAAGCCAAAATGCATCACTGGATTTGGCAGTGTGGGGGTTGGCTGGATAGACACGGATTGCAGAGAATGGCTGGGGTAGGCAGAAGGGGCTCAGGATGTAAGTTTATAGATCATGTTTGAAAAAGAGCACAGTTAAATGAGGGTAGAATCTAGGCGTGGGGGTGTAGAATTGAGAAAAGTTGCTATTCACTTGTTTTAATGGCGAGGTGAGGTTTGAGCAAATGTTGAGAAGACAGACTCAGAAGGAATCAGAAGGCAGATTGAAGATCCAGGAGGGGTGGGATAGCTTGATGCCCTTGAGGTGCAGAGATGGAACTCAGCACTCAGGAGAGGGGTCTGTCTTGCACAGGAAGGGTCCTCCCGACCCTGAGATGGGCAGGCCGGGGAGGAGAAGGTGGACATGGCTGTAGATGCCTCTTGCGCTGCTCTGGGAGAATAAACAGAAGGACCTCCTTGCAAAAGATCTGTTGCTCAGGCAGTAGGTGGATGTGTGCTCAGTCTGTCAATCATGTCCAACTCTTTGTGACCCCATGGACTGTAGCCCTCCAGGCTCCTCTGTCCATGGGATTCTCCAGGCAAGAATACTGGAGCAGGTTGCCATTCCCTCCTCCAGGGGACCTTCCCGACCCAGGGATCGAATCTGCATCTCCTGCATCTCCTGCTTGGTAGTAGGTCATGTGGTCATCTGCTGAGATGGAGAAAGCACCGTGTGGGGAGAGGAGTCTGTTGAGAGCATTATAAGTGATGGTCAGCTGCAGAGAGCTTTGGGGAGAGGAGGCTGAGCCAAGAGGCATGAAGAACCACAGGACATGGCTGAGTGCCCTCCTGAGGCTGGGCCAGGGGTGCCCCAGTCTACAGGGCTAGGAGACTGTGTGTTTTTACCCATTAGGGCTGAGGAGTGCCTGCAGAGGGGTGAAATGGTGAGACTAGGCTAGGATGAGGCTTTATATCCAGAGTTGCTGGAATACCAGCAAGGGCGAAGATCAACCTTGTCCTTCACCTTGAGCGGTGGAGAGTGATTACAGGATGGGATTGCTTTCTCAGTGACTGGGAAAGGAACCAGAGCCAGGAAGATGCTGACAGATTAGGGGAAGATGATTGCCCAATAGAGGGGCTTGAGGTCATAAAGAGGCGGAATAGGGTACATTCATTGAAATGAAGTAGTTCAGTTGGTAAAGAATCTGCCTGCAATGCAGAGAAGGCTCGGGTTTGGTTTCTGCGTTGGGAAGATCCCCTGGAGAAGGAAATGGCAACCCACTCCAGTATTCTTGCCTGGAGAATCCCATGGACAGAGGAACTTGGCAGGCCGCAGTCCATCGAGTCGCCAAGAGTTGGACACGACTTAGCGACTAAACCACCACTACCTTTAAAATGAAGAAAGTGGATGAGTGAGAAGCCCTGGAGGTGGTTGTTGCCAGCAGTGCTGGAGAGTGTCAGGGCTTGTGGCTGGACCAGGTTCTGGAAGGGAGAGGCCTGAAGTGAAGGAGGGACAGCAGAGGGTAAGAGTTACACAGGTCAGATCACAGTCAAGTCATCCACATGGACGAGAAGGGGGTCGGTCTGTGGGGCTACAGAGATCCAGGAGCCAGGGAACAAGTCATCCGAGATGGTTGGGAGCAGCTGAGGGGTCAGCAGGGGACATTCCTTGTGATTTCATTCTGTATGTGAGCTTGCATATGTGTGTGTGTGTGTTTCGTGTGACTTCACTCTTTCTCCAACTTGACTTATTTCCACGAGAGCGGTTGTGTGATTTCTAAACACATGAGGCTTGGAACAATTGCAGCAACTTTAGAGAGAGCTGAATATATCCCTAGGCTACTCTAAAATGAGGTTATTAAAGAGGCCAACTCAACTTGGACGTGGGAAGTTTTCCTTGGAAGAGAAAGCAAAGGGGACTGTGGTAGTGGGAGCGGTGACAAGAAGCAGCTCCCCTAAGTTCAGAATCTGGACGTGGTTCATCAGAACTGGTACCCGGTCTTTGGGGACCTCCTGACTTCAGACTATTTTGCAACCAAGAACTTTCTCACCAAGGAGAGTGTGAATGCGATGATTTTTCTAAACTATGTTCCTACTTGGAGCACAAGAGGATTCAGGGCCGTGGGTGTCCTGACAGGGTTCCTCTGGGGTCATGAGGAACCACAGAGATGAGCATATTTCCAAACATGGTGAAAGGAGGTTTTCAAAACAAATCTCCAGTGATGACTAAGATTATGTTTACTCTGATCCAAGCAGTGTTCTAAGCACTTTACCTCGATTTTCACACACAGTCTTCATAACAACCCTATGGGGTGTAGGTACTCTTCTCCTCATCTCAGAGATGAGAAAACTAAGGCACCATTAACTAGTTTCCAGAGGCCATACAGATTAGAAGAGGGACCCAAGATTGGACACTGTGGCTCCAGAGCCTGTTATAGGCTGAGCTTGAACTGGTAATTTATAAAATGTTCCTGTCTATTTAATAAACTGAAACTACTTCTTTAGTTACTGTCTCAAACACCTAAGGTATGATACCAGAAATAAATATTTCTTTTAACTACTAGCTTTAGATCAGAAATGGAGAAAAAAATTTCCCTAAAAACCCAAAGTAATTAGCTATTTTGTGACTCTTTAATTTATTGTTAATTAATAGAACAAAAATATACAGAAACATATTAAAGATAAAATATTTAATGTTACCATACCAAAATCCATTTCTCGCTCCATTGTTTTAAGTGAAGCAGTTTCTTGATAAGAATTACTTATGTAAAGAATCACTTCTCAACCTTGAATTTTCTTGCTAGATCACAGAATAGAATATTAAGGAAGCCTAAGGTCTGAGCATTTTTATATTCAGGTTAAAAATTCTAATTAACATCAATTCAAATATATCAAATTTAATTGATATTCTCAACTACAAAATATTGCTGATGTTATGTGGATGAAGTCAAAGAGTTATACATTTTACTTATGCTGAGATGACAGCTTCTGTTTGGAATATTTACCCACAGTCTGTGTGATTTAAGAGAAATGAAAAGCAAAGTCAACAAAAGTAAACTAGCCTATGTCAGGTCCAAAGATAAACAGGTTTTAATTAGATATTTCAATTAAAACTTCTAAAATATTTTTCTCACCCCATGAAATGGAACAATCAATACATGTATTGTTTACCCGTAAGGTTAATAAAATCATAATCTGCAAGTTTGCAGTAGACAGTTTACCCATCGGAGATGGAAGGGAAATTTGCATATTCATATTTCAGCTTGCCACTAAGAAAAGTCCACTAATAGCCTCCTCAGAATTGGCTTTGGTCCAGAGTGTGGGAAACAAATGGAAATCGACCAAGGTAGATCCTGAATTCTTAAAGAATTAATTCACAGAAGGTAGACATATCTTTAAATCAGATGCTGTAACACTGAGGTATGCAGAGTTATTTATTAATGTTTTATATATTGTGAAGGTCACTACAGTCCTCCCATCTCCTACCCAGATGCAGCCATGCACACTTTAGGGTAAAGGTCAGAGGAGAGCTGATCATCACAGCCTCTTGTGTTACTGAAGAAAGATTCTGACTGTCTAGTCATAGTCAGGTAATATCCCTCGGGTCAGAGGCACACATGTGAGGACAAGCTTTGGCCAAGGATGGCTCCTGAAATCTGAGTTCTTGCAGAGGAGTATACTGGATCAGGCTTCAAGGGTCTAGCTCTGATTCTGGCTTTGAACGTAACTGCGGCCCATTGGTCAAACTATGTCACTTCTCTGGGCTTCAGAGACTTTATCTCTGCACATGAACAGGTTGGGTTAAATCATACCCAGTATTTCCTGATTTGGAAATTTAGTTACTATGTTTGCCCACTTCATATCTCTGTGGTGCCAGGTGTTCCATCCGTCCATGATTTGAAGGACAGAATTGGAGTTGCATTCAAATGAAATTAAGCCAATTCTCGTGAACACTTCTGGTTACAAGGAAACTGTGTGTCTGTGCGCTCCGTCACTCAGCTGTGTTCGACTCTGTGACCCCGTGGACAGTAGCCTCTCTGTCCATGGGACTATCAGTCCATGGGATTATCCTGGCAAGAATATTGGAGTGGGTTGCCATTTCCTTCTCCAGGAGATCTTCCTGACCCAGGGATTGAATCCCAAGTCTCCTGGGTCTCCTGCATTGGCAGGTGGATTCTTTACCATCTGGGAAGCCCAGGGGAACTCTAGGATATCTGTATTATATATTTAAAAAGTATTGGACTCATTCCTTTATGTCTTTTATTGAAATAATAATATCCACAAATCTTTTTTTTCCTCAAGCCCTGTTGGGTAGAAACTTAGATAATATAACAATTCTTCTCTCCAGTGAATTCTTTTAATCCTTTTTTTTAATTAGCATACTGTGTATTTTATAATGTATAATAAGTTTGCAGCTTTTGAGGAGTATTCTGTGAATACACCTATGGTAGATTTGTGCTCCAGGGCTGGTGATTGAAAGAGCAGAAGAATCTCCTTTCTACTGAGGAAGAAAAAAAATCATTAAAATAATTAATTGATGGATTGGTTTTTTAGCAAAGCAAGTGGTCAGAAAAATGGCCAGCATTTCTTTTCTTAATTCTCCTGTTTTGTCTGGAAATAGAAGAGAAGAGTATCCACATCTGACTCTTAGGCTTTTTGGTCTGGCACAGGCATTTATAACTATATCGTTCATGATTGTTTAACTCAAGTAAACATTTGATGAGCAAGCCAACAGGATAGAGGGGGAGGCTGCTACAATTTGCTAAGGCTAAAACCAACACTTGTAAAGAATTTTCACTCTTCTACTTCTGGCAGGCTGTGTGTGTGTGTATGTGTGTGTGTGTGTGTGTTTTGAAAGGGGTGGGGCAAAACCCACTGTTATGAAATAAAGGCCCAAATCTTTAAACGCTTTTCATTTCTATCTTGGAATACATGTTTCAGTTTGTCTTTGGTATCTCCAGGCATTACTCTTAACTTTTGAAAGAACAGTACTGGAGAGATTTTGTGTTTTAACAGCACTATTGCGCCCAGATGGAGTCAGTCTTGTCATCTTTTAGATTCCAGTGACAGTTACTCTTCTCTTTCTCATTCCCTTTCATTTAGCAAAGGTTTATTGAGTTCCTACTATATATCAGCAATTGAAGTAGAATTAGGGTTCCTGTCCTCAAGGAGTACATGGCTGATTGGGGTCACAGACCTAATATTCTCTCGTCTGTGGTTTTATCTCAGATTTGCTAAGAAGACAGAATTAGCAGAATTCAATGCAAGAGGATAGCCTAGCCTAGGCGATCTTTGGGTTTTAGCTTAACTGATTTGAGGGGATGGTAATTAGCTGAAATAAGGATGGTAGGTTGAGAAGGAAATCCAAATTATGTCAGGACCTTCTAGAAAAGGGAGGGCTTCCCTCATTGCCAACTAGTGAGAGGTGATACTCCATGTTAAAGTTTGCCTTTGCATCTTGTTCTGTTCCCAGACAGTTTTGTCATCAGCATTGAAGGGGCAGCATGAATGTGCTCTTTGCATCCGGGCTGGTGACACAGATCTCACTGAGTGGAGAGGAAGGTGTAGAGGGCGACAATGTTGTAAAACAAACACTGTGAACTTCCTTTTGTGTGCTCCCAGAGGTGCAGTCATTTAGGGTCTTCACTATGATCATTTCCTGGGTGCCATTCTCTACTTTGAGGATGCAGAGGATTAGATCATCCATATTTAGACATTAGCCAGTCTCTAGCGTCAGGTGTTTCCATGTCATGAGAAGTTTCTGAATAATTTGTTGTCCTTATCTCATTTCTTGTGCAGATTTTATTGCCAATGTTCATGATGAATCTGTTTTTGAACCACTGAGCTTTAAACTCTTATGACCAGCCTGCCATTCTCAACTTGGTTCTGGGGGTGGGGGTATATCAAAATATAATAATCAACAATAGAAAAAACAACTCATCTTTAATAGATATAAGTGCATTTATGTAGGATATTTCTTTTTATCATTTGTTACGATGGGCAACACTGCAAATTTGTATTCTGAAAAATCCCCATATGTAATCAGGACACTGTATTGATAGCTCCCAGAGGCCTAGATTTAGGGTATCAGAATGATCACTTTCTTTTGTGAATTTAGTGATTTCTGTAATTGAATATGTATTGTCTTTTAGTCTTTATGGGCTTCCCTCATAGCTCAGTTGGTAAAGAATACACCTGCAATACAGGAGACCCTGGTTCGATTCCTGGGTAGGAAAGATATGCTGGAGAAGGGAAAGGCTCCCAGTATTCTTGGGATTTCCTTGTGGCTCAGCTGGTAAAGAATCTGCCTGCAATGCGGGAGACCTGGGTTCAATCGCTGGGTTGGGAAGATCCCTGGAGAAGAGAAAGGCTACCCACTCCAGTATTCTGGCCTGGAGAATTCCACGGACTGTATAGTTCATGGGGTCACAAAGAGTCAGACATGACTGAGCGACTTTCACTTCAATCTTTATATCTCTATTTAAGTTTTGTATTTTTGCACTTCTTTTTGTTTTTCTGATTTTTGTTTTACTTTAACCTTCATATATAGTTGAGTCCAACAAAACCCATTCAGTATACATAGAAATAACTTGTAGTTATTTCTTCAAGATTCATATTAACAAGATTCAACAATGGAAGAGTGACTTTTAAAGTGATTACCTCTACACTTTCGTCTGAGTTTCCATAACTGTTGGGCATTTAACTGTTGAGTATCTTAGGAAAATGTGAAAGAAGAATTAATGCATTTTATTACATTCTAGCAAAGATGCCCTCAACAGAAAGTATCTTGGGCCACTGTCTTATTTGGTTAACCCTCGTTGGTGTAACCACACTCTGGTCTTCCCCAAGTTCCTCAAGGGGAATTAAGTAGTAATACTGGGGCTACTTTATGAGGTTGACTCTAATCCACTCTAATCTGTTCTTCTTAAATGGAGTTAAAGGGGACCAAAAGTCACCATTCTGCTGATGGTACACACTGACTTTTCAGAATGACACAGGTTATATTTACAGAGTTCAGTTACATGGAAACTCACTGAGAGAGAGAGAGGGAGAGAAGAAGAATCTTGGCCAGGGAGAATAGTTAAATTTAATTGAGAAATCTTGGACATTTTCACAATCAAGAGAGCCTTTTCAGGGAGAGTGGTTAAATTTAATTGAGAAATCTTGGACATTTTCACGATCAAGAGAACCTTTTCTGGCCAATTATCTGCTGAGAGTTCTTTAGCTTTCCCAAGGGTCTCTGTGACTGAACCACACACAGGCCTTTAGGTTGTGTTATAATTAGGATCTTGCATATCTTGGGACAGCTCAGGATGGGTACCGCTTACCAGATAGAGAGCGCACCACTCACAGTGTTGCCTGCATATAAGGTTCCTCAACACTTTTCTCTCCTAGGATGAGGGCAAATGGAAGGGGCTGTTTTCTTGGCACTCCTAGAGGTGAAATAGTGTTGGTGACATACAAGGATATTAAAAATGGCAACTAATTATATCACTTTGCCCAAGTCATAGTCTCTGGGACTTAATTTACTCATATTTTAAATGAGGGTGATGTAGTTTATATACCAGGTCTGTCTTGGTTTGTTTGAACTGCTATAACAAAATACCACAGCCTGAGTGGCTTAAACAATAAACATTTATTTCTTATAGTTTTGAAGGTTGTGGGAAGTCCAAAGTCAAGGTGCTGGCTTACTCAGTCTGGTGAGGGCTCTCTCCGTGGTTTGCAGACAGCCATTTTCTGTTATTATCCCACAGGGCCTTTCTTTGGTGCATGCACACACACACACACACACACACACATTCATTTGCACACAGAAAACTCACATCTCTTTCTCTTTGTATAAGGGCATTAGTCACTCTCAGGAATTATAACTCTAATTACTTCCCAAAGATCCCACCTCCAAATACCATCATGTTACAGGTTAGTGCTTCAGCATATGAATTTGGGGAGATATATTCAGTCAATAGAGTGATCTTTCAGTTGGTCATTATGTGACTAGAAGATACAACCATCCTTTGGGAATTTACCATGAGTAGGCTTGTAGTACTCAAGGGTTACAATTAGACAGATTTGGGCTTCAGTCTCAGAGCTGATATCATCATGACATTGGACAACTGGCTAAATCTCTCTAGGTCTCAGTTTCCTTAACAGGGAAACTAACTACTCAAAAATGTACCTATTTATAGAGTTGCAGTCAAGATTATGCAAGAAATGAAATGATTAGACTGGTGGTTTGGTAGTTAATACCAACATTTGTTTACATTTGACCACAAAGTTTGCAGGTCTCTGTTAACTGTAACTTGCCATTTGTCTATGGGCTTCCCTGGTAGCTCATCTGGTAAAGAATCCACCTACAATGCAGGAGACCCTGATTCAACTCCTGGGGCAGAAAGATCCCCCTGGAGAAGGGATAGGCTGCCCACTCCTGTATTCTTGGGCTGCCCTGATGGCTCAGACTGTAAAGAATCTGCCTGCAATGCGGGAGACCTGGGTTTGATCCCTGGGTTGGGAAGATCCCCTGGAGAAAGGCATGGCAACCCACTCCAGTGTTCTTGCCTGGAGAATCCTCATGGACAGAGGAGCCTGGTGGGCTGCAGTCCATGGGGTCACAAAGAGTCAGACATGACTGAGCAACTAAGCACGGCACAGCACATTTGTCTAAATTGAAATAAACACAGACAAATGGTGTATATGTCTGTGTGCACACGGATGCATACGTTAGTCTGTGTACCTTGAGAGTCTTCCCATTATTTCTTGGGCAGTTAGCTAATTTTCTACTACCACATAAGAATTTCAACTAGCACACTTTCAAATTTGGGATATATTTTACTTTCGTAAGCACTGTGCCCTTATTTCAATGAACCCACAAACTATTTAAACTTTTCTCTTGATAAAGATTATTTCATAACAAAATGTTCCTTTGTACATCAATAAAGGGATGCTTTAATTAAATGCTACTGGCAAGAAAATGATTTAAAAAAACAAAACAAAACAACCAACCACACACACAGGGACACCTACACACATATTCTCCTCAAGTCTCAAAACTCTAAGTTCCCATGAATCACACCGTGTTGACATCTTTGCCATTAATAATGTAGCAAGGACCATAAAATGTTTAATATTTACATTTTCTAGAAATTATCATTGCTTTTCACTTCAGAGTTAGTGACTCAGATGAAGTAAATCTAAGCTTGTTTTCCTATGACCTAATATGTCAAGATGACAAATTCATTTCAAGGCTTAACTTGAGGTATGAGTCAGAGAGTGGCTAAGGATAATGTGAAGTGATCCATTATTAAACAAGAGGGGACCAATCATCAGGAGGATTCTCAACACATGAACTAGAATGAAATAAATCCTTACCTCTGGATTTCAATGATCATAGTAGTCATATTTTCTCATGAACACTCATGAACACAAATGGTATTTGCCACAGCTTCAAACAATCTAAAGGAGAGAGAGGGAAAGTGTACATTACAAAGGACAGTCTTGGGGTGAGATGGGGGGTCTCATATTTTGGTAAAATGAAAGCCTCTAGAGGATGAGGAGTAATTCCAGACATTTGTGGAGAATAAGGGCTTTCCTTATAGCTCAGTTGGTAAGGAATCCGCCTGCAAGGCGGGAGACCTGAGTTTGATCCCTGAATTGGGAAGATACCCTAGAGAAGGGAAAGGCTACCAACTCCAGTATTCTGGACTGGAGAATTCCATGGATTATATAAACCATGAGGTCACAAAGAGGTGAACACAACTGAACGACTTTCACTTTTCACTATGGAGAATAAAGCCAAGTCAAAACATCTCTCATAACTTGAATGCAATTAAGAAGCAGCTCGTGCAGGGGAAAACTTAAAGAGGACTTGTCTTCATGAGAACTTCAAGTAGTTCTCCTTTAAATTTAGTTCAAAATGTACTATAAAGACTTGTGGGATTTATTTCTGCTTGTTGGGTAGATTTATGTATTTAGGAAAAGGCTACCAGGAATATATTCCCAGAAAATGATTTAAGCTCGAGTAAATGATCTGATTTCTGGTCTTTCAAAGGAAATCAAGAAAAAAGACTAGGATTCTATGAAATGAGTGGATTTCCCTGGTGAAACCAGCCCCCCATTGCTGCCCTTATCCAGAATGAACCTGTTTCAGACCATAATGGTCTTGTGATTAGTGTGAATGAATGCCCCTCACCACCCTTGTGGCTCAACTGGTAAAGAATCTGCCCACAATGCAGGAGACCCCAGTTTGATTCCTGGATTGGGAAGATCCACTGGAGAAGGGATAGGCTATTCACTCCAGTATTCTTGGGCTTCCCTTGTGCTCAGCTGGAAAAGAATCCACCTGCAATGTGGGAAATCTGGGTTTGATCTCTGGGCTGGGAAGATCCCCTGGAGAAGGAAAAGGCTACCCATTCCTGTATTCTGGCCTAGAGAATTCCATGGGCTGTATACTCCATGGAGTCACAAAGAGTCAGACACCACTGAGCGAATTTCACTACACCACATAGATTCACTATTGATTTTTAATTAATGATAATATCTTGTATTTAGATAGTTACCATCCCCAAGGAAATCTGAGTGCTTTATAGTTGATCAGTTTCAATTTATCTTCATAGCATCTGGTGGAATGTACAGATTAGGTATTCGAATCACATTTTAAGGAGGAAAAACATAATCAGAAAAGTTAAATTGTTACTCATGGAGATTTCAGAATGCTAATATTAGAATTATCAATTAAAACCTGGTAGTCTTGACTTATAATTCTGACTGTTTCCCCAAAACATCTGGTCATTTGGGTCAATTCTGATTATTCCTTAGGAAAAAAGGAATCAAACAATTGAATTGCTATGATTGACAAAAGTTTACATTTCTCCTTATTATTTCGGTGGTATATAATAATTGGGTTCAAGATATTTTTGTTTATGCATTTTTTAGTGGCCTATGTTAGTGCCTTTGGAATGCTCTTAAGTCATGTGCATTAGAAGTTTATCTCCTGGTAAGGGATAGGTGTTGCTAAGAGTCGTTCATAACATAGCAACTGAACAACAACAGAACGAGACAGGTATAAAATTTAAATTCTGATATTAGATAAGTATGATTTTTTCAAAGACGAGGTATCTCCATCACCTACCAGCAGTGTCTTAGTTGGCCAAAAAAAAAAAAAATTCTCCCCAACAAAAGCTTGTTCCAAACACTAACCCATTGTCCATACGGGAGGTTGTCATCATTCTTTCAGTCACCCATTCTTCTAGCCTTAAAAATGGGAGACTGATTTTCCCCCTTTTTGCATTTACAATTTCTGTCAGCTTTTCCTCTGGCAAGTTTATTCCTTTGTTTCTCTGTGTTCTACTGCTGACACTCTGCTCCTCACATAAATGTGGTAAAATCCTTATTTGTCTCCCTCCTTCTGTTGTCTGTTCCTCAACCCATCTTAGGTCAATTTTCCTAATAAATTTCCCATTATTTTTGAAATTATGAATTATTTGGGTGCATAAAAGCATATAGAATAATACATTGAACATTCACATCCCCACCACCGAGCTTAAAAAAACACGATACTAAAGATACAGTAGAAAGCCCTCTTTGAAGCCTCTCTCCATTTAATCCCCCATTATCATGAATTTAATGGTCATTATGCCCATGCACGTTTTAACATATTTACCACGTATATATCTATACCCATAAAAAATGTATAGTATTTCTTCACTCCAATCAATTATATTTCTAAAATTTTCATTTGGTATATGGCTTTGAGATTTCCACTATTGCCTCAAGATTTGTAGTGCATGTGACTTTGTTCCCTTCTGTTTCATTGCTATGATCCTTTGGATCACAGTTTATCCATTCTTTTCAGGATGGACATTGAGATTGGTTGTGATTTTTTTCTGCAAATACACACAAACGTATAAAACATTTTTTACATGTTTCCTTTTTCGTATTGATGAGAGTTTTCTAGGACATGCACCCAAGATTCTTAATGCTTGGAGGTGGTAGGATCTTCTCATTTTCAAATTTTGGTTAAAAGTGATTGTGTCAACTGACACATCCTCCTTACGTGCACTTTAAGAAAGACTTCGTTGGCCTCTCCTCCCACTTTCAGTGGAATTTCAGATTCCTCTAAGAGAAACTCCTTCTCGCTTTTCTATCTGAAGGGCCCTCTCCACCAGGGACTCCTTTTTGTAATGGGTCACAGATTCCAAAGCTTTTAGACTATACAGTGAAATGTAACTGTGTGGAAAATGCACGGTGTGCTGGGATCTCGGGTAGGCAGTGGAGATGGAGCCGTGCATCAGGGCACCACATGTACAGATGGCCAGTTTGCTGTGCCCGAGGCTCCTGTGTTATCTTGTTTACTTTCCCGAGAGTCTGTCTCAGAAATGTGTGGTCACCCGTTCACCGTATAGCAGCCAAAGCCCTCTGGAGCCCGCCTGCCTGGGTCTGAATCCCTGCTCCAATGCTGCCACCGTCTGCGCTTGAGCAACTTGTTTGTAAAATGGAGGACACGCTGGTGCTTGCTTCATAAGGGTTTGGTGAGAACTGAATGAAACGATATAAGTAAAGCCCTCAAAGAAAGAAAGTGAAAGTAAAAGTCGCTCAGTCGTGTCTGACTCTTTGCAACACCATGGACTATACAGTCCGTGGGATTCTCCAGGCCAAAATACTGGAATGGGTAACATTTCCCTTCTCCAGCGGATCATCCCAACCCAGGGATCAAACCCAGGTCTCCTGCATTGCAGGCAGATTCTTTACCAGCTGAGCCACAAAGGAAGCCCCAAAGCTCTCAAGAAGGTGCTTAACAAATATTTGTTGAATTGTTGAGGGGAGGAAAAATAATAGAAGGTTCGCTCATACCTCCTTTGTGTCATCGTTTTAGAAGCTGTGGAGATGGCAGTGAGCTTGACATCTGTTTGACAAATCCAGTTGGCAACACAGACCAAGCCCCTAACACATTGCTTGGCTCACAGTGAGCACTCAGGAAATATACGCTGATTGTACAAATGACAATGTACAAATTTATAATTTGTACAAATTCGTACAATTGTACAAATGATGGTTTCCTAGTGTTAGTGTCTCTCAGTCTTTTCTGACTCTTTGCGACCCCATGGACTGTAGCCCACCAGGCTTCTCTGTCCATGGAATTCTCCAGGCAAGAATACTCAAGTGGGTTGCCATTCCCTTGTCCAGGGTATCTTCCGGACCTGGGGATCAAACCCAGGTCTCCTGCATTGCATGCCGATTCGTTATTGTCTGAGCCACCAGGGAAGGGCTGATGGTTCTCCTAAGGCATCATAAATACCTAAGCCTACCCTGAGCCAAAATGAAGCAAGTAGTTTGTACCCAAGATGACCTTACTGTCTGCATGGTAGTAGATTCTTATTTTTGAATATTGACTACACCTGTGTAAGACAGCTAGTAGCTTGCCATTAGACATATTTGAGTAGTCAGAATACCAATTTGTTTGATGATGCTGAGTAACAGATAATTGACTGTTTCCTTAATGTCTTACTTGGATGCAAAATAGCATTCTTACCTTTTTGATGATGACCAGTCTTCCCCCCCTCCCCTACCCTTAAATTTCAGGTCTCATTGTCCATGAAGGCGCTGCAGTTTACAGAGTGTTTAAGCGCTGGCGAGCTGTCAACTTACACTGGGATGTATTAAATTATGACAAAGCCACAGACATCGAAGAAAGTAGCCGGGGAGAGTCTTCCACGAGCAGGACTTTATGGTTGCCGTTGACGGCTCTGCGGAACAGGAACTTGGTCCACCCAACCCAGCTGACCTCCCCAAGGTTTCAATGTGGCTACGTGTTATTGCATCTGTTCAATCGAATGAGGGCCCATGAAGATTTGTCAGAAGACAACAGCTCGGGGGAGGTTGTGATGAGAGTGACTTCAGTGTGACAGAGCTGAGAAGGTGCGGTGTGGACCACCCTGCACATTTTGGAATGTAATTGCAATGAATGGCAAAACCATAGCACTTCTAAAAACACACATCTATGAACTTTTTAAAATTTATGCTTTTTATATGAACATTTGAATTGCAAATACATTTTTCTGAAAAAAAGAGTCCTCCTGTTCTTTGCTTTCTAATTTATCACATCTTTTATAAGTTGGTACTTGAAATCATTATACGTGTTATTTAACTCTACTTGGTTAAAAGAATGATAAAAGTTATACTTAAGGTCAAAACTATTTTTTCTTGCTTGTTTTAAATATATTTTTATCAAACGTCGTGCTCCATGTGTAATTTTTCAGGCATGCTACGAATGGGGAAGAGTTTAGAATGCTGTGGGAAAATTTCCAAAGTGCCCATCAAGGACAAAGCAAAACATCCTCTGTGATGCTTGCACTGGTCCTCCTCATGCTTCCAGCTGGTTGTCAATCTAAGCGTGACTTTTTTGTGTGGGATCAATTAAACTGTCACCAGGAATGCAAGTCTTAAGAATTATGGCTTGTTTTCTAACTTCTGAAATAGTTCAGAGAGCTTATAAAAATACAGATGATTGGAATAAAAATAGTCTTACAGACATACTTCAAAGATACTGCAGGTTCCCTTCCAGACATGCAATAAAGCCAGTTTCACAACAAAGCAAATCATTCAAATTTTTTGGTTTCCCAGAGCATATAAAAGATGTTTACACTGTACTGCAGTGTGTTAAGCGTGCAATAGCATTAGTTCTTAAAAAAAAACAAAAACACCCAATGTACTTACTTTAAAAATCTAAATAGTGCTAGCCATCATCTGAGCCTTCAAGCTATAATAATAACTTCAAAGATCACTGATTCCAGATCACCATAACAAGTATAATAATGGGAAATTTGAAATATTGCAAGAATCACCAAAATATGACACAGATACATGAAGTGAGAAAATGCTATTGTGAAAATGGTGCCAATAACTTACTCCACACAGAGTTGCCCTAAACCTTTGATTTGTCAAAAATGCAATGTCCGTAAGGCACAATTTAAAAAAGAAATGAAGTGCAGTAAAACAAGATATGCCTGCACTACCAGGTCACATAGACAGGGCACCCTGCCTACTTATAACTGAAAAAGCTCACTAAAACGTTGCATCTTGAACATGTAATAATAACACTGCCTCATGTTTCCTTAACCCTCTCATAGACCAGCCACAATTATATTTGTTAATTATTAGTATCTTGATTTCTGTTGAGTACCATCTTAATTAGATTTTGTTTTTGTGAGAGCTTATATACCTACTTAATCATTTAAACACTGATTCTGTTACTTGGTTTAATGAAGTCCTGGGGAATATATTCTCCAGCAGTGAGAAGTGGTTCTCTTTTACTAGATAAGTATTTTTCAAGAGAAAAGAGGAAAAGAAAAATGAATCTCTTGACTCCCCAGGAACAGGTTGCAAAGTAGAGATACCTGGAGATTTTCCACCTTTTCCTCCTCCTCATGGAAGTAAATGGCACATTTTAACAGGTAATGACAGAATAGATGAGGAGGCAGGCGGTCCTGCTTTCATTGGAAACGAGATGAACAGGTAGGTCATTTGAAGTAACTGATGGTGAGATTTTTTAAAGCACATGAAATCAAATGCTTTACATTCTATTTTCTAAAAATAACCTTTGAGTGATTCATAATAGAACAGTTAACATTTACAGGTAACCTTGTGATTCATACAGAGCCAATTCTACTAAAAGTTGAAATAATATTTTCCCAGTTAATAAAAAAGCTGCATCACAAATGAGTTAAAGGGGTGAGCATTTGCAGAAACGTGAAGAAAGAATCAGGAAGTCATGAAAGAAGGAAAATTAAACTACTCTTTCGGGACAGATCTAGAAAGTGAGAGGATCTAGGAAGTGTTGATTGTTTGTACCCGATGTTACAGGAGCACAATCCCGGGTGAGGCACCAAAGGGCAGCGATCCGTCCTGTCCCCCTGCTCTCTGCCCTCGGTCTTGCCACCTGGGACAGAAAAGAAGACTGTTCATTTAATAGTGAAACCAGGGGTGCAAACTTGCTGGCAAAGCAGCAGTCCATGACTTGTGCCCCTGAGGGTGGACACTTTAATCACAAAGGGAGTCTTCAATGGCACCACATTTAATGCAGTGTGCTCTTGTTTAATTTAGTTAAACACACATTGAATTTTGGGTGCTGTTGTTTACAGCATGATGGTAAAAATACTGGATCAAGAGACTGTAAACACAGTGAGACTATCACTGCTCCACCCTTGGTATTCATATCAACCTTTGTATTCATACCAACCTTTGTATTCATATCAACTTCCCCCGAAAAGGAGGAGGAGGAGAGGGTGGGAGACTGTTTCCGTAACTCTGCATGGAGTGCCCAAGGCTGAGGCACCTGGAGATGACAAGGTACAGAGGGTCTGTCAACCAGAAAGGAAGATTCACCCCAGCTTCCCCTCCTTCCCACGGCCTTGCCCTATGGACACCCATTTTGCCCATACCTTCATCTCCCCTCACCATCTTCACAGGCCCCAACTCCTGACACACTCCCATACCCATACATGGCCCAAATCATTGCTGGAAAAGAATGTGGCAGAATTT
This sequence comes from Cervus canadensis, assembly GCF_019320065.1. NCBI lineage: Eukaryota > Metazoa > Chordata > Mammalia > Artiodactyla > Cervidae > Cervus > Cervus canadensis. The sequence goes on from NC_057401.1 coordinate 53,745,118, forward strand.
CCATTCAACAAAATGTTTGGTCCCTGAAATGATTACATAGAAACTCAAATTACTCTGGGTGGAAGGTGGGGTGGGTGCCTTGAGGGAACTAAACTTTCTGTTTCAAAATGAAAATTCTATGGATTCTCCTGGTGGTCCAAGCTTCCACTGCAAGGGAACGAAGACCCTGCATGCCATGTGGGGTGGCCAATAAATAAATAAATAAAAATTCTAATATGCTGTATCAGTTGTTAACTTCCATGATGATTCAGATGGTAAAGAATCCACCTGCAATGCAGGAGACCTGGGTTCAATCCCTGAGTCAGGAAGATCCCCTGGAGAAGGGAATGGCAACCCACTGCAGATATAAACAATTAATTTTCAATTGTGAATGCTGTAATCCAAGCTAAGGCTGTCTTAAATTTCAAAACCACTCATGGTAGAAAAAGAAAGTTGGAAATATTTAAAGAGTATTTTTCAATATATATAAATCTAGACCTGTATCCAGTCTATTTTCAATCAATAATCTGCAATACAAACATTGATGGGTCACCTTCTGTGTGCCAGACACTGGGAGCCGCGGCTGTGGAATGACCCAGGTTTGCAGGGAGACACACGACATGATATGGGTCAGGTTCCAGGTGAGTGAAAGGCAGTGGCAGTCCACAGGAGCAGTCAGGTTTCCCTGGGGCAACCAAAGAACGCACCACTGAGGAACTGGCAGGACCTGGGCATTGAGGCATGAGCAGAAGTTTGCCAATCAGGTAAGTGGAGAAGAACAGCTTGGGGGTAAAACAGAGCATGTCCCAGTAATGGTGAGAGATCTCACAAGGGGGAGTGTAGAGTATATCTGAAAAAGTGATACAACCTGTTGACTTGAAAAAAAAAAAAAAACACAACCTGAGACTTTCAAGTTAAGCTTTTGGGGGGCAAAATGAGGACTGCAGTCCAGGAGATAGCACCCCAGATAGCTCTGAGAGGCTCCTCTATAGAGGTGTGGGGCAAGGACAGTATGTATATATGTGATTTTGCTGAAGGGGGAATACATGCAATCAGGGCTTCCCAGGTGGTGACTCAGAGGTAAAGAATCCATCTGAAATGTGAGATATGTGCAGAAGATGTGGGTTCAATCCCCTGGTTGGGAAGATCCTCTGGAGGAGGAAATGGCAACCCACTCCAGTATTCTTGCCTGGAGAATCCCATGGATGGAGGAGCCTGGTGGGCTACAGTTCATGAGGTTGCAAAGAGTCAGACACAACTGAGTATGCACTACGTACGTGCAATCAAGCACTTTTTTTTTTTGGTGGAAAGTTTCTGCTGGTCTGTGAGGCTTCTGCTAGTCATGAGAAAACAGTCACCACTGTGAAAGGTGTCAGTGCTTTTCTCTATATGAGGAGATACAAGAACTAGGCTCATAGAACTCATAAAATCAGTTCTTGAGATTATCTATCTGAAGACATGTCCTGCCAGTTTTCCTGGAGCACAGAGTGCTTCATTTCATCCTTCAGGGAGTGTTGGAGGTCAGCAGCTGCAGCGGCACATGATTCAATCCTTGTGGAGGCAGATGGCAAGCACCCAGGGCAAGTGCCAATTTGTGGTTGACAAACCCTACGGAATTTGACTAGGTAGCTGGGACTGAATCCCACGGGGACCAATGAGAACATGGTGCTCAAGCATCAGGTGCTAAAAGCCGGCAAGGTCAACTCTGGGGGGAATAACTATCCTCCTTTGACCCCGTAAGTATGGCTAACACTCCCAGTTCTCAAGATCAGGGGCAAAATGTAATGAATTATGACCCTATCCTCAAGAGAGTTTGGAGACATCCTACATACAGCAGGCAGCAGGCAGGCACTATTGCTATACGTTAGCTACCATAGAAAAACTGGAGCATCAAATGGATTTTCCTCCTATCTCCCAAAAAACAGTAATTCTGAAGCCAAGAGCATGCTGAAGCTCTTGTGAAATAGAATATATATTTTTTTTATTAGTGACAATTTAGTTCAGTTCCATCCCTCAGTCGTGTCCGACTCTTTGCAACCCCGTGGACTGCAGCACAGCAGGCTTCCCTGTCCATCACCAACTCCTGGAGCTTGTTCAAGCTCATGTCCATAGAGTCGGTGAAGCCATCCAACCATCTCCTTCTCTGTCATCCCCTTCTTCTGCTGCCTTCAATCTTTCCCAGCACCAGGGTCTTTTCTAAGGAGTCAGTTCCTTGCATCAGGTGGCCAAAGCATTGGAGCTTCAGCTTCAGCATCAGTCCTTCCAAAGAATATTCAGGACTGATTTCCTTTAGGATGGACTGGTTGGATCTCCTTGCAGTTCAAGGGACTCTCAAGAGTCTTCTCTAACATCACAGTACAAAAGCATCAATTCTTTGGCACTCAGCTTTCTTTATGGTCCAACTCTCACATCCATATGAGGCTACTGGAAAAACCATAGCTTTGACTAGATGGACCTTTGTTGGCAAAGTAATGTCTCTGCTTTTTAATATGCTGTCTAGGTTGGTCATAGCTTTTCTTCCAAGGAGCAAGTGTCTTTTAATTTCATGGATGCAATCACCATCTGCAGTGATTTTGGAGCCCAAGAAAATAAAGTCTGTCACTGTTTCCATTGTTTCCCCATCTATTTACCATAAAGTGATGGGACTGGATTTTCATTTTTTGAATGTTGAGTTTTAGTCTAGCTTTTTCACTCTCCTCTTTCACTTTCATCAAGAGGCTCTTTAGCTCCTCTTCTCTTTCTACCATATGGGTGATGTCATCTGCATATCTGAGGTTATTGATGTTTCTCCCGGCAATCTTGCTTCCAGCTTGTGCTTCATCCAGCCTGGCATTTCACGTGATATTCTCTGCATATAAGTTAAATAAGCAGGGTGACAATATACAACCTTGACGTACTCCTTTCCCAATTTGCCAGTCTATTGTTCCATGTCCAGGTGGAACTGTTGCTTCTTGACCTATATATTTGTAATTCATACATATTTGATGTACTTGACATATATATTTCTCAGGAGGCAGGTCAGGTGGTCTGGTATTCCCATCTCTTGAAGAAACTTCCACAGTTTGTTGTGATCCACACAGTCAAAGGCTTTAGCATAGTCAATGAAGAAGTAGAAGATGTTTTTCTGGAACTCTCTTGCTTTTGATTCAGCATAATGTTGACCATTTGATCTCTGGTTCCTCTGCTTTTTCTAAATCCAACTTGAACATCTGGAAGTTCTTGGTTTACATACTGTTGAACCCTAGCTTGGAGAATTTTGAGCAGTACTTATTGACAGTACTTCTAAACATTTCCCAGAGTAAATAAATTTTATCATCTGACTTTTCTTAAATATCATTAAAAAATATTTTAATTCTATATGTTTAACTAAAAATATACCAAAATAAAGTAAGGTCTCACTGTTGGCTTCTGTTTCAGTCTAGGACTGCTATTCTTCTTCTCTTTTTGATTTTTCCTTCATAGATAAGCAACATTTACATACTGTATTATTATTTTTGATTCTCAGTCCTTCTTTATCCATGAAGTTAGATCACAAAATTAATTTCTCTTTGCTTATCCAGAGTTTGATTCCTTATCATCTAGCAGCTTATCTTCAATTTAAACACCGGACATGTCTTGTCCATATTTTCCTTTAAAGCTTACTTTTTTTAGTTAAAAATTTTAATGATAGTAGATTGCAAATACCAGATATTCTAAAATTTTCTTTCCAAAATCATCCTTTATCAGACTTCAGTGGTGAAAATTTGGTTTTTATTTTTAATATATATGTTCATATAAATGATATAACACATACAGTATAAATTTATGTTCAGTATATTTAGAAATAATTGGTTAAAGATCTTAGGAAGATACTTCAGGCAGTTTAGTTGCAGTTTTTCAGTTCAGAAAAAAAATGTTCCCATCATGTTTGTGTGATACAGAATTGCAGCAGGTGCCATATTTTGTAATAAAGCTCAAAGCTCAGGCCTCTGTCAAACGTACAAAATAATTCACTGTCTTCATAAAGATGCTATTTTATACACGGTGAATTTGTGTTGCCAATTAGTCAAAGACTAATAAACAAAGTTATGTTAAGAAATAGTCCCTTAGGATCCAGTGGGGGGATGAAAACAATGCATGATTTCATGTAAAATTCTTAAAATTTTATTTTTTGGTCACACCATGCAACATACAGGATCCCAGTTTCATGACCAGGTATCAAATCTATGCTCCTTGTAACAGAAAGGCAGAGCTTTGACTACTGGACTGCCAGGGTTGTCCCACATCTGTAAAATTTTGATGGTGTATTAAAAAAAAATTACCCCAAAGCATTTCACATTGATTTTCTAAGACAAGTTAGCAGTCTCTTAATTTTCTTGAAGATTTATTATATTTTTGAGAAATTCTTCAGGGCTTAAAGGGGAAATCATCATAGTGCCTCAAGAAGAAGAAAGAGATTTGCTCTCAGACACACAGGGAGTGGAGTCTAATGTATATAAGTGAACAATGGTAACCCGGGCATTTTAAATCCTGCCTTATGGAGCCAGAAAACAGGAACATTCATCCCGGCCGCTGGACCACAGGAGGACATCAACCATGGATGCTAGCGGCCAGGAGAGAAACATCTTCCGACAATGCCACCTTTAGCACCTCGTCACAGCTGTAAGGGGCTTTGGGAATACATATCTGCCTAGAGGCTGCTATGGCAACAAGGACAATGTGGAAGGAGGCTGGAGATGCTCTGTGGGACATCTTCCTGTAACAGTCTTGGGAATGTCAGGAATTAGGAAGGATCCAAGGCATTGATTCAGAGACCAGGAGAAGACACAGTGCCACCCAAATTATGCTGCTCACAGTGTGATTGGCTGGGTTGGCTGCAGCTCTCAGGATGCTACTTCTGTAAATTCCCTTCCTTATTCATCAATCTTGCCTTAGACAAATGAGGTGGATTCATCCTTTGATGTGATGTGTGTGAGCTCAGTCATGTCAAACTCTTTGTGACCCCATGGACTGTGGCCCAACGGGGTCCTCTGTCCATGGGATTTTCCAGGCAAGAATACTGGAGTGAGTTGCCACTTCCTTCTCCAGGGGATCTTCCCGACTCAGGGATGGAACCAAAAGTCTCCTGCGTCTCCTGCAGTGGCAAGCAGATTCTTTACCACTGAGCCACCTGGGAAGCCCCTGTAGCCTGTTAAGCCATTGTTAAAGGTAGTGTGACGAGGCACCCAGCAGGCTGCTCCTGGTGGTGACATTACGAAGAACCAGCTTCCCAGATCAGCTGGACACACCCCTTTCCTTAGAGAAGTCGAGATCAGGAGAAGCAGCAACAATGAAAGGACAGGGAAAAGTGGGACGTGGTGGCAACAAGCCCAAGCAACTGCGCATGAGGTGACTTCAAGGGAAGGCCACCTGGGGATGGACACGAGACAGCCTGATTGCAAGAAGTTTGTGGTCTTGGGGAGGATGAAGTCAAGTATATTGGCAATTCACTTACTTAGAGTAAGTTCCCTACACGTGAACAAGTTCCATTCCAGAGCATGTATGTAAGTCCAATTTTGTTTGTAAGTCCAACAAAGTTAGCCTAGGTACCCAGTTAACACAATCAGCTAAATAGTACTATGCTGTAGTATGTCTGGACATCCCTCATAGCTCAATTGGTAAATCATCTGCCTGCAATGCAGGAGACCCAGGTTCGATTCCTGGGTTGGGAAGATCCCCTGGAGAAGGAAATGGCAACCCACTCCAGGATCCTTGCCTGGAGAATCCCATGGACAGAGGAGCCTGATAGGTCCAGGGGATTGCAAGAGTGTAGTATGTCTGTAATACTTTTCACACAAATACCACATGAAGAGCAAACAAACACAAAAATTAACATTTTCACTCTTACAGTATAGTACCCTGACAAATACAGTAGTACAGTACAATAGCTGGCATCCATGGCCTGGCATCAAGTGAATAGGCAAGAAGAGTTGCCGGAGGAGTTGGAGGAGGTGGGAGATGGTAACACTGAAAGATCGTCAGCAATAGGAGAGGAAGGCAAATTGCAATTCCATTCATGCCTGACGTTGACAGAATGTGTGTTTGCATCTTTGAAAGTCTGCAACTTGAAGGTTCGTATGTAGGGGACTTACTGTAGGTGGCTTAAGTGTTGTGATGTCAGAAACAAGAAAGGAATGCATAAGAAAAACTAAGGAGTCAGATGGAAGGCTCAGGGAAAATTTCCTAAATGAGGTAACCTCGAAACTGAGAATCTGAAGAATCAGGAGGCAGAGAGAGAGCTCAAGAGAAGGCAGAGTATCTGCAGAGGGGGAGGTGGTAGAATGAGCCTAAGTTCTGCTGTGAATTAGCTGAATCTGCATGGCTGTAAGACAGCAGTGTGGAGACATTCAAGAGGCATTCTGAAGTGTGAGTCCAGAGCTCAAGAGCAAGGTCTCTGCTAGAAGTACGTGTGTGTGTGTGTGAGAGAGAGAGAGAGAGAGAGAGAGTGAGTGAGTGATCAGCACACAGTGGACCAGCACCTGGGGCAAAGAGGAAGGGGCAGCCAGAGTGGGGAGAAAAACCAAGGAAGATGGATGTTTAGAAGCCAAAGGGAAAGCCTGCTTCAAAAGGGGAAAAGAGGTCACGAGTACTGGCATGCCAAGTCACTTCGGTCCTGTCCAGCTCTTTGCTGACCCCATGGACTGTAGCCTGCCAGTCTCCTCTGTCCATGGGATTTCCCAGGGAAGAATACTGGAGTGGGTTGTCTTGCCCTTCTCCGGGAGATCTTCCCAACCCAGGGGTCAAGCCTATGTCTCTTATGTCTCCTGCATCGGCAGGCATGTTCTTTACCACTAGTGCTACCCGGGAAGCCCTCAAGAGTATTAATTGTAACTAAAAAGTCAGGTGGAGACTACAAAGCACCAGTGATATTTAGCAAGGGGGCCTTGATAATCTCAACAGAAGTTGTTTCGGTAAAGTTGGTGGTGGGGAAGAATTTGTGATCCAGTTATGAATGGCAGTGAAAAGTACATGACAGCTGTGTTCTCAAAGCAGAGTTTTCTTTTTCCCTTAAAAAGGGTTTTCTTTCTCTCCTTCATTCCAGGAAGCAAGCAAAAATGGAAATAAGCTGACATGGGATGGGGTACAACTGAGAGGCTGAGATTGTAAATAAATGAAGAAAGGGACCTCCCTGGTGGTCTTGTGTTTTGGACTCTGCTCTTGCAATGCAGAAGATGCTGGTTGGGCCCCTGGCAGGGGAACTAAAATCCCACATGCATCTCGGTGCACCCAAATAATGATAAATTAATTAATTAAGTGAGGGAAGGAGATGACCCTTACAAGCTCCCTGAGGAGGGTGTGGGGGTGGGCAAGGATCTGGAGCTCAAATGTTCGTGTGTGTGCATGCTAAGTCACTTCAGTTGTGTCAGACTCTTTGCAACACTATGAACTGTAGCCAGGCTTCTCTGGAGCTCATAAACAGTATTCAAAGTATTCAAACTTTTACCTCAACTGGAGGGGAAGGAAGAAAGAGAAGCAAGAGGTGAGGATGAGTCTGTAGCTTTGGGGGAATAAAATTAAGGTCCCTCTGCCTAGAGGAGACTGTCTTCTTGAAATAGGAGCTGAGGCATCTCCAGCTCTATCCAAACCAGAACTGTTGGTCTCACCTCGAACCCTGTCATCATCATAGATGAAAATTGCACTCTTTCAGTTAGCTGCTCAGGCCAAAAATCTTGGTGTCACCCCTAAATCCTCTTGTGTCCCACAATAAGGCCACTAGTGAATTCTGTCATTTCACCTTGTAACATTTGCCCTGAGTCTGATCTCTGGTCATTCCCTCCCTTTCTGGTCTAAACCACCATCATCACTCATCAGGACCATTGTCACAGCACCCTTAGCCAGCGATATTGGGGTGAATATTTTTTCCCACAAAATTCATGTCCATATGCACCCTAGGAATGTGACCTTATTTGCAAATAGGTTTTTTACATTTATAACTAGTTAAGATGATAACAGATCTCTAAATCCAACAGTTGCATCGTCACATGAAGGCCATGTGAAAACACATAGAGACACAGACAGCCAAGGAGGAGGCCATGTGATGATGATGGAGGCAGAGACTTGATGTGTAACTGCAAACCAGGGACTGTTGACATCCACTGGGAGCCGGGAGGAGGTGAAGGAGAATGATCTAGTGCCTTCAGAGATCAGCCCTCCCAACATCTTGATTTTGGACTTCTGACCACTAGAACTGTGAGAGAATAAATTTTTGGTTTTTGGCATCCAATCCCATCACTTCATGGCAGATAGATGGGGAAAAACTGGAAACACAGATAGACTTTATTTTCTTGGGCTCCAAAATCACTGCGGACTACAACTGCAGCCATGAAATTAAAAGATGCTCGCTCCTTGGAAGAAAAGCTTTTTCAAAAACTAGGCAGCATGTTAGAAAGTAGCCAACAAAGGTCTCTACAGTCAAAACTATTGTTTTTCCAGTAGTCATGTACAGGTGTGAGAGTTGGACCATAAATAAGGCTGAACACTAAAGAATTGATGCTTTTCAAACTGTGGTATTGGAGAGTCCCTTGGACAGCAAGGAGATCAAACCAGTCAATCCTAAAGGAAATCAGTCCTGACTATTTGTTGGAAGGACTGATTTCATTGACTATTCAGTGGACTGATGCTGAAGCTGAAGCTCCAATGCGTTGGCCACCTGATGCGAAGAACAGACTCATTAGAAAAGACCCTGATGCTGGGAAAGATTGAAGGCAGGAGGAGAAGGGGATGGCAGAGAATGAGATGCGACAACAGAGGATTGGACGGTTAGACAACATCACCGACTTAATAGACATGAGTTTGAGCAAACTCCGGGAGTTGTTGAAGGACAGGGAAGCCTGGTGTGCTACAGTCCATGGGGTCGCAAAGAGTGGTACGTGCACAGGATTGAGTGACTGAACAATAGCAATTTTGGTTGATTTGCCCCAAGAAACTAATCCTCTCTTTTTGTCCCCCGACTGTCTCAGCTCAATGGAGCAACAGAGTCCTCGCATCCAAATGTAAATCAGGTCATGTCTCCCTCTACTCAAGTGTCCTCTTAGGAGGTCCCTTCCCTCTGAGCATGAAATCAATGTCCTCATCCCACAGGTCCCATGTGGTCTGCCTCTAGCTGCCCCTCTGCCGTCAGCTCTTCTGACCCTTCTCACAGCTCAGTCTGGCTCAAGCTGGTTTCCAAGAACATAAGGCACATTCCTGCTTCAGAACTTTAGCACCTGCTTTTCCTTCTGCCCAGAATACTCCTGCCCCCCAGTCCTTACAGTGCCACTTCAGCTTCTTCTTGTCAGGAGGTCCTTCTAGACCTCTTAAAAATGGCACCTTCCTCTCGGTTCCCTGACTCCACTTTGTTTCCCTGGCAAAACACTTCCTCACCCCACACAGCAGATGCCTACTTATTAAGTACTCTTTGCAGCCACACAGCTCAGGCTCCATGTCATCTGGGGCCGTGTCTGTTCACTGCTGCTTTCCTGATGCCTAGAAGGGTGGCTGGCCCAGAGTGGGTCCTCAACAATTATAGTTTGAGAAAAAATCACTAAATGAATCTGCTAAGAATAAAAAGGGAGAGGCTGGAATCAGAGGAGATTGTTGAAAGTACTTAAAACGGGTGAAGAATGGGAAAGAAAGGGGCCTGAGAAAGAGACGGACTGCTGGAATATTGACGGGACCACTGACAGCAGACCCTGTGAATTCACAGTCAGCCCGGTGAGAGCCACACCTGAGCACAAAGAGGGTTCGGTCGTGCCAAAGAGGCGCTGCTCACCACTATGTCCCTGATTAACTGGCTAGCCTTTGCATTAAGAAATCATGTGACAATTTTTAAAGCAAAATAAAGCATGGTCATTGACCTGCTAGGAGACTGCACTGCATGGCCTAGTCAGATTAGATAACCTCTAAGGTCAGGAAGCAACAGTTAGAACTGGACATGGAACAACAGACTGGTTCCAAATAGGAAAAGGAGTACGTCAAGGCTGTGTATTGTCACCCTGCTTATTAAACTTATATGCAGAGCACATCATGAGAAACGCTGGGCTGGAAGAAGCACAAGCTGGAATCAAGATTGCCGAGAGAATTATCAATAACCTCAGATATGCAGATGACACCACCCTTATGGCAGAAAGTGAAGAGGAACTAAAGAGCCTCTTGATGAAAGTGAAAGAGGAGAGTGAAAAAGTTGGCTTAAAGCTCAACATTCAGAAAACTAAGATCATGGCATCTGGTCCCATCACCTCATGGGAAATAGATGGGGAGACAGTGGAAACAGTGTTTGGGGCTCCAAAATTACTGTGGATGGTGACTGCAGCCATGAAATTAAAAGATACTTACTCCTTGGAAGGAAAGTTATGACCAACCTAGATAGCATATTAAAAAGCAGAGACATTACTTTGCCAACAAGGGTCCATCTGGTCAAGGCTATGTTTTTTCCAGTGGTCATGTATGGATGTGAGAGTTGGACTGTGAAGAAAGCTGAACGCCAAAAAATTGATGCTTTTGAACTGAGGTGATGGAAAAGACTCTTGAGAGTCCCTTGGACTGCAAGGAGATCCAACCAGTCCATCCTCAAGGAGATCAGTCCTGGGTGTTCATTGGACAGACTGATGCTGAAGCTGAAACTCCAATACCTTGGCCACCTTATGCGAAGTGTTGACTTATTGGAAAAGACCCTGATGCTGGGAGGGATTGGGGGCAGGAGGAGAAGAGGACGACAGAGGATGAGATGGCTGGATGGCATCACCAACTCGATGGACATAGGTTTGAGTAAACTCCGGGAGTTGGTGATGGACAGGGAAGCCTGGTGTGCTGCGATTCATGGGGTCGCAAAGAGTTGGACATGACCAAGTGACTGAACTGAACTGAACTGAAGATGTCATTAACCATAACACTTGCCAATTTTCTTCTTTTCTTCCTTCCCCTCCTTCTCCTCCTTCTGTTCCTTCTCCGCCTCTTCCTTCTTCATCATTCTTCAGCAATACCACCATTATCAAAATCCATAATTTATTTCCTTTTTTGAGAAAACAGAGCTCTTCCTGACTGTCACCATTTCAAAAAAGAAAAAAAAAAAAAAAAGGAGTATGCTTTATATTAAGCCTAGAAGAAGAAAAAAAAAATGTTCTCTTTCCTGAATAGATCATCTTTCCAACAGTTATTCTGCCAGCTAGGATCTCTGGAAAAGTTCCACAAATATCTTAAGGGCCTTTGTGCTTGAAGCAAAATCTCCTGAAAGGAAGAGGCCATTAGTGTTTTGGGAACACATAAGCCAGGTTGTTTACAAGTCCCTGATTGGATGGATTGGGCTAGGATTAATCTTATCACTGCATATAGAGTTGGCCTAATGGCTATTGAAATGAAAAAATCAATGTTTCATTATATCAGCTTCCTAGAGACTTTTCTGTGAGCTGCAAAAATTACCTATGCAATTAATGTTTAAACGCCCTCTGTAGAATATTGGTGATAAATTGTTGTTGTTTAGTCACGGAGTCGTGTCCATGTCATCCTCTGTTGCCCCCTTCTCCTCCTGCCCTCAGTCTTTACCAGCATCAAGATCTCAGCCTGGGCACTTCTCAGAAGATGAGAAGGAGGATGTTGAGGTATGTGACCGTGAAACAGACAAATAGTAAGCTCTGGCGTTAGTTTCCTGCTGCTGCTGTAACAAATTACCACTTACCACTAATGGCTTAAAGCAACACATCTTTATTATCATATATTTCTGGAGGTCACAAGTCCAAAGCGGGTCTTCAGGAGTTGAAATCAACAGGGTTCCTTCTGGAGGCTCCAGGGAAGGATTGCTCCCTTCTCTTTTCCGGCTTTCAGAGGCCGCCCACATTCCTTGACTTGTGGTCCCTTCCTCCATCTGCAAAGTGCATCACTCCAACACCACATCTCTTCTCTTACTTTAACTGTCCTGTGTCCCTCTTATATGGGCTCTTGTGATTACATTTGGTCCCCCAGATAATCTAGAATAAGTATGATTATAATTATATATATTATATTATTTATATATTATTAATAATCATCCCCATCTCAAGATCCTTAATTTAATTAAGGATTAAATTAAATTACCTGCCAAGTCTTTTTAGGACAAATTTGCCTGGTATGCCTATGGCAAGAGTGATCTTCAGTTTGTGCTCACCTGCAAGTTCATCATTCTCAGTGTCTAAACTTTTGCTAAGTAAGACTGCCTCTTCTAAGTTTGGGTCCTAGTTGGGCATAGGTACTGCTGGAAGCAGATGTTTCCTGAGATGCCTTCATCATATTCACATCATCAAATTATTTGCAGTAAAGCCTTTAAAGCATGCAGAGTCTAGGTCACCAGGGAGCCCAACAAAAGAGGGGGTGAAAAGGGAAAGTACTGTTCTGCTCTTACCTCCAGGACCCAGAGCAGCTGCTCTACTAAGAAGGCAAAGTCTTAAAAGTACAGGTTTTAGCTGTCCTACTGAAGGTTGCAATTTGTGTACATGCTCAGGCTCAAGGAAGAGCCATCACAGAACAATCTGCTTCAGTTTCTTCGTAATCCCTTTATGGCTCAGATCCCGCTTCACCCAGGGACTGTCTCTTGAATTAAGAAGCCCATTGGAATTCACGCACAATACAATGCAATCAGATAGACCTGCAAGCAGAATCATGTCACTCTCCAAATTTCCCTTGAGTTAGTTTTTGTTTATTTGTTACCCTTATTTAATTTTAGAATTTTTAAAGACAATCTTACTTGGCAAATCATGGATGAGGATGATTTTTAGAAGGCACAGCTTTAGAATAAAAATCAATTGATTACTTCTTTGAATGTAATTTTCCACTATCATAATTGAATATTATGACCTGTTCAAAGAGAGTGTATGATTTAATAAAAGCAACTGACATTAATGAGTCTTCACTCTGTGCTAGGCAGTGTTTTGTTGTTGTTCAGTTGCTCAGTTTTGTCTGACTTTTTGTGACCCCATGGACTGCAGCACCCCAGGCTTCCCTGTCCTTCACTATCTCCCAGAGTTTGCTCAAACTCATGTCCTTTGAGTTGATGGTGCCATCCAAAATGTCATCCTTGGACACCATGTTGCCCCCTTCTGCTCCTGTCCTCAGTCTTTCCCAGCATCAGGGTCTTTTCCAATGAGTCAGCTGTTTGATCAGATGGCCAAAGTACTGGAGCTATAGCTTCAGCATGAGTCCAATGAATATTCAATGAAACCAGCCCTTTCAATAGATATTCATGGTTGATTTCCTTTCAGATTAACTGGTTTGGTCTTCTTGCTGTCCAGTGTTTGGAAAGTTTATATTTCTATTTTATGGATGAAGGAAGTCTGGCCTAAGAGGTAAATGAAATGTGGAAGACTACCAGGTGGTGAGTGGTGAAACTGAGCACAGACTCAGGTAGCCTGACTTAAGTTTCTTTCTCTTCAACTCCACGATATTCCATCTACCACTTAGTTATTTTAGTTTCCCATAAAGGTAAAGCTGTCAGGGCTTCCCTGGTGGTCTAGTGGTTAAGACGCCACTTTCTAGAGCAGGGGGTACAGGTTTGATCCTTGGTCAGAGAAGTAAGATCCCACATGTCACAGGAGGCAGCCAAAAATTTAAAATGAATAAATAAAAGAAAGCTCTCCAAATCAGTTGTTTTCAAATTTCCTGAAATATCCAGATAAGGGATTTTAAAATTTCTATTAAACAAAGGTATTAAGATACTGCTTAATATGCTTTATAAACTTCCCCAACTTTCCTTATCACTGACACTTGTCTATTGCTTTGGCCTCTGCAAATACTGTTTCTTAGTCAACCCAACACCCACTCCCTACTCTCTTGCAACTGTCTCTTGCAACTGTATGTGTGTGTGCGCGTGCTAAGTCACTTCAGTTGGGTCTGACTCTTTGCAACCCAATGGACCATAGCCTGCCAGGCTCCTCTGTCCGTGGGATTCTCCAGGCAAGAATACTGGAGTGGGTTGCCATGTCTCCCTCCAGGGGATCTTCCTGATGTAGGGATCTTCCTGACCCAAGCCTCTTACACCTCCTACATTGGCAGGCCAGTTCCTTACCACTAGTGCCAAACGTGGGAAGCCCTTGCAACTATATATGTATACACACATAAAATTTCATAATTAGTTTCAACTTTTTGGCCAGGGATGGCAATGTGCCACCATTTGGGAAAAGATACATAGATACAAGCCAGGTAGGGTAACTGGGGGGAAGTTACTGGCTTCCTGATTAGAAGGGTCAGACTGATGACCCTCCCCCTCCCTACTTTGAATATATGTGGAGGCTAGAGCTGAAACAGCCTTCTGAAAATTTTAGAATAACAGAGCTTCAGACACATTGGTGCTAACATCACTGAACATTTGAACCAATGACAGCAACCACTTACCTCTTAGCTTTTTGCTATGTGAGTTGAAGGAAACTCTGTCTTTCATTTTCTGATTTGGTTTTGTTTTTGCAAAAAAAAAAAAAAAAAAGCAATCCTTTTGCAAACTGAACACCCAATCTTTCAGTTTTCCCTACCACTCCATTGTAGAATTTTCAGCCAGGAGTTTACTTAGTTTTTCTTAATCTCTTTATTTTCTTTAAAAGCCAAAATTCTTTGCTGAGTTTTAAGACCTAAAATGCAAGAGGACCTTGGAGGTATCCTCTTGAATCTTCCATGGACGTTTCATAGTGACAGGTTAAAAGCTCATTATTTTTTCCTTCTGTTCCTCAAATCCACCCCCACACCATATTCCTTTCTTATTAAATGGCATCACGACCCAACCAGTTGCCCAAGCCAAGATGTAGGCATCAATCTGCCTTCCTATGGATTTACTTCCTTGATCTCATTCAGCCCCATTTTATCCACACCCACTGCCATTCTCTTTAAAAAAACACCCTCACGACTTCTTGCCTCGCTTTCTTCAATAGTCTCTTATCTGTTCTCTCAGCTTCTAATTTTGCTCACACGAAACCCCATACTTCTGTCAGAGTGATTTTTCCAAGTCACAGATCTAATTGTGTCACTCACAGACTTAAAACATTTCAAAACCTCCTCCTTTTTGCCTTTAGGAAAAGATCCAGACTCCTGAAATGGCACCCAAAAGTTGATTTCTTTCTATCTATCCAACTTCTTTACCTGCCATGATCCCACCTGCTCCAGCCAGAACAGAATGAAGACTAAAAACCAGAATGGATCAATTGAAATGTATATGTGTATTCAGTCACTCAGTCGTGTCTGATTCTTTGTGTCTTTATGGATGGTAGCCTGCCAAGGCTCTTCTGTCTATGGAATTTCCCAGGCAAGAATGGAGTGGACTGTCATTTCCTCCTCCAGGGCATCTTCCTGACCCAGGGACTGAGCCCACATCTCCTTCTTCTCCTGCAGTGGTAAGCAGATTCTTTACCACTGCCTCACCTGGGAAGCCTATTGAAATGTATATACTGTAGCCCAGATGGTCAAAAACAAAACAAAAGGGATTTTAGTTTTTACAGGTGTGACTCTAGAGTTTTGGGGTCCCTACTTTCATTGAAAGTGCAGTTGGGGTAGGCGTGAGATGTTTAAATTTGCTGGTTAAGATAATTCAATCTCTTCTGGTTTAGAGCACAAGTTTCTAAATAAAAGCTGTATCTTGTGAGCAAATGTCTTTTTAAAAAAATAATTTTTAGCTCTCCTCCATTTTCTTCTCTATTGTTTAGGAGGCAAAAGGGAAAGTGGAAAGATTTGTATTATATACCAGTGTGGGAGGAAGATGTCTGGTCTGCGTGTGATCTTACTTTGCAGACTGACCTCAGTCTCATGTGTAGCTGATTGACCAAAGGGGCATTAGCCTTGGTGCCCACTTCCTACTGGCTGCTCCAGTAGCCCACATGCCTCCTCTCTTACTGTGGCTTCTATGGTGATCGCTCCAAGGGAGTTTGGCGATCACTCCTGGCTTTGTGTCCCACCAACCTGGGATCTCATGAGGATGCTGACTGTCTGAGGCTTACCAAGGTCCTTCAATCAATTCCTAGCAGTGGACTACCTGTCCTAGGGCATTTGATTGTCCGAGGGGTTGAAAACTCACTGCTAATTAACATTAATAATTATAACAAGTTATAGTTAATTATTAATTATAATAAATAGATGTGTTAATTCATTTTTTCTTATAAATTAATTCTATTATTTTAATGTGCTGTGTGCTCTAGTTAGTCACTCAGTCATGTCCAACTCTTTGCAACCTCATGAACTTTAGCCCACCAGCCTCCTCTGTCCATGGAGATTCTCCAGGCAAGAATACTGGAGTGAGTTGCCATCTCCTCCTCCAAGGAATCACCCCAACCCAGAGACAGAACCCAGGTCTCCTGCACTGCAGGCGGATTCTTTACTGACTGACTTTTTCCACCAGGAAAGCCCAGCAGCACAATGAACACACATTAAGCATACAGTTGATCAGTTCAGTTCAGTTCAGTCGCTCAGTCATGCCTGACTCTGCGACCCCATGAACTGCAGCATGCCAGGCCTCCCTGTCCATTGCCAACTTCCGGAGTTTACTCAAACTCATGTCCATTCAGTTGGTGATGTCATCCAACCATCTCATCCTCTGTCATCCCTTCTAGTTCTGCCTTCAATCTTTCCCAGCATCAGGGTCTTTTCTAAGCAGTCAGTTCTTTGCATCAGGTGGCCAAAGGGTTGGAGTTTCAACTTCAGCATCAGTCCTTCCAATTAATATTCAGGACTGATTTCCTTTAGGACTGGTTGGATTTCCTTGCAGTCCAAGGGACTCTCAAGAGTCTTCTCCAACACCACAGTTAAAAAGTATCAATCCTTCAGTGCTCAGCTTTCTATATAGTCCAATTCTCACACCCACACATGACTACTGGAAAAATTATAGCTTTGACTAGATGGACTTTTGTTGGCAAAGTAACGTCTCTGCTTTTTACTATGCTCTCTAGGTTGGTCATAACTTCTCTTCCAAGGAGTGTCTTTTAATTTCATGGCTACAGTCACCATCTACAGTGATTTTGGAGCCCCCTAAAATAAAATCAGCCACTGTTTCCACTGTTTCCCCATCTATTTGCCATGAAGTGATGGGACCAGATGCCATGATCTTAGTTTTCTGAATGATGAGTTTTAAGCCAAATTTTTCGCTCTCCTCTTTCACTTTCATCAAGAGGCTCGTTAGTTCTTCTTCACTTTCTGCCATAAGGGTGGTGTTATCTGCACACCTGAGGTTATTGATATTTCTCCTGACAATGTTGATTTCAGCTTGTGATTCATCCAGTCCAACATTTCGAATGATGTACTCTGCATATAAGTTAAATAAGCAGGGTGACAATATACAGCCTTGACATACTCCTTTCCCGATTTGGAAACCAGTCTGTTCATGTACAGTTCTAACTGTTGCTTCCTTACCTGCACACAGATTTCTCAAGAGGCAGGTCAGGTGGTCTAGTATTCCCATCACTTTAAGAATTTTCCAGAGTTTGTTGTGGTCCACACAGTCCAAGGCTTTGGCATAGTCAATAAAGCAGAAGTAGATGTTTTTCTGGAACTTTCTTGCTTTTTCGATGATCCAGCAGATGTTGGCAATTTGATCTCTGGTTCCTCTGCCTTTTCTAAATCCAGCTTGAACATCTGAAGTTCATGGTTCACATCCTGTTGGAGCTTGGCTTGAAGAATTTTGAGCATTACTTCACTAGCATGTGAGATGAGTGCAATTGTGTGGTAGTTTGAACATTCCTTGGCAATGCCTTTCTTTAGGATTGGAATGAAAACTGACCTTTTTCAGTGCTGTGGCCACTACTGAGTTTTCCAAATTTGCTGGCATATTAAGTGCAGCACTTTCACAGCATCATCTTTCAGGATTTGAAATAGCTCAACTGGAATTCCATTACCTCCACTAGCTTTGTTTGCAGTGATGCTTCCTAAGACCCACTTGACTTCGAATTCCAGTATGTCCGGCTCTAGGTCGTTGATCACAGCATCGTGATTATCTGGGTCATGAAGATCTTTTTTGTACAATTCTTCTGTGTATCTTGCCACCTCTTCTTAATATCTTCTGCTTCTGTTAGGTCCATACCATTTCTGTCCTTTATTGTGCCCAACTTTGCATGATATGTTCCCTTGGTATCTCTAATTTTCTTGAAGAGGTCTGTAGACATTCCATTCTGTTGTTTTCCTATATTTCTTTGCATTGATCACTGAGGAAGGCTTTCTTATCTCTCCTTGCTATTCCTTGGAACTCTGCATTCAAATGGGTATATCTTTCCTTTTCTCATTTGCCTTTTGCTTCTCTTCTATTCACAGCTATTTGTTAGGCCTCCTCAAACAACCATTTTGCCTTTTTGCATTTCTTTTCCGTGGGGATGATCTTGATCCCTGCCTCCTGTACAATGTCACGAACCTCTGTCCATAGTTCTTCAGGCACTCTATCAGATCTAATCCCTTGAATCTATTTGTCACTTCTACTGTATAATCATAAGGGATTTGATTTAGGTCATACCTGAATGGTCTAGTGGTTTTCCCTACTTTCTTCAATTTAAGTCTGAATTTGGCAATAAGGAGTTCATGATCTGAGCCACAGTCAGTTCCCGGTCTTGTTTTTGCTGACTGTATAGAACTTCTCCATCTTTGACTGCAAAGAATATAATCAATCTGATTTCGGTGTTGACCATCTGGTGATGTCCATGTGTAGAGTCTTCTCTTGTGTTGTTGGAAGAGGGTGTTTGCTATGACCAGTGTGTTCTCTTGGAGAAACTCTATGAGCCTTTGCCCTGCTTCATTCTGTACTCCAAGGCTAAATTTGCCTGTTACTCCAGGTGTTTCTTTACTCCCTAATTTTGCTTTCCAGCCCTCTATAATGAAAAGGACATCTTTTTTTGGGTGTTAGTTCCAGAAGGTCTTGTAGGTCTTCATAGAACCATTCAACTTCAGCTTCTTTAGTGTTACTGGTAGGGGCATAGGCTTAGATTACTGTAATATTCAATGGTTTGCCTTGGAAATGAACAGAGATGATTCTGTTGTTTTTGAGATTGCATCCAAGTACTGCGTTTCAGACTCTCTTGTTGACTATGATGGCTACTAATTTCTTCTAAGGGATTCTTTCCCACAGTAGTAGATATAATGGTCATCTGAGTTAAATTCACCCTTTCCAGTCCATTTCAGTTTACTGATTCCTAAAATGTCGATGTTCACTCTTGCTATCTCCTGTTTGACCACTTCCAATTTGCCTTGATTCATGGACCTAACATCCCAGGTTCCTATGCAATACTGCTCTTTAGAGCATTGGACTTTACTTTCATCACCAGTCACATCCACAACTGGGTGTTGTTTTTGGTTTGGCTCCGTCTCTTCATTCTTTCTGGAGTTATTTCTCCACTGATCTCCAGTAGCACACTGGGCACCTACTGACCTGGGGAGTTCATCTTTCAGTGTCCTATCCTTTTGCCTTTTCATACTGTTCATGGGGTTCTCAAGGCAAGAATACTGATAAGTATTGACAAATGTATACACCTGTGCAACAAATGTTCCATTGAAAATGGAGAACATGTTCATCACTGCGGAATGTTTAAGTCCCTTTCCAGTTGGTTTCTGTGCCTGCCAGAAGCTGCTGTCATATTTTCTATTGAGATGGATGAGCATTGGCTGTTTTGAACTGCATGTAAATTAAATACATACACTCTCTATATTACAGTATGTGTACTTTATACCAGATAACTTTTGCTCTTCAAAATGTTTTTGAGATTTATCCACAGTATGTGTGTATCAGTTATTTGCTTTTTTGTGTGAGTTTGTGAGTAGTACATGTCTATACATGAACAGACTCTTTATCTATTCTTCTTTGATGGATGTTTAGACTATTTCCACTTTGGGTTTATCACGAAGAAAATGGGTGTGACCTTTCTCACATAAGTCTTCTGTGAACAAATATTTTAAGATATGTCTCTTGGATAAAAACACCTAGGAGTAGAATTTCTGCTTATAGTTTAGTTATGAGAACTTTTAGTGTAAGTAAATCCTCCAGTTTTGTCAGTTTCTTTCATTACATTTCCATATACACTTTGAAATCATCTCATCAATTTTACAAAAGCAAACAAATTCTGCTAGGATTTTGTTTTGCTTTACATCAAAGTCATAGATGAACTTGGGAGCAAATAGACATTGTAAGATTATTGAGTCTTTCAACACATAAACACTCATTTAAGATTTCATTAATTTATCTCATTTACATTTTGCTGTTTTAAGTGTGAAGGTCCTTTGCATATTTTCTTAAAGTCATTTCTAAGTAGTTTATAATTTTATGGTTTTGTAGATGGTATTATATTTTATCTGTTTATTTGTTGCTAGCATGTAGAAATATATTTATTTGCATAGATATTCTTTGAAAAGAATTGATGCTTTCAAACTCTGGTGCTAGAGAAGACTCTTTTTATTTATTTTTTTTTCCATTTATTTTTATTAGCTGGAGGCTAATTACTTTACAATATTGTAGTGGGTTTTGTCATACATTGACATGAATCAGCCATGGATTTACATGTATTCCCCATCCCGATCCCCCTCCCACCTCCCTCCCCACCCCATCCCTCTGGGTCTTCCCAGTGCACCAGCCCTGAGCACTTGTCTCATGCATCCAGCCTGGGCTGGTGATTGTTTCACCCTTGATAATATACATGTTTCGATGCTGTCTCTCAAAACATCCCACCCTTGCCTTCTCCCACAGAGTCCAAAAGTCTGTTCTGTACATCTGTGTCTTTTTCTGTTTTGCATATAGGGTTATTATCATTTTTCTTTTTTTTCTTATGTATGCATTAATATACTGTATTGGTCTTTATCTTTCTGGCTTACTTCACTCTGTATAATGGGCTCCAGTTCATCCATCTCATTAGAACTGATTCAGATGAATTCTTTTTAATGGCTGAGTAATATTCCATGGTGTATATGTACCACAGCTTCCTTATCCATTCATCTGCTGATGGGCATCTAGGTTGCTTCCATGTCCTGGCTATTATAAAACAGTGCTGCGATGAACATTGGGGTGCACATGTCTCTTTCAGATCTGGTTTCCTCAGTGTGTATGCCCAGAAGTGGGATTGCTGGGTCATATGGCAGTTCTATTTCCAGTTTTTTAAGAGATCTCCACACTGTTTCCATAGTGGCTGTACTAGGTTTGCATTCCCACCAACAGTGTAAGAGGGTTCCCTTTTCTCCACACCCTCTCCAGCATTTATTGCTTGTAGACTTTTGGATAGCAGCCATCCTGACTGGCGTGTAATGGTATCTCATTGTGGTTTTGATTTGCATTTCTCTGATAATGAGTGATGTTGAGCATCTTTTCATGTGTTTGTTAGCCATCTGTATGTCTTCTTTGGAGAAATGTCTGTTTAGTTCTTGGCCCTAGAGAAGACTCTTGAGAGTCCTTTGGACAGCAAGGAGATCAAACCAGTCGATCTTAAAGGAAATCAATCCTGAATACTAATTGGAAAGAATGATTCCAAAGCTGAAGCTCCAGTATTTTGGTCACCTGATGTGAGCAGCTGATTCATTGGAAAATACCCTGATGCTGGGAAAGACTGAAGGCAGAAGGAGAAGAGGGCAGCGGAGGATGAGTCACTAATGCAATGGAGATGAACTTGGGCAAACTTTGGGAGATGGTGAGGGGCAGGAAGGCTAGGCGTGCTACAATCCATGGGATTGCAAAGAGTCGAACACAACTGGCGACTGAGCAAGCATGTAGAAAAAATTTGTTTTTCTATGTAGCCCTTAGGTCTTGAGATGTAGCTAAATTCCCTCCTTATTCTCAAAGAGGATATTCTCTGATCCTGTTTTGTTGTTGTTACCAACCTGATGTTCTCTACATGCACAATCAGGTCTGTAACTATAAATAATGACCATATTATTTCTTTCATTCTACTAAATTTTAACTTAATTTTTCTCTTCTTTGTCTAGCTTCTAATGGAAGAAACTTAGACCATGAATTAATTTAAACCTATAATCCTTTTAAATATAAGCACTTAAAGCTATGAATTTCCCTCCAGGTGCTGTTTTAACTGCATCCAGTATATCCTGACATATCCTTTTCCTTATCATTCTACTCAAAATATTTTATAATTTCCCTATGATTTCTTCTTTGATCCATAAATAATTTAGAATACGTGCTTAATTTTTGAAACATTTACAAGCTTATCGCTATCTCATGGCTATCAATTTATATTTATAATTTAAGTCATTGTGGTCAAGAAGATGCTTTGTATGATTTAAATGCACTGAAATTTGCTGAGATGATTTTATGGCCCAGAATATGGCTTCTCAGCTGGCACTAGTGGTAAAGAACCCACTTGCCAGTGCAGGAGACATAAGAGAAACTAATTCAATCCCTGGGTGGGGAAGATATGCTGGAGGAGGGCACTGCAACCCACTCCAATATTCTTGTCTAGAGAGTCCCCTGTACAGAGGAGCCTGGAGGGCTACAGTCCACAGGGTTGCACAGAGTCAGACATGACTTAGAATGCATGCACTCACATATGGCTTTTCTAAGTTTATCAGTGATCTGTTGCTTCATAACAAGCCACCTCTAAAGTTTAGTTTAAGAAAGTCTGACAGCAAGGAGATTAAACCAGTCAATTCTAAAGGAAATCAACCTTGAATATTCATTGGAAAGACTGATGCTGAAGCTGAAGCTCCAATGCTTTGGCCACCTGATGCAAGGAGCCGACTTGAGGAGCCAACTTAGTGGAAAAGACCCTGAAGCTGGGAAGGATTGAGGGCAGGAGGAGAAGGGGATGACAGAGGATGACATCACTGGATATCATCACTGGATGACATCACTGACTCAATGGACATGAGTTTGAGCAAACTCTGGGAGATAGTGAAGAACAGGGAAAGCTGGGGTGCTGCAGTCCATGGGATCGCAAAGCGTTGGTCACAACTGAGTAACTGAACAAAAAGCTTAGTTGCTTAACAACAAAAATTTATTATTTTTCATGATTCTGTTGGTTGTCTGAATGATTCTTATGTCAATTTCCCTTGATCTCACTCAGGAGTCTGCAGTCAACTGGAGGGTTGGCTGGGGGCTGGGCTCAGCTAGGACACTGGTTTGGCTGGACCTCTGTTTATGTGATATTTCAGTCTCTTAGAGGTTAGCGCCTGCTCCCTTGCATCGTGGCAACAGTGTTGCAAATGGGTGGGGACAAAGTCAAAGGCCTCTGAGGCCTTGACTCCTAAGTAGTATAACACCATTTCTGTCATGTGCTGTTGGTTAAAGTAGGTCTAAAAACCAGCTCAGATTAAGGAGGTGAGAAAATAGATTCTACCACTTCACAGGAGGAGAGACAATTAACTGGTGGCCACGTTTAATGTGTTACACTTCATGAAGTTTTCATGATTCTTGAAAAAAGTGTGCTTTTGTAATTGTTGGGTGAGGTGTTCTATAAATTCCTATTATGACGAATTGGTTAATATTTTTCAAATCTATATCCTTACAGATTTTTAAAATTTAAGTGTGGTTGTACCAGATTCCACTATCATTGTAGGTTTGTATGTTTTTTCACTTGTAACATTTTATTTCACATATTATATTGTAAAGCTTTACTTTAAGAGTTATCAGTTGTTTTCCTGATAAATTGACCTTTTTCACTATGAAATGTTCTTCTTTATCTCTGATATGGAAGTTTTACCTAGTCAATATTAGCTGGGCCATAACAGCTTTCTTATAGTTATTATTTGCAATGATATACATTTCCTCATCCTTTTAATTTTTTGTGTTTTTATACTTAAAGTTCTGGCTTTCCAGGTGGATCAATGGTAATTAATCCACCTGCCAATACAGGAGATCCAGATTTGATCTCTGGGTCAGAAAGATCCCGTGGAAGAGGAAATGGCAACCCATTCCAGCATTCTTGCTTGGGAAATACCATGGACGTTAAATTCTTTGATCTGGATACTTTGAACTCTTAAAATATCTAAAGATAAACATATTGTTTGGGCTTCCCAGGTGGCTCATTGGTAAAGAATCTGCCTGTGAATACAGGAGATGAAGGTTTGATCCCTGGATCGGGAAGATACCCGGGAGGAGGAAATGGCAACCCACTCCTGGTGGGCGACAGTCCATGGGGTCACAAGGAGTTGGACCCCACTGAGCAACTGAGCACACATGCATACGTAAAGTCTGCTTCTTGTAAACAGGATATGATTGGGTCCCGCTTTCTTATTCACTCTGAATGTTTTTGCCTTTTAACTCCCCCTCTGTCATGTAGAATACCACAGTCATGAGTTTCTGGGATTAGAATTTGCAAGTATTTGGGAGGCCATTCTTTGATCAGGAATACATCATCCCTGCATCTCTACCTTGCATCCCTTCAGGACCCAGTGAAATTCTCCTCAGGAAAGTAATGATAATAGTAAACAAAAAAACTGTCGGTAACCAAAAAAACAGGCCAACACAGCCTTGGGGATGGGGGAAGATGTATTATTCTCTTCTATTTTCATTTCTCAAGGACATAAAGGAGAAAAAAACAATTAATGGTTAGCAATTAATAAGCTACCTTTCCACAGTTTCCTTTCTTTTCCCTCCAAACTTATGAAACCCTCAAAATCTCTAAAGATAAAAGTACCACTTAAAATGTTAATTTATACAATTATTTGTCAACATCTATAGCTGAGGGATGTTGCAATGTCAGAAAAATGTTCAGAGAGAGGGTATAACATTTATCTCTCATGGTTTTAATCCTTATTGCTTGCTTCAGTTCTGATATCTTTATAGGAAACAGAATTCCACATGCCTTTTTGAATTAGACCCTAGGAGAATTATTTCTCGACAATCTGTTCCATTAGAAATCTTCATGGAGCCACGTTTATGAAGAATTTGCATTAACCTCCTACAAAATAAAAGCAAATTAAATTTAGGATGAAATTTTTCCTTTCCTTTTCACTTTTACTAAAATACTGGGGTATTACTTATGTTGGTCTTTTTTTTCTGAGGCTGGTAGGACTAAGCTTAATCAAAATAACAGGAAAACTTTTTATATAGAACTTTCTGGCTCAAGTCTTTTATGTTTGGACTAAAATTGGACTAAAATTGGATTAAGATGTCTAGCTCTGATTAACTAAAATAAAAAAACGACTTCCACAGGTAATGATTTTTCTGGACATAGGAGAGAATGTGTTTTGAAACTAAGTAAGTGGGTTTTTGTCCAGGACACACACAAACTTGGAAGGTCTGTGACTTATAGGTTGGGTGAATAATAGCATGCTATGATCATTACTGGTGTTGGACTTGGGCGATTCTGTGGTTCTGCAGAACTTGCTTTGAAAATATAATCAGGATGAGTAGTTCTTTTAAAAATAAATCTCATAAATGTGCAGTTGCAACATCCTACAGAACAACCAACTAACTATTAGCTCCAAATCCTTTATTTGGTTGTCATTACCAGAAGAATGTATACTTGAGTAAGGAGGTGGGCGTCTCAGCTGGGCACAGGTGTTGGGCAGAGATTATAGCAGTTTGTCAGTGTCAGTGGAAAACGTCATTATCAGGACAAAACGTTGGGACTGTCGGTGCTCAAGGATTCATTCTCAAATGTCTGGAGCTTGCTTGGTGCTCCTAGTCATTGAGCCAAATCTAATTCTCATTTATCATGCTAGCTCTTCAGACTCACTTAGCATCAATTCTAGCTGTGCTCAGAGATGTGGGCAAGTCTGGCTCCTATTCTAGCCTTATGACCTCACCCTGGGCTGACAGTCTTTAATGCCAGCAGCACCCAGGATGGGACATGTAAAACTTGCCTCTGGAAATAAGGCTACTCTGTTTGGTAAATATTCATCCATCCTCATCATGTGCAGGGCAGTGTGAATGAGGATGGGGGAGTGAGGGCTTGGATATTGAAGGGAAAAACAATTAATAATTAACACACGACCTCTCCACAGTTTACTTTCTTTTATGAAACTCTCAAACTATCTAAAGATAAAAGTAGCATTTGGGCTTCCCAGATAGCTCAGCAGTAAAGAATCTGAGAATACAGGAGATGAGGGTCTGATCCCTGGGTCAGGATGATCCCTGGGAGGAGGAAATGGCAACCCGCTCCAGTATTCTTGCCTGGAGAATCCCATGGACAGAGAAGCCTGGTGGGCTACAGTCTATGGGGTAGCAGAGTTGGACACAATTAAATGACTGTAGAAGCCTGAAACACCAATTTATATAATTCTTTGTCAACATCTATGCCCACAGCACCAGTAATGAGTTCAGGTAAAGATGGCGCCCACCAGGCGGGCAGTGGAATCAGCAGTGTCCTCGGACCTGAGAATAGCGGTCCCTGCCATGTGTCCCTCATTGTACTCATGTTGCCCTAGTCTGCGCTAGCTGCACTCCTCCACGAGGCACAAGGGGATGATAGATCAAAGGTACCAGCCCACCAGTCTATCCAGAGCTCACTTCTACTGGTTTATTTGGACCATGCTCCAGCTATTAGGATCCCAGAATTTTCCATCCAAATGATCAAGTCTACTTCCCGAGTCTTCATGAGCCTCTTTCCTGGGTTATTCTCCTGGAACTGACCATCGTCATGACCATCCCTAGGACTTAGAACTGACCAAGAGGCGGCTAATGAGGCAGAGGATACAGCAATGAAGCTTGAATGCGTAGGCTAGAGGTTGCACACATGTGACCACAACCATTACAGCAAGGAAGGAATCTAGTATATTTTATACAGGAAGGCTGTATATTGTAACCCTGCTCATTTGACTTATATGCAGAGTACATCATGCGAAATTCCAGGCTGGATGAAGCTGAAATTATGATTGTAGGGAAGAAATATTAATAACCTGAGATAGGCAGGTGATACCACCCTAAGGGCAGAAAATGAAGAGGAACTAAAGTGCCCCTTGATGAGGGTGAAAGAGGGGAGTGAAAAAGCTGGTTTAAAATCCAACATTCAAGAAACTAAGATCATGGTATCCAGTCCCATCACTTCATGGCAAGTAGAAGGGGAAAAAGTGAAAGATTTTGTTTCCTTGGCCTCTAAAATCACTGCATACAGTAACTGCAGCCATGAAATTAAAAGACACTTGCTTTTGGAATGAAAGCTAAGACAAACCTAGGTAGCATATTAAAAAGCAGAGACATCACTTTGCTGACAAAGGTCCATCTAGTCAAAGCTATGGTTTTTCCAGTAGTCATGTCTGGATGTGAAAGTTGGGCCATAAAGAAGGCTGACCACTAAAGCATTGATGCTTTCAAATTGGGGTGCTGGGGAAGACTCTGGAGGGTACCTTGGACAGCAAGGAGATCAAACCAGTCAATCCTAAAGGAAATCAACCCTGAATATTCATTGGAAGGACTGATGCTGAAGCTCCAATCTTTTGGCCATATGATGAGAAGAGCTGACTCATTGGAAAAAACCCTGATGGTGGGGAAAGACTGAGAGCAGGAGAAGGGGGTGACAGAGGATGGTGAGATGGTTGGATGGCATCACTGACTCGATGGACATGAGTTTGAGCAAACTTCAGGAGATAGTGAAGGACAGGGATGCCTGGTATGCTATAGTCCATGGGGTCGCAAATAATGACTGAACAACAATGGTAAATCATTGACTGTTATGTTTGGTTTAGCAGGGACCTCTAAAAATGTTTTCAGGGATCTAGTAATATAGTTCTGAAGTCAGACTTCTGGGTTCAAAATGAAGCTTTACTTAAAAAAAAAATTATTTATTTATTTTTGACAGGAGTGGATCTTTGTTGCTGCCCGCAGGCTACTCTCTAGTTGTGGTGTATGGGTTTCTCATTGTGGTGGTGTCTCTTGTTGCAGAGCACAGACTCTAGGAAAGTGGACTCAGTAACTCTGGTGGACAGCTTAGTTCTTCTACGGCATATTGTATCTTCCCAAACCAGGGATCGAACCTGTGTCCTCTGTACTGGCAGGCAGATTTTCAACCACTAGACCACCAGTGAAGTTCAAGGGTCTATCTTTTCATTCTTGTATTATCTTGCTGAAGCTACAATACTTTGGCCACCTGCTGCTGCTGCTAAGTCGCTTCAGTCGTGTCCAACTCTGTGTGACCCCATAGACGGCTGCCCACCAGGCTCCTCTGTCCCTGGGATTCTCCAGTCAAGAATACTGGAGTGGGTTGCCATTTCCTTCTCCATGGCCACCTGCTGTGAATAGCCAATTCATTGGAAAAGACCCTGATGGCTGGGAAAGATAGAAGTCAAAAGGAGAAGGGGGCAGCAGAGGATGAGATGCTAATAGAGCATCACTGACTCAATGGACATGAACTTGAGCAAACTCCTCACAAGCAAGGAGGGCAGAGGAGCCTGGCATGCTGTAGTCCATGGGGCCACAAAGAGCCAGACAGGACTAAGCTCACACGTAGTTACAATCATCTCAGTATATAGAATCTTTTCTAAGAGTCCCATACATTTCTGCTCTTACCAGGTGAGTTGTCTAATATTAATAGATGTTAGATAAAGTTTTAATATCAGTTGTTAATACATAATTTAATTAACTATGATAACTAATAATCAAATCAGAGTGTGAAAAAAGGGTGCCTTTTTACTCCCCTGTGAAAATTAGGTGAATGCCTTGGAAGGACTGGATAAGAAAAACCATGCAGGTTGGGCCTTGAAAAACTAACTGTAAAAGGGGTTAGAAAAAATAAAAAAATATTATCTAGAGGAATTCTACATCATATTGCCTCACTTGTGTCTCCAGGTTGATTTTACATCAAAGAAGCTGAAACTAGAAAATGTTGAGCATATGTAATGTGTGTGGTTTCTGCCAGAAAAACAGGGCTGCCTTCCAATGCGTATTTTCTACCTAAGGAGATGGTCTTGTCCAATTGCTGTTTTAAAGAAAATAGAACATTAAAGTTTTGCGTGAATCCATTTTTAATATTTTCTTATTTCAGTTGGCATTTTGAATTCACTGACTAATTACTGATACTTATCACAAACAATAAGAAGCCTTCCACATACTTGGCCCCTTTTGGCCTCCGTTCACTCATCTGTAATATGGCTATTATAATTTGATACATACTTCATAGTATGTATATAATAATTAACTACAGCAATCAACTTGAACCTTTAGCATATAGGAAGCATTTGATTGTTAGAGTTATTATTATTACAACTACTTGGGGTTACAAAAAGGAGAGAGGCTTGAGATAACCTTAGGGAGTGGGGGTGTAGAAAGGGGCTCCTGGGGAAGTCTAGGGGGAGTGTCAGGAAGCCACGCCCACTCTCCCACAGGAGGTGTCACAGGAATTGCATTATTTTGGATCATCAGGAGTCTGGTCCTTGTCCTCTCTGCCAACAACATCTATTAGAGTGAGTTTGTCCTGCTCAATCCTTATCCACTTTCCTAGCTGCTCCTCTCTTTACTCTTGGTGTCTCTCTATGGCTGCCCTGCCTGTATTTCTTCTTTCTACTTCTTGTTTCTCTCTTTCAACTCCTCTAGAGAAAGGCTCTCCCTGTGGAGGCTGGTCTTCACCCAAAAAGAAACATGCTTACCCAGCACTTGGCCACCTTATAAGTCACTGGGCCATCACATATGTCACGTGGCTTTCAGCTGAGGAGCCAATCTCTGGTTCAAGGCATCATAGCCAAGATATCTGTGTCCAGTGACCCAGAAGAAGAGAACCCATGTGCTTTCACTCTGGCCGTAGGTGTAGCAAGGATGAGAGGTCCTTGGAATATCAATTCACGTCTGGACATTCATTGAATGTGTAATTACAGCCGTGCTAGAAGTTTACAACTGATGTTAATTCTGTTTGAGCAGAGCAGCAGCTGTGCCAATATCTTGACTCTCATCTTTGCATGGTGATTATATGATGATAACCATTCGGAGATAGAAGCAATGTGCAGTAGATCACGGGTGAAAATCCAGCCCTGGTTTTTTATTTTGGCATCTCCACTAGAATCAGTTTCTCTCTCTCTTTTTCTGTGTGTCTCTGTCTCTTTTTCCTCTCTTTATTTCTCTCTCTCAAACACACACACACACACACACAAATATATTTTTCATTACAATTATTCCTAAAACTGGTATGAAATAAAAGTCATTTATTATTGCAAAATATTTTCAAAGTATGCACCTACACAGAGATGTGGACAATTCATCCTGCAAATTCATCCCGTGGTCCCTCCTTTGCCAGGATTTATGTCTCAGACACATGGTAGGAACATCAAGAAATAAAGAATTGAAGCCATTTACCCAATCACTAAAAATTACCCTATCACCTAAATACAGTAAGATTTGCCATTCCTAGTTGCTTAATATTTCAGCATCCTTCAATCTTTAGTGATAATGTACAGTCTATCTTTAGAACTCATTTAGAGAAAACCGTTTGAAAAATGATACAAAAGAAATCCATCTGGTATCAATTGTTTAAAATGCTCAGCAAAACTCTGTTTCTCTTTGGAACACTCCAATCCCCTAAATAGAATTAAGATTAAAATAACTCTCCTATCTCTCTCCTGGCCAGAAAGTTGGGGGAAAGGGATGATCCAACATTATAGAGCAAGAATTCCCACAAAAGATCCCTTTGTATTTTTAACCAGTACTGCGTCTAGCTGGTTTCTTCTGGCCCTACACCTCCCTACAATCACTCCTAGCATGCATGAGCCTAGCAGTTCATTACTTTTCTACATATAGTAAATGAAGAGTGAGCTCACTCTCAGAAAGAGAAGTTAGCACCAGGAGGTACAAAAAAATGATCAATAATCAAGAGGCCTATCTGGCCATCACGTCCACCTCAGTTGACAGTATCCAGAGCCTTGCTCAATGGGGTGCATTTTATCACTTGAGGCAGAAAGAAAAATATGCTTTCAAACAAGCCAGGGACAGAAGATCCCTTCTTTACAGGGAGTCAAACCCAATCACTCTTCCCAGCTTGGGCCCATAAATCCCCTTCAAATTGGGTTTCCTGGAGTGTAGTTTTATCAGAATTATCCTCGATTCTTACTACGTGCAAATATCAGGATATAAATAATGGACCAGACACTACGTAAAACGGTTTTCCAAAACACCAGGAGAAATTGGTTTCCTCCCATCGAGTGGCTTTCACTACCCATAATTCCAAGCATCACATCTCCCAGTGTCTCTTCTTATTCATCCTAATTAGCAATAAGTGAATCCAGTCGTGGTTCCGTGGTCAGCCAACTTATAGTTGGATTTTACATGCACTTCAGGCTCAGCAACCTGCCGTTATTTAACTCCAGGCACTGCCCAATCTAGGGTCAAGGAAAGTGTCTGCATTTGATTTATTTCTACCCCGCGATGAAAAGGTTGATTCTGTGTGCATACCCGACACTCTGTTCTTTCATGCTCCTTTTATATATTCTTCACTTTTGAGAGGTTTAAAATTTGACCACGCAATGGCTGCTTTGCTGGATATATTGGGTGGGCATTGTAGAGAAAAGCCATCCAAAGTCACAAGCAATGGTGCAAAGAGAAGTGGAATGCCAGGTAACAGAGAAGGACAAGGACATTATGGACTCAGAATGTGCTTTCCAAGCAAGGATTTGGGCACAGTCCTCTTTGATATAAGCTTACCTTGATGGGATGCTACTTGGGAATGTTCTGTTTATCTGTTTCTCTGTCTTTTCCCTCCCTGAACCCATCTTGGTGATCAGCACTTTACATTTAGGACACCAGAGCTTTTATGAAGTGGAGATAATGATCTCTGCATGTATCGTCCGATGCAGGACCAAAAAACCCTCTCAACATCAGTGATTTACTATTCAGTGCTCATGGATCATTTTTTATGGTATAGTACAGACCTTGTTCCCTCTGGGGAACTCTTCTTTGTCCCACTCAGGGCTCAGGCTGGGCCCTCTAGGATTTCTTAGCTGCTTCTTGGAGCAGACCCAAAAGCTGTGAACAGAAAGCTCCACCAGTCTCTCAGAGTACCACATTGCCACCAGGCTTCCATTAGCCAGTATGCTACCCATAATGCCAAACTTCAAATTTTCCAGGGTCTCTTTTTATTCATCCTAATTAACAATGAGTGGATCCAACCTTGGGTCTTACCTTTGGAAAAAGCCTAGGGGCTGGGAGAGTTTTCCTGTTGGTTGTCTAGAATTTGACCTGAAGTTGCAAACCTCGGCTACATAGCAGCGTCAGTAGCCCAAGTGGCTTGACCACAACTCAAGTCTTTCTGGTTCATCTTCTGGCAGCCAGGGTGGTCCTTACTCTGTCCTAGGTTCCACATGGAAGTCATGACCGGCAGCAGCCTCAGACCAGGCCTGGACAATGACCCTGCCATCTCCTCTGACAGCATCAGCTAGCACTGACCCTTCATCCCCCACTGATCGTCAAGACTGTTACCATCCCCAAACAGCTGCTTTATCAGAGGTCCTGGAGAAGGGCTCCTGGAGCCAATCTTGTGCCATACTGGTCGCTCTAGTGAAGGTGAAGATGTTAGTTGCTCAGCCGTGTCTTACTCTTTGCAACCCTATGGACTGTAGCCCACCAGGCTCCTCCATCCATGGGTTCTCCAGGCAAGAATACTGAAGTGGGTTGCCATTTCCTTCTCCAGGGCACCTTCCTGACCCAGGGACTGAATCCAGGTGTCCTGCATTGCAGGTGGATTCTTTACCATCTGAGCTACCAGGGAAGCCCTGGTCCCTCTAGGGGGAACACTTTTACAGTCCTCCTTCTCTGAAATTGGATTCCTAGGTGGCTCAGGCAATAAAAAATATGCCTGCCAATTCAGGAGGTACAGGAGATGTGGGTTTGATCTTTGAAATTTCCCCTCTCAAAGGACCAGGATTACCATCGATTACACAGATTAAGCTAGTTTTGTTTTTTTTTTTTTTCCAAATAATCTACACTTGCTATTCCCCTCAGGGAGAAGTTAGATGTAGAACTGTGTATTCATTCACTCCAAAAATGTTTATTGAGCATCTGTCATGGCATTACTGGCTCAACGGATCTGAGTTTGAGCAAACTCTGGGAGATAGGGACTGACAGGAAAGCCTGACATGCTGCCGTCCATGGGGTCAAAGCGAGTTGGACATGACTAAGCGACTGAACAACAACAAGAACAAATCAAGGGCATGACTGGACGGGTGCATGAATCGTAATACACGTCCTCTGGACATTGGTGATGCCTTTGCCTGAGACTCTTCCCTGTCAAGGTGTATAAGACGTGTGTGATCATTCAGAACATCTCA
Source organism: Cervus canadensis (assembly GCF_019320065.1). Classification (NCBI taxonomy): domain Eukaryota; kingdom Metazoa; phylum Chordata; class Mammalia; order Artiodactyla; family Cervidae; genus Cervus; species Cervus canadensis. The sequence goes on from NC_057401.1 coordinate 53,778,190, forward strand.
TCTCCATGGATTCTGCCCTCTCTTGATCTTTCTTCCAAGAACCTACCCCTTACAGACTCTACCCCCATTCACTAGGTGTGAACTACCCCTTACCTCTCCTGGGTTCTCCATAAACAGTCATTTCAGTTACCTTCTAGCTACAGAGCAAAAGCTGAGGTCATGGGTGTATTTGGCAGGAGAGAGGAGGTATGGGGGTGAGGGTAGGAGGCATTTATTGAAGTCATGATGGAGTTAGGAGGGTTGAAAATGTACAGTTAGGATGAGGAAAATATATGCTCTTTGCTCTCTGATTTTTATTTGAGCCTGTTTTTAGTATCTGAGTAGGTTTAAATTTATTCTTTCTTTATCCATGATCTCCATTTTTCTGTGATGTCTCATTACTCGGTAACAAGAAGAAAGTATAAATAACCAGGACCTGCAGTGAAACCCCAGAAGTCCAAACGTCATTCGCAATCACTTGGCCTTTGAATTCAGGGCTAATTAAATAGTGACAATTCATGGAGATGTGTGTGAGTCAAGAACAATACTAAGATTCTCTATTTCTCTATCTTCCCAACCCTTTTCTCTGTCTGTCTCCCTCTCCATTAGTGTATCTATGTAAGTATGCATGTATCTGTACTTCTCTTTCCATGTTTCTCTACTCATCTATCTATTTAGTTATCTATCTATCTATCTATCTATCTATCTATCTATCTATCTATCTATCTATCTATCTATCATCTATAGACTGAAGAAATGATTACAAGAGTGTTTCCAAGAGATCTGGACTTTGGGGATCAAGCAGTTTTTGGAAATGTGTATGTTTGGTCTAAGTGATGGAAATACCTGAAAACCCACCCAGACAACAAACTACTAAGCAACAGCTACTCTCAGGCATTGTCCTGGCTGCCTCACTTAAATCATCTCATTGTATCCTCACAGTAATGCTGTGGCTGGCCCAAGTCTATTTCACAAAGTAGAAATATGAGGCTCAGAGAAATTAAAAACTTTTTTTCATATGTCCCATAGCTAACAAGTAGTAAATTTGTTGGTTTAACTTCCTGACACACAGGAAATGGTTTCAGAAGAAAATAATTTTAAAATAACGAAAAATAAACTAAATAGAAAGCAATGCCTAAATGCATGTTCTGGGGGTCCAAGTGTTTTGTACAGATGCACATAGCAAATTGGTACCCTACTGAACCCAACCATTTGACATCCATTAGTCTGAATCTCTACTTCATCTGTTCTCTTTCTCCTAATAAACGTCCTTTTACCCCATCACTTCTTTCTGGACAAACTTCCTCATCTCGTAAAACAAATTGCCTTGGCTATCAGCCACTTACCTGGTCTGGGGACCCCAGGCTGACTGCAATTTTTCTCAGCCTGTTTTCATCAATGGGCCCTTCCTTGGGGCAGAAGATTCTTCAGAGCTCCTACAATACGCACCTTTTATGCTACCTCCATTCCCCGAATCTTCACAAATGAATGAATGGGGACTGTTCATTTTTGATGAGATCAGGGAGGTGCGATTTTTTAAAATATTCAATATTTCAGGTAATTTTGGTTCACAACAGAAATATGCTTCCAAAACCACTGAGCTGGGAAAACAAAACAAAACAACAACAATGGAACAACCAGAGTGCACTTTTAGAAGCTCTAGTCGAGTTTATCAGCATCTATTGCATCACTGGTGGTTAAGTTTCTGTCCTGAGCACAGAAACAGGTCAGCCAGCAATTGACGAAGAGACCGGTCATCCAATAAAATGGATATTGGGACATGCATCTGCCACTAAGTACCTTAACTAGCTATGAGACAGTTACTTTTTGTTAAGTACCTTTATTTTCCTATAAGATTCATGAGATGCACATTGCTGGCTCCAGAAGGTGTCAATAGAATGAGATAATGGCTGTAGAAGAGTTTTCTTAAGTGTGTTTTGTATAAAGATTAATATATTATGTGTATACATATCTTTCATGTATACATACCTTGCATATAGATACATCTCATATATATATACACACACACACGTATAGTATTATATACACATATATAGTATTATATACACATATATAGTATTATATACTCATATATAGTATTATATACACATATATAGTATTATATACTCATATATAGTATTATATACACATGTATAGTATTATATACTCATTATATACTCATATATAGTATTATATACACATATATAGTATTATATACACATGTATAGTATTATATACACTATATATAGCATTATATACTCATATATAGTATTATATACACATGTATAGTATTATATACACTATATATAGCATTATATACTCATATATAGTATTATACACACATATATATATAGTATTATTATACACTATATATAGCATTATATACTCATATATAGTATTATACACACATATATAGTATTATATACACATGTATAGTATTATATACACTATAAACGCCACTTAGGTGAAGCCAGGTGCTGGGTCACTCGGTCTGGCAACGAGCAGATAAGGAAGGAGTAAGTTCAGGAGAGAGGCAGGCGTAATACTGAGCTGAGTCATCCTCCTTGGGCCCTCATCACACCATGGCAATTCAATCAGTGGAAGGTGACACAGTGGAGGGCACATCATGTGAGCAGTGGGAGAGGGAAGGGAAGTGGGTCAGGTGCTAGAAGGTGAGTGAAGAGAGAGGAAAGTTTTGGCGGCTGAGGACACTCCATCAGTGAACTATTACCTGCCCATTAACTCATGTAATCAGTTGGTCATTCTGCTTAGAACAATTGGGCACCTTCCCTGGTGGCTCAGACAGTGAAGAATCTGCCTGCAATGTGGGAGACCTGGGTTTGATCCCTGGGTGTAGAAGATCCCCTGGAAAAGGAAATGGCAACCCACCCCAGTATTCTTGCCTGGAGAATCCCATGCACAGAGGAGCCTGGAGGGCCGCAGTCCATGGGGTAGCAAAGAGTCGGACACGACTGAGCAACTAACCTTGTGTACAAGGCAGGGCCTGGATGCCCTGGGGGATTCAGGTTGCGTGAAGCAGTTCTTGCCTCCGGTCATCTAACTAACAAAGCCTAGTGAAGGGCAAGATGAAGTAAATATGGTAAACGAGGTCGAGTCATCCCTCCCCAGTCGTGACCTAATCTCTGTGAATTTTTTAGTAATTCCAAGAACGTATGTAAGACTAGTCCTTCCTATGTAGAGTTAGATACTCCCATTCAAGGGCTGGGCATGTGATAGGAGAACTAGACCAGATGGCTGCTGTCGTAGAGACTTGCCTTCTTTGAAAGAAACCTTCAAAGGAATTAGGATGCTGAGGGATGTGGCTTGGCCACCAAATACGGCATGGGACAGCTTTCAGTTTGGCCCAGTGGGAAGGAGTCAAGGGGCCTAGTGGGAAGGAATCAAGTTCTATCAAGCTTCCAGGGAGCCGAACTGCTTCAATCCACTTAACCTACCCCTTTGGAGGGTTGTGACAATTAATCTGGAAATCAGGTGTAAATCACTAGGCACAGTGCAGAACACAGTGCAGAACTCACAGCTCCTCATGCTGACTTTTCCTCAAGTGTAAGTACTGTCTCAGTTATTGCCTTCTGGAGGTTAATGTGGATGAAATAAAAATTCACACTTTAAGGCGAGACAGGAAAAACTTTACTTATTTCTTTGTTTTATTTTTTAAGGAAATTCTTATTGGAGCATAGTCGCTTTACAATGTTATGTTTCTACTGTACCGCAAAGTGAATCAGACGTGCATACACATATATGCCCTCCCTTTTGGGCCTACTTCCCATTCAATTCACCACAGGGCATAAAGTAGAGTTCCCTGTGCTGTACAGTATATGTGAGACAAGAAAAATTTAAACATAAACTATTTTCTCTTCTCATTTGAGCCTCCTCTCTCCCCACTAGTGTACATTGCGCATCTGTATTATGCATTAACCAGACCCTCAATGGCAGACATACCTGCTCAAGCAGAAAGATCAATTTTTCTTCTTCTGATACTGGCCTGTAACTCCTTAGAAGATAACGTCCCTTTCTCAATCCTCTGAGAAATCCTCATGACCCACCACTTGCCTTGTCCTTGCAGACATTTTTGATAAACTTCACTTTGGTCATTTAGTCACCAAGTCATGTCCAACTCTTCATGAACCCATGGACTGCAGCATGCCAGGCTTCCCTGTCCCTCACCATCTCCCAGAGTTTGCCCAAGTTCATGTCCTTTGAACTGGTGATGCCATCCAACCATCTCATCCTCTGTTGCCCTCTTCTCCTTCTGCCTTTAATCCCAGCATCAAGGTCTTTTCCAACGAATCAACCATTGATTCATGGAATCAGTTTATGGGGCACATCATCATGTGCCCATGCCAATATATCATTTCCTTTAAAGATGACTATTGATATGGAATAGACTGGATCAGACAACCTGAGGATATACTGGGCTGCACTTAATTAGAGTTCTTAGCTTAAGTACTTCTGATCTTATTAATATTACTGCTATATTACTTATATTATGTTTATTTTACAATTTTTCTTTCTGGCATTATCAAATGTGTGACTAAGCCACAGATAAAATGAAGTTAATGATGATTAGGAGACTTAAAATGATTTATGAAATATATAGTTCTGTAAAATCAATGATTGTAATAGTGTAACTCTAGATATGGGGAGGAGCAACAGGAGGAAAATATTTCCTGAGCCATCATAGACTAGTAGGACAGATACCTTGGCTACTGTGAACAGGGCCTAGTTCAGTAAAAGCACTTCGGGTGGCTTAGCAATGAAATCCTCCCTTGACCTGAGAATGAACATTCCTAGCGTGGTGAGACAAATTGGTCATGAAATGCCTCCCAAACTTAGGTCAAAATTAAGACCCAAAGGGAAGGACTGTAAAGTAAAGAATGTTGCCCACCATCCAGTTTACAAGAATCAAGTCATGAGCATCGCAGTTGCTGACCGGCTATATACCCTGAAAAGAATTGACGGCAAAGGTCAGGATGAGATACTCTGGGCTCTGAGAAAACTGGCAGGACAGACCTTCACAGTTAGATATTTTCAGAAGTTTTTTATGAACCTCAATTTTTATGTCTCCCCAGACTTACAAAAGCACTGAAACTATTAGCTGTCTGTTCTTCATGACTAGCAGCAACCTTCTGCCAAGATGGTGCTTGAATACATGTTCCCTCTTCACCAAATCCTGTGTATACCAACCTCCCAGCTCCTACCTCTTTGCAGTGGTTATCAGAGCTATCAGAGAAACTCTATCCCAGGTTATAAACCTAAATTTGGCTTGAATAAAAATTTTCATTTCTTTCTTAGATTGACCATTGATATTTTCAGCCACAAAGTGACTGAATATGAATCTTAATAGTACTTTTCTACTAACTATAGAACTTCACTTAAAATATCCTATCAGCATCAAACTCTTCCTCCCCAAGCCATTTTTTTTTTTTTTAATATTCTCCATATATGAAAGGCACATAGAAAGGGGAAAAGTGGAAGCAGTGACAGACTTTATTTTCTTGGGCTCCAAAATCACTGCAGATTTTGGATGACTGCAGATGACTGCTGCCATGAAATTAAAAGACACTTGCTTCTTGGGCTTCCCAGGTGGCTCAGTGGTAGAAGAATTTGCTTGCCAGTGCAGGAGATGCAAGAGACATGGGTTCAAACCCTGGAGTAGGAAATGGCAATTCACTCCAGTATTCTTGCTTGGAGAATTCTATGGACCGAGGAGCCTGGTGGGCTACATTCCATGTGGTTGCAAAGAGTTGGACATGACTGAGCACCTGAGCATGGTGCTGTGCTCCTTGGAAGGAAAGCTATGACAAGCTTAGACAGTGTTTTAAAAAACAGAGACACCACTTTGCTGACAAAGGTTCTTCTAGTCAAAGCTATGGTTTTTCCAGTAGTCATGCATGGATGTGAGAGTTGGACTATTAAGAAGGCCAAGCACAGAAGAATTGATGCTTTCAGATTATGGTGCCGGAGAAGACTCTTGAAAGCCCCTTGGACTTCAAGGAGATCAAACCAGTCAATCCTGAAAGAAATCAACCCTGAATATTCATCAGAGGATTGATGATGAAGCTGAAGCTCCAATACTTTGGGCACCTGATAGGAAGAGTCAACTCATTGGAAAAAATCCTGCTGCTAGGAAAGATTGAGGGCAAGAAGGAAGGGGACAGCACAGGATGAGATAGTTAGATAGCATCACCAACTCAATGGACATGGATTTGAGCAAACTCCAGGAGGCAGTGAAGGACAGAGGAGCCTGGTGTGCTGTAGTCCTTAGGGTCACAAAGAGCTGGACATGACTTAGAGATGGGATAACAACAACAATATGAAATATGTTGTTTCATATGAAATATGAAAGGACTCCTTCCTACGTGATCAAATGTCATTCTTTATCTGCAGGATGCATAGTAGGATGGGTTAATGAAGAAATGACTTGGGTCTTGCTGACTTTGAATTTGCCCAGTGGACACATTCTCTGGAAATATAATTTTCAAGGGTATTTTGAGACTCCTCCCTAAATCTGCTCTAGGCTGCAATGGATGGAAATAATTTCACCTGCAATATTTAGAGCTGGAACTAATGAATCTTCATATCTTTTCAAACTCATCTATTCTTATTTAAGAGCGATGAATAGTGGCAGTTTGGAAAGATGTACTTGTTCATTGGCGCAATAAAAAATAGATGGCATTGCAGCACAAAAGTTCTTAACGTCCTTCCCCAAGGGGAAAAAGATAATTGCTACAAGGAATTAGAATTTAACTCATTGTTCTTATTCTTCTGAAAATGTTCTCTATCATTTTTACCTTTCCTCAAAATATTTTCCCCCATAGTTTGCCCAGTTCAAGTACATAACATCTTATGTATACTTTAAGATTTTTTAATCTTTAGTTAGTATATTGATAACAAAAGAAATTTTAATTATTGGATTGCTTTTATTAAGAACTCAAAGGGCTTTATAGACTTAAATTCCATGTGCAGAATTCAGACTTCGGGTCTCACTGTCTCCAACTGATAGATGACCAAGTAGTACTCTGAAAAGAGTCTCAGGAGCAAAGACTAAGTAAAAGCAAAATAAACATGTTCTTGAGGGAAAAAAATGGATATATGTGTGTTAGGGAGTGAAAGTTTTTAGCACTATTTTCTGTGTTAGTTTCATTAGCAAATGAAGACCAGTATTACCGTATGGTTATTAAGTTATAGTCATACTACCAGGATTTTTTTCCCATGGGGTAGTAGAAAAGGAGCCAGGATGTATTGATTCTGACTTTGGCAAAAGTGGCGCTAGTGGTAAAGAACCTGCCTGCCAATGCAGGAGACACAAGAGATGTGGGTTTGAGCCCTGGTTAGGGAAGATAACCTGGAGGAGGAAAAGGCAACCCACTCCAGTATTCTTGCCTGGAGAATCCCATGGACAGAGAAGCCTGACAGTGGATGGGGTCACAAAAAGTTGGACACTACTGAGCAACTTAGCATGCATGCATTGGCTTTTGGCTAACTAATTATGGCATCTTGAGACTATCATTTAATGTTTTTGGAGCTCAGTTTTCTCACCTATTAGAAGAAAGGGTTAGATTTAGAGGCAGAAAATACCCAGCATGTCTTTCTACCTCTCTCCAATCTGGTGCCCAAAACAGACATCAATATCTATCTTTGTATTATTTCCTGTTGAGCCCACACTTTACTTTGAGACATTTGCAATGTCATACTCTAGGTAGCCACAATTAATTGATAAGGGTTAACCGAAGTAAAATCTATTTGCCACTCCTAGACCAGAAGATTTCAAGGGTACGCTCTAAAATCCTAGGCTTCTCTTCCTTATACAGCCTGTCTAAATTTAATAACAATGATTTAAAACAACTGAACATTTGGAAAGCACCCATAATGCTTTGTTAGATGAAAACTCCAGGGAACATGGCTCCAGACTAATGAAGTACTTAAAACGTCACACACATAGCCCGGGGCAGTCGAGTGCTAACTGATGGGCTTTGGGAGTCTGACTTTTGGGATCTACAGATATAATCTGATTTCTCCCAAACATAAGCACTACATGTCTTTAAAACTATGCTGTAAGCGAAGGAGAAACAGAACATTTAGCAGTAAAAAGATCCAGATTTTGGCAGCAATACACTCTTCGATCTCTGTGGAATTTTTGTTGTTGTGTTTGAGATGACATCGCAAAGGCAGAAAGCTCTGAGCCTGCTTCCCTTGCCCTCTGGACATAACTGGAGAATGACGTATCTCAGCAGGCTAGGTCTGCAGTAAGGAATGACTATTTGCGTACATTACGCAATGTGAGTGACTTACCGGGTGAGAACATGCAGTTTAATGATTGCACTGATGGGGTCCCTATGAACTGATGCTGATACACCTTGTCCAGGCTTGTTTTATTTCACTCTGGACTTTAAATTTCTTTGGCTTGGAGAAATCAAGACATTTGTAAAAGAAGCAAGGCATGTTGAGACGCACTCTTGATTTATATTCTTGCAAATGGACAACAGCCTAGAAGAGAATGAGGGCTCCTTTTGCTTGATGTGCTTTTTTTGGTACGATTTGAGGCTTTCTCCTTCCACAATGAGTCTATAAATTGATACAGATGGGGAGGCTCTGCTTTCCTCTGTCTGCAAGTAGCTATGATTCTTCCCAGAATTTCCTCACTGACTTAAGAAGAAAATCTAATGATACAGCTCTGGTGCCAGAAAGATGGAGCTGCCTAAAGTGGTCCAGGGAGGTCAGCTCAAGGTGGAAGCAGTAACCACGTCCATTCTTCTGTAGTGTCCTGGGTACCTATTCATTTTCCCCTCCCTGTCAGTCTCATCTCTGTAGAGCAAACGTATATTGAGAGCTTGCATTAGTTGGCACGGGCTGCCATAACAATACAGTACAGACTGGGCAGCTTCAACCCCAGACGTTTTCCTTCTCACAGTTCTTGGAGGCTAGAAGTTTAAGATCAAGGAGCCAGTAAGGTTGGTTTCTCCTGATGGTCATAAGGAAAGGATCTGTTCCAGGTCTTTCTCTGTGGCTTATGATAGACATCCCTTGTCCACATTCTCCCCTGGTGTCTTCTAATCTTTTCTCATAAGGACACCAGTCAGATTGGATTAAAGTCCATCCTAATGGACCCATTTTAACTTGATTACCTCTCTAAAGGCCCTGTTTCCAAATACAATCACATTCTGGGGTATTGGGACCTCAACGTGGCACTTATCACCATAGACTAAGCTGCCGTCTAGTGAGTCCAGTCCAGTCACTGAGGTCCAAGATCCCACAGTACAGTCCCACTCATAGTTGCACTCATTATGGTTCAGGATCTCCATCTAAATTCTTTATGTATGTTATCTTGCCCAATCCTCACAAAGACCATAGGAATTAGGTGTGATTATTGCCCCATCTTTCTAGTAGTCATGTACAGATGTGAGAACCGTACCATAAGGAAGGCTGAGCACCAAAGAATTGATGCTTTTGAATTGTGGTGCTGGAGAAGGCTCTTGAGAATTTCTTGGACTACAAAGAAATTAAACCAGTCAATCCTGAAGCTGAAGCTCTAACACTCTGGCCTCTGATGCGAAGGGCCTACTCATTGGAAGAGACCCGGATACTAGGAAAGATTAAAGGCAGAAGGAGAAGAGAGCAGCAGAGGATGAGATGGTTGGATAGCATCACTGACTCAATGGGCATGAATCTGAGCAAACTCCAGGAAGTAGTGAAGGCAGGGAAGCCCAGAGTGTTGCAGTCAATGGGGCTGCAAAGAGTCGAACACAACTTAGTGACTTAACAACAACAACATTGTCCTATTTTACAGGCAAGAAACCTGGTCCAAGATCCCAAATATACACATATGCAGTTATTTTATTTGATAGAAATTCATTTCTTCATTCTTTGAAAAGTGCTATGAATATGCTTTATTATATTTGCTACTATGATAACAATATCTCCTGCTCATGTGTATAATTTAAGCATTATCCTTTCTTGACATATGTCTGCATCAGGATTCCTTATTGTGTACAGTGCCTTGCATTCACAAGAACTTGATATTTCATAATTTGATCTAGAAGTTTCTGAAGGCAGAAAAAGAATATAGAAACTCTAGAAGAGATTCGAGAGACCAGACTAACTAGATGGCAGTTTAGTCTATGGTAATAAGCACCACATACATATCAGGACATGGAAACTGTGGTCAATAGACATTTTTGAATGCCTCTAGATGAATATAAGGAGATGTTATATTTTCCTTATTATTATAGAAAGTATGGATTAGGAGTATCAATGACTCTCAAAGAGCTTGAAGACAAATTCATAATTTTATAACATTTCTAGCCATTACCCTTATGTAATTGACAGAAGAGAGGAAGTACAGGCAGGAAAGTTACTGCTTTCTTAAGGTTACAAAGCAGGTGTGAAGTGGAGGTGGGGCTGACACTCAGAAAAGCATAAAAGGTAGATATACATAAAATATTTTTCATCCTGGGGTATTTAGGATCCAATATCTCAATTTCTCATGCAGTACCTTTCCTCCAATTAAAATATCTGTCTGAGCAGACAATATTTCCTGCCACTGGTCCATACATCATTTATGAAGAAAGGCACATGATAAATCCAGATACAGGATATTTATATAATCAGTAAGTAATTATTTGTTAGTTCAAATCTGAAGCCTCCATCAAATGCAGTAGCCATTCACATGAAATTCCACAGCATAATGTTTCTCTGTTCATTATCACAGCCAGACAAAAACCCCGAAGTCCACTTCAAAGATAGAATGTGCTTAATTATAACTGACTGTTTCCCTTTGTTCCAAGTCCATGACTCCTGGACAGGAGCTCACAGTGTCACTTCCTGGATTTTCTTTGTTTTGATCTTGCTGTTGTTCAGTCACTAAGTCATGTCTGACTCTTTGTGACCCCATGAATTGCAGCACACTAGGCTTCCCTGTCCCTCACCATCCCCCAGAGTTTGCCCAAGTTCATGTCCATTGAATCGTTGATGCTATCCAACCATCTCATCCTCTGTCACCCGCTTCTCCCTCTTAATTCCCACCAAGGTGCAATGATGAAAACCACATTATTTTTCACTCAGATTTCTCACCCTACAGGTTCTCTCTTGTAAGCAGTGCAAGTCCTTAAAAAATAAAGGCTTAGAAAGTATTTCTAAGGCCCACCCCTAGATTTAGAGTTTACTGCAAGGGATAAAGACACAAAACCAAAGTGGAGTCTAAGTGGCTGATGATCCAGTGACCCAGTATGAGCAACCAGATGAGAGGAAGTCTTTGGCATCACATGGAGTGTTCTGTGGCCGGGATACTTGGCATAACCTTGACGTTCCCCAAACTTTGGTGGATATAAGCCAGGCTCTAACTCTATTTTCATGTAGTTTTTGAGCCTGAGACTCACAGTTACATACTGTATACAGCTGTGGCTGCTTGCAAAAGCAAATCTCTGTGATAATGATTTTGTTTTGTTTCGGAAAGAAATACTATACTTATATTCCTCAATAAACCTCTAGCCTTTCCTCTCTGTGAAGCCAGCAGTTTTATTTGGTCTTTGGTTTCTAATGGATGTCTCTAATTTGGGTTTGATGTGAGGTAGATGACTTTTTCAAACGTTATTTTCCTTGAAGTCATCATTTGTTTGATCCCACTGTAAAGAAATAGCTCTATCTGTGCCTATATTAGGCTACAAAATCTATTTGTGGGTCAGAAGCCTGAGTTTATCTGTTCTTAAGAACACAGGGAATTATGGGATAGCTGTTACCAAAATACCCCCTATGGCTATGAATGCCCTGAGTTAAATGAGAATATTTCTCAGGGTAAGGGGTAGAAAACCGTGGTTTGTCTATCCATCTATGTCACTTTAAGAAACCTAACTGAGAGGCAGGGCTGAGTCACAGTTTTCTCTCAAATACAAAACTTATCAGTCTTAGGTTGTAGCTCTGCTTCTGTTATGTTCCAAGAATCCAGGAGAAGCCAACAAACATATATAACTGTTATATTGAAAACTGTAAGTTACAATGAATAATGTTTTATAATATCCTTCTATTTTTCCTTTGGATAATGCAGCTTTTTTCCCTTTAAGTCTATGCCAGCAAACTGAGGCTTATTGCTCAGGAGAAGAGAATGGCTATCCCTTAAAATAATCAAGATAGCAATAATAATAGGAGCTAATGTTAATAAAGTGCATATTATTTGCCTTGTATTGATCTATGTAGTTTGCAGTAGCTCTTTGAATCTATTCTTTTCTCTTACACTAAGGAGGAAAAAATTTTATTCTATATTATGTCCGTCTTCTTCACAGAGTGAAGATCTGGCTGTAAATGTAGGAGGAAGGTCATATTTTCTGTTCACATCAGGCCATGGGAAAAGCAACAGGTCTTTCACTTCAGGACTATATCCCTAATCTGTACCTTTGCAGCTTCCCAATGGGCAAATTATGTGACTGGTATGACTCAGAGGGGTTTCCGCTGGTGGCTCAGTTGTAAAGAATCTGCCTGCCAATGCAGGAGATGCAGAAGATGCAAGTTTGATTCCTGGGTCAAGAAGATTCCCTGGAGAATGAAATGGCAACCACTCCAGTATTCTTGCTTGGGAAGTCCCATGGACAGAGGAGCCTGGTGGGCTAGAATCAATGGGGTCCCAAAGAGTTGAATATGACTGAGCATGCACACATGCACATGATTCAAAGGCTTGTTTTCCTCTCTACTTGCATTCAGTCTGTGTTCTAAGATCTTCTTTTGTTACAGGTAGAAGATATATAAGGTACAAAAAGTTAATTTTATGATATATGTATAGCTCAAATTTAGATATAAATCTGCATAATTAATATTATTAAAATTATATTCTGTATGACTCCCCCCCACCAGTAAAGCAGGAAAAGTAAAGATATACTTACTAAAATTTGAAAGGAGACTCCTGAAAGCTTCTAATACGAGGTGGGGACATATTATAGAAATATATTTCTTTATTCAAAAAATAAATATTATCTCAGGGGATTGCATGGTGCCAAAACATCTCATCAACTCGGTGAAAATTTTCAACCTTCCTTTCCCCAAGGAAATTTCCCCCAAACCCCTGGGGACAACACTCTGGAGAGAGATGGAACCTGCCCTTGCATGAGGGTGACCTATGTGCCCTGAATGTGGGATGAGGGCATTGTGTGGAGGTATGGGTTGGGCTGAGTACTAGCCACATCTCAAAGGAGTGCTCTCTTCTCTTAATTGCCCCTGGACTGGAAGAGAGCACTTAACCTCCTTTCCCATCCCTGAGGAAATGTAGGGAGAAAATGGTCGTATTGAGATGAGCAGGTGGGACCAAAAGACTGCATCTCCTTGATATCCTTATTTCCAGAGAGTTTTGATTGATGATCAAACTCTCATCATTGAGCTGATGAGATGTTTTGGCACTGTGCAATCCGCTGAGATAATATTTATTTTTTGAATAAAGAAATATATTTCTATGATATGTCTCAGTCTCATATTAGAAGCTCTCAGGAGTCTCCTTTCAAATTTTAGTAAGTATATCTTTACTTTTCCTATTTTATTGCAGGGGGTCAAACAGAATATAATTTTAATAATATTAATTATGCAGATTTATATATAAATTTGAGCTATACATATCATAAAGTTATCTTTTTGTACCTTATATATCTGCTACCTGTAACAAAAGAAGATCTTAGAACATAGACCAAATGCAAGTAGAGAGGAAAACAAGCCTTTGAATCATGTGCATGTGTGCGTGCTCAGTCATATTGAGGACAAACTGCTTCTAGAAGCATTGGAATCCACATTCCCAGGTGTTAAAGACTTTGCAACTCGAAAGCAATCTTGAGAAGGAACAGAGCTTGAGACATCACTCTTACTGATTTCAAACTATATTACAAAGCTATAGTAATCAAAACAATATGATACTGGCATAAAAATGGACACATGGACTAATGAGACAGAATCAAGCGCCCAGAAAGAAAACCTTGCATACACAATCAACAAATATTTGACAAGGGAGCCAAGGATACTCATAGCCTCTTCAATAAATGGCACCAGGGAAACTGAAAATTCACATGCAAAAGGAGGAAATTGGAACTCTGTCTTACACCACTCATAAAAATTAACTCAAAATGGATGAAAGAATTAAATGTAAGACCAGAAACCATAGAAATTCTAGAAGTAAATATAAGGGAAAACTCTTTGTTATTGGTCTTGGCAATGACACCAAAAATACATGAAGGAAAAGCAAGGGAAAAAAAAAAGAAAGGAGCTACATCAAACTAAAGAGCTCCTCACATCAAGAGAAATCATCTGCAAAATATAGAGGAACCTATAGAATGGGAGAAAATATTTGCAAACCACATGTTTAATAAGGGGTTAATACCCACAATAGGTATTGATATTGACACAACTCACTAGGAAGAAAACTCTAATAATTCAATTGAAGAATGGACAAAGATGCTAATCTAAGGAGAGAGACGTTTTCTTTATTTGCTTCTCTGTTTTAAGGAAAAGGATACAGTAGGAGGTAGCTTAAAAAGCTACACTTCACCTACACTTAAATAAACTTCATAATAATATGAACTAACTCATATTAGCTTATTATTATTAGATCCTTATTACTGCTCAGACTCTGTTTTAAGCACTTTACAGATACTAGCTCACTTAACTCTCATAACAACACTATGAAATGGTTTTCATAGATGAGGAAAGTGAGGTACTAAGAGTTGAAGTCCAAGGTCACAGGCTAGCAAGTGGTAGGGCCAGGATTTGAACCAAGGAGTTGTGGGATCAAAGTCTATGTTTCTAATTTCTGTGCTGCCTGTCATAACTTAATAGATATACATCATAATTTCATATATATGAGTCATCATCAAGTAAAATTTTGAAAACACTTTAAATTTAACTAATATTAATAATAATGATTTTTCTAATGTATGAAATCCATGTCTTCATATAGGAGATGTTTGTAAGGAATGTGTTGATAATAGAAAATATTAAAAGATTACAAACAGAGTGCCATAATCAAGGGAGAAAAACATTCTTCCAGATTAAAAAGCTATAATTTGGGAGATTCTATGACAAAATACAGACCCCCCAACTTCCCTTATAGGAACCACCCACCTTTGGACTTACCTGCAGGGTAGGGTCCCTTGGGCAGCCAGATCAAGCAAATTAGGTGTACAGAAAAATGACCAACTCATGGCAAATTTCACATCCTCTAAATTGTGACTTTCCACATTTGCCATCTTTAAAAAGATTCCTGGATGAAGGAGAGAGAAGGATAGTAAAGGTCAGACAGGTGATATTCAGCTGAGAATTTTGCCTCAACTGTAGAGAAACTTTCAATCCAAAGTCAGGTGAACTGGTCTAGCCGGACCCACAGACAGATTCCAGCTTGGGGATTTTTCCAAGTTTTTGGGGTGGGGATTCAATATCTATGTTTAAATATCTGGGGCTTCCTTGGGGCTCAGATGGTAAAGAATCTGCCTGCAATGCAGGAGATCCAGGTTCAATCCCTGGGTCAGGAAGATTCCCCTGGAGAAGGAAATGGCTACCCACTCCAGTGTTCTTGCCTGGAAAATCCCATGGACAGAGGAGCTTGGTGGGCTACAGTCCACGGGGTCACAAAGGGTCAGACACAACTGAGAGACTAACACTTAAAGGACTTTCCCATGATTTTTCTGACAAAGATACCTAAATTCATTCAAAAAGCTTGGGTTTCCCATTTGCTGTATATATCCAGACTCAGACTTATATACAGAACATATTTACAGGAAGTTCAGTGCTTGTGTTCAGCACATTAAAAATTCTAACACAGTAACAAGGGCAACTCTTCCTTCCAGTGAGCATGTTGCCTGATCTTAACACAGAGATACACTACAGTGGAGTGAAAGTTGCTCAGTCATGTCTGACTCTTTGCGACCCCATGGACTGTAGCCCTCCAGGCTCCTCTGTCCATGAAATTCTCCAGAATACTGGAGTGATTTGCCATTCCCTTCTCTAGGGGATCTTCCCTACCCAGGGATCAAATCCAGGTCTCCCGCATTGCAGGCAGATTCTTTACCCTCTGAGCCACCAGGGAAGCCCAGAGAGCTGATCATTTCCATAAACATACTTGAAAACCATGCAGTTAACTCCTTTCCCACCTCTAGCCTTGAGCTCTGTTCACTAACTGATTTCTGGCTTTGTTTGTTGAATGAAGGACCTCTCAGGTCCCACCCAGGGTAACAGACTCTGGAGACAAGACCAGAGAAGCAGAGGAGTGTTAACATTTCATTGGTCAATGGTGACATCATGCTCTAAATATCTGACTCTGGGATTAGACTAATTGAAAACAGCCTCCCTTCAGCAAATACTGCATAGAAAGATTGTCTCTTATATCTGTCAAATTTTTCTCCAAGTACAGTTGTGAGTGCATCAGTATTTTCCCCAGTATAAGCATTCTATCCTGTTCTTATGCCAGGACAGTGTTCAGTAACCAACTGATGTATTCCTTTTTTATGCTTCCCTAATGATCTTAATATCTATTCGCTAGATATTTCAGAAATGTGTGCACAAGTATGAGCGTGAATGTGTGTATTTGTTACCTGTGTACACATGTGTTGATGAGTCTATTAGCATACATATTTCAACTCAGTTACAGAATCAAGAGTGGAATGTTGGTGGAACACTTTATTGCTGTTCAAAACGATGTGTTAAATCACTGCATAACCATTTTGGATTTCACAGAGAATCTTAGACCTGGAAGAAGTATGAAAGATCTTCTAGTTCAAATCTTACACTATGTTTCATGTTACAAAATGAAAAGCAATTTTAAAACACCCAAATCATAAATTCATGATATCTTCTTTTGAAATAAGCCTGTGTTTTTGCTAGTTTTTTGCTTTTGTTCTTTCAATTTTATTAAGCATCTTAAACTCTTACCTGCATATATTATATTTTGCATGTCCTTATTTCTTCTGCTTTGACTCTTCCTGTATCTGATTACTGTTCCTATTTTAAAGACATCATTCTTCTTGTAGGCTTTTATTTTCTTCTACATTGTCTATGTTCTCTTTCCCTTTAAAAAACACAGTATACCCCAATGGATCTAAATCAGAAGAAAAAAGAATGGATTCCGATTCCTCTTATACCAACAGCTCCTTGGTAGAACATTGAGTACATCCATGACTGTTGAAGGGTATCATGACATAATTCAGGAATCATTTCTCTAGTGGATCCAATAATGGCCATATCACATCCCCCAAGAGGCTTTACTATCACAGGTGAGCATTTTACAAATGGAAGGTAAAATAACACTGCAGCTGTTTAGAACTTTGTCCCCAAACCCCAAAGAGAAATGCTTTTAATCCACCTGAGCCATATGGAGAACTCCTGAGTGGTTTGTTTAACTCCAAAGCCCAAACCCAAGTCTGTGGTTTCATCAGGTTGTAAGAAAAAGACTATTGGATGAGCATGAACTAGGGCTGAGATGCATGGACCCTAAATGCAATCACAAGTGTCCTTATGAGCAAGAGGTTTGACAGAAAAGAAGAAAGTAAAGTGACCATTGAAGCAAGATGCTACTGCTGGCTTTGAAGATGGAGGGAAGCTCGGAGCCAAGCAATGCAGGGAATGCAGCTCTTGTATGCTGGTAAAGGTTTCTCCAGGGGAGACCCCAGAGGAGTGTGGCCCTCCTAACACCTCAACTTCAGCCAGGGAAACAGATTTCAGACTTCTGACCTCCAGACTTTTAAAAGAATAAATGTATATTCTTTTAACTATTCAAGTTTGTTACAGCAGCAATAGGAAACCGATACTCCATGTGACCAAGTTCTAGCCAAAGTAGTAAGAGTAGATTGGGTATAATATCTGCCCACGTGTTCTCTAAGTTCATTATAAATGGATGGAGAACAGCAAGGCAACCATAAGCTCCATGTTGATGGTGTCAGAGCTTCCTGCACCTTTGAAAAAACATGTGTAGAAGAATAAACCCTGCTGATCTGGGACTGCTCAGCAAGAAATAAGCTTCCATTGTGTGTAAGCTGTGACTCCTTTTGGGGGTTGCTTTTGAGAAATCAAATATTTCCTGCCATATCAGTAAACGATAAGGATGTCACAGACACCAGCAATCACAGCCACCATGAACGATGGTGAGCCTGGGAGGGAACTCAGGAAGGAAAGGATACCTACCATCTAGGAGCCAGCAGACTGCAGCCACTCCCTATCGTGAGCCCTGAGGAAACTCAGGATGTGAAAACACAGGATACTGGCCCCAGACAGCTGAGGTGCATATCAAAAGAATGATTTCAGTGAGCCCAGACTTTTGCATCTTTCCATACACAGAAAGGTGGCTCAGAGGGTAAAGCATCTGCCTGCAAGGCAGGAGACCCAGGTTCGATCCCTGGGTCGGGAAGATCCCCTGGAGAAGGAAATGGCAACCCACTCCAGTACTCGTGCCTAGAAAATTCCATGGATGGAGGAGCCTGGTGGGCTATAGTCCATGGGGTCGCCAAGAGTCGGACACGACTGAACAGTTTCACTTGTTGTTGTATACACAGAACAACACTAAATTTCTTAACTTGAGGTATCTGGTTTCTTTAATTAACAGAAATCTTTTGTTCCCACCTGCCCTGTGTTGCAAAACTCCCAGATACTCTAGCTCCTCTATTCACCTCCTCATGGCAGTTTCTCAGAGCTATCTGAAATCCTGTCTCCCAGGCTGCAGTCTCATTTTGCCCCCCCAAAAACTTAACTTTCAAGTTGTGCAAACTTTTAAAATATTTCATTACAGTGGCTGGTGTCGTCCTAATTAGGGCAGCTAGCTCATGGTTGCTTTTACCCTCAACATCATTCATCAGTAGATTTATTCTCTTCCTTCCTAGGCAAAGCCAGTCATGGTCCTTGCAGGACAAAACTCTTGTAATGTCTGACCATATCAGCTGTGCATACAGAATTATGCTTTGTGATCTTCTCACCTCTGCTGGCACCACTTCTGAGAAAATACACACAGAGGGGACAGATAGTCTGAAACAGCAGTAGGGCACCCTGTAACTGTCAGCTGTGTGTTTACCATCTGGTATTTCATATTCCTCTCAGAGGGCAACAGCAAAAAGGGTAGACTGTTTTCATCTATCTATCTACTTATCTATTTATAGCTACTATACAGATACTCATTCAGTTCTTACAGTGGATGAATGATAAGGTAGCTAGACAAATGGATAGATAAAAAGCTGTGGACTTGAGCTTCCTGTGTAGCTCAGTCAGTAAAGAATCTGCCTGCAGTGCAGGAGACCCGGGTTCGATCCCTGGGTTGAGACGATCCCCTGGAGAAGGAAATGGCAACCCAGTGAAGTATCCTTGCCTGTAAAATCTCATGGACAGAGGAGCCTGGTGGGCTGCAGTCCATAGGGTTGCAAAGAGTCAGGCGTGACTCTTTGCGACTAACACTTACTTACACACACACACACACACACACACACACACATATATACACACACATATTTATACACTTATTTATTTATTTATGGGGATGGGGGGGCTTCCCTGGTGGCTCAGCTGGTAAAGAACCCACCTGCTAATGCACACAAGAGACTCAAGTTCAATCCCTGGGTCACGAAGGTCCCTTGGAGAACTCCAGTTCTCAGGGCAACTCACTCCAGTGTTCTTGCCTGGAAAATTCCATGAGCAGAGGAGCCTGGAGGGCTGTCTGCAGTCCATGGGGTCACAAAGACTTGGACACCACTGAGTATGCACACACACACACACGTGTGTGTGTATGGTATTCTGAGCACAGAACCTAGGGTCTTGTATAAGTAATTGACATTATTATAATAAAGACAAAGGAAACACAAGATGCTATGAAATTGAGGATCTAATTTTATCTATGGGATGAAAAATGTCTCACATAGCAAATTATGCTTCAAGCTGATATCTTAAGACTGGATTGACAGCAATCAAACATAAAGGGAAACAGAACACACAAAATCTCTGAGACAGGAAGGCGAGCAGTGTTTTAGAACAAAAAGAAGTTCCTTGCAGCTACAGAAACCTATAAAGAGAAGGAGAGGCAAGAGTTATAAATAATTTTTATTATAGATAATAAGAGTTGTAAAATAACAGTCATGGGTAAAGCAGTATTTTCAGAATCATTACATGGAACAATGTGTGTATTATTTTAGAGATACTTTGATGGGTTCAGATGAACTCAATTTGGTTTTCTGGTTTGTTTCCAACATTTATAAATTAAACATAATAAATTATAAGTTACTAAAAAAGAGAAAAACTACCGGCCTTCGGATTTCACTTCCCCACCACCACCTGGGGTAAGTGTGAGACCCTCCTTGTTCAGCAGGTGAACTCAGCTGCTAAGGGATGATCTTGGGCCAGGACACAGTGACACGTGATATCAACCATGCAAAGAAGGAAGCATCAGCTCACGCAACTTACTGGTCCTCAGTCTCCCATCTCTTCAGGGAGTTAAGAAGTGTCAGTGGGGGACCTCTATTCTCATTGACACCAACTGATCCAAGCTTAGAAACCCAGTGCTGAAATGGGCAGACATTATTTCATGGCGCTTCACTGGTTCTAAAACCAAGATGCTCTGTGACGTCACGCAGAGCAGCACCTGAAAGGAGGTCTTCTTGAGAATGCTGCATAGACAGGGCAGCAGCAACTGTGACGCTGTACCCTGGATCTTGACGGTTTCCACACTAGCTTCATGTTTCACAGTCAGAGACCCTCAACATCACATGTTCACTCAGTATTGGGAAACAAGCACTGCCTGAAAAAATGTATCAGTGCTTTTGATTTTCATAGCATCCCTGTTGTGTCTTCTTGTGTGTTCAGTCCCTCATTCTGGGTAGTTTGATTTCTATAAAACTTAGCTAAAATTATTTTCTCCTTTTTTTTTTCTTTGAGAAGAGTTGCTGAAATTTGACTGTGACCACTGTGGAGTATTTTTTGCTGTAAAAGAAAAATGATGCAGTAAATATCATCTGCTTCGGGTTGGCATTTTGGGTGCACTAAGCAACACAAAGGTGGGTTGGAAGATTTAGGTTATTTTTAATAATTGATGCAAAAACATTCAGTAATTGTCAAAGTGCCTTGCAAAGAGTTACTATTTCCATTGTTTTCATTACGGCTATTCACCACTCCACCCACGGACTGACGAGGATGTAATTCCTGAGATAGGAAATGATTTTAGCTCTTAGGAGCCAACCTTGACTGACCCATATTGAAGGAAAAGAAATAACCTTCATGTGTTTAAAGAGAGAGGAGGCTTGGCCCTTAAAATGACAGATGTCAATGGAGATCCATGGCTTAAAGGAATTGTTTTCAGAATCTGAAGGAAGACAAGATAATTAATAGTTCAGCTACAACTTTCAGGTTATAGGATAGCATCAGCAATAAGCCTATTCACAAAGGGCTTTCTGTAATAACCTTGTAGGTACATCAGAGTGAGAGAGAGAAAACACATCCCATTACGAAATACTAGTTGTCACTATCCTGGCCATCACTGATCACCTTTGCTGATTTGAATTGGTGATAAGCAGGCAAGTGACGGAAGAGTTGAAGATGATCGATGAAGCTACCAGCGGATGACATCTTGGCTTTGAGAAATGTTAAATAATCTCCTCCTTAGTACACGGGATCTTTTCTCTTGGGAGGTTTTGTGATATTGATTACAGAATAATTTTTGATGATTTTCAAGAGGAACCAAGGCCAAGAGTCAGAATTCATCATGTCCTTAAAATTTGCAATGTAATTATTTTGTGTAATCAGATATTAAATTCGTCTGGAAAAGTTCAAGATAAAAGCCTCCGTTTCCTGGCACTATAGCATCTGGGCCCAGTGTTTGCCATCTAGACCCAGAGACATAGATTTTTTTTTCCTCCTTATCTCTATTTATATTAAATAATAATAGTAGAGACAAAGACATAACACTGTAAGCCATCAAAATTAAACATTATATTTGCATTGAATAACCAAATTGTGGTATTGAGGCAAAACCCTTCAGATCTTTTGGACATCCAGATACCACTCAGAGAGACGACTTTGTTTTTGCCTTGGCTTTATAACTTGGCTGAGAGCTGAGCCTACCTCTCCAAAGTCACTCACCCACTGAGGGTGTTAGGCAAGTCAACTTTGCACAGTCTGTGTTACTTGAGCTCAGAGATTTCTGCATTGCATCCCTGACCCCCTGTCCCATGAGATCTGTCTCCTATAAGATCCTCACCAAGAATGATGTCTGCTCAAAGTTTTGGCAGTAGAGTGGTTCTATGGAATGAATGTTTCTCTTCTCTCCAAATTCGTATGTTGAAGTCCTAACTCCCCAAGTGTTGGTTTTAGAAGGTGGGGCCTTTGGGAGGTCATGAGGGTGGAGTCCCACTAATGAGTTGCGTGCATGCTCTGTTGCATCTGACTCTTTGTGACCCCCATGGACTGTAGCCCACCAGGCTCCTTTGTCCATGGGATTTCCCAGGCAAGAATACTAGAGTGGGGCCCCATTCCCTTCTCCAGGGGTTCTTTCAGACTCAGGGATTGAACCCACATCTCCTGCATTTCCTGCATTGGCAGGCAGATTCTTTACCACTGCACCACCCGGGAAGCCCCCATAGTGAGATGAGTGTCCTCATAAGAAGAAGTAGAAACTATGTAAGATTAGAGGGTTCTCTCTCTCCCTCTCTTTCTCTGCCATGTGAGGTCCCAGAAGGAAGATCCCATCTGCAAACCAGGAAGCAGGCTCACTTCAGACATCAGATTGGCCACTGCCTCATCTTAGACCACAGCCTCCAGAACTATGAGAAAGAAGTTTGCTGTTTAAGTTCCCCAGGAAGGTATTGGTTATGCTGTCTGAACTAAGATGAGGAAGAATTTTAGCAAACGTCTGCATGCATACCTCTTTGAAAAAAAAAGTGGGGGCTGGTTATTAAACATGTTGGTCTCTGTCTACAACAAGATAATGACTACAAACCCACCAGCAGGTGGATCTGTAGTGCTGGGGGTAGAGGAGAAATGAGAGGGAATGATCCTGGATCTCTAACTGCCTGGAGCTCCATACCTTCCCCTCTGTGCCATCCTGCTTTATGTGAGAAAGGAGTATGTGTTAAGAAATATATTTCTAGCTTACTTAAGCTACCAATATTACAAGTTTTAGGTTGCTTGTTGCTTAATCTATTTCTCACTAATACAAGCACCTAAACTGTTACACTATTTTGAGTAAAACTGATCCTATATGCTTTGTTGTTTAGTCGTTCAGTCGTGTCCATCTCTTTTGCGATCCCATGGACTGTAGCCCACCAGGCTCCTCTGTCCATGGCATTTTTCAGGCAAGAATACTGGAGTGGGTTGCCATTCCTTCTCCAGAGTATCTTCACAATCCAGGGATTGAACCCACGTCTCCTGCATTGCAGGCGGATTCTTTACCACTGAACCACCAGGATTATCTTACTCTATTTTTTCTTTCACTCAGGATGGAGAAATATAGAGTCTGAATGGTGCTGCTAGGAGAAGGTGGGGAATACACCTGGAAGTGACTTAGCACAATGAGAACAAGATTGGTGCCCGGGTGAGTCACAAAGGGCTGGTAGTCGCAGGGTACCAATCAAAGCTCTGCCAAAAGACTGTGTTGATTGTCTGTCCTCAGTGGGTTACAGATCAGATCAGTCAGGGTTCTTGGGTGGGAGAAACTAAAAAGCAAAACAAAGTCAACATAAGGAACAAAACCTTTTATTGAGTAGACAATGGATAGCTCTTCCTGGTTGTTCAATGGATAGAACAATCAGGAAGGCCATAAAAACACACTTGGTCAGGATCATGGGATGCTGGAAGGAACTAGGACCATACTCAAACCAGGCAACAAAACCAGCCAGGAGAGGACACTCTTGCTGGCTCCAGAACCGAACAAGCATGCTGTTCTTGCAATACCCTGCCTGGAGTTTCTCAAAACCTTGAACGGAATCCTCTTGCTTCTTTATATCTCAAGCTCCAATTCAGAATTTGGGGCAAGGACATCTGATGGCTCTAACCTTGGTCACATGCTCATGCTGTAGCTACAGAGAGGATAAAAAGTAAAACCTGGGGTTTTCAGCATCTGTACTGAGAGTCAAACTTTGCCTCCCCTTGAGACACTTGAACTGAGAAACCATCCATTTGTAAAGGGTTCCAAATGCCCAGTAGCCAGACACAGAGAGACTAGACCATCTAAAACAACCCTCTAGTTGCTCTTCTGCAAACAGAGTAGGTTGAAATAAATAATCTCCAATGTTGTTTTAGCTTTTTTCAGGTGTTCTGATTCTAGGGAAGTAATACCTAGATGCTTATGCATATTATAAGTACGTTTATTGCCATTTTAAAAATATGGAAGGAAGAAGCACATAAAACATCTGCTTTCCGAGCTGCTTGGACGTGGCTGAGAGTCTTGATGACAAAGAGGCTTCATTTTGTATGCTAATTTCTATTGTTTGTGGTTTCCTAAGCTGTTATGCAAAAAGGAATTCACAGAATGACCCTGCAGTCATCAGGAAAGAGATTTGGGTCAAGTACCAGAGACTTGCACACAGGGATGAAAGTGGGGAGGGGTTGCACTTGTGTGACCTATCAGCGTGTGTGTGTGTGTGTGTGTGTGTGTGTCTGTTTGTGTGTGTGCTAAGTCACTTCAGTCATGTCTGACCCTTTGACCCCATGGACTGTAGCCCACCAGACTCCTCTATCCATGGGATTCTCCAAGCAAGAATACTGGACTGGGTTGCCATGCCCTCCTCCAGGGTATCTTCCCAATCCAGGGACCGAACTCGCATCTCTTATGTCTCTGCATTGGCAGGTGGGTTCTTTACCACTAGTGCCACCTGGGAAGTCCCTCCTGTCTACCAGTTCTAACCTTAATTCAGAGCCTCTCCTTTGCTTGCACGATGGCCTTTCTCTGCCAACAGGGAGCTGCAAATGGGGACCAGCCCCATAGGAGAACTTCAGGTCAGTGCTGAAAATAACCAGGATGTAATGATTAATTTTATGTGTCAGGTTGACTAGGAAGCAATGGATCCAGACATTTTGCCAAACAGCATTCTGGGCTTGTGTTTTTGGATACGGTAGCATTTGAATTAGTAGACTTTGAGTGAAGCAAATTGCCCTTCTTAACCTGTATGGCCCTCATGAAATCAACTGAAGACCTGAATAGAATAAAATGCTTGGATAAGAGGGAACTTAGGGGTTCCCTGGTGGCTCAGCTGATAAAGAACTCACCTGCCGATGTGAGAGACACAGCTCCGACCCCTGGATCAGCAAGATCCCCTGCAGTAGGAAATGGCAATCTATTCCAGTATTCTTGCCTGGAAAACTTCCATGGACAGAGGAACCTGGCAGGTTACAGTCCATGGCATCACAAAGAGTCAGACATGACTGGGTGACTGAGCGCACACACACACACACACACACGCCTTGTGTGTACAAGAGGGAACTTGGCCTACCTGATTGTTGAGCTGGGACGTTGATCTTCTCCTGCCCTTGAACTGAAGTTTACAAGCTTGGTTGACCTGGATCTCAGGCATTACCTCTCGGACAAGACCTACACCACCAACTCTCCTGGGTTCCAGCTTGCCGACTATAGATCTTGGGGCATCTCAGCATCCACAATCATGTGAATCAACTTCTTATAATAAGTATTATTTATATACATGTATGTGCTAAGTCACTTCAGAAATTTCTGACTCTGTGCAACCCCATGGACTACAGCCCACCAGGCTTCTCTGTCCATGGAATTTTCCAGGCAAGAAGACTGGAATGGTTTGCTATTCCCTCCTCCAGGGGATCTTTTCAACCCAGGGATCAAACCCATGTCTCTTATGTGTCCTGCACTGGCAGGCAGCTTCTTTACCACCAGCATCTCCTGGGATGCCTTTAGATATGTGTTATCTCCTATTGATTTTCTTTCTGTGGAGAACCTTAAGATACAGGACAAAGTGAGGACAGAAGGACATTGCTGGGACACTGATTACCCCTGCCCCCAATTCTGCAGCCAGTTTGATGACCAAGGGTTTCAAGATCACTAGTCACTAGTATACATACATGCCAAGACCCTGGTTCAGTGGCCTCACCATAAATATTTTGAAAGAACTGGGTGTAACGGTTTAGACCAGGTCTTCCTGCATATGGGAACTTCCTTCCCTGGAGCACATGCCCCTGGGGCCTCTGCATGATGGGTTTAGAACATAAATGACTGTGCTGGGGTGAAGGAGTGCTAGAAAAGAAGAAAAAGAAAAGGGATGAAATTTTTGGCTCAGAAATTTTGGAGATTTTTCCTGCACATTCTTTTCTGTTGGTGGATTCTGTATTTTCTCCCAGTTCATCTGCCTCATTCGCTCCTGTGTTTGCCCCTTATCCTAACCCCTTGGCTATCCTAACTTGGTTCACCAGGATGGTAGGCACACTAGAATTACAGAGGACAGTTTATTCATACTTATCAAAATATCCAGTAGGAATGTGAGTTTTTCCCTTAGAATTTGCTTGCAGTTTAAAAGTCAGGCTCTAGCCTTGGAAGAAGTGGAAGCTTCAGTCATTTGCACTTCTCACTTTATGCTGTTGTTCAGTGGCTAAGTCATATCTGACTCTTTGTGATCCCATGAACTACAGCATGCCAGGCTTCTCTCTCCTTCACTGTCTCCCAGAGTGTGCTCAAACTCATGTCCATAGAGCTGTGATGCCAACCAACCATCTCATCACTTTATGGGGCTGCCTGCTAGTGAAATGTGAGTCTTTAATGTTTTTATTTATTTAGCAGCACCAAATCTTCCTTGCAGCATGTGGGATCTTTAGTTGAGGCATGCAAATGAACTCTTAGCTGCAGCATGTGGGATCTAGTTCCTTGATCAGGGATGGAACCCCAGTTCCTTGCATTGAGAATGCAGTCTTAGCCACTGGACCATCAGAAAGTCCTGAAGGGTGAGTCTTAAATAGACAGAATCCACCTATAAAGTAGATTAGGAATTTTACTATTTAGGAAGTGAAAAGAACTCTGTTCCTTTCTGTCTTTCTCCTTCTGGTATTTCTATTATGCATACCTTGTACCTTTTATAGTGGTCTCATGGTTCCTGGATATTCTGTCTTGTTTTTTCCAGTCTTTGTTCTCTTTGCTTGTAGTTTCTTAAGGATTCATTGATAGGTCCTCTAGCTCAGAGTCTTTTCTCAGCCATGTCCAGTCTACTAATAAGCCTACCAAAGATATTCTTCTCTGCTATTGTATCATTTACCTCTGGCATTTATTTTTGGTTCTTTCCTAGGGCTTCCATCTTTTTGTTTACATTGTCCATCTGGTCTTGCATGTTGTCAACTTCACCCACTAGAGTCCTTTAGCATCTTAATCATGGTTGATTTAAATTCTCAGTCTGATAATCCCAATATCCCTGCTATGTCTAGTTCTGATGCTTTCTCTGTGTCTTCAAATTGTGGTAGAATTTTTTGTTTGTTTTTTGGCCTTTTGCTATGTGTCTTGTCATTTTTTTCTTACAGAATTTTTTTTTAATTTTCTGATACTTGGATATGTTGTATTGGATAAAAGGAATATCTGTGGTTCATAACTGGGTCTCAGGCTCAGTGGTAAAGAATCTGCCTGCAATGCAGGAGACGAAGGTTCAATTCCTGGATCAGGATCCTCTGGAAGAGGAAATGGAAACCTACTCCACTATTCTTGCCTGGGAAATCCCATGGCCAGAGGAACCTGATGGGCTGTAGTCCATGGGGTTGCAGAAGAGTTGGATATGGCTGAGTGACTGAGCATGCACACATACATAATTGGGTCTCCATTGTTTATTGACCCTATGCCTATGCCTGGACTCTGAACTTCACAAGTGTTTTTCCAGTTTTTTCTCCCCCTTTAGCTGGGACAGGATGACTAGAGCCAGCAGGAGTTGGGAGTTGAGTTCCCTTCCTCACACCACTTAAGTTCTGACAATAGTCCAGCAGGTGAGCTCTAGTTAACTGGCTTCCCTTGAGGGCAGGCCTTGTGAAGAAGAGTAGAATGCTTGGGCCTGTTTCTAAATGGTCCTCCATCACCTTCCCCTGCTGGAAGCCCATGGGGATTTATTTAGTATGAGAATCTGATTGAGCTTTGGGAGTTAAATCTCACAGTATTATGAGGATCTCCTTATGATTTGTTCCCCCTGGAATTTTTAATCAGAGTTTTTTGCACTGAGCCTCCGGCCCTGCTTTAATTACGGTCTAAGTTTTCCTTCCCTGGCATTGGTTCCCACGGTGGTTTCCACTCCTGAGCCTCTGCTCCGGTAAGCCTCAACTCTTTTTAGTCACCTGTCTGTCCCTCCAATCCCAGGGCAGGAGTTTGCCCTGTGTCCTCCTTCCTCTTATGGATCCAAGGAAAGCTGAACAAGTCTGTTCAGCTTGTCACTCATTGTTAGGACACAACAGCGGCTTCCAGACTCCTTATGGTATCAACTCAGATCCAGTTGCTCTCTGCTTGAAAGTCAATTTCTTGAGAGGCAAGTCTTGGTTGAAAAGAAAGCTTGCTTTATCAGGAACCTGGCAACTGGGAGAGAAAGTAGACTCATCTCCAAGAACCAACTCCCAGCTGTTGACCAAGGGGCAAGAGCTTTTAAAGGGGAATTTCAGAGGTGTAGGCAGGTGGAGGGAACTACATGAAGAACAGAACAGTCAACTCTGCCAGTCATCTTGAAATTAGTCATGTGGTGGCCTGATCAGCATTGTGTTGATTGTTTTAAGTAGTTAGTCTTCAGTTCCAGGATTGGTTGGTTCCCGTTTTCTTGAGGCCAGTTCTTGGAATTGTGCAGGATAGAGCAGCTTATGCCGTGGGTACAGTCTGGTCATCATGTAATTAATTTGTTCCACCTGGGAGGGGTTTCAATCTCTACAAAGCATCTCAAAAGATATGGCTCAGAATATTATCTATAGCCCTTGAGGAGGAACTGAAGGTCCCTGACTTTGCTTAATCACTAAATTTTTATTATTTTGTCCTATTTGTTTTTCTTTGCTTCTTTATTTTTTCCATTTCTCTGTTTGCATTTATTCGTTGGCTAAACTTTTTCTACAGACAAGAGGTAGGTAGAGGACATGTGGGTGGGTCTGTCCTGGAAAGGCCCCATAGAGTCCTTCTCCATTTCACTTACATGGGGAACTAGAAACTAGAAGTCTTAAAGGGATGTCTTTACTCACTGCCTGTGACTAAATCATGAAATGATGAGGGAGTTAGAAAAATATATTGTGACGTTCCAAGAAGAATTGAGAAGAGGTGATTTTGGTGGAAGCTAGATTCCTCTATTTTTTTAATTCTGAAATTAGTCTTTTTATTTTTTAAATTTTTATTTATTATTTATTAAAAATTGTTTTTTGGCTATTGTGGGTCTTTGCTGTTGCACATGGGCTTTCTCTAGTTGCACTGAGTGGGGGATATTCTTTGTTGCCATGCACAGGCTTCTCATTGTGGTGACTTCTCTTGTGAAGTGTGGGCTCTGGAGCTAGGGCTCACAGGCTTAGTTGCTCCACAGCAAGTAGAGTCTTCCCAGACCAGAGATCGAATCCCTGTCCCTTGCATTGCAAGGTGGATTCTTAACCACTGGATGACCAGGGAAGCCCTGAAATTAGTCTTTTTAAAAAGACTTTTTATTATGAAATATTTCAGATTCACTGCAAAAACCATGGCAAACAATTGTGTTTCTGCCATCTGAGAATGAAAGGCAAGTTCCAATGTGTTTATAACTAAAGCATCTGTAACAATGCATCTGCAATCACTTACTAGGCCACAAGAAGTTATCTTCATTTCCATTCTCGCATGATCTAGAACCCATGTATGCAAATGTCAGCCTTTGAGCCCTTTTAAGATTGTCTTTCATTGTATAGCCACCTCTCTTCACTGGCTCTGAATGACTTTTGGTTGTTTCTAAGCCACATCAGCCCTCTAAAGATGACAACTGTCCCTGATAAAAGGTTGTCAAGGGAGTGCATTACATTCTCTGAAAGCTGTTTTAGTGATGAGGTACCAAAGAGAGTTTTCCCAAAAGCAATATCATTGGGATCAGTGTATAAATTCCCAAGGTGGTAACTGGGAGGTGATGACAGTCGCTTGACTATATAAATTCTTGAATGGCCAGAAACATCCGTCACATAACTTGATAGTCAGGATTATTTTCAAAGGTCTTCATGGAAGGAGTTTCCATAAATTTTCACTGTAGGATTTGTAACTCTTTCTTCTCAGAAGCTCCTTTTTATATCAACCTTAAACCTCTTCTCCTGCAATTCAGGAAATTACATTCTGTTTGACACTGTGTCATGGTAAGAACAGCTATAATTTGATCTCTGCCTGTGGGGTGGGTACTATTATAGCCCCTGTTCACAGATTAATAACATCAGGTTTAGCAAAATGAAGAACTATATCCAAAGTCACACAGTTAGAATGGAGGAGAGCTGGGATTCACATGAACTCAGAATCTGACACCCTTATCCATTGCTCTTCAGATCCCACCACGAGAGAATATGGCTCCTTAGATACAGGAGCTAAATTTTCTTAGAGGCAGAAATGGACACAGATTTATCCAACACATAAAGAGAACTCATCCTGAGATAGATGGCTTTATTTTGGATTCCCCCAGGTCTTGTAAACCCAATAAAAGTAAGCGGCCCAGCACAGAGTTCCATGTAAGATGTCTGCCACATACCCATAGCAAACTGCTGTCTGTAGATAAGGTTTTCCTAGAGAAGCATTACTAACTCCATCTCCTTGGAAGATGCTGGACCTGGCTCCTTTGCACTGGTTGCTAGGTGACTTACTGCCCTGGCTAGTCAGGATTATAGATGCTAGGCAGAACATAGGAGAAGGCCAAAAATATCCCTCTCCTTAAAATCCCTGGGCTCTTGGGAGAGACTATCACAATAATTTATGCCACAACCATTCAAGAGAAAGAGAATGTTCTCTTTTGCAAATCTCAGGACCATAGCCATGTACCATATACAGTCTCTTGGTTTTCTGCATTAGTATTGAAAACTCACCCAGTGAAATACAAACATACATTAACAAATTGCTTGGAAAATCTCAAGAGACAATCTATACACAAAGATTGGAGTACTCCAGTACGTTTGCCTGGAAAATCCCATGGACAGAGGAGCCTGGTAGGCTGCAGTCCATGGGGTCGCTAAGAGTCGGACATGACTAAGTGACTTCACTTTCACTTTTCACTTTCAAGCATTGGAGAAGGAAATGGCAACCCACTCCAGTGTTCTTGCCTGGAGAATCCCAGGGACGGGGGAGCCTGGTGGGCTGCCGTCTATGGGGTTGCCCAGAGTCGGACAGGACTGAAGCTACTTAGCAGCAGCAGCAGCATACACAAAGATGAATAACTGATGGAGACTTAGTTGTTGTGAATTCCACTCAGCATATTAAACTCACGGTGTTAATTTCTATTCCCTGCCACACTCTAAACAGTCCGCTGTTTCTTGAAAGTGAAAAGTGAAAGTTGCTCAGTCATGTCCAACTCTTTGCAACCCCATGGACTATACAGTCCATGGAATTTTCCAGGCCAGAATACTGGAGTAGGTAGCCTTTCCCTTCTCCAAGGGATCTTCCCAACCCAGGGATCAAACCCAGGTGTCCCTCATTGCAGGCAGATTCTTTACCAACAGAGTCAAGGGAAGCCCAAGAACATTGGAACGGGTAGTCTATCCCTTCTCCAGTGGATCTTCCCGACCCAGGAATTGAACCAGGTCTCCTGCATTGCAGGTAGATTCTTTACTAACTGATCTATTAGGGAAGCCCTTTGTTTCTTGGGAAAATATAAAAGCCACCCCACCCCCAGCTTCAGGTCAATGACTCAAAATCACTCAACAACTTTTCTAGTTTAATAACTTAATTAAATACCTCTTCATTCTGGGAAATGTTTTTCTAATAGCCTCCCCACATCCCAGTAATTTTAACTAAACTTCCCTTAGACAACTGATGCTCTGCTTCCTCCTCAGTTCCACTGGAGAAGTTTAAAATATGAGCTCCAATTTTTCACTGTCCTGTAGTAGCACATTTAAGATTGGCCAGAGCCAAATGATAGATAGAGTGGCCTTCCTTGAACCTTGACTTTGGACTTGGCCACATGACTTTCATTAGCTGTAACATCTTTATTACTGTCAGAACAAGTTGCGACAAAGATATTGGCTTAAGAACATTTCCATTTATTATATCGCAGTTTCTGAAAGTTAAATTCCAGTGAGTCCTCTACTGAGGGTCTCCAAAGGCCTAAATCAAGGTCATGTTAGGATTCGACTCTTCTGTGGAAGTTCTAGAGATGGATTTACTGACAACCTCACTCAAATGTGTGCTAAGTCACTTCAGTTGTATCCGACTCTTTTGGCTGCATGGACTATTGCCCGCCAGGCTCCTCTGCCCATGGAACTGTCCAGGCAAGAATACTGGAGGAGGGTATCACTTCCTATTCCAAGGGATCTTTCTGACCCGGGGATTGAACCCAAGTCTCTTGCGTTTCCTGCACTGGCAGGTGAATTCTTTACCACTAGAGTCACCTGGGAAACACTTCAACCTCACCCAAACTGTTGGTCAAATTCAGTTCTTTGTGAGTATAAGGATGAAATCTTCATGTCCTTTCCGGCTGTCAGTTGAGGGCCCATCTTTTCTCCTATGGGCTGTCTTCATTGCTTCTTGTGCATTGCATGTGATCATCTCCAGCAGGGGTGGGTTGAATTCCTCTTGTGCTTTAGATCTCTCCACCTTCTTTCTGTTGCATTTCCCTCACTCCATCTAGAAGAAGCTCTCTGCTTTTAAAGACCTATGTGATTAGCTTGCATCCAGATAATTTTGGACAATATCTTTGTTTTAAGGTTTGTAATCTTAATTACAATGTAAAGTCCCCTTTGCTATGTAATATAGCATATTTCACGGGTTTCCCTGGTAGCTCAGATGGTAAAGAATTTGCCTGTAATGCAGAACACACATGTTCGATCCCTCCGTTGGGAAGATGACCTGGAGGAGGGAATGGTAACCCACTCCAGTATTCTCGCCTGGAGAATCCCATGGACAGAGAAGCCTGGCGGGCTACAGTACATGGGGTTGCAAAGAGTCAGACATGACTGAGTGACTAAAACTAACTAACTTACCTGTCTATAATATATTCACAGGTTTCTGTTAAAAAACAAAAATCTGACCAAAGACAGAAAACTTCATCTAGAATTTTGGCTCTACTTCTGCCTCGTGTCATCTTGGACAAGTCATTTGCTCTCTGTGTCTTTGGATTTCATCATATATAAATCCAGAATATAAATCAAAGCTCAAAGGATTGTAGCAAAAACTAAATACAATAGTGAATTATTTCATTCAACTATTCTTTAGTATATTCATAAATACTTACTGAATTCTTACAGTCAGCTAGACATTATGCTAAAAGCTGAGAAATCAAAGATTAATTAAGACAAGTTTCTTATTTTTAAGAAGTCTACATCCCAGTGAGAAAAGTATCTCATAAATGTTAAAGCAGTCTACAAAGCCAAGGCGTTATTGTTCTATCTCTTCTTCTATTTTCTTTTTTATCCCTCCCCATTGGGCATAAACTACCTTTTCATACTTCCTGTCCTATTTTATTCTAAACTTCAATCAGTCATGACCTTTATTATAAAAGTTCACCTTCACATTCTTCATCCAAAAGAAAAAGTGGTTATACTTACTCACTGGAAAAAAATATTCACTTCAGGGAAACCCAAATTTACTAAGTCTTGTAGGAAAGCATAGTAGCTTTCAGTTGAAAAAGATTAACCTTTCTTAGATCTATTGAAAATCTTCCTATTTTCTTCACTAATAAAATGCACCTCAGGGTATGTATTATATGTCTCAGTACCAAAACCCAACAACAACACAATTGAGTTACATGAAATTCCAAGTAAAAGATTATAATGGAAATTGACTGCATTTGTTGCTCTAATCCTCCAAAGTCCCATCTAACTATTCATCTTTTCATCAGGATGGGAGCATTTCTATAAATGCTTATGGCCCTTAATTTTTCTCTTTTCTAGACATAGTCATTATTCAAAGTGTAACCCAGTAGAATATTTTTGGAATGTTGCATTACGGTCATTCACTGAGCTATTTTAGCTGTTGGTCTCCTTCCCTGCTTCTCTCCATCTCCTCTTTCCCTCATTCTATGTCCCTAGACCAGAGCAAATGTTCCTTTTGTTGGGCTGCCCTGAATAGTCAAAAATGATGCTAAGTGTGCATAGCTTGACCTGTTCTGGAACAACTCACCAGCAGTCTAAATGACAGATTATTGGCATAGAAACTGGCCTCAGGGACATATCAACACCCCACCAAGAACTGCCAGGAGGGCTGCTGCACTGTGATAACTTCCTCTTTCCTCCAAGGCTGAAATGAACATGTCTCCACGGAGCCGTCTTAAGAAGGATCTCTGGTCCAGCCTCAAAGTTCACTCAAAAGACACTGGAATGGTCATGCATTAGGTATTCTCTCTACTCTCAAAGACTTTCTTACCTTGAAGATATTTTCACATAGAATGAATAGAGTAAATGGTAACAGGCACTCAGTACCATCGTGTTTTCAAAGGAGTTGGCCAACAGAGTCGAGTTTGCAGCCACGCCCAGCTAATGGATCATCACTCACAGTTAATTGCAGTGTGTTTTTGTCATTATGGCCATCATTTGTAACAGAACATGATATCCAACATTTGAGCCTAAGAGCCAGGGAAGATATGACACATTCTGGGAACGAGAGGGACTGTCTACTGATGTTGTCCTTGGAGAAGTGGTGAGAAATGTTGGAGAGGCATTTGGAGGAAATTAGTGCCAAGGACAGATCGAGTCAAGAAAAAGAGACACACTCCTGTGCTGGGATCCGTAGCTGGTGTATTGAATTAAGCATGTGCATATTATGGTCTGCTGAATGAGGGGGCAGAAGCTGCCACGTGAAGTTGGCAGGTCGCTCCCTCAGCATCCGTGCTCTCACTTTGGGGGAGGGAAAACCCTGGGGCCATTTTGACTGAAGGCAGAGTTTCAGTACAGTCACACAAAAGAAGTCAAGTCACAAGATTTATTACTTAGAGATTCTGGGAATGGGACAATGAGCTGGGGGAAGGGAAGGGCAGTCCGCAGGAGACAGAGAGCAGGGTAGCAAGCACCTACTACTTATAAGGTGACCGGGGCAGAGTTCACTCACTTTTCATGAGTTCATATCAAAGTGGTTATTTTAAAAAGTGTCCCAGGGATTCCCTGGTGATTCAATGGTAAAAAATCTACCTGCCAATGCAGGAGACATAGGTTCGATCCCTGGTCCGGGAAGATCCCACATGCCTCAGAGCAACTAAGCCCATGCACTACAACTATTAAGCCTGTGCTCTAGAGTTTGGGAGCCCAAGTGCCACAACTACTGAAGCCCATGCTTAGAGCCACTGCTCCACAACAAGAGAGGCCACCACTGCAGTGAGAAGCCTGCTCACTGCAGCTAGAGAGGAGCCCCCACTCCCCAGAATGAGAAAAAAGCTCACACAGCAACAAAGACCCATCAGAGACAGGAATAAACATCAGAGACAGAAATAAAGCTAAAAAAAGTCCCAGGAAAAGCAAAGTGGGAACTTGGGGTGGAGATCCTAAACTCAGGTCTTTATCTAAATGTCAGTGCTCTGGGTGTCAGAAGAGTTGTCACGCTACAAAATGCTCTGACAGCAACTCAAAAAAGCTGTGTTCTCATCACAGTCCTTTGTGCAAAGTGAGATGATGAAACAACACAGAAGGTCAGACTCTGGAGGGACAGGCAAACAAATAAAAAGCTGGAAGACCATGGAAGGCAAATCGGAGGCTAGGGGACAGACAGGGGAAGCTGAAGTGAAATGAGATGTGAATATCAAATAAGGTGCTTTAGGAAGACACTGTGCTTCTCCTGTTCCACTGCCCTGAAGCTTAGTTCATGGTCCTTATTCGGTCAGAAGCAGAGGTCTTGAATTGGCAGGCTGTCAACATAACCCATGTCTAAATTCTGTAACTTAAAGAAGTAGATTTAATAAAAGTAAGTCTCTTTCAGCTTCTTCCTCTGCAGAATGCATGATAAAACTGCAGAAGATTGACTTGCCTGTCAATGCCTTACAATATTATGGTTGGAAGAGACCTCAGAGGTCATTTGGATTCTTCTCTTGTCCATAGGAAGATTTCTCTAAACCATCCAGGTTACTCTTCATGTTAATATAGAGCTATTATTATAGGAGTCAAACCAGAGAGGTTAAAGTCCCAACAGATATGTGGTCCAAGGCTTATCTCTTCTTGAGAAGGGCTTACCAGCAAGCCCCTGGGTCTTTTCCATCTAGTTTAATCACATTGACCGTATGATAGCTTTTCCATGATGGACATTATCAGGTACTCTTACCTCTATCCTCCATTGAGTTTTCCAATGCTTGATACATAGTAGGTGTTTCAGAAATATTTGTGACATGAATAAAAGACTCAGATCAGATCCTTGGCACTCTCATAGCTGAGGAAATCTGTTGAGAACTGTATTAACACCATTCTAGATATGAAAATCTTCACCAGGCAAGTTCTGCTGCTGGAAAATGGAATCCAATCTGACTCATTAAAAGGGAATTACATTACAAAACGGCATTACAAAAATATTGCTTGGATATAAGTTGTGATGAATAAGCAGGTGGGAAAGAAAAGTCTAAAGGCTTCGGGCCAAAGCAAACACGTTATAAAGAATGACTGTTAGAAAATTGTGTCTATGATGATGAATTCATAAAAAGAATATTATATGACCATCTCAACACTGCTCTAGTGTAGAGCGGAGACTGGATACAGGGAAGCTGGCTTTAGGGACTGAGCAACGTTTCAGATGCCAACTGGCCTAAAGTCTCAGATTGGGAGGGAGGAAGCTGTAAGCAAACTGAACAGAGGCTTTTGCAGACATAGACAATGGACATGTGGACAAGAGGGGAAAGGGAGGGTGGGATGAACTGGGAGAGTAGGACTGACATACACACTTTACCATGTGTAAAATAGATAGAAAGTTGAGACGCTGTTATAACACAGGGAGCTCAGCTTGGTGCTCCGTGCTGACCTAGAGGAGTGGGATGGTGAGAGGGTTGCAGTGGGAGGGAGGTTTAAGAGGGAGAGGATATATGTAAACTTATATCTGATCCTCCTTATTATACAACAGAAACTAATATATTGTAAAGCAATTGTACTCCAATACAATTTTCCAGTTTAACTGAGATATATTTGAAATACAGCATTGTAAATGTTTAAGGTCTATGATGTAATAATTTGGTATCTGTATATATTGGGAACTGTTTTGTCCAGTAGTCAAGAATGGATGTGAGAGTTGGACCATAGAGAAAGCTGAGTGCCTAGGAATTGAAGCTTTTGAACTGTGGTGTTGGAGAAGACTCATGAGAGTATCTTGGACTGCAAGGAGATCCAACCAGTCCATCCTAAAGGAAATCAGTCCTGAATATTCATTGGAAAGACTGATGCTGAAGCTGAAACTCCAATACTTTGGCCACCTGATGCAAAGAACAGACTCACTGAAAAAGACCCTGATGCTGGGAAAGATTGAAGGCAGGAGGAGAAGGGGACGACAGAGGATGAGATGGTTGGATGGCATCACCGACTCAATGGACATGAGTCTGAGCAAGCTCTGGGAGTTGGTGATGGACAGGAAACCTGGCATGCTGCAGTCCATGGGGTCACAGAGAGTCGGACACGACTGAGTGACTGAACTGAAGTGATCACCAGAAGTTTATTTAACATCCATTTCCTCATTACAGCTTCTTCTTGTGATGAGAACATTTGAGATCTGCTCTCTTGGCAATTTTCAAATATACAAGGCAGAATTGATAGCAATAGTCACCATGCCGTACATTACATTACCCAGAACTTACCTATTACTAGAACTTTGCATATTTGGACCACCTTCAAAACATACATCTTTGTGTTTTCATATCTATATGTGTGTGTGTGTGTGTATATGTGTGTGTGTGTATCTATATGTATATATATACATATATGTATATCTTTATACATATACCTTTATGTATATATTTCTTTATATGCATATTTCCTTCATCAAGTTCATTCCCATGTCTTGGCTATTCTGAATAGTGCTGTAATGAACAAGGGGTGGGACAAATGGGGCTATTTATTCGAGATAAGGATTTTACTTCCTTCAGATATATACCCAGATGTAGAATTGCTGGTTTGTATGGTAGTTCAATTATACAATAGAAGTGACAAGTAGATTCAAGGGATTAGATCTGATAGCCAGAGTGCCTGAAGAACTATGGATGGAGGTTCATAGCAGTGTACAGGAGGCAGTGATCAAAACCATCCCCAAGAAGAAGAAACGCAAAAAGGCAAAATGGTTGTCTGAGAAGGCTTTACAAATAGCTGAGAAAAGAAGAGAAGTGAAAGGCAAAGGAGAAAAGGAATATGCCCATCTGAATGCAGAGTTCCAAAGAATAGCAAGGAGAGATAAGAAAACCTTCTTAAGCGAACAATGCAAAGAAATAGAGGCAAACAATAGAATGGGAAAGACTAGAGATCTCTTCAAGAAAATTAGAAATATCAAGGGAACATTTCATGCAAAGATGGGCACAATAAAGGACAAAAATGGTATGGACCTAACAGAAGCAGAAGATATTAAGAAGAGGTGGCAAGAATACACAGAAGAACTATACAAAAAAGATATTCATGACCCATATAATCACGACGGTGTGATCACCAACCTAGAGCCGGACATACTGGAATTCGAAGTCAAGTGGGCCTTAGGAAGCATCACTACAAACATAGCTAGTGGAGGTGATGGAATTCCAGCTGAGCTATTTCAAATCCTAAAAGATGATGCTGTGAAAGTGTTGCACTCAATATGCCAGCAAATTTGGAAAACTCAGCAGTGGCCACAGGACTGAAAAGGGTCAATTTTCATTCCAATCCCAAAGAAGGGCAATGCCAAAGAATATTTGAACTACTGCACAATTGCATTTATTTCAAATGCTAGCAAGATAATGCTCAAAATCCTCCAAGCTAGGCTTCAACAGTATGTGAACTGAGAACTTCTAGATGTACAAGCTGGATTTAGAAAAGACAGAGGAACCAGAGATCAAATTGCCAACATGGGTGCATCATAGAAAAAGAGAATTCTAGAAAAAAGTCTACTTCTGCTTCATTGACTACACTAAAGCTTATTACTGTGTGGATCACAACAATCTATGTAAAATTCTTAAAGAGATGGGAATACCAGAGCACCTACCTGCCTCCTGAGAAACCTGTATGCAGGTAAAGAAGCAACAGTTAGAACCGGACATGGAACAATGAACTGATTCAAAATTGGGAAAGGAGTATGTCAAGGCTGTATATTGTCATCCTGCTTATTTAACTTATATGCAAAGTACCTCATGCAAAATTCCAGGTTGGATGAATCACAAGCTGGAATCAAGATTGCAGGATAAAATATAAATAACCTCAGATAGGCATATGACACCATCCTTATGGCAGAAATTGAGGAGGAACTAAAGAGCCCCTTGATGAGGGTGAAAGAGGAGAGTGAAAAAGCTGACTTAAAACTCATCATTCAGAAAACAAAGATCATGGCATCTGGTCTCATCACTTCATGATAAGTAGATGGGGAAGCAATGAAAACAGTGATAGATTTTATTTTCTTGGACTCTAAAATCACTGAGGATGGTGACTGCATCCATGAAATTAAAAGACGCTTGCTCCTTGGAAGAAAAGCAATCACAAGCCTAGACAGTGTATTAGAAAACAGAGACATCACTTTGCCTACAAAGATGCATATAATCAAAGCTATGGTTTTTCCAGTAGTCATGTACAGATGTGTGAGCTGGACCATAAAGAAGGCTGAGTGCTGAAGAATTGATGCTTTTGAACTGTGGTGTTGGAGAAGACTCTTGAGAGTCCCTTGGACAGCAAGAATCTCAAACCAGTCAATCCTAAAGGAAATCAGTCCTGAATATTCATTGGAAGGACTGATGCTGAAGCTGAAGCTCCAATACTTTCACTACCTGATGCGGAGAGTTGACTCATTGGAAAAGACCCAAAAGCTGGGAAAGATTGCAGGCAGGAGGAGAAGGGGATGACAGATTACCTGATGGTTGGCTGTCATCACCAACTCAATGGACATGAGTTTGAGCAAGCTCCAGGAGATGATGAAGGACATGGAAGCCTGGCATGCTGAAGTCCATGGAGTCGTAAAGCGTTGGACACCACTGAGTCACTGATCAGCAACAAATGGTAGTTCTATTTTTAAATTTGAGGAATCTCCATACTATTTTCCATAGTGGCTGTACCACATTTCATTCCCACCAAAAGCATACAAGTGTTTTCTTTTCTCCATATCCTTACCAGGACTTCCCTTTTGTCTTTTTGATGGTAGCTATTCTAATAGGTTGAGGTGATAGCTCATTATGGCTTGCATTTCCCTCATGATTAATGATGTTGAGCAGTTTTTCATGCAACTGTTGGCTATTTGTGCGTTTTCTTTGGAAAATTACCTATTCAGGTTCATTACTCATTTTTAATTAGATTATTTGCTTGGTTTTACTATTGAGTTGTATATGTCCCTTATATATTTTGGGTATTAGCCCTTATTAAATACATGGTTTGCAAATATTTTTCTCATTCTATAAATTGTCTTTTCATTTTGCTGATTGTTTCTTTTGCTGTGTAGAAGCTTTTTAGTTTGATGTAGTTCCACTTGTTTATTTTTGCTTTTGTTTGCGCTTTAGGTGTCATAACTATAAACTTACTGCCAAGAACAATGTCAAAGAGATTTTTCTGTGTTTTCTTCCAGGATTTTTATGGTTTCAAGTTTTATATTTAGGTCTTTAATCCATTCTGAGTTAATTTTTGTGTGTTTAAAAATTTTTAATTGATGTATAGTTGATTTATAATGCTGTATTAGTTCGGGTACAGCAAAGTGATTCAAGAGCTTCCCAGGTGTCCTAGTGGGGGAAAAAGAATCCATCTGCAATGCATGAGACACAGGAGATGTGGATTCAGTTCCTGGATCAGGAAGATTCCCTGGAGGATGGCATAGCAACCCACTCCAGTATTCTTGCCTGGAGAATCCCATGGACAGAGGAGCCTGGTGGGCTACAGTCCATGGGGTCACAAAGAGACAGGAATGACTGAAGTGACTGAGCACGCACACACTCAAAGTGATTCAGTTTTGTTTGTGAGGAGCTTTTTGACTTTATCACTGGGGGACCTTTCTCCAGAGTCAGGGCATTTCTGGTTGCCTCATAGTCCAGGGTGCAGATGGCCAGGTAGGACCCTGGTTGGCCCATCTGCAAACAACTTTGTGCAAACCAAGAGAGGTGCTTACTCTTGGTGGATGCAGTCCAGTGCTGAGGTTCATGGTCGGCAAGCGAGACACAAACTGAAACTCAGTTTCCATTTGCCTCCTTGCACCCACACTTGCCCAGGGCCCAGCTTGTGTGCCTCGGTGTGGTGGCCCTGAGGATGGGCTGGGGCTTCTTGAGTTTCATCCTGAAAAGCTCAGGAGGTGGAGAGAGAAGAGGATGCTTTCTGGGTCTCTCGTTTCTGGTGTTTTTGGAGACAGGAGAGAAACTTGGGCTTCTTTTTTCAAATTAGAAGTATTTAAAATCAGTCCCTTAGATTCTTGAGACTCCACAGACTGGCTCTTTTAGGGCTTCTCTAAAACTTCTGAGATTTAGATAGCTTTTGTAAGCGTGTGAATATAAGAGTTTTATATAAAAATATTTCATGTCTTTTATCCATCCCAAAGGAATCCATCACCCTAAAATATTAAAATACTGATTTAAGTATCTGTTGTATTTCAAAGATTAAACCAGTAAACAAAAAAGAGTAGAAAAAAAGAGTCTGACAGGAAATTTTTCTTTATTTCATTTTAATTGTCAAGGTCCAATGAGCATAACCCAAACATATAACATAAACTTTGTGAACAGCTACCCCTTCAAGGAAACTTGCTCTTCTTGTCTGCTTCACACAGAATGGAAAATAACTTTTGGCCACTTTAATGAACAAATTATTAGATCAATAGAATTGAAAATCTTCCAAACACAGAACAAAGCCCTTTAATGCAGTTCTTTACAAAGGTTGGCAAACCAGCATATGCCCTGGGCAGGCCAAAAGGAAGTCCAACTCAGTGGCTAAGTGCTCCTGTATTGGGAGTCAAGTTCAATTCTTATCCCTGCCATTAACTAACTGGGAGTTGGGAAGTGTTTAGGAAAGTTATTTAATTTCTCAGAAGCAAAATGGAGCTAAGTAAAGGATCTACCCACCTCACAGAATTGTTTCAAGGGGAAAATGCGAAAATACATGGGAAATACTTAATATGATCCTCAAAATATAATAAGAGCTTTATAAATGTGAGCTGTTTAACAGTTTTATTATTATTGAAAAAAATTAGCCTATCAGAAACAGATTGGGGGCTTTAAAGTTTTGGGTGGCATTTTCTTTTTCTGTCTTTTATTTTCCTCAGAGCCAGTCTCATTCAATGTACTTTCAGAAGCAAATCCCCAGATTTCTAAGATAAGATACACACCCCCCTTATTATACCTTTGAGATCAGCTAAAATAAATTTAACTTTTAAATAATGTAGCAGCTATTAACAATGTACAGTATGTGGGATTTAGAAGAGCAGACTTTGACAAATGGGTAGAAAGAATAAGGAGGAGTTGGCAGAATACATCCATTGGGTGAAATGATGCACAAAGATTAAAATTTTATTTCCCCTGCATTTAGGTTTAGGGCCAGTCTTGATCTCTTTGGGCTTTGGGGATCCTTTTGAATTTAGAAAGGAGCAAGCAGCGTATCAGGAGCTTCCCAGGTGATTCAGTTGTTAAGAATCCATTTGCCAGTGCAGGCCATGTGGATTCAATCCCTGGGTCAGGAAGATCCCCTAGAGAAGGAAATGGCAACTCACTTCAGTCTTCTTGCTTGGGAAGTCCCACAGATGGAGGAGCCTGACGGACCATGGGTCTCAAAAGCATCAGACATGACTTAGTAACTAAACAACAGCAACCACAATCAGCATGTCAAGGCCTAAATGTTCAGAGAATGTGATGCCTGGCTCAGTCCTGAAACTTCCTTCAGCCTTCAGCTGACCCCTTTGTGTGGACAACACCCTTTCAGTATTCAGGAAACTCTCAAGCCCACTTTCCTAGTCATGCCCCTGGTGATAGTCAAGAGATTGTGCCTAGGTCCTGGGCACATTTATTTGGAAAGTTTTTGAGATAATGATTCAGTTAAACATTGGGTGGCTGGTCAGAATTCACAATAATAATTACCCAGGTAGGACCAACAGGCAGTAAGATAGTCCTTCCTAATGGATGGGCATATATTTACAAATAAACATGGACCTGACCCAACAGGAGTCTGTGTAGTAAGTCTGGGTTAGCACAAACTTTTGGAGAACATCACCAAAAGGAAGATTAAAAAATATATGTTGCTTTACTAGGGCAAAATGAAGGTGGAATTTGCATACCTTCTGAAGACTATCAAAATAAACAAGTACTGACATGTTTCTGTGGCAATATATGACTCTTAGTAACAAAGAGCATGAACTTGAGAATTCAGGGACATGATCACCTATGCTCTGTTGGGACTCAAGATTGGAATAACGTGATGGAAGAGATCTGTTCAACGGAAACAGAGGCATACAAAGAGGCAGAGAGAATCAGGTTCCCGTGG
Organism: Cervus canadensis; assembly: GCF_019320065.1. Taxonomy (NCBI): domain Eukaryota; kingdom Metazoa; phylum Chordata; class Mammalia; order Artiodactyla; family Cervidae; genus Cervus; species Cervus canadensis. The sequence continues at coordinate 53,821,834 of NC_057401.1, forward strand.
GTCTTGCCAGTGCAATTTCTATGCTACTCTCTTCACTTATTTTATGAAACCAGTTCCTCTACTCCAACTCTTGAGATACAAAGGGCAGGTGTCTAATTTTATCTCACTGCCCAGAGACACTGGCATAAGGGTGGACACCTACCTCAGGCTGGACCAATCACGTCTCAGATGCCAGGCCACAGTGAATGGGGTCCAGAGCTGTGCTGTCCAGTATGGTAGCCCTGGGGCAAAGAGAGCAGTCCAGGCCACACAACTGAACATTAAAGGCCAATGAGAGTCTTTCTCAAGATTTGTTACAACAGAGTTAGCAAATAGAAGTCCTTCTCCTCAAAGATGTCAAAGATGGAAAGATGGAAAGCCATTGAAGGGCAGATACTTAGAGAGAGATTCATTGGCTGTAGGTTTTTTTAGGGAGTACTCTTGGGGTCAGTAGTGGGAAAAAGAAGAAAAGAAGCAGAATTGAGCAGTGGGAGATGTTGAGCTGAAATATACTCTCAACGAAGGACTTGGCGGGCCACATGATGAGCTCTGAAAGGAGGCTTGATCTTCAAAGTTATCCTGAAGTAGTATAAGAGATCAAGCCTTTATACTACTGCACAGATCAGTCATTGCCTTAGGTACAAGGCACTTCCTGAAGATGGCTGACAGTTAAAGGCAACTGGGAAATAAGGATTTTAGTCCCAGAAGCAGTGTGTCAAAGAAGTCACTGCAGAATCCCAGCACTGCTGAAAGAGGAAGAGGTGAAACCCAAAGAGGTCTGTGGACATTTGCACCCATAATTCCATGCACTCTTGTACTTCCTATGGTTTGCTTACAAAAGCCCATTAGGCTCTTTTTCATATTTGTTCATGCTAAGTTGCTTTAGTCATATCTGACTCTTTGCCAGTCTGTAGACTGTAGCCCTCCAGGCTCCTCCACCCACGGGATTCTCCAGGCAGGAATGCTGGAGTGGGTTTCCACGATCTCCTCCAGGGGATCTTCCCAGCCCAGGGTTTGAACGCCCGTCTCTTATGTCTCCTGCAGTGGCAGGCAGGTTTTTACCATTAGCATTGTTGTTGTTATTCAGTTGCCTAATTATGTGTGACACTTTGCGACCCCATGGACTGCAGCATGCCAGGCCTCCCTGTCCCTTACCATCTCCCGAAGTTTGCCCAAGTTCATGTCCTTTGCATCAGTGATGCCATCCAGCCGTTTCATCCTCTGACATCCTCTTCTCCTTCTGCCCTCAATCTTTCCCAACATCAGGGACTTTATCAATTAGCTGGCTATTCACATCAGGTGACCAAAATACTGGAGCTTCAGCTTCAGCATCAGTCCTTCCAATAAGTATTCAGAGTTTATTTCCCTTAAGATTGACTGGTTTGATCTCCTTGCTGTCCAAGGGACTTTTAGGAGTCTTCTCCAGCACACAGTTCAAAGGCATCAATTCTTTGGCACTCTGTCTTCTTTACAACCATATGTGACCAGTGGGAAGATCATAGCCTTGACTATACAGACCTTTGTTGACAGAGTAATGTCTCTGCTTTTCAATAGACTGTTTAGGTCTGTCACTGGCTTTCCTGCTAAGAAGCAAACATCTTCTGATTTCATGGCTGCAGTCACCATCCACAGTGATTTTAGAGCCCAAGAAGAGGAAATCTGTCACTACTTCCACCTTTTCCCCTTCTATTTGCCATGAAATAATGTGGCTGAATGCCATGATCTTAGTTTTTTTTTTAACAGTTCCTCTTAGCTTCCTGCTATTAGAGTGGTATCATCCATACATCTGAGGTTGTTAATGTTTCTCCCGCTTATCTTGATTCCAGGTTGTAACTCATCAGCCTGGCGTTTCTCATTATGTGCTCAGCATATAGGTTAAACAAACAGGGTGACAGCAGACAGCCTTACTGAACTCCTTTCTCAATCTTGAACCAATCAGTTATTCCACACAGGGTTCTAACTGTCGCTTGTTGATCTGCCTACAGGTTTCTCAGGAGACAGGTAAGACAGTCTGGTATTCTCATTTCTTTAAGAGCTTTCCACAGTTTGTTAGGATCCACACAGTCAAAGGCTTTAGCATAATCTATAAAAGAAAGGTAGATGTTTTTTTGGAATTCCCTGTCTTTATGATCCAGCATGTAATTTGATCTCTTGTTCCTTTGCTCTTTCTAAACCCATCTTGGACATCTGCAAGTTCTTGGTTCATGTAATGCTGAAGCCTAGCATGCAAGATTTTAAGCATGACCTTACTAGCAAGGGAGATGAACTCAACTGTCTGATGATTAGCACATTCTTTGGTACTACCCTTCTTGGGAAGAGGGATGAGGATTGACTTTTTCTGGTCCTGTGGCCATTGCTGTGTCTTCCACATTTGCTGACGTATTGAATGCAACACCTTGGTGGCATCATCCGTCAGGGCTTTGAATAACTCTACTGGAATTCCATTGCATCCACTAACTTTATTAACAGCAGTGCTTCCTAAGGCCCACTTGACTTTACACACCAGAATGTCTGGCTCTGGGTGACTGACAACACCATCGCAGTAATCTGGTTCATTTAGATCTTTTTTGTACAGTTCTTCTGTGTATTCTTTCTATCTCTTCTTGATCTCTTCAGTGTTTACTAGGTCTCTACTGTTTCTGTCCTTTATTTTATCTTTAGGCAAAGATGGGCACAATAACCTAGTTCGAATTCTACTAAAACAATCATGTCTAAAACAATTAGGAATATATAATTCCTCAGAGACATATAAGACCAAAAATGGAAGCATGTCAGAAAATGCATGGGAGTGGGTAAAAGGAGACAGCAATACAATTATTATTATTGCAGCAAGCCATAGGTAGCTTGACTAGATGGAAGGAAGATGTTTCTTCATAAACACAGGCCACTAAACGGGCCAAAGAAAGATTTTTTTGTGGGAATTCAGTCCCATGGTCAATTGCTGGAGCATCATTGGCCTGCAAATAAAATATCTTGATACATTCTTGACCAACTTTTTTTACAAAAATTTTTTATTTTTCCAAAGCGGAGAAGTAAGTTGGAGAATTGCTGCTATTACCTCAATTCTGATGAAGAAGGAGGATTTAATTGCAGGGGAGGAAGTCAGGGGATCATTAAAGAACATGTCTAGATTGCTTTGAAGATTTTTAAAAGATTTTGGGGGAGAGGCTGGCAAGTGTGGAGTGTAGAATTAAGGAAATGGATACATTCATGTTACAAGAATTGGATGGGAAAGGGCTCAAGAGGGTTAAGTGAGTGAGTGAGTGAAAGTCGTTCAGTCGTGTCTGACTCTTTTCGACCCCGTGGACAGCAGCCTGCCAGGCTCCTCTGTCCATGAAATTCTCCAGGCAAGAATAGTGGAGTGGGTTGCCATTTCCTTCTCCACAAGAGGGTCAGGTAACTCCTAAAACTCAAATTTTGAGCATGTAACCCCAAGACAGAAGGAAATACAGAGGAAGTAAGGTTATAGTCCCAAGAATTAAGAATTGTGCCAATAGGACTAAAACTCTTACTATGGACTGAACATGTCACTTACAGTAAATTGCCTAAAGTGTTAACATCTAATCCTAAACATGATGATATTTGGAGGTTGGAGCCTTTGGAAGATGATTAGGTCATGAAGGCAGAGCCCTCATGAATGAGATTAATGCCCTTATTAAAGGGGCTCCAGAGAGCTCCCTTGCCCTTTCTGCCATGTGTGGACAGAGAGAATACGGCTTCTAGGAATCAGGAAGTGGGTCCAGACCAGACACCAGATCTGCTGGTGTTTTGATCTTGGACTCCCCCACTTCCAGAACTGTGAGAAATAGATTTCTGTTGTTTGTAATCCACTCTGTCTATGACACTTTTGTTATGGTGGCCTGAATGCACTAAGGAACAGTGGCTGTCTTAATTCTCCTTAGAAGAGAATAATCATCAGTTCAGTTCAGTTCAGTCACTCAGTCGTGTCCTACTCTTTGCTACCCCGTGAATTGCAGCATGCCAGGCCTCCCTGCCCATCACCAACTCCCGGAGTTGACTCAAACTCATGTCCATCGAGTCGGTGATGCCATCCAGTCATCTCATCCTCTGTTGTCCCCTCCTCCTCCTGCCCCCAATCCCTCCCAGCATCAGGGTCTCTTCCAATGAGTCAACTCTTCGCATGAGGTGGCCAAAGTACTGGAGTTTCAGTTTCAGCATCAGTCCTTCCAATGAACACCCAGGACTGATCTCCTTCAGGATGGACCGGTTGGATCTCCTTGCAGTCCAAAGGACTCTCAAGAGTCTTCTCCAGCACCACAGTTCAAAAGCATCAATTTTTCGGCGCTCAGCTTTCTTCACAGTCCAACTCTCACATCCATACATGACCACTGGAAAAATCATAGAAGGGATGAATTTCTAGTTTGAGCATTCTTGGTATAATAACTTTATATTACAGGCAACATAATATGGACTTCCCCAGGGGCTCAGTGGTAAAAGAACCCACCTGCAATGCAGGAGATGTGGGAGACACAGTTTCAATCCCTTGGTCAGGAAGATTCCCTAGAGTAGGAAACGACAACCCACTCACATATTCTTGTCTGGAGAATCCCATGGACAGAGGACCCTGGTGGGCTACAGTCCATGGGGTGACAAAGAGTCAGACATGACTGAGCACACATGACAAATGTGTCACAGTCCTCAGTGGCTATTTTCTTTCCAGTTTGTTTGTACTTTAAACATGGAAAACCCTCGTCGGTAGGTTGGGAGTGAAATATGAGATGTATGAATAAACGAAAGTGAAACTTTGGCTGTCCTGCTTTCTTGGCTCAGATGCTTGCCTTCCAGGGACCAGAAGTAATAACAGCTATGATTTATTGGATTCTTACAAAGTTCCAGGCATTGTGCTAAGTGCTTTATATGAATGATCTCATGTAATCTTTACAGAAATTCTTTTGGAGTAAGTATTCATTAATATCCCCATTATACATACACTAGAAGTCAGATTTGAAATGATCAGATGACCTGTTCCAAGGGGCAGAAATTAAACTTAAGACAAAGCCAGTGTTCCAGACTGCTATACAGAGAGAGCTTACAAATGAAAATGGTAAATCATTTTCTGTGATCTTTGTGGCATAGGGAGGAAAATGAACCGTGCTCCTTAGGGCGAGAGCCAAGCACAAGGCTGGCAGAAGGAGGGTGTCTAGCAAGGGCTGAAATATAACCAACTCTCTGCTGGTGGGCAGGCCGTCATTCCTGCAGTGGGACCGTGAGAGCCCTGAGGAGGGGTTCTTCTTTTCTACCTGGTCCACCAGACTTTTGCAGCCCTTTTGTCTGGAAGTGTAAATACCCCAACTTACAGAAAAGTTGCCTCGATCTAGAGTTCCAAGATCAAAAGTGAAATAAACCAATGAAGGAATGAGTGTGAGGAGATTAAGAGGAGAGAAATGTTAATGTGATTTGCAACAAGATGAGTAAGGGAGATTTTGACAACTAGCAGCCAGTGAGATTGACTTCTTTCCTGGGCAAGGTTCCTGGAAAGGCTTATTAAAGGAATAATTCATTTTCTACTGCCCTGCTTCTCTGGAGAACTTTTTGAAAAGTCAAAAGCAGAAATGACATTTGCAAATATACCCATCCAGACAGAGGGAGTCTCATATGGGTTTAGCACGTATGTTTAAAATACATATCTGTGTATATTTGTATTTATTTATTGTAAGGTGATGGTGCTCAATAAATACTTTTTGAAGAATAAGTAAATGGATGACATTTACTTATGTCACCCATAAGTGACATATGAGAATATAAGGTCAAAATGAGTCCACATGTTGATATATCTGCTTTCAAAATTAATTTGCCTGTATGATATATTAACTGACATGATGGCAACAATGATCTTATTCATTTTTCTCATCTCAGATTCAATGTCCTTTCTTTAGAGAAAACTTTCCTGACTTCAAAAATCTAAATCAGATCCCTCCTTATTATTCTTGTTTAAAGCACCTAATGTTTTTTTGTTTTTGTTTCACTTACCACAAGTAGTAATTTATGTCTATAGGTGCATTTTCATCTAAAGTTGTCTCAGCACAGCAGAGGCTATATGTTGTGGTTCATTTTTGTACCTCCAACACAGTGCACAGTTTCCAGAACATAGAAGTTGCCCAAGAAAATTTTGTAATTAAAAATATGAATTAAAGAGGAGGTCTCCACTTACTAGATCAGAAGCCGCTGGGTTATTGCTGTTATCCTGAATGTCAAGCTTTAAATGCATTTGAACAAAATGAAGTTATGTTGAGAACAGAGGAACCAACCTGATATTAAAAGTTAACCCTAAGCTAGAGAGGAGAGTTGATTCTAAGTGATGGAAAAAAATGCGATCATTTAGCCCATAGAGAAAAGTCACAAGGTAAGAGTGGCGACATGTGCAATGACAGTTCCCTACTGTCTACAGTTATTGCAAGGGTTGTCTCTGAAGAAGCAAGTATTGTCACACTTACACCTACATGCATATTTTAAAATTTGGCCCTAAGGTATAGTCTAAGGTCAGTGTTGACATTTACAATGATTGGAATAGAAACAGTTAAGATCAATGTTAAAAAACAAACAAACCTGTTTTTTCTTTTTAAACAGTTAAATCTGTCCCCAAATAGAATGGACAGTTGTGGTGCTGGAGGATTCTTGAGAATCCCTTTAACTGCAAGGAGAGCAAACCAATCAATCCTAAAGGAAATCAACCCTGAATATTCATTGGAAGGACTGATGCTGAAGCTGAAGCTCTAATATTTTGGCCACCTGATGTGAGGAGCCAGTTCATTGGAAAAGACCTTATGCTGGTCTATGATAGAGGGCAGGAGAAGAGGGCAACAGAGAATGAGATGGTTAGATGGCATCATCAACTCAATGGACATGAGTTTGAGTAAACTCCAGGAAATGGTGAAGGGCAGGGAAGACTTGGCATGCTGCAGTCCATGAGATCAAAAAGAGTTGGACAAGATTTAGTGGCTGAAGAGAAACAGCAAGTCTTCAAATCTTCAGAAAATTCTTAGTGGGTGCATTAGAATAAACATCATTAAGAAACGGCACAGTGCTTAGACCTGCAGGAAATGGATAGCTCTAGAGAGTCTGGCTCCTTGTGGCTGCCTTGATCTTGTGAGGGCTGGTCAGATGATCTTTGCCTTCCTCTCATCTCAAAATAATTGCAAAACCTGCAGAAATATTGTTCATAGTTTCTTAGATCCTTGACCATACACGCAGCTCTTGAAAGAGCCTGAACAGAAAATATGGCCTTTTATGTTTGAAGTATACATGGTATGTCACTGAAACTGTAGTACTTTATAAATTCATAACAAATGGGTGATGATTTAATAACTTTGCTTTTCAAATGGAACATGAGAAATCTAAGCAATTGCCCCAAACTGCCTAACTATTAACCTTGATTTATTGGTAACAAAAGCAATTACATATTCTTAGTAATATAAATCCTCTGCAGATACAGTATTAATAACTTTAGAACACATTTTTTTCTGCACTGCTAAAAGAAGTGAACTATTTTTCAACCACATCAAAATTTAGGAGCATTTTAAGTGGCAAATAATATTGTTACACACTATTGTTAAGTATATAGCTTAGACATTGCATCTTTTTGAAACCCTATAATCCTAGGTTGAACTACTGTTGTTGTTTAATCGCTAAGTTGTGTCCAACTCGTTTGAGATCCCATGGACTGGAGCCTACCAATCTCCTCTGTCCATGGCATTTCTTGGGCAAGAATATTAGAGTGGGCTGCCATTTCCTTCTCCAGGGGATCTTGCCGACCCAGGGATCAAACTCAAGTCTCCTGCATTGGCAGGTAGATTCTTTACCACTAAGCCACCAGGGAAGCCCAGGTTGAACTACTGTAAATTAATCTTTTAGGAGTAGAGTCCTGGTCAGCTGTCTTCTTCATCTTTGTTCACTATATTTATTTATTTTTGTCCCTGGAATGTGGGATCTTAGTTCCCCCACCAGGGATCAAATCCATGCCCCCAGCATTGAAAGCACTGAATCATAATCTCTTCATCATCAGTTCTCTGTATTTAGATCCTATAATAAGTGTTCAACACTTTGGAAAGTCTGTCTTTGGAACTAAGATGATAAAGTGTTTCAGTATTTTAATTTATTTATGCATCACTTATATTCACTTCCCCCCATCACCCCACACTCCTCCAGCCATCTCACCAAGTCCCACTCGAGAAGAGAACAACCCAGCCCCTTTCTCAGTTTATGTTGTTTATAGGTGTTGCACTACGATTTTCTCTATTGTATTTTCTTATAATTACTGAGAATATCATTTTAACATTCACTACTCATCAGATCCATTTGACTAAAAGATATTTGGGGGACACTAGTTTTATTAGGGTGCAGAGTATTATAAAGGTGCCCTAGATCCAGCAGGGATGTTCTTTGCTCAATTACGTTTAATATTGCACGATCCGTTGCCAATTTTTCTCAACTCATTTTTTCCCTTCAAATTTTTTTTTAATCTTGTTTCTTTCCCACAAATTATGAGGCAAACTGGCTGCGCCAAGGCAATCTTCAGTACCAATAAATCAAGGTTTCCCATAAAACTGTACAATTTCTTACTGATGGCACTTGAAGAAGAAAGTTATTAAATCATTACTCATTTAATAGAAATTTTTAGGATGCGCTACTATTTCTCACTGCATACTCTGTTTAGTGCAGTCATAGTGTAGAAACCTAGATATTGAGTGGAAAACCTGGGCAAGATCTTGGTGATTTCCCGGCGTTAATAGTCTGCTGTTGCTAATGAGGTTTCCCAGGGGGCTCAGTGGTAAAGAACTTGCCTGCCAGTGAGTTCAATCCCTGGGTAGGGAAGATCCCCTGGAAAAGGAAATGGCTACACGTTCCAGCATTCTTGACTGAAAAATCCCATGGACACAGGAGCCTGGTGGGCTACAGTCCCTGGGGTTGCAAACAGTTGGACTCGACTGAACGACTAAGCATGCACACACAGGTTGCTAATGACTGAGCAGATGGGCAGGTAACTTTCAAAGAAGCCTGTTTTCCTTGAACTGCAACAACCAGGGCCACATGCCACAAAGGAAGAATGTTCTGGAGGCAGGGAATGCAGGAATAATGCACTTGCTTGGACATCTCTTTGAGTGGGACTCTCATATTCATCTCTGCATTCCCATGCTGTCTGCTGTAGGTGCTCACTGGTTGATGAATTTAATGCTGGGTTATTGGAGAAGGGAGAATAGAGACAAATCCACGCTGATGAGGAGAGTTAACTCATCTTTTTAGGTTAGTGGGCTTATCCTTTCTTTTTGTGCTAATATAGCTAGAGTAGGGTATCCCTGGAGTGGGGTAGCAGAAGGATCTGAAGGTGGTACAGAGTCTTCCCAATGGTGCAGGGGTGTCTCAAAGCACTTGAGGTTATGACAGTCCTGAAGCATGAGGCTTCAAATGTATTCATAGTCCACAATGCAGAGTCCTCAAAGGACAGGAAAATCTGATCCAAGGCTATATTTTTATAAAAATCTGCTCTATCCTAAACTCTAGGGGAACATGTGCTTTTCTGAGGACAGAAGGAAAATCTCTCTGAAGCTGACCCTAAGTCTTTCATTCTGCAAAGCCCCACTTAGTAAACGGAACAGTGACCTACTGAATTGCATGTGTTGAGGGAAGAAGCCAAGAAAGCCAAAATCTTTCTCAGCATTGTGTTCATACCATGAGGACGTTTACAACAATAATGTCACTACAATGGTTTGAACACAAAGTAATAAAGTTTTATTTACTTAATCAGCCACAAAGGTAAGCTGAACCCAAAGTATTAGTCCCTGTATTCTTGCCTGGAGAATTCCATGGACAGAGGAGCCTGGTGGGCCACAGTCCATGGGGTTGCAAAGAGTGGGCCCTAAAACTTTACTGTTAGAAATTCATTTCTTTGTCTGGAGTATTGTCCTCTCCCTCTAATTCCCTTTCTCAAATAGCCTAGATGTAGATTAATATATTAAGTCATTAAAACTTTAGTGTTAGAAAGTGTGGGAAACTTTCTAACCTTAGTATGAGAAAGTTTGAAAATTCATGGGTAATAGCAAAGTGGGGAGATAGAAAACTTAAAGCAATGGTGGGGAATATGAAAAGATTTAAATCAAAGACTGTTGTTTTTTTTTCCCCTGGGGAACCCATCTGTAAGCATAAGTTTCACAGATTCCCTTGTTTGCAAGCAGAATTTCTCCACCTTGTACTTAGGGGAAAAGGTGGGGAAAGTTTTGTTATGGAGGTGGGTATCCTGTGAATTGCAGAAAGTTCAGCAGTATCCCTGCCCTCTAACCACTACACGCCAGTTGAAACCCCAGTTATGACAACAAAAAATGTCTCCAGTCCTTGCCAAAAATGTTCCCTGGGGAGCAAAATCACCCCAACATGAAGATCACTGTTTGGTGTAAATTATAATCTTGGCCATGTTAAGGGTAGAATCAGTACAACTGTTTTCTCCCATAGATGGCGCACTTGCTCAACAAAGTGTTTCATTAAAAGTGCTGTAGGGAATCTGAAAGTGGAAAGTGTTGCTTGCTCAAGTTGTGTCCCACTCTTTGCGACCCCATGAGCTGTGGCCCCCCAGGCTCCACTGTCCATGGAATTCTCCAGGCAAGAATACAGGAGTTGGTAACCATTCCCTTCTCCAGGAAGGAGATCTTCCCAACCCAGGGATCAAACCCGGGTCTCCCAGCATTGCAGGCAGATTCCTTAACCATCCGAGCCACCAGGGAAGCCATTACAGGAAACCTAACCAGAAGGGAAAATACAGATCACAGGCCACTTAATCAGCTGCAAGTTGTCCTTGCTTTTGCCCCTCTTCTGAATCAACACGAAATGGACCACACTGGAAAGTTCTGGATCCTGATGGCTGCCTTGACCCTCTATGGGCTGGCCCGGAAGGCTGATTTCGAAGATGGAAGGTGCTAGCTGTCTGGGCCTCATCCAGAAGGGCTCCCAGGCCAGGCTGGGCAAAAGCCAAGGTTTATAGAGAGTCGCCCAAAGCAGCAGTCACTCATATGCTTTTGATATTGCAAAATTGTTCCTAGTTACTCTGCACATTTTGTCTTTAAATTGCTTTCATTGTTTTACGTGGTCTGTGGTACGCACCTTATTTCTTTCAGCTTGCAGCCATAATATTTCCAGCAGTTAGCTCATTCAACAGAAGTTCCTTGTATTTTTATCCAAGGAGTCAACATTATGTTAGGGAGAGGAGGCAGAAGGTTGGAATACATTTCCCTGAGGTGAGAGGCAACTAACTTCATAAAATGTTTTATTACCCAAAGAGAGAATATTCTTTAATCACCAAAGTGATGTGAAGTGGCGCAGCGGTAAAGAATTTGCCAGTCAATTCAGGAAAGACAGGGGATGTGGGTTTGATCCCTGGATTGGGAAGATCTCCTGGAGTAGGGAGAAGCAACCCACTCTGGTATTCTTGTCTGAAAAATTCTATGGACAGAGGGGCCTGGAATACTAGGGTCCATAGGGTTGCAAAGAGTTGGACATGACTGATCATTCACACAAGATGCTAACAAAGCCTCAAAACTCCCTTTGACATTGTGTTGAGATTACACGCGTGTGCTAAGTCGCTTCTGTCATATCCGACTCTTTGCAACCCTATGGATTGTAGCCCACCAGTCTCCTCCATCCACGGGATTGTCCAGGCAAGAATACTGGAGTGGGTTGCCATGCCCTTCTCCAGGGGCTCTTCCCTACCCAGGGATTGAACCCATGTCTCTTACATCTTCTCCATTGGCAGGCAGATTCTTTACCACTAGAACCACCTGGGCAAGCCCCCCCAGAAACTGGTTATGCATTAGGCAAATTGCAGTTCTCATTTACAGTTCAGGGCAAGGTCAGGCTACTGGAAAGTACAGTGATGCTTCTTCCAAGCGGATGTATGTTGCAGGTCTAATGCTTTCCTTTTCCACCTGTGACGTGAGTGGGTTTACAGTTTCGGGATACAACAGACACTGAGAGCTGACACCCTCTTCATTTGTCACTAGCAGCAGACACTGTCCAAAGTCAGGATCAAGATTCATCATAGCCGGGAGCTGTTGACCGGATCTGTTTATTACCAGTAAACTCTTTTGAACAAATTCCATTAGGACTCCTGTTGCTAGATGAACACCCAAGAAGCAGAGATTCAGGCTCATAGGGAAACTTTTATTGGTTTTATTAATTCAACAAGTGCTTTTGAGGATCGACTATGTGCAAATATAAACTTGGGTCTGCTGAAGGCCGTGACGTCACTCCCAGATCCCAGCACTAAGGGTAGCCCCAACAGGAAGCACAGAAGCCCATCTAGTATGCAATCTTGGCCACGTCTGCTTGTCAGCACTCCACAGTCTCCTTTTCAAGAGCTTCTCTGGGGACAGTTTTCCTTTGTTGTAGTAGCAACTCTGTGCGGTGGGATGCTCCACCTTTAATTGGGCGTGAGGAATTCAAGCAAGCAAGTCACATGTGGTCTGGTCCCATTCAATCGGTTCTCCGTCACCAGTGGTGACAGAAGTGATTAGCTCTGCAAACCAAAGAACCTGATTTAGGCTGAGGGTGCTATTTGGATCTGCATTCTTACAAATCACTTTGCATGTTTCTTCTACGTGTTACTGGCCTAGAACTGCTGTTTTGATGCAGAGATTCTTAACCCTGGCCTCACGTTATGATCATGGGGGATAGTTTAAAAATGCTGCTGTCTGGGCCCCATCCCTGTGATTCTTTCATTGGTTGGAGGGTGTATTTCTTCTTGGAAAATTAATAAAATCTACATCAGTGGTTCTCCATCTTGGCTGTACATTAGAATCATGTGGAGTGGAGGGAAACTTTTTTAAGTTTCTTGATGTCTGAACCCCATTGCAGACCAATTAAAGAACGACTCTCTAAGCTAGAGTGCTGACATTTATAGTATTTAGCTCCTCAATGTATTCTAGTGTGTAGGTCGATATGAGGCCACTGATGCAAATTCTGGGCTTCCTCAGGTGGTGCAGAGGTACAGAACCTGCCTGCCAATGCAGGAGATGTAAGAGACTCGGGTTCAATCCCTGGGTTGGGAAGGTCCCCTGGAAGAGGAAATGGCAATCCACTACAGTATTCTTGCCTGGAGAATCCCATGGGCAGATGAACCTGGTGGGCGACAGTCCACAGGGTTGCAGACAGTCCAACTGAGAGTCTTACAGACAAAGACTGAAGCAACTTAGCATGCACTCACACATGATGCAAATTCTATTACTTTCACGTAGAGATAGTCTACACTGGCAATCAAAAAGGCAGAAAGGGTCACTAAAAAGAGGGTCAAATTGGGTTAGTTCTTTGTGCATAAGGAATCAAAAGTCAAACATTTCTTCTGGATTCCAAGAGAGAGAGTGTATGAACATAGGCAAGACAGGTTTTGTAGAGTTCCACAAACAAGAGTAGAATGCTTGTGACTAAGAAAAAACAAATTCTGCACCACCAACATCTATTAACACCTCCTACATGCCACAGGCTGTCAAGGACGATAAGGTAAGATTGAATCCTTTCTGATGATTCAGAAGTTTACAATCTCAGAAAGAAATATTGTTTCGACAGACCTCATATAGTCAGAGGGAAGCAAGAGAGAGAGGGAAAGGACCTAATTTGAACTCACAGCTCAAAATGTGTCACAGTGGGAACTTGGAGGAATTCGGTACCTTTCTAAGCTTCTATTGCTCAGCTGTGGCCCATTCAGATGCGAGATGCCACTTCCTGTATCCTCCTCTCCAATTGCTTCTCTCCTAAAGAAGCCTGCTGTCTCTGTCCCCTACAATCCACATTCATGCGTGTCCTGGAGGTCTGATCTATTCCTGAGTCCACCTCTCTCCTCCTCCACAAGACTCGCTCTATTCTATGCCCTGTTGCCTAAGACTCCAGTTCCTTGAAGTCCTCAGTGACAGCTGAGGAGCCATGAAACGCTGTACAGGTGACATAGTAATGGCAAGTTTTCCCCGGTGGCTCAGACGATAAAGCATCTGCCTGCAATGCGGGAGACCGGGGTTCAATCCCTGGGTCCGGAAGATCCCCTGGAGAAGGAAATGGCAACCCACTCCAGTATTCTTGCCTGGAAAATCCCATGGACAGAGGAGCCTGGCGGGCTACAGTCCATGGGGCCAGCAAAGAGTCGGACACAACTGAGGGACCTCACTTGCACTTTTCAAGGAGTGATTAGGAGCAAGATATCCAAAGTATATCCCCTGAGGGGAGATGGATGAAAGGGTTCGGAAAAACGTGTTCTTCTCTGGGAAGCCCCTCAACTAACCTCCAAAAGCAAGTTACTTGTTCTTCCTGAGATGCGCCTGTGTGAGTGCTGGTTCCACCCAGTTTCCCTCGCTCCAGGAGCCTATCGCAAGAAAACCGTGAATCCTCTCCACTCTGCCAGTACTGGTTAATCTAAGAAATTGAATAAGTTTAAAACCGCAGAGAGTTTTTTTTTCCTTTGAGAATAGTAATTAATTTCCAAAGAAGTCTTTTCTGGACTGAACTGATCCAAAGTGCTCTGTGAGGGGACCACAATTTTAGAAACAGAAAGTAATATCCTGGTTTTTCTACTCCGGTGATGCAAAAATGCTGCTTAGGTCAATTTGCCCATCAGACCAAGGATCATGTACCACCCTGTTGAGAAAAACTTCCTGTGGTGTTTCTAGCAAGAATTAATGACTGTTTTCTCTGATATGTATATCTACAATTATTTCTGAAATTATAGCAATTTATTCCCATTTGCAGTGACACATTACTTTTTCCTCACATGGTAGTTATTTGGGTACAAATGCTAATTTTTCTGACTCGACTGTAAACTCCTTCAAGGTAAGATCCCACTGTCCAAACAGTGCTAAGCTCAATGTTGGGACTGTAATATTGACAGATCCATATGGAGGCATGGATTTATGTTTATATTTTAAAATAGCATAAGAAAATCAAAATCCATCATGTCTATAATGAAAGAAAAATTATACAAAGATTAGTTGAATTTGCTTTCATTCATGTGTCATAAAATTTTTTAATTAAATTAAATTAAAATTTTTCATTGAAGTATAGTTGATTTGCAATGTTATGTTAGTTTCAGGTATACAGCAAAGTAATTCAGTTTTATATTTATGTGTGTGTGTGTACACATTTGTGCATATATATATATATATATATATACATACATATTATTTTTTAGATTCTTTTCCTATATAGGCTATCACAGATTGTTGAGTATAATTTCCTGTGCCACAGAGCAAGATCCTTGTTGGTTATTTATTTTATATATAGTAGTGTATATATGTTAATCCCAAAGTTCAAATGTCATAATATTTTAAATGACTGGCTCTTTGGGAATCTACAGCAAGAACTTGTACAATATCAAGGAAACTTCCATGCTCACTGGGGCAAAAATCAAGGTGGTTGCCAGGATGAATTGTTGTCTGGAGGCTCCAGTTCTCATTTGGAGGTCATTTCCATCTTATTCCTATTGACAGCCAAATTCAGTTCCCACAACCACAGAACTGAGGCCCCTGCTTCCTTGCTGGTTGTTGACAGAAGACCTGAATATTCATTGGAAGGACTGATGCTGAAGCTGAAACTCTAACACTTTGGCCACCTGATGTGAAGAAGTGACTCATTGGAAAAGA
This sequence comes from Cervus canadensis, assembly GCF_019320065.1. Taxonomy (NCBI): domain Eukaryota; kingdom Metazoa; phylum Chordata; class Mammalia; order Artiodactyla; family Cervidae; genus Cervus; species Cervus canadensis. The sequence continues at coordinate 53,837,439 of NC_057401.1, forward strand.
CACTGATGCTGGGAAAGACTGAAGGCAGGAGAAGGGGATGACAGAGGATGGGATGGTTGGATGGCATCACTGACTTGATGGACATGAGTTTGAGCAAGCTCTGGGAGTTGGTAATGGACAGGGAAGACTGGTGTCACAAAGAGTTAGACACAACTGAGCACCTGAAGTGAACTGAATTGACTGAAGACCATGTTGAACTTCTAAAGGCCACCACATTCCTTTCCACTTGGCCTCTTCCATTTTCAAGCTAACAATAGTATATCAAATCCTTCTCATCCTTCAAATCACTGACTTCATTTTCTCTGGCCCCTAAACTCAGATTTAAAGAGCTCCTGTGATTAGGAAGGGTCCACCTGGATACTTCCTATTTGTATTCAATTGTGCCATGTAGGATGACCCAACCCTGGAAATGAGATCCATCATGTTCACAAATCCTGGTAATCATACATGGTGTGCACATCAGGAATCGGGCAATTTAGGATTTCTGCCTACCACAGTACTCTCAAGAACCTTGGCTGAGAGCAGAAAACCACTGTGAGGAATAATCTAGAAGAAAGTGAGATTAAATGATTCTTTCTAAAACCAGGGTCAAGAGCAAGCCTTGAGCCTATTTGTATGCTGAGAAGACAAAAAGGATACAGAAAAAGGATTAAACATCCAAGAGGGTGAGAATAACTGTAAAGTGACTTGAGGTGGGTTCCTGAGTATAAGATTAGAGGGAGAACACCCTTCTATTCAGAGGATGGAAAGAGACTGTGAGGGTGGATGCCGATATATGTGCAAGGGCAGGGGTTTGATGGAATGTTTTCAGATCGCCTCAATACATTCCCTAAGAAGTAGTAGGAAGACAAGGTAGCCAAAGGGCTGTTACTACAGGGTAGATAGAACTGGGGGATGCTGAGAGAGTGGATATTAGAAATGGAACTTGAGATGGTTGACCCAGGGCATCTACAAGGGATAGAAGGGTTAATAATAAATCCATCCAATAAGCACAGAGCAGGCTTCCCTGGTGGCTCAGACAGTAAAGAATCTGTCTGTAATGCAGGAGACCCCAGTTTGATCCCTGGATCAGGAAGATCCCCTGGAGAACTTGCCAACAAACATCCATATAGTCAAAGCTTTGGTTTGTCCAGTAGTCATATACGATGTGAAAGTTGAACCATAAAGAAAGCTGGGCACCAAACAATTGATGCTTTTGAACTGTGGTGCTGGAGAAGACTCTTGAGAGTCCCTTGGACTGCAAGGAGATCCAACCAGTCAATCTTCAAGAAAATCAATCCTGAATATTCGTTGGAAGGACTGGTGCTGAAGCTGAAGCTCCAATACTTTGGCCACCTGATTCGAAGAGCCGACTCGTTGGAAAAGACCCTGATGCTCAGAAAGATTGAGGGCAAGAGGAGAAAGAGGATCGAGAGGATGAGATGGTTGGACAGCATCACCAACTCAATGGAGATGAGTTTGAGCAAACTCCAGATGATGGATGGGGATCTGGGTGTGCTGCAGCCCATGGGGCCACAAAGAGTTGGACACAAGTCGGATGTGACTGAGTGCCTGAACAGCAATGAAGCAGAAAGGATGCTGGAGCTGCTTCTTACCTGCTCATGAGTCCCGCCCTGTGCATTTCTCCCCAACACTGAGTTCAGTGACATTATGTTAGCGTCTTGAACTTGGCCATAGTGGGGACACTTATACCTTGGAAATTGGCAACACCGAAATTAGGGCTTTTTAAACGGACAGCTAGCTGTTAAATATTTACCAGCTCACCAGTCCTACAGGGATGGCCCTTTGAGTATCAAAGACATCAGCCTACATCAAATTGCTTCTGTTCATAAGCTCCTAGTTCCACAAAGAGGTCACAGGAGCATCTGGATAAATGGAAAAATGAGCATAGTTTACAAAATGGTGCCTGAGGTGGCTATAATATTTAGCTCTCATACCAATTTAGTGTACATCAATAATAAGGAGGAGGTACTGCTGAAGGAGGCTTAAAATAGCAACTTATAAATCTCTTCTCTCCACAGAATGGGTTTTCACTTTGCATATCGAAATACAAGGATCAATTGAGATTCGTGATACTAGGAGTATTTTAGACATTGAAGTGAATATGGGCAGATAATAGAAAAAATTCCTTCCTCTTTTCCTTCTTTCTTTTATCCTACCTTTCCTTTCCTCTTCCTTTTTTTTTTAAAACAATATTTGAGCTTTTAAGAGAAACATGCTATTGGAACTTGTCTAAGAAAGTCAGGAAAAGGCAAAAGAAGAAGATTGAACCAGAGAAAGATGAGCAGAAAGAAAAAAAAGATAAGCAAAAAGGTACAAAGGAACTATCAGGCATACAATAGCCAAAGAAATACTTCCAGTGAGAAAGCTAATTAAACTATAATTTAAAAAATAATTTCTAAGTAATCAATGGTCTTCTTAGAATCAATAAGATGAATACAGTTTTGATTCTTTAGTTGAGACGTTACCTTCAGAGCCCTCAAATATGCATGAGGCAATCTGCAGTCTGAGCTAATTTATTTCAGGAAAACCATTGAAGAGTTCTCTCTATAAGCAGCAAGACACTTTTGCCACCCTACCAGCTCTTCTGTAATTCACAATATTATCTGCTTTCAAGCAGCCCTCTAAGGGGAGAATGTTGAGTCCAGGTGTAGCCAAAGCAGGCAAAGTGTTGCAGAATTTTGACTTCTGTACATTATGTTAGCCCAAAGTTATTTGTGATGAAATAAGGCACTGGAAAATTATGACAACAAGAAAAATTTGGAATTATCACTAAACGCTTAAATGATTCAAAAGATTCAGTGTCTTTCTTCTCCTTTTACCTAAGATCCTTTAGTGGTTCTCAGAGTCTTGCTGGACAGGTCAACATGAAAAAAGTTTTGTAATGCTAGAAGGATGGATTCTGTGTTTTTGTGTTTTCTTTTTAGGACCACCCTAAATGTTTGTCTTAGGTCCATGTCACCCAGGAAAGCAAAAGATGAAAGGAAAAGGCTAATTGGCAGAGAGGAAGCTAAGTCTTGATCTTCCCGTATGTCAAGGTAATTGGCCTTGGCCTTTCTTGCTCATGGGACTTTGGGACAGTAACTCAGAAGCAACAGGAAGAATAAATTTGGATTCTGGACAGTTCCTTAATACTATTGTTGATGAACTATCTTCCTTGAGCTGCTTCATCAAAGGCTGCACCAGTGTTCTCAAAGGTCGCCATGATTTATTACAGCTCAACAAATGTATCCACTGGTATTGTTCCAGTCCTTTATAAATTAAAGTTCAGGATTCTAGATAAATTAAAATAAAAGAAGACTGACTCTTCTGTAAGGCCGTGGCTCTAACAATTGGCTCTCCATGAGCAACTTATCATGCCAGCCTTAGAACATATTGAAGAAATTCCTATATCCCCAAGAAGGTATTCTACAATTCACTGATTTCCTCAATTTGATTTTCAAAAAAATATAAGTGACTCTCTGAGCCAGAAGATTATTTAACTTCTGACATTTTAAGGTATGGAACACACTGAATTTAAGATTAAATCTGAATAAACATTGATTAATATATGATATCAAAAGTTCCAAATCAAAACAATTTTAAGACAAGTGTGTATATAAATACAAACACGTAACATAAATGTGAAACATTTGCTTTATCTAAAGAAATGCTAAAAAATGGGAATAAAGTAAAGCACACTAGTTTTAAAGTCATTCAACAACTATAAAGAAGAGAATAAAGACAGGCTGCTGCATAATACTAAGCAGAGTTCTCTGTGCTAGACAGTAGGACCTTGGTTGTTATCCATTTTAAACATAGTGGTGAGTACGTGTACATCCCTGAATGGGAGGGAATTTGGGGGGAGAATTGCTGTTGTTCCGTTGCTAAGTTTGTGACCCCATATATTGCAGCACACCAGGCTTCCCTGTCCTTCACCATCTCCAGGAGTTTTCTCGGACTCGTGTGCATTAAGTAGGTGATGCCATCCAACCATCTCATCCTGTCTTCTGCTTCTCCTGCCCTCAGTCTTTCCCCACATCAGGGTCTTTTCCAATGACTCAGCTCTTCACATCAGGTGGCCAAAGTATCGGCATTGTCAGGCAGGTTCTTTACCGTTGGTGCCACCTGGGAAGCCCTTAGGCGAGAATAGATACATGTATTAATATATGTAAGACCGAGTCCCTTTGCCGTCCACTGAAAATTGTTACAACATTGTTAATCAGGTATATTCCAATATAAAATAAAGTCGAAAAAGAAGACAATAAAAATCATTCATAATTCTTCTACCTAGAGGTTATTATCATTGAAGGCATTATTGAAGGTTATTATCATTAAGGCATGTTGTACAAGTCAGTTGTTACAGTAATAATACTCCTTAAAGAAACAGACTACAACAACAGACATTTATTTTCTCTTCATCGTGAAGGTATAGATTAATAATTTGACTGGAATTTCTCTTTCTAGGCTCAGCTAGTTTCACCTGGCCTGGCTCTAGAAAGGAGGTCAGTTCAGATCTCATTCTGGGTTGGGTGAATGCCCAGTGCCTCTTCCTCTCTCTGTAATGGCAGAAGAAAAGAGGTAAGTTAAACCATGCAAGCTTATTTAAATTGTCTGCTCACATCACATCTTGCAGGAATTCATTAAACTAAAGCTACTTACACGACCAGTCAGAGTCAGTGGGGCAGGGAACACAATTCCAGATAAGGGAAACTAGAGTAAGGCAATGGAGGAAGAAATGGTAAGTAAATCATATAATTATACACACATATATACACATAGTTATATATGTATGTGCACATATGTTTATACGTATAACATATGTTTATATATGTAAACATGTATATATAGGTGAGGCTTTCCAGGTGGTGCTAATGGTAAAGAATCCACCTGCCAATGATTTCCCTTACACATTTTTCCTATTGTAATCTTTGTCACTTGCTCATTGGTTTGGAGAAACTCAATGCATTGTATCATCATATTGCCAATATTTTTATTAGTTTGTGTTTTACCTATTCATTTTGTCTTTTTGACATTGATGTTATAAATTTTCATATAGAAAGATGAATCAAGAAAAAAAAACAATTTTTTTTAGATGAATGATCTTTGCTTTGCAATTTCTTCTTTTGGTTTAAGTTTAGAAAGTATTTACTTTTCTAAGACTGGTACTATTTACTTATTTTGTGCTTTTATTAAAAAAATGGTTTAAAACTTTATATTTTACTTTTTGACCATTATGAATCTATTTTATTCAGTCTGTGATCTGAGAAGAGGAGGTAAATTCTGTCTCTTCTAAAAAATTAGTTTGCACCATACAGAGAATAAAGTGAAGTGGCTCAGTCATGTGTTACTCTCTGCAACCCCATGGACTGTAGCCTACCAGGCTCCTCCGTCCATGGAATTTTCCAGGCTAGTGTACTGGAGTGGGTTGGCATTTCCTTTTCCAGGGGATCTTCCCGACCCAGGGATTGAACCCAGATCTCATACATTGCAGGCAGACGCTTTACCTTCTGAGCCACCAGGGAAGACTATATAGAGAATAACCTTTTACTAATGAAAAAAATTAAGCATATAAGTAATGTATCAAGAGTACCTAAGTATGTATACAGTATTAAGATACTACATAAAGTCTAAATTAAAAACATTATTATCAAAACAAAAATCCTCTAATAATTTAGGGGAGGAAGGGCTGACAAACCAGTTAAAGGTAGAAATTAACATAATTAATAAGAGAATGTTACTTCATTCTCTTATTTATGACACAAAGCAACATATGCATGATTGAAAAAACCTTTTAAACTCTCAGCTGGATAAAGTTGACAACTGTATCCATTTATTTGAATTTTTTTAAAAAGTCATATTCTTTCTTTGGAAAATAGCCTTGGTATAGTAGAGGAAGAGATAAATAAACATGGAGCTCACAATTAGGAAACCCACATTCGAGTTCTCTTTGGAAGTTAAGTGACTTTGATCAAGTCAACCTTTTGTATCATGTGTACTTATCTAAATTGAGAAGGCAAGAATGCCACCAGGGTATACGCTGAAGAAAAATAATAAGGACATAATAAAGACATCATAATAAGGACATAAATATTTTAAATGCAACAGAAACAATTAACATTTACCGACTGACCACTGTGTTGCTAAATGTTTCACATGAATTTCTTAATTTTGTCTTCATGTTATCCTTACAAAAATATCCAGTGGCACAAACGATACCCTATTTCACAGATGGGGTATCTGAGAAATCAAGCCCCTTGCCACATTCCCAGAACTTGGTAGCGGATGAGGATGCACACGGTTGTATATTAGAACAAAGCAGAGCACTGTAAAAACATCAGAGGCCACTACGCAAGCATAGGCTTCCTTTGAGAGTTTCCCCTTGGAAGTCCTCCTTCCGTTGCTGTCTTCTTTACTTCTTGATGGTTTTAGTACATCTCATGCAGAGGGTTCTGAGCCATAGAAGCCAGGAGAAGAGCCTGAGCTTCATTGTTCATTTTTGGGTTCCTCATTATTGGTAAACTTGTACAATCTCTTCTGCTCCTCTGTTCCTTTCCTTTTTTCTTTTATATTGAAGACTCAGAACAGTTCCGCCCCTCTTTACCCTCAGTGGATTTTGTTTCCTGATTGCATTTATGATTTAAGAGGCTATGCTTTCCCTAAGGAAACTCTGAAATTTCTAAGGAAAAACCAACTTTTTCACAGTTATCACCAAAAAGATAATAGCCCGAAAGAGCACCCATCTCTTTCACATGCTTGTTCCTGGGAACAGACATTTAGCAGGTCATTTCAAGTTCCAGCTACAGCTTTGTCATAGACTAAAACAAAGACCTGCAGCGTGACAGATGATTTCTCCTAAACCAAACCATGAAAAATGAAAGTGTTAGTCGCTCAGGGATATATGACTCTTTGTGACCCCATGGACTGTAGCTCTCCAGGCTCCTCTGTCTGTGGGATTCTCCAGGCAAGACTATTGGAGTGGCCATTCCCTTCTCCACGAGATCTTCCTGACCCAGGGATCAAAGCCAGATCTGCTGCATTGCAGGCAAGTTCTTTACCATTTGAGCCACCAGGGAAGCCCCCAACCAAACCAGTACTGTCCACATTTTGAAAAAAAAATATTCATAAAATTTTTCATTAGTGTAAATAACACATTTACATGAGTTTAGTAAGTTTTTAATTTTTACTTGAAGTTCTCATGAGGCTGAAATTCCACAAGGTAAGTGCGGGAGGTGGGAGGAAGATCAGCTTTATCCTAATTGGTAATCAACTTCTCAGTTTACAAGGAAGGTGTAACCTATAGTCACAGATGGTTCAGAGACTCTCAGCTTCTGCCAATGCTGGGCATCAGTCTAAGAGGTTTGGCTTGTATCCCAAGGGACAAGGTGAAATTTGTTCCTGAGCTATTTCATTTTTTCTGTTACAATCTATTTAATAATCTCTTCTCCTAGTTCCTTGTTGTAAGAGTTAAAAGTATCATTCTTAAGACAGTCCCAGGGTGCAGGGGACATATTTACTGGGTGTCATATAAGAACTGGGTGTCATCTTTACTGAGGATCTGCCACATTCCTCATTTGATTCTCAAACATTTGTGAACATCAACATTCAGACAGGTTGCAGAGATGCCTGTCTTCATAAAAGATGAAGCTGGACCAGAACTCTGGCACTCTGATTCCAGGTTCTACACCTTTCCCATACCACGAAACTTCCTTAGACAGTACCTCTCAGCTCTCCGCCTTATCAAGTGAGGGTATCAGCTGTACTATTTTTTCATCCTTCTCTCTTCCCTCTTCCACCTTTCCATTTCTCTCAGCTGCACTTAACATGCTCAAGACTGATAAGGTTTACATTCTGTTCTGTAACCATTGGTAAGCATTTCATGATTGACTCACAGGTTGCATCTAAAAATTAAAAATAGATATTTACATTATTTGATGACATTAATGTTGCTCACAGTATCATCATGTATTAGTATTGCAGTTGTAATACTACAATCTTCCGGTCAATGAAGGAAACATGTCAAAACAGATTCTGTTTCTTATTCTTTCCAATTGCTCAAAATTATGCATCATTTGGGTCAACTTTATATATGATTCATTTCTTTTTTATACAAGGTTTTGGGTTTGGGGTTTTAAATTTTCCCAGAGTTGTGGTTGCCTTTGTTTCTTTGCAAAGTGCAAAATATATACCCTCTTTACTATGGTCCTAGTATGTCATCCACTTTCCACTAAGTACACATCTGTCATATGGAATTCATTAATTTTTTTTGACATTTACTGGCTTTATATTCCAACTTGTATTTGTTCTACAATTATCTTCGTCCCTGGAGCTTTTCATTATCTTTCATTTATGTGCTTTAATCTGAACTGATAGCTCTGCAGCAGATAGACTATTATTCACTACTTTTCTGGGTTAGATGAATATTTTCATCCATGTTGACTTCTTCCTTAGTTTAATACTCTTTTGCTTGAGTACATTCTGACCCAACTTCTAAGGAAAATTGCATGGGAGAGAAATTCTGAATTCATTTTTTTCGGTAGTCATGTACGATATGAGAGTTGGACCATAAAGAAGACAGAGAACTGAAGAACTGATGCTTTCAAATTGTGGTACTGGAGAAGACTCTTGAGAGTCCCTTGGACAGCAAGGAGATCAAACCAGTCAATCCTCAAGGAAATAAACCTTGAGTATTCATGGGAAAAGCCATTGCTGAAGCTGAAGCTCCAATTCTTTGGCCACCTGATTCGAAGAGCCAACTCATTGAAAAAGAGTGCTGGTGCTGGAAAAGATTGAAGGCAGGAGGAGAGGAGGACAGCACTTGAGGACATCACTGACTCAGTGGACATGAACCTGAGCGAACTTCAGGAAATGGTGAAGTACAGGGTAGGCTGGCATTCTGCCTGCAGTCCATGAGGTTGGAAAGAGTTGGACATGACTTAGAGGTTGAACAACAATAACGGAAAAATTTTAGACTTGTCCTTTAGTTATGTGAATCATCCATGGGTCAGAATTTTGTATCCTGATCCTTCTCTTTCTTGTTCCAGGTTTTCCCCAAATGTCTGGTTATTTTGGTTGTCTCACAATAAGAATAAGGTTGGGGAGTTTCAATCAGCAGGCTATTCTAAATATAGAAAACTATCCTGGCAGTCTACCACCTATTGCTCCAGCTCCCAGATCTAGCACACCCGTTCTTTTACACACACCTGGAGTTCATTCTCTTTTCTTATATTTGGCATTTACTTCAGACCAGGGCCAGATGTAGGTTGGATTGGAGAGTGAAGAAAGAATAGATTTAGGAAACCTAATACTAATATATTTGAGAAATGCTATATTTGATTTCACTTTCAGAACATAGATTCATATCCTCCTGGATCTTTGGGATCTCTTTTGATCAGACTCTTTCAGAGCTAAATTAGAGGTAATTTGACTTAGGATATCAGCAGCAAATTGAAAAAAAAAAAAAAGTAATAACATTTGCATCCCCCAGTGAAGGCATTTAGGATGACAGCCAGATTCTGAAAATGCTTGAGCCCCACTTGAAATTAATTTTGGTATAAATTATAGGGTAGCTAATGTAGAGCACCTCTCATCTACCTAATTTGTACATGTCAGCACTCAATAGAATTTTTAGAAAAACACTTTTAAAATGTAGTGTCGATAGAAAAGCAAACGTAGCAGAATTCGATTAGCTCTTTTTTGCAAGTAAAAATTAGGGCTTTTCTTTTTTTTATCGTGTTTTTTTCATTTATTTTTATTAGTTGGAGGCTAATTATTTTACAATATTGTAGTGGTTTTTGTCATACACTGACATGAATCAGCCATGGATTTACATGTATTCCCCATCCCGATCCCCGCTCCCACCTCCCTCTCCACCTGATTCCTCTGGGTCTTCCCAGTGCACCAGGCCCGAGCACTTGTCTCATGCATCCAGCCTGGGCTGGTGATCTGTTTCACCCTAGATAATATACATGTTTCAATGCTGTTCTCTCACAACATCCCACCCTCGCCTTCTCCCAGCTTTTCTATTAAAAAAAGACACATCACATTTTGAGATTACTTATGATATTTAATCTGACCATTTATTTACTGTGTTCAGTTGCAGAATGATTATCAGTAAGAGGGACTTCCCTGATGGCTCAGATGGTAAAGAATCTGCGGGCAATGCAGGTTTCCGGTTTCAATCCCTGGGTCAGGAAGATCCTTTGGAGAAGGAAATGTCAACCCACTCCAGTGTTATTGCCTGGAGAATTCCATGGACAGAGGAGCCTGGTGGGCTACAGTCCATGGGGTCACAAAGAGTCGGACATACTTTAAGAATAAGAAGGTAAAAACTGGGTTGATTCATAATGATAAAGAATAAAGTCTTTGTGTGATCTTTTTTGTCTATTTAAAGTATCTCATGGGCTTCTCAGGTGGCTTAGTGGTAAAGAATCTGCCTGCCAATACAGGAGACACAGGAAACATGGGTTCGATCCCTGGGTTGGGAAGATCCCTTGGAGGAAGAAATGGCAACCCATTCCAGTACTCTTGCCTGGATAATCCCATGGACAGAGAAGCCTAGCAGGCTCCAGTCCATGGGGTTGCAGTGAGTCGGATACAACTGAGCAACTGAGTATGCATGCATGTAAAGGACCTCATAAAAAGATATTCTGACAACATCATTCTGAATGGACTTCTAAGCTTTTTGCCAGAGATAGGAAAACATTTTCTATCAAGAGCCAATAACCTCACACATGCTATATCAATTTAAGGTTTATATGGAAGAACAATCACCTTAGCACAGCTTTAGCTTTTTATTTTGAAAGAGAGAAACTTTTTAAAAGCTTAAGTAGAGAAGCTGTAAAACTTGATAATATGAGTTACTTAAAAATATACTTCACTTTTGTACTATGACTTAACGTAATGCAGAAGGCTCAGGCAGAGGAAAGGAAAGAGGAAAACACAGCAGATGGGAGGAGGAGACAAAGAACAATAGATTTAGAGACAGTGAGAGTAGAGAACAAGTCAATAGATGATGAAGTGTGGAAGTACTTTGGTTATGTGATGCTGCCTCTTTGGGCTGAGAGTGTATTAGCAACACTTTCTGAAGCTTTAATTTATTAGCACCTATTCACACATCCTTATTTATTCTTTATTCCTAGATGCAGTGAATATTCACAGTAGCCCACTAGGGGTAGGAGGGACTATTTTTTAGGTTTGCTTTACAGTAAGTAGGGAAATTTTATTAAAGATCCCACACTGGGCTTCCCAAGTGGCAGATGGTGAAGAATCCTCCTGCCAGTGTTGGAGACATAAGAGACGTGGGTTTGATCCCTGGGTTGGGAAGTTCCCCTAGAGAAGGAAATGGCAACCCACTCCAGTATTCTTGCCTGGGAAATCCCATGGATAAAGGAGCCTGGTGGGCTACAGTCTGCGTGCGTGTGTGTTAAGTTTCTTCAGCTGTGTCCAATTCTTTGTGACCCCATGGACTGTAGCCCACCAGGCTCCTATGTCCATGGGGATTCTCCAGGCAGTCTATAGGATCACAAAGAATTGGACATGATTGAGCACACACAAATACACACACATGCACACACTGGACCCTTACTTTTTTTTTTAAACTGAACTACAGACTTAATTGGATTTCATCAGTCTCCTCACTCATGTTCTTTGCTGGCCCATAACTTAATCCAGGATTCCACACTGCATTTAGTAATCATGTGTCCACATTTTCATAGTCTGTCAGGCTTCTCCTCTTTCTGCCTTCCAGGATCTTGCACTTGTGAAGCATATGGGACATATATTTTGCAGAATATCCCACTTTTGGATTAGTCTAGGGTCTTTTCATAAATGGATTAAGTTTGGGAATTTTTTTACAAGAGTAGGACAAAGAATATGCACCTTTCTAGGTGTGTTGTACCAGGCAGTAAATGATGTAAATATGTCTTCTTAACAATGATACTGAGCTTGGTCACTGGCTAAGGTGTTGTCTGCCAGGGTTTTGTATTTTATAATGACTGTTTTTCCCTGTAACTATTGAAGATCTTAGGGGAGATACTTTGAGACTAAGAAAATAATTGTTTTTTGACAAACTTATGCCCATTAATTTTAGCAATTGTTCTTAGATCTTGCCTTCAACAGTGTTTTCTGTGGTGTATTTCTATTCTCATTACCTCTTCTGTATTTGTTACTTGGAAGAGCTATACTCTCTCATTTATTTATTCAACTATTTACTTATGTTAGTAGGGACTCCTGGATGTTTAGTGTATTCTATTGATTATAATTCAATGCATCATTATTTATTTTGTTTCTCAACTTTTTCCACTTTTAGATACCGGGAGCTCTTTTAGGTTGGCTCTTGTGACCTTTTGGCAGGCTCCAATCCTTTTCTGAGCACCTCCTTACTTCTGGACCAAAAGATGATTCAAACTCATCTTATATTTTTGCTTCCCCACCCTCAAAATAAGCTACTTCTACAAGAAGTTCTGGTTTTCATTACTTAAAAACAGCATTTAGAAACAAAGATCTATGCTATAGGTGGCTTCGTTATTACTGGTATGTCACTGATTCTAGACTCCATCAGAGGTTCCTGCCTTCACCAGTACCATGCTGACTTGATTACTGTGGCTGTTCTGCCCGTAGTCCGAGTCCCCGGTCGGGAAAGAAGACTCCTTGAAACAATGCAACTCGCAATAGGGGAATTTATTACTGACTCGATCCAGGGCCTCCCGCCCTCACCAGGTGTGTGAGGACGAAAGGCCCCGAGCCCCAGTTCTCTCGGGTATTTATTAGGTCAAAATAAGCAGCAGGTAGTTGGCACAATCGGATTGGTTACACAGTGGGTAGTTGGCGCAAGCTGATAGGTTACACAGTTGCAAGGTAATTTTTGTTGGCCCAACGTGGGGCTTTCAGCTTTCCCCTGATAGGTTCCCTTTTCTCTGGCTAGGCATATGTTGATTGGCTGGCTCTAGGAGGCCTGATTATTATGTTACCCTGGGAAACCAGGCCTACTCCTAATCTAGGCTGCCTGCCATGGCCTTAGCCGTGACAGCTTCACAGTGGCTTAATAAGTCTTCAAGTTGTGTAGTGTGAGGGTTCTAACTTCGTTCATTTTCAAATTTGTTTTGGTTATTCTAGTTCCTTCTTCACATGTAAATATTAGAATCAGAGGTATTGTTATCTACAAAACAACTTGATAAGATTTTTATTTGGTTTGCACAGATTAGATTGGAGTGATTTGACAACAATATGGAGTCTTCCAGATCCTTATTTTTTAAAACTCTGATTTCTATACAAGGTTCAGCCCAATGTATGGAAACCTATTTAAGGAAACTCAGGAACCGAGTCTCTGTACTAAACACAGGCCATAATGTCAGGCAATCGAAAGGTTGGGTAGGAAACAATTCACAAAGTAATTTTTAATTTGATTTTGTCTCTCCCAAGTCAATAATGAATATAATAAAGGAAAGAAGAAAAAGATTTCCATATGGTAGCAGAGTAAGGGAACTGATAGCAGAATTTATCTATTTGCTTCTAAAGCTCTTGATAACATCCACACCAGATGTCCTGCCAAGTCTGAAATACTGCAAAAACATTCTTCATTTATGGAAACACAACATTTCTTTTTTGCTTTGTAAACATTGCAAGTATGACTCCTGTTTCTTTTCTTTTTTGTATCCACCCCCATATATATTTTTGGATGGAAAAAACCCAGGATAAGAAAACAAATGAATAAAATTATTTTTCCATCATAAATTCATTACTTGTGGAACTACCTTGGATTTTATTTATCATAGGGACTTTGGAATAATCATTCCCAGTGCATACACTGTGGTTTAGAAACTAAGGAAGGCTAGCATATGACCTTTTAAAACCTGTTCTTGCGTTTGAGATTTTAAAAAATTAATATGTTCACTGACGTCTTTTAACTTCGTCTCATTATACACAAGTTCAAATGATGCTTGGTGGGGAGAATATAAGTAGGTCCCTGTGGTGGTTTAGAAAATAGTCATATAAGGGCATAGGTGACTCAGAAAATTTTAACTCTTAAACATTACTAAAGGATAAACTAATATATTCACTTCTAGAAGTCCATATTTCCCATGATGGCTTTGTAGAAAAGTTTCTGATGAAGTAAATTATGTTGTGGTGTGGTAGATATGTCCTGATTTCAGCTGTTAGATACTTTGGTCTAGAAAATATATATATTGTAATATCTATTCCATTTAATACATTTATATACATATGTATGTTATATAACATGTTATACACATCTGTTATATAATATGTACCTATGTATATATGTATTAAATTGAATATATATGTATATATATGTATTAAATTGAGGTATAGCTTATTTACAATATTGTGCTACTTTCTGGTATATAGCAAAGTGATCTATATATATTATTTCTTAAATTTTTTCCCATTATAGTTTATTACAAGATACTGAATATAGTTCCCTGTACAATACAGAAAGACCTTGTTAATATTCTATTTTATATATAATAGTTTGTATCTGCTAATAATAAACACCTTAATTTATTCCCATCCCCTTTCCTCTTTGGTGACCAAAAGTTTGATTTCTATGTCTGTGTGTCATTTTCTGTTTTATAAATAAGTTCATTTGTGTCATTTTTTAAAATTCTATGACAAGTGATATCATAGGATATTTTTCTTTATCTGACCTACTTCACTTAGTATGATAACATCTAGGTCCATTCATGTTGCTGCAAATGGCATTATTTCATTATTTTTTATGACTGAGTAGTACTCTTGCCTGGAAAATCCCGTGGATGGAGGAGCCTGGGGTCACTACGAGTCTGGCACGACTGAGCCACTTCACTTTCACTTTTCACTTTCCTGCATTGGAGGCGGAAGTGGCAACCCACTCCAGTGTTCTTGCCTGGAGAATCCCAGGGACGGGGGAGACTCGTGGGCTGCCGTCTATGGGGTCGCACAGAGTCGGGCACAACTGAAGCGACTTAGCAGCAGCAGTATTCCATTGTGTACATACATATACCACATCTTTATCTATTCATCTGTCATTGAATCTTTAGCTTGCTTCTATGTGTTGGTTATTGTAAATAGTGCTGCTATGAATATTGAGGTGTGTGTATCTTTTCAAAGTAGAATTTTCTTTGGCTACATGCTCAGGAGTGGGATTGACAGTTTCTCTTGCTTTGTTAGTTCTCCTCCCCTAGAATTTGCTAGGTTTTGTTTCTCTCTTATTAAACAGTTGCTTTAGACTGCCTCTGTCCTGAGGATAGTCATGAGGTATAAACTTAAGGTCGGTCATTCAGGTGTTCTCAGGATCTGTGCCTTTTCCTGCATATGGCCAGTGACTTTCTAATTTCTCCTATATATTGCTTTTGAATGTCCTTGTCTTTAATGTCTGGTTCCCAAAAGTGTATCAGAGAAATATGAAGAGTAGGGTAAAGATTTTGATCCCTTAACTCCCTTGGAAGACATTTTAATTGGAGGGGGAGGTCTTGCAGCAATGGCTGCCCTCCTTTTTTCTGCACGTATGTGATTAGAACCAAGAATCAGGAATCAGACACAGATCCCTGATATTTAGAGGACAGAGTCATCCTCACCACCCTGCCTTCTGCAAGACGTGTACAAACTGCTTCAGAAATACATGGGAAGTGCGGGATGGGCTGGTGATGCAAAGCTAAGAAGTTGAATTGACTAAAATTAATCACAATGTATCATCCAAGACTTTCGCTTTAAATTTCAAAACTTCAATGGCTCCCCAGTTCCAAAGTAGATACATCAGGAGTCTCTGCCAGTGAAATTTATTTCTAGGATACAGATTGCTGGTACTTCCTACTCTATCTTCCCAGAATTCTCTGGCTTATAGTTTTTGATACAAAGATAGTACTTTTTAAAACTGAGATATGCTTTATATATTATTAACAATCATCCCTTTAGGTGTATAGATCTACACATTTTCACAAATGTATACAGTCACGAACCACCAACATTGGAATATAACAATCCTATCATTTCCAAAAGGTTTACTTTGTAATCAACTCCTGCCTCAACTGCTGCTTATAGATTGGGAGAAGGTATTTACAAAGCACAGATCTGATAAGGTCTTATGTCCAAAATATAAGATCTCTCAAAATTCAAAAGTAAATTTAAAATATCAATAAAAAATGGTAAAAGGGTTTAACAAACATTTCACCAAAGAAGATATATGGATGGCAAACAAGCGTGCTGTCGTTTGTCATTAGAGTAATACAGATTAAAATCATGAGAAAACACTCCTACTACACACACTTTGAATTGGCTAAAACAGATGGACCATGTCAAGTGTCCACTAGGATGAGGAGGATCTGAAACCGCTGTGTACTGTTTGTGGGAACTGAAAATACTACAACCACTAGGAAAACATGTACTCATTCTGACATTCTAATTTCTCAGCATTTACACAAGAGAAATGAAGTGATATGTGCATACAAAGACTTGTGCATGAATGTTCATAGCAGCTTTACTTGTTGCCTTTTGAGTTTGGCTTCTGTATTTAGGATTCATACAAAGAGAGGGTTTTTTTTTTTTAATGAACTTTATATTCTATCTTTCAATCTGTTTTCTTGCCATTTCTTTAATAGAAATGATCAATAGGTGTTTTTGAAGAGTATGTCTTCTCTCCAGAATATCACCTAAGCAGAGGATATGGTAGATGAGACAATGGTTCCTGTCCTCAAAGAGCTTATGGTCTAGCAGGTATGATGGGCATGGATGCAAATGTTATGGGGACACTGAGAAGTTCAGGTTTCAAGAGGAACCAAAATTAAGAAATTAACTCTAATGCAGGATATAATGCTTCTGTGAAAATGAAGCATTTAAAAGTAAGCATAAAGACGTATAAGTAGGATTTTACAATCTTGTGCTTGACCAGTACTGCTCCGTAATAGTGTTCCAAGGTAAAACAAGAAAAATATAAGGATGATATTGTGAAGTTATTGGATGTAAGAAATTTTGCTTTATCCTGAGCTTGTGTTCCTTCTAATTTTTTTGTGTTAAAATTTTTTATCTGTAGTATTAAATAATAACTATTTGCATTTTGTGTGTCCATATAGTCAAAGCTATGGCTTTTCCAGTAGTCATGTACAGACATGAGTGTTAGACCATAAAGAAGGCTGACCACCAAAGAATTGATGCTTTCAAATTGTGGTGCTGGAGAACACGCTTGAGAGTCCTGTGGACTAAAAGGAGATCAAACCAGTTAATCCTAAAGGAAATCAACCCTGAATATTCACTGGACAGATAGATGCTGAAGCTGAAGCTCCAATACTTTGTCCATCTGCTGCGAAGAGCTGACTCATTGGAAAAGACCCTGATGCTGGGAAAGATTGAAGGCAAAAGGCGAAGGGGGCGGCAGAGGATGAGATGGTTAGATAGCATCACTGACCCAGTGGAAATGAATTTGAACAAACTCTGGGAGATAGTGAAGGATGGGAAGCCTGGTGTGCGACAGTCTTTGGGGTCACAAGGAGTCAGACACAATGACTGAAGAAAAAATATAAGAAATTGATTAAATATTGATGAATTGGATAAAGTGTAAATGGGAGTTCCTTGATTCCTCTTGTAAGTTTTCTGTAAGCTTGATAGTTTTCAAAACAATACATTAAAAAGTCCTTTCACTAATAAAAATAAAGGTATAGTAGATGGTAATCATTTTGATTTAAAGAATTAAAAATTAACAGAATTTCATTCAATTTTAGAATTTTTTGTTGTTTCTAGAAAACCCTTGTTCTTTCATCATGGCATCTTCCTCCATCTTCAAAGACAGTGCTATAACCTCTTCAAATATCTCTCAAACTCTGATCCTGATGCTTCCCTCATTCAACAGTAAGAATGCTTGTGATAATACAGGATGATCACCCCATCTGAAGCTACCTTAATTCCACTTTCCCATGTAACATGACCTACTCTGAGGTCCTGGGGTTTAGAATGTAACATCTTGGGGAGACTATTGGTTTGCCCACTATGTAGGAAATGTTGGCAGGGCATTTCAGGCCACTGGGTAGTAGTGAAAATGCAGTGTGGCATGTAGGAAGAGCAGAGTGGTGGGAAGGAGCCAGGTAGCATAGAAGCTTTTAAGACAAGTCAAGGATCTGGGACTTGACCCACTGGGAAACCACAGAAGGGTGTTAAATAGGGCTGACGCTTTCATATTTGTATTCATGGACATTTACCCTGGTTTCGATGGAGAAAATAGGTTGGATAAGAGTGGTTGGCTGAGTAGCAGATCGTGAAGCTGTTCTAGTCATTCTGTTGAAAGCTGACAATATTCTGGACTTGGTAGTGGCAGTGGGGAAAACACATAAATAAATGCCCCTCCATTAGCACTGGGAGAAGTGAAAAATTGGAAGTGGCTTCCCCAGAAGGCAGTGTCATCTTCAGTGACATTAAAGTAAAAGTTAGAATGAAGAACTGAATTGACAGGATTTGGTGAATGACCGGATGACGAGGGTTGAGAAGGAATGTATGGTCAGGGTTCAATCATGGAAGCAGAACCAGTAGGATGTATGGTTTTTCTATTTGGATTTCATATTTGGAATTGCCTCTGCAGCTGTGCAGCTAAACAGCCCAAGGACCACGGGAAAAGAAGTCAGGGAGGAAAGATCAGGAGCAGGAACCCCCAGAGCAGAGGTTAGAGCTTGTTGCTCACAGACAGGCAGTTAAGAGAGAAGGTCCAGGTGGAAGAGGAATAATTAATTGCAGACTCTGCTGCTGTTTGCAGCCTCTGGGCTCATGAAAGACCTCCAACTGTTTAAGGCAGACCCTCCCAGGATCATCTCCCTTTTGATTATCATAAAGTCAGCTGATTGAGGGTATAATTTACAGGGAAAAATAATCCCTTCATAGAGCACCTAGAACAGTGTTTGGCTGAACACTGCAGAGAACATGTGTGTACGCTACAAAACGGCCACTGCTTTTCATCTATGCTCCAACTCTTATGAGAGATCTCCCTTGGATTCATCTGAGCCACAAACATTCTAGAAAGGGAATTCCAGAGATCGCAGTTCAGCCCAGCCAAGTCGACATGTCACAGAGCTATAACATGGAGGAATGGGTGAAGGATGTAAAGATTCATGCCCGAGCCAATGGGAGGGGACTTTGGGAAGACAGTCATGCCTGTGAGGCATAGTGAGTCATATGGTAGAGAGATTCTTTTCCATTTTATATCCTTAGGTGCCATCATGATCCCATACAGAAAAGATGGACATGGCAGAGGGTAAGGCTTATTGATGAACAATAAGCCTCATTCTAGACCTCTCCTCTTTTCCACACTCTGCTGTGACTCAGCCCTATATTTGCAGGAGCCCCAGAGAGCTGACAAAGGAGTGTGTCACTAAGACCTTTTGCTTTCATCTGGAATTTTACTGCCTGGTGGCTACCCTCACACTCCTTGAATTCTTGGCCTCCTGGACACTCAACTAATGGCATCTATTCTGCTCATCTCTCTGGTGGTGTGCTCACAGGAAGCTGCAGCAGGCACTTGAAGAGGGTACGCCCTGGTGGAGGGATGGATGTAAAGCCACCATCTCGGCTGCCTGTTGCCTTAGTAAACTCAAGGGGCCACTCCAAGGTGGCCACTGCTCACTCTTGGCTACATGTGCCCTTTGTACTGTGTGGGAGGACACAATTGTGCTTTCTTGACATCATCATTAGAAAGTTAGAAATATACATTCCATAAGCATCCTTTGTTTTCTGGAACCCAACCAGCTTAAAGTCTTAGAGTGAAATGTGCCCCCATGATGCTTATTAATGCATTTAGTCATTTACACTCATTTACAACTTATGGAGCTCTGGGATTTTGAAAGTTACTCTCTTGACTCTGAAATTTAGAAAATTTTCTAAAGCCACCATACACTGAGCATGAACTGTGTGTGATGAGTTTTTAACATATATCTTATTTTTCCCCCATGGCCAATCCAAAAGATGGGCGTGATCATCTATACTTTGTAAATGTGGACACAGTCTCCAGAGTCACACTTTTAGGAAATGGCAGCATTTTGAAGCCATGTCTGTCTGACTCACTGGCAATACTTTATCCTCCTTGACTTACTGTGCACCTAAATCCTCACTGGCCTCTCATTGACTTTACCCACATAATCAAGTAATACACCTGGATATCAATGGTATTCTCCTGCAAATGAACAGGAAAGACACTCTTCCTTAAGCACTCCATTACTGAAAATTGCCATTAAATATAAGAAAATCACAAACTAACAGGGCAAACATGACAAAAGTGGCCAGAAACAGTAATGATATTGAATTTTGTCAAGTAACGTCAAGGTCCTAAAACTTATTGTTTATTTAGGCATACTTAAGAGACATGGGTTTGAGCCCTGGGTCAGGAAGATCCCCTAGAGGAGGGCAGGGCAACCCACTCCAGAATTTTTGCCTGGAAAATCCCATGGACAGAGGAGCCTGGAGGGCCAGAATCCATCGGGTTGTAAAGAGTTGAACATTACTGAAGCGACTTAGCATGCATGCACAACGAGACACCTATGATAAAATTAAGAAAAGAAAACAAATCTGGTACAAATTCTGAGCTAAAGGAGTTTTACATCCTAGTAGAGAGAGATGTGACATAGATTATTATAACATATGATAGCAAAGACTGGATATAATAAGGGAAGAGCAGATAAGGTTTCCGTAAGACAGAAGGCAGAGATATATAGAAGATGCATCAAGAGCCATGTTTTTGATAGGTAGACACTGTCTCAACTACCACCTACATTGAATCCCTACATTTGGAAATACAGTCACCCTGAATTTGGATTATCCAAGGGGGAGTCTGTTAAGACAATCAAACTGGCTGGCATACAGTGGTCCATGCAGACACAGTATAGTAAATCAAAGTGTCATCAGTGGCCTTATAAAGGCAGAGCACTCTGAAATGGCTTTTGCAGGTGGCCAGCATTTAGACCCTGATGCTGGCAAAGACTGAGGGCATGCGGAGAAGGGAGCCACAGAGGATGAGAGGGTTGGATGGCATCACCAACTCAATGGACATGAGTTTGAGCAAACTGCAGGAGATAGTGAAGGACAGGGAAGCCTGGCATGCTGCCGTCCTTTGGGTCGCAAAGGGTTGGACATGACAGTCACTCAGTGATTGAGTGACTGAACAACAACATTGATATTGGCTAATTCTTGGTACGGTCTGTGTTTGTTAAATATCTTATTCTGTTCTCAGACTTTGCAGAAGTATGCAAATGAGTGTGGTGTGTGTGTGTGTGTGTGTGTGTGTGCATGTGTGTTTGTATGTAAGAGAAGGAGAGAGAGACAAAATTAGAGAGACAGAGAGGGATTGTGATTACAATAATGAGTCCTAGGGATGCAGGACAGTGTCAGCACAAAAGAAATCAAGACCACTCTGCCTCGATTGTGACCCCTACACTTTAACCATGTTTTTTATCTCTCCCTCTTTCTTTAAAAAAATTTTTTTTTTAATTTATTTCGGCTCTGCTAGGTCTTTGTTGCTGCATGTGGCCTTTCTTCACTCTCTAGTTGTGGTGTGTGGGCTTCTCACTGCAGTGGTTTCTTCTGTTGCAGAGCATGGACTCTAGACATGCAGGCTTCGGTAGTTGCAGCATCTGGGCTCAGTAGTTGTGCAGCATGGGCTTAGTTGCTCCCCAGCATCCCCAGCTGCTTCCCAGACCAGGGATCAAACCCATGTCCCTGGCATTGGCAGGTGGATCCTTACCCACTGTACCACCAGGGAAATCCTCCCTCTTCCGTAAGTGATCTTTGAAGTCTTCTTGCCTCTATGATTCTGAGTATGAACCCATGGCTCAGTTCAGTTCAGTTCAGTCACTCAGTCAGGTCTGACTCTTTGAGACCCCATGGACTGCAGCACACCAGGCCTCCCTGTCCTGCACCAACTCCCGGAGCTTGCTCAAACTCAT
The DNA here is from genome assembly GCF_019320065.1 of Cervus canadensis. Classification (NCBI taxonomy): domain Eukaryota; kingdom Metazoa; phylum Chordata; class Mammalia; order Artiodactyla; family Cervidae; genus Cervus; species Cervus canadensis. The sequence goes on from NC_057401.1 coordinate 53,859,326, forward strand.
GTCCATTGAGTCAGTGATGCCATCCAACCATCTCATCCTCTGTTATCCCCTTCTCCTCCTGCCTTCAATCTTTCCCGGCATCAGGGTCTTTTCCAATGGGTAACTTCTTTGCATCAGGTGGCCAGAGCATCGGAGTTTCAGCTTCAGCATCAGTCCTTCCAATGAATATCCAGGACTGATTTCCTTTAGGATGGACTGGTTGGATCTCCTTGCAGTCCAAGAGACTTTCAAGAGTCTTCTCCATCCGCACAGTTCAAAAGCATCAGTTCTTCGGTGCTCAGCTTTCTTTATAGTCCAACTCTCACAGCCACACATGACTACTGGAAAAATCATAGCTTTGACTAGATGGACCTTTGCTGGCAAAGTGATATCTCTGCTTTTCAATATGCTGCCTAGGTTGGTCATAGCTTTTCTTCCAAGGAGCAAGCATATTTTAATTTCATGATTGCAGTCACCATCAACACCTTCTTAATAATAAGCTTGCCCATCAAATGGACCTAAGTGCTGTGCTGTCTGGATCTCACTCAAGCCTGCTGAGTGAGTGAGAGGTGCTAGGTCTCTCTCCTAGTTCTAGCTTAATATCTGGCAGCCCAGCCATGTGTGGACATTCTTCATGATCTGATACTCTGAGGCATGGCAGCTTCAACCTGAACTGTGAAAGTGTGGAAGTGTTAGTCACTCAATGGTGTCCGACTCTTTGCAACCCAATGTACTCTCTGTCAGGCTCTGACAGGCTCCTCTGTCCACAGAATTCTCCAAGCAAGAATACTGGAGTGGGTAGCCTTTCCCTTCTCCAGGGGACCTTCCCAACCCAGGGATCAAACCCAGGTCTCCTGCATTGCAGGCAGATTCTTTATCATCTGAGCCACCAGGGAAACCAGAACTGGATCATCCCTAAAAAGAAAAGTTAAGTGTTTTGAGTTTACTTAGAAACCAATTTTAAAAGTCAGGGATTCTTTTTTCCTTCCTATTGATAAGGCAACAATATAGGTGATTACGCCCCCCAGGGAAGCTCACAGAAACAACAATATAAGTATATTTAACCCCATCATCCAGATGGTCAATACCGAAATAAGACTGATTATATTCTTTGGAGCCAAAGATGGAGAAGCCCTATACAGTCAGCAAAAATAAGACTGGGAGCAGACTGTGGCTCAGATCATGAACTCCTGATTACAAAATTCAGATTTAAATTGAAGAAAGAATGGAAAACCACTAAGCCATTCAGGTATGACCTAAATCAGATCCACAGTTATAAAGTGGAAGTGACAAATAGATTTAAGGGATTAGATCTGAAATATCAATATCTTCAGGCAGAGTGCCTGAAGAATTATGGCTGGAGGTTCGTAACATTGTATAGGAGGCAGTGATAAAAACCATCCCAAGAAAAAGCTATGTGAAAAGGCAAAATGGTTGTCTGAGGAGGCCTTACAAATAGCTGAGAAAAGAATAGAAGAGAAAGACAAAGGAGAAGAGGAAAGATATACCCATCTGAATACAGAGTTCCAAACAACAGCAAGGAGAGATAAGAAAGACTTCCTCAGTGATCAATGCAAAGAAATAGAGGAAAACAATAGAATGGGAAAGACTAGAGATCTCATCAAGAAAATCAGAGATACCAAGGGAATAATTCATGCAAAGATGGGCACAATAAAGGACAGAAACGGTGTGTACCTAACAGAAGCAGAAGATATTAAGAAGAGGCGGCAAGAATACACAGAAGAACTGTACAAAAAAGATACTAATGACCCAGATAATCACGATGGTGTGATCACTCACCTGGAGCCATATATCTTGGTGTGCAAAGTTAAGTGGGCCTTAGGAAGCATCACTATGAGCAAAGCTGGTGGAGGTCATGGAATTCCAGCTGAGCTATTTCAAGTCCTAAAAGATGATGCTGTGAAAGTGCTGCACTCAATATGTCATCAAATTTGGAAAATTCAGCAGTGGCCACAGGACTGGAAAAGGTCAGTTTCCATTCTAGTCCCAAAGAAAGGCAATGCCAAAGAATGTTCAAATTACCACACAATTGCTCTCATTTCACACGCTAGCAACATAATGCTCAAAATCCTCCAAATAAAGCTTCAACAGTGTGTAAACCAAGAACTTCCAGATAGATGTTCAAGCTGGATTTGGAAAAGCCAGAGGAAGCAGAGATCAAATCACCAACATCCATTGGATCCTAGAAAAAGCAAGAGAATTCCAGAAAAACATCTACTTCTGCTTTATTGATGAAAATGAATAGGGGACTATTAATATTAATAAATACACCAGGGACTTCTCTGGCTGTCTAGTGGTTGGGACTCCATGCTCCCAATGCAGGGGTGTGGGTTCAATCCCTGGTCGGGGAACTAGGATCCTGCATGCCACACAGTGCAAGAATGCCAAAAATAATAATAAATAATAAAAAGTGCCATTAATAATAATAATAACAGCAACAACAATAAGCTAAATTTTTAATGCATAATTTGAAAATTCTGTAATTTTAAAATATATATACCAGAAAAAGAAAAAAAACTGGGTCTGTGCTGAACAAATCAGGCTATAGATGAAACACTGTGGTTGTCTTGGTTATCAGTCAAGTCAGAAAGACATAATTTAAACATAATCTTGCAAATACATGTAAACTTACAAGGATGAGAACAGCTAAGAAGAAGGGGTCCACAGAGCTGATCACTCTTCATGGGATGACTGACCTCCATTAAGAGGTCAAGGGAGGCTGCTGGCTGCTCTGCTGTCGTGGGTGCTCTCTCCTCCTCCTTCTCATCTTCCCCCTCTTCTCTTCCAGGTGAATGTTACCCTAATAGGAAAGGGATCAGCCCGGGTGGCTGAGTGTGCAGGTCACTCACATGAGGAGTCGGTGTTCAGGTAAAGCCCACATGAACGTGTAATAATATAGCTGTTCATGGTTTGGGGAATGCCTAGGCTGGAAGAGGGTCCTTCTGGAACTTTATCTGGTGTAAGCAAAGGATCCTGGGGACTTCCCTGGCAAGCGAGTACTTAGGACTCTGAGCTCCTGCTGCGGGGGACGTGGGTTCTAATCCCGATTGGAGAACGAAGATTCTGCATGATGCATAGAGCCTATCCTGGCCTGGGTGGGAAGGATTCCATTTTCATCTTTATTTTCTCACTTTTGGACCAGAGATTTTGGTCTTAATGCTGACTTCATTCTTTGCTAGCTATTGGACAAACTCCTTTTTACTTTTCTTAGCGTTAGTGTTCTCATCTGTAAAATGGTTATCATAATGGCAATACTTCTCATAAGATGGTTTTAGAGCTAAGTAAGACAAAGAATGTAAATGCCTAGATAGAGATTGACATATAATAATCTTCATATAAATATTACTTCTTTGTGTTGAGCATGATTTTTAAAATTATTACTGGGTGATAAAACTCTTTGGTGAAACTCACACAATTATTCCCCAGAGAAAGAGAAATCATTGTTCAAGTACTTCTCTGTTTCATTTCTTTAGTCCCTATGGATTTAAAACATGGTTATTTCCAGAATGTCTAAAATATTACAAAAATGAAGAAAATAAATTTCCTGTATTGCTACATCTTAAGGCTATATATTGTTAACATTTTGATTTGTTTCCTTTCCATCTTTTTAGGTAGTTATGCTAAAGTACATCACACATGCTGTGCTGTGCTTAGTCGCTTAGTCATGCCCAACTCTTTGGGACCCCATGGACTGTAGCCCTCCAGGATCCTTTGTCCATGGGATTTCCCAGGCAAGAATCTTGGAGTGGGTTGCCATCTCCTTCTCCAAAAGTATATAACATATTGTATTATATATGCTGAGTTTTTTGTTAACGTTTTCTGACTTAAAAATTATAGATGTCCAAGGTAGAAAAATTATAAATGCTTACAGAATGCTTACCTGAAACTCAGAAAGTGTACAGTTGTTAGTTAATATTGCGGGTATATTTTCTTGTAACCTGAATCTATGCTTTTAAAGAAACATAGTGGAAACCATACTGTGCACACTGATTTTAAGCACGAACAAAGAGACGTTTATAGATCCTGTATGAGTCATTTGTAAAGAATTATTCAGTAACAGCTAATATCAATCCCTGAGTGGATTTATTAGGTTTTCTAATTAAAAATCTCCAATTGCTGCTATCTTTCACGTAAATTTTAAAGAAGCCAAAAACCATTACTCAAGTAACTTGCAATGCAATTGGGTGTTATATTGTTTAGGCACCTTTAATCTTATGAATAAAAGAAACAAAACTTTAATCCTACTTGTAGCTCTGTGTCCCAAATATTGGGTTGGCTAAAAATTTAGTTTGGGTTTTTTATGCAATGTTATGGAAAAACTCAAGCGAACTTTTTGCCCGACCAAATACTTCAGTATTTAGCCACAGTTGGCAAGGGAAGGCACAAAATAAAAACAATTTTTACTTCTGGTGTCCTCAACCAGGGCTATGATTATAAAACACACTGTCTGTTACTAAGTGACTTAAATCCAAAGGAAGCACTCCAGGGTCAAGTTTTACCCCCAAGTTGCAGATCATCCTGGTAACACGTGAACCTTCTCAATTCTAGGCCTGAATGAACACAGAGGAAGGGAAACCTTAACAAATCTATTATGCCATTCTTAGTTGTCTATAAGGGCTTCCCTGGTGGCTCAGGGGTAAGGAATCTGCCTGTCAATGCAGGAGACACGTGTTCAACCTCTGGGTCAGGAAGATCCCCTGGAGAAGGAAATGGCAACCCACTCCAGTATTCTTACCTGGGAAATCCCATGGACAGAGGAGAATGGAGGGCTAGAGTCCAAGAGGTTGCAAGAGTTGGACAATGACTTAGCAACTCAACCACCACCAGTGGTCTATAAAGGATGAGATAAAAAGATGAGACAGACGTAATCTGAGTTACTTTAGAGAAAGCAATACAGTTTTGTTTTTAGTTGTCTTCTGTTAACATAAGTTATGCTAAGTTATGCTATGTAGACTATATATATGGGTGTGTTAGAATTACATTTTGATTCATCTCTCATCTAACTGAAATTATTCAAAATGCCAGGGTCATTTTCTGAGCAACTGAATGTTTAAATCTTTCTCTTGGGCAACTTGACAAGGTAACATGCACAGGCTATATATCTTCCTTTGTGCACAGGACTCAATTGTCTTCTTAGAGTATAGATGATCTTCTCAACTGCAGTTAGAGTTGCAGAGAAGATTAATTACCAAAGACAACAGCTATTCATTTATTCAGGCTAGCAGACAACTGCTGACCTATTCCATAGGCTTTACACATTTTTCTTCCCTTTTGAAATTCACATCTTCTGTCAGGATATAGGTGTCTCTTGGTGTGAATTTTTCCTAGAACATAGTAAAACTTTTAAATTGGTAGCCTCACATTTTAAAGTTCAACCTCAACAAAGTGTACAAACATGAAAGCTATTTTTCTCAAATATGCCATTGATTATTGTTTCAGTAGAGCTTCCCCAAGGTCTCTTTCATACAATTTTTTATCTTTAACATTGTCAATTCTGTATTTTGCTGCCTCCAGTAGAAAGTTTAACCTCGTGATTCTGTTGCAAACTCCCTTGGAATAATTCCCTGTTACATTTACCTGCTCTTCATGTCTTCATATTCCCTTTCTCATCCATCTTCTCTCCCCTTCTGACCTTTTCTTCATTTTCATACTTCAGTTAGTTGATGTCAGATTTTCAGAATTATCTTGCAGCAATGACAGTAAATACTTTTTAAAGACCTTTTTCTTTTGTCTAAGTCTTCAGGATGGGGTTCCCTTTATCTAAGTCTGTTGTATTTAATGTTCACACATGCTCCAGTGATCTGAGATATAAACAGACTCCTTGTTAATTGACGCAATGGATATAGATTATTTTCTGACTCTGTCACTGTGATTGCTGATCAAGGTCTTGCTGATATTTTCTGTTGCCCATGGGCTGCTTTGGACCATAAAGAAGGTTGAGTGCTGAAGAATTGATGCTTTCAAACTGTGTTGCTAGAGAAGACTCTTGAGAGTCCCTTGAACTACAGGGAGATCAAACCAGTCAGTCTTAACTGAAATCAACCCTGAATATTCATTGGAAGATTGATGCTGAAGCTCCAATACTTTGCCCACCTGATTCAAAGAACTGAAATTGGAAAAACCCTGATGCTGGGAAAGATTGAGGGCAGGAAGAGAAGGGGGTGACAGAGGATGGGATAGTTGGGTGGCATCACTGACTCTAGGGATAGGAGTTTGAGCAAAGTCTGGGAGATAGTGAAGGACAGGGAAGCCTGGCATGTTGCAGTCCATGGGGTCACAAAGAGTCAGATAGGACTTAGCAACTGAACAACAGCAAAAACAATGGGCTGCTTTGAAGTTCACAAGGCTCCCTTGGCCTGTGATTTTCAGTTGTTTTCAGGCAATAGGAACCTACAGCAGGAGAATGGAGGGAGGGAGAGAGTGAGGTGGTATTCATTTCTCTGGCTCCTTCTTGATATTGCTGGTCCCTTGATTTAAGGTTACAGGTCCAACTAAGGCATCCTTTCCCCAAAGTTCTCTGTATCTAGATTCTGGCAACTGCTGCGCCTTCCCCTCCCCCTGTCATTTCATGCTTGAGGGTAATGACAGCCCTCTTGTTTTTAACTCCAGGGTACTCTCCTCTCAATGTTTATTTCCCTTACATTTATAAACAGTTCTTTCTGAAATGCATCAATGGCACATTAATTTCATGTGTCAACTTGGTGAAGCTATGGTTCCGACTAGGATGGCATCAAACTAGTTTAGAGCTTGTTGTAAAGGCATTTGGTAGATGTGATTAACACTTAGAATCAATTGACTTTTACATTCAGATTCTTTTCCACAGTATTGGTGGGTCTCGTCTAACCAGCTGAAGGCCTTAGGAATAAACATGAATATTTCCCAGAGAAGAAGAAATTCTGTTTCAGAACTGTAACATAGATAATCTGCCTGAGTTTTCAGCCTGTGGGACTTACCTACAAATTTCAGACTTGCAAGACCTCACAGTCTTGTTCAACCAGTTACTTAAAATCAATTTCTCTTTTTCTTTCTCAAAAAATCTATCTCTTTATCTACCTACCTATCCATCTATCTCTCCAACTTGTTTTTTACTACAGAGAACTCTGACAGACGTATATATACTCAAATTATTCTAATTTGAGAGATGAAAAGAGAGATACGGGTTCAAACCCTGGGATGGGAGGATCCCCTGGAAGAGGGCATGGCAACCCACTCCAGTATTCTTGCCTGGAGAATGCCATGGACAGAGGACCCTGGGGGGCGACAGTCCATGGGGTCACAAAGAGTGGGATACAACAGAAGCGACTTAGCCTGAGCACAAGCATCTGATTTCTGTGGCAACCTTGACCCCTGTGAAGGCATTTGTAACTATGAGAGTGGTCTGAAGTTCACACCTAAGCTCCCATTCCTTCATTACTTCTCTCAGCAAATTCTTTTGTGCTCCTCTGAATTAGCTATTACACCGGACATCAGAAAGAGGAATTGTGGGCCCTGCCTTCATGGAACTTTCAGATATCGGAGAAATCTGGAAACTGCAATAAAATATAATGAATATGATGGTGGGCTCAGAGAGGGGCCGGGATGCACTTTCCCTTATTTAGGGCTTTGGGAGGCTTCTGTGAGGAAACCAGCTCCAGGTGGAGAAGGAAGCTATCAAGGGCCATGCAGGTGAATGGAAAGGATAACTGGAAGATTAATGGACACCAGAGTTGCCTGTGTGAAGCTGGTATGACTGTGGGTAGTGGATCCATCTACTGTACGTTTATACTAACCTTCCACATCTTTCTCCTTGGCTTTACGATGTTTTAAAGAGACAGATCATAGGAGAAGAATCACCGCACGACTGGGACTGTTTCTGTGGCTGCATCCAGAGTATTTAACCTGGGTTACCTCCCCTCCCAGGATATTCTCCTCCAAGCTTCATTCTTCTTGTTCGAAGTTTCCTGGGCATTTCATTCTCCAATGAATTTAAGCATAAAAGTACTGCCACATTTTCAAAATCACATGCAGTGCTTCGATCGGCATTTCCATGGAGATGAGAGGCTGTGGTCCAATCCTCTGACTGGTGCCATCCTTATCTTTCTGAGCCAGCAGCAGAAAGTATGCACATTTCCATCAGTTTTATAATCATTGGAAATGCCCACAAATTCTGGAAACATTTGTCTGTCAGTTCTTCTTTTCAGGGCTGTATGCATCATTGTTACTTAACTATTTGATTGGTGATGAATGGATTTTCAGCCAGAAAAATCAGAAAGTGAAGCAAAACGTTAGAGGAAGCTGGGAGAGCATTCTTCAGGAACTGTTAGCCAGATGTCATCTTAAAACACGAAGGCTGAACCCATACTGTGTGAAAAGGGGATGAGATTCAATTCCACTTATATAAGTTATGTCTGCCTGCTAGGGCAGGCCCTTGATTGAATCAAAGAGCGCTTTTGTTGGACACTCAGGGTAATGGCTTCAGTTGTCCTAGTATCTGTATTTTGCCAAAATAGGGTTCAAGGGGGTGGGGGATGGTTGGCCTAATTGGCGAGTCTGGTTTTGTACGCAGGCTATTTTCATCATGCTTTCCTTCAGACCTAATGAGGTTTGTAAAATGATTTTCACTATGTGTCTGAACATGTGACCCTCCTCACCTCACTCTCCCCCTGATTTCATAAGCAGCTGGTGTGGTGGTGGCAGTTTCACAGGATAAACTTGCTCTTTGGGAGACATCTGCATCCAGTAGAGACTGTCTCTGGGATGTCTGTGTCCCGTCTCTGTGGGTAACATGACGGAAGGCAGGCTCAGGGCTCTGTGTCCCTGCCGTACGTGCTTCTCCACATCACGAAGCAACAGTAACTTCCAAGTCATGTGAACACTAGGGCATTTTCAATTTGCCATCCAGAGGATGAGATATTCTTTCTCCCTGTGATCTCAGAAGATCTTGCAGCTGACACTTCACAGAAAGTGAAGAAAAGGTCTTTAAGCCCTTGATTGTACCATCTGCTCCACGCCCTCACAAATTCCCAGCACATAGCGAGTCCCAGCTCCTCATTTTGGTTTTGGACATAAAAACAGTAGACACAGAACAAGGCACAATTGATACTCAACGTTGAACATGATTGGGTGATGCCTATAAATATCAAATTCACATCTACGTCTTCATTTTCTTTCCTGAATTTCCCATTCAAAGAAAATAACTTACAAAATGGTCTTAGAAAATATACTATTGCTTATAAATTCTGATACGTTATTTGAAATGAATCATAAATGGACTGATGCACTTTAACCTGATCTTGTCCCAATTAGAATGAAGGAGTTTGCTTATCAGAGAAAATGTCTAATGAATTTAATGGTCTATAATAATGGTCATCAATGTGTGGTCCTCAGATCAGAATATTAGTGTTCCCTTGAAATACGTAAGGGATGCAAATTCTGTTTGTTGTTGTTCAGTCACTAAGTTGTGTCTGACTCCTCGAGACCCCATGAACTGCAGCATGCCAGGCTTCCCTGTCCTTCACCATCTCCTGGAGTTTGCCCAAACTCAGGTCCATTGAGTCAGTGGTGCCATCCAACCATCTCATCTTCTGTCATCCCCTTCTCCTCCTACCTTCAATCTTTCCCAGAATCAGGGTACTTCCATTGAGTTAGCTCTTCATATCAGGTGGCCAAAGGATTGGAGCTTCAGCTTCAGCATCAGTCCTTCCAATGAATATTCAGGATTGATTTCCTTTAGGATGGACTGGTTGATCAACTTGCAATCCAAGAGACTCTCAAGAGTCCTCTCCAGCACCACAGTTTGAAAGCATCATTTCTTCAGTGCTCAGCCTTCTTTATGGCCCGACTCTCACATCCATATAAGACTGCTGGAAAAGCCATAAGTTTGCTACACGGACATTTGCCAGTAAAGTGATGTCTCTGCTTCTTAATACACTGTCTAGGTTTGTCATAACTTTCCTTCCAAAGAGCGAACATCTTTTAATTTCATGGCTGTAGTCACCATCTGTAGTAAATTCTCATATTCCATCAAAATCAGAAGATCCAGAGATGAGGCCTGTCAGCCTATTTTTTAAGAAGCCTTCCAGGTACTGTGATGCTTTCTTAAGTCCTCAAAATACTGATCCTTAAAGGGTAATTGGTGCAGTAATGATAGGGTTGAAAATAAAATTAATATCTTTTCAGTGTGTTTGTTTAGTCATAAAGTAACTTTAGGGCCAGGTGACTTTTTCTGTGAGGCATCACTCAAGTGATCTACTTGTATTAATTAATCCTCACAATGATCCCATATGGTAGGTTCTTCGATTCTGATTTCTAAGATGAGGAAATTAAAATGAAAAACCTGGCCCACGTCGCCCAGCTTCATCTTCAGTGGATCCTGGGAACTACAAAGGAAATCTGGAACTTAGAAATGGTCACCTCTCCCTGGACTTGCAGGGATTTTGGAAGGGATTGGAGACTGTCACAAGAAACCCAGGGACCCTCTGCGGGAAGGGCTGAGGCTGAACCTGCTCCCAGAAGTTCAGCATTAAGCGAGCTTCCCAAGAAAAGTAGAATACAACTTAATATGGCAAAGAGGCTGTGCTCTCTGCCATGTTAGCACCTTGTCCCTAGAATCACACTCAGATAGAATACAGAATTGAGCAGGTCAGTCCATCTCTCAATGGTCCAGCTCACTCTAATAGAAGAACTTCTCATATTTTATATCTAATGGATACTTTTCATAAATTTCAATTTCCAAGTTCAGTGTTCCTGATGCTAGAAAGTTCTTCATCACCGTGAAATGAGAATAAAGTTCTTGGCTGAATGGCTCTCCTGGGGCTGATTTGAAATGTGCAGGCTACACCCACATGTGAGTTTTTAGAGGTGTCTGCTTACATTCTTTGGAGTTAACTTTCCTTCTGCTGTGACTGTGATAGAAACCCACGTGAGATAGTGCACTTTCACTTAGCTGGAATGAGAGCAGATGGAATGTTCAAATCTTAAAATTTCTCCTGGATCGTTACCATGAGGCAACATTACATTGTTGGCAATATCATTTGTAAGAGCATTTTATGGCATTGTTTTGTGTTTGAGAAAAAATTAATCAGGAAAAGTTTAGTGTGGGAGATGTGTGGAATTATAATGAAGATTTGCTCTTTGCTTTCTTCTGTTGGTTTATATACATTATGTTCCTTCTTGGTGCCTAACTTGGAAAGCCCAAGTCACAATGCTCCTGTAGGCCTCTCAAGGACAGGTCAACAGAACCCACGAGCCCTGCTCCCCTTTCTACCTGACTGTCATCCACTGAGAAGCTGTTTGCCATGTCTCTCACAAACCCTAGTCTGTTTTTGGTCCCCTCCTCCACATCTGGATGGCTTCCTTCATAGCTCAGGTGGTAAAGAATCCACCTGCAATGCAGGAGACCCTGGTTCAATTCCTGGGTAAGGAAGATCCGTGTGAGAAAGGATAGGCTACCCACTCCTGTATTCTTGGGCTTCCCTTGTGACCCAGCTGGTAAAGAATCCGCCTGCAGTGTGGGAGACCTGGGTTCTATCCCTGGGTTGGGAAGATCCTCTGGAGAAGGGAAAGGCTACCCACTCCAATATTCTGGCCTGGAGAATCCCACGGACAGAGGAGCCTGGCAGGCTACAGTTCACAGAGTTGCAGAGTCAGACTGAGCGACTAAAAAATAAAATTCTTTTGATGTTCTGACTATCTGGTGTTTGTTGCAAAAACTCCTCTATATCCTGGCTCCACCAGCACCTCTTTGGAGCTGTCTCTCAGAGTGATACAAGAGGCTGCGTCCTGAAGTCCGCAGGTTTGTCTGCAGAGTAAAACATAACTCTCAACTTTTACGTGCTGCTGTTTCTTTTTGTTCTTCCGATGACAACACCATGCCATGGCTGTCTTCTGGGTTTTTATTTTTGTCATAGACCAAAACAGAACAGAACAGATAGAATAGAAGGAAACCTTGAGGCACCATTTTCCAGAGATGAAAATACCCAATCCAGGGCTTGGTGCCCGGGCTTTCCCTTCTCGTAGGAAATTTACTGTGCCTGTTAAAGAGACAGCTTCTTTATGTGGGAAAGTGATGTGTTTCCAAATTCAAAACAAACTGGTAGTGTCCTAAGCTCAATCTCAAAAGGCTAAGTTAATGCTTAAGTTTTCCAAACTGCACCAAGTCTGGCTAATTGCTTACAATGTAGATGAGGACGTACCATTCACCAAACTGACATTTTCGGGCTTCCCTGGTGGCTCAAATGGTAAAGAATCCACCTTCAAAGCAGAAGACCTGGGTTTGATCCCTGGGTCAGGAAGATCCCCTGTAAGAGGAAATGACAACCCACTCCAGTATTCTTCCCATGGACAGAGGAGCTAGATGGGCTACAGTCCATGGGGTTCCAGAGTCAGACACTACTGAGTGACTAACACAAAACACACATTTAAGTGACAAAGCTCCTTCTTGAGCCATAAACACATTAAAATTAAACTTAAGGATTAAAAAAAAAAAAGAGTACCATCTTGATATTGAGATGCAGAACCTAGATTGCTTTAGAACAGGAAAGAAAATTGAAAAAAATTCATGCAAAGTATTCTGGTAATTCTTTTCCTTTGTAGAAGGCTCTCTTGAAAGCCAAAAGTGTTGTGTTTTTAGGATATTTTCAGAAAATAGGCTACATTGAGGTCATTTTGATCTTATAAATGAGGATATTCATCAAGGACTTAATTGTGCTAAGAAAGTAAATGAAGCGATATTTGAATTAAACCTAACTGCTTTTGAATTATAGTTGATGTTCTTGAGTTCAGACTTGGTATCTGAGTGTGGTTCCAGTGATATTATTTAAGTAAGAAGCCAGTGAAAGTGAAAGTGTCAGTCACTCAGTCGTGTCTGACTCTTTGCGACCCTGTGACTGTGGCCTACCAGGCTCCTATGTCCATGGGATTCTCCAGGCAAGATACTGAAGTGGGTTGCCATTCCCTTCTCCAGGGGATCTTCCCGACCCAGGGATTGAACCCTGGTCTCCCACATTGCAGGCAGATTCTTTACCGTCTGAGCTATAAGGGAAGCCTGAGAAGTCTATGCAAATAAAATGATCAGGGCCTTCTTAGAGATATCCACGAACAGCTTGGTGGGGCAAAGCATGAAAAGATTTGACACCTTTTTCTGCATTTGCACCCTGAAAACCTTGTTGGAAGTGCAAACAAGTTACTTGTTACTTATACTTCCATAGGGCTTCAAAGTTGACCAAGCACTTTTATCTATCATCTCTTTTCCTATAACCTAAGAATCTGGGCCAAATTCCCACATGTGAAAGATGAGGCCATTGGGGGAAGAAAGATTCAGTGAGATGCCTGTGGTCCTATTGCTAACATACAGCTTGTACTTTTGATGCCAAGACTAATGGTATCTCCATGATTCCAAGCCATCTCAGGATATAACACTGAACCCCACACTGTGACCACTGCTTCTTCACTCCGATAAAATGATGAAGGAAGCAGTTACAGAAAGCAGCCAGTCATGGTACTGGGGGTGAGTGGTGGGGACAGTGATGGGCTTTTCATGGCCACCATTCATATTCCTTGGTCCTCCAGCCAAGATGTGATAGCTGGTAAACTACACCTTATCGGTCCTGTTATCATCATAGTTGACATTGACAAGGTACACACCATCCATAAAAATGGCTCAGATGTGTATATACCTGAGACCTACATAGTTGAATCAGTGGTTAAACATTCTGCTTTCTTCCTTGAAAAGCATGCATCCTTCATGAAGAGGTTTAACATATATATTGAGGAAAAATATCATGATATATGTTTAGCAGAGATCAGAAGAAAATTAATATAGATCCTCCATTATCAAGGTTGGCTATTTGCAGAAAGTCTTGAAAATATTTGGAATAGCTCTGTCTGCACCAAATTCTGAAGGTGATAATAGAATGTCACCAACATAAATATTTCTATCTCCATTCCAGAAAGGAAATACTATAGAGTTTTTTTTAAAAGAAAGTGGGAAAGAAAAGGAAATATCTGTGTGTCTTTTAATGTATCTGCAGGGAACAACTTTTCCTGGTTCTAAATTTCCACTCATTAGCTCTACCTGACCACCCCCACCCACAGCCTCACTTTACTAGATCATAAGATCAAATTGGATGCTGGAAATGTTATCCAGCCATGATGTCAGCAGATCTATGCCATGCAAACATCCTCTGGGCCAAGAAGTGCCCCTCTGTTTCTCCATGGGAAGAAAGGATGTGTCAATGTGATCTTGACACTAATATTGATGTAGGATGCTCACATTTCAAGGTTTCTCTCTCATAGACCCCTTACCATCTGTGGGTTTAGAAAAGCAATTTAACATATGTTGGTTCTTTAATGGACTGGAACCTGGTGGTCTGGAGTCGACGATGAGAAAGTGAAAGAAGGAAAGAGGCTAATATTCCCTGGATTATGCAGCGGCTTCCGCGTTCCAGGGAATCAGCCAGAAATAGAGAGATAAAGAGAAAGAGAGGAAGAGAAAGAAAGAAAGAAAGACATGGGGACCAAAGCTCTGATGGAGCAAAGGTGTTTTAATCAACATGGCGTGGGCATTATAGACTGTAGTTATTCCCAGCAAAGATAAAGTTTAAAATTCCAGATTTACAAAACACAAGGCCATCCCTATTAAAGAGAGAAGAGGGTACTTATCACCGCAATGAGAAACTAACAAAGGAAATACTTGGATTCCTCAGCCCTGGGAAAGGCATGCCTCTCCTCTTAATTCCTGAATATTCAGGAATTAATAAGGGCCAAAGGTTTCCTGACAGATCCAAAACAGCACACGGGAAGCCTCCTGTTAAATGCTTCCTGACAAACATATGCAAGGATTTAAAGTAATTTCAAAAGATGAATGGAAGATGACAGTTGGTGAGTTGGAGCCATTAAGGATGTAGCCAACAGTGGTGCTTCAGAACTGATGGAGATGTATAGGTTTGGATTTTGCAGGTAACAATTTTCCCTTTGATACCTCTCCGCCATTATTAGCATTACCTTACCCCTGCAGAACTCAGAGGAGAGAGCTATAGACCAGGGTGACCATGTTTCAGATACTTCCAGAAATTCACTGAGGATGCAGCTGACACCTGTAAGCAAGATTTCTGTTATTCTGTTCCCTGTACTCTGTCTGTATCTGATTTCAAATCTTCAAATCAAATTGTACCCAATTATGGTTTGACCTGGATTATGAAAATATTGAAGGCTTTGATTTTTATTCCTCGGTGGGAGGATAAAACAGTGTATTCATTTGCTCCGGCTGCCATAACAAGGTACTACAGACTGGGTGGCTTAAACAACAGAAATTTATTTTCTCACGTTGCTGGAGACTAGATATTCAAGATCAAGGTGTCCCCAGGCCTTTTCTTCTGAGAAAGAATTTAATAAACTTATTTTAACTTAATTATCTCTGGAGAGACCCTGTCACCAAATACAGTTGCATTCTGACTTACTAGGGGTTAGCACATCAATGTATGAATTTTGCAGAGGGGAGAGATGCAATTCAGGACATAACAAATAGTATCCAAGTTGACTCAGAGGAGAGACAAATCTGAATCATCTTCTGTTGGCTCTATGATTTTCAGAAGAAAAAAACAAAACATAAAAAAGACAGCATCTTCCTCAAGAAACTGGTGGTATCACCTAAAAGTCATGCATTTTCAGTGGTACTGCTAGAATTGAGTGACATTCATCTGTATGTGGACTTCAGCTTTGGAGCTTGAGTCAAAAATCATTTGCTCTTGGCTGAAACTGTCATAATTTACTATTTGTTTAGAATATAAATCCTGTCTACTACAAAAGAATTGGCGTTGATATATAACTTTAAACATAATGAAAAAAAAGAGAAAGAATCATGAAATTTAGAGAAGAAATAGATGTTACTAATTACCTAGAAAGAGTTATAGATTATAGTTTGAGCTTAATTATTTTCTAGACTTCCTGGAAATGAAGGAAAACAGAGAAATTACACTGAGATATGTTATCTTCGTGGACTGTTAAGGAAAGCAGGCAAGCTTGTCTGGAGAGTACAGTTTGGTTTTTTTTTTTTTTTGTCTAAAACTAAACCCAAGGAAAAATTTATTGCTTGAGACAGTTTGCAGAGACCTGAATGAATTGAGTGTCAGATGCTGAATAAGGGATAGCAGATCATGAAATAGTCTTCAAATATGTTTAATGAAAGTAATTATTTAGAATGAAAACTGTCTTATAGCTAACATTAGTGTTACAAGGGGAACATTTGGCATAATTCATATCTTTGGGGAAATAACATCCTTAGAAAACTCTTTTCTCCTTGGAGTGATTATTAGTGAAAGAAGGAAATCGAGAAACTGAGTAAGCTACCACATTATAGCAAAGCCCATTAGTGAGACTCTGGACAGACAGTGGCATGCCTAGAGATGATCCGGGCTTAGAAGCTGGCAAAACAAAGGCTTTTCAAAAGAAAATACAGAGTATTTTTTCTCTTCATTTTCTTTCCTCCTGCCCCATTTTCCTCCTCCTTTCCTGCCTTTATCTCATTCTCACCTTCCTCTTTCTTTTCCTCTTATTTCTCCTCCTCTCCATCTTCTCTTCTTCTTTTATTCTCTTGGCTTCTGAGAGAAAGGGATCAGAAGAGGTAATCAATGACACGATGGAAAAACTAAGAGCTGATTGTTTTTCAAGAATGGGAGGCCAGGGGCTTCCCTGGTGGGTCCAGTAACTAAGACTGAGCTCCCAATGCAAGGGGCTCAGGTTCAATCCCTGGTCAGGAAACTAGATCCTGCAGGCTGCAACAAAGATCCTAAGTGCTGCAACCAAGACCCCATGCAGCCAAATAAATAAATACATTTTTTTTTTTAAAAACGAAGAATGTATTTTATGTAGCCAGCCTCCAAGATAGCCCAGAGTGATCCCTGCCACCTGGAGTTCATGGCTTTCGTAGTTGTCTCCCACATTGTATCAAGCTCTGTCTGTGTGACCAATAGAGTGGAGCAGAAGTGGTCGTAGGTCATTCCAAGGCAAAGTCATCAAGGTCATCTGGCTTCCTGCTTGCCATCTCTTATCCTCATTCTTGCTCACTCACTCTGGGGGACACCAGCTGCCCAGTGGCTTCCTGACAGTAGCCGTTGAGTGAGGTTGGAAGTGGATTTTCCATCCTGTCAAGCCTTCAGATGACTATAGCCAAGGATGGTATCCTAACTGAAAGACCCCGAGGCTGAACTTCCCAGTAAACTGCTCTCAAATTCTGTGAGATATAAAATTTATGACACAGTTGTAATACTGTTCTGTGACCCACAGAAGCTATTTCTTTAAATTGCCAAATTTGGGGGTATTTTTGTAATCTATGTGTGTTTGTGTTAGTTGCTCAGTCATGTCCAATTCTTTGTGACCCTATGGACTGTAGCCCACCAGGCTCCTCTGTGCATGGGATTCTCCAGGCAAGAATAGTAGAATGGATAGTCATTCGGGCTCTTTCCAACCCAGGGATCAAACCTGGGTCTCCTGCGTTGCAGGCAGATTCTGTACCATCTAAGTCACCAGGGAAGCCCTGTAATCTATAGTAGGAAACTAATAATAGCATTCCTTTGCAAATTGTTTGCAATGCAACAAATCTCAGTGCAAATGCATTTCTCTCTCCTGCTGCCATGTCATTTCCTCAAAGAAGATTTCCCTCACCAAGTGAGCTGTGAATATCAGTCCTTCTGGTGTCACTGAGCTAATGCAAATTCTGATCTGAACAAACTGCACATAACAGTCCTTTACCCCTTTCTGTGTATTACTCCACATGCCCAAATATGGCACTTAAAAATAAAGCAATAATAACAATGTAAGACCTACATGACCAAGTGTTTCTTTGGCATCTTTAGGATGAGTCACATCTTCAGCCTGCCCTTGAGTTATGTCTTTTCGTAGCCAGATCTAACTGCTCTGCCCCGAAGAAAACACTAAGAGGCAGCACATCCAAAAATGAAGCTATGTTCTTTGGAGAGTATTTCCCCAGAATGCAGGCTACGCAGACTACTTCTGATTATCAATGGCATTCATTCTGCTATATTTTTTTTCCAGAAAAGAATCTGGCTAGGGAATTTTAAAAATCAGTATAAAAGACACATTTCACTACCACATTGAAAAAAATATTGTGTTTGGCTAAGGGGAGGCTTTTGGGTGCCATCAGCAAATACCCTCATCTTTAGTCCTAGTAACTAGAGCTAAGAAAAAAAAAAAAAAAATCTAAGCCATGAAGTCCTGTCTGTATCCTAATTCAGATGGGTTATTTATCCCCCTGGCTTTCCCCTATAGTGTTTCGATTTTATTGGCCGAGTCAAACATCTTTCTTGTCCTTATTCCAGCATCAGTAGAATATCTCTATTCTTTTACTCTTTTTAGTTGGACAGACTGGCAAGATTCAGAATGATTTTGATAAAAAATTGAGGGCAGACGCAGCACTCAATATTTTTGATAGATGTGGCTCCATTGCTGTTTTGTTCTGAGTCTCAAAGCTAAATCAAAAACTGAGCCAGTGATAATTTCAGGAACATCAGAAATTTTTTTGAGGTGGCATCAGTCTGGGTACTCCTTGACCAAATATACACATATATGTATATACACACATATATATCTATAGATCTGTCTTTTTATATGTAAGCCAGTCTGCCATATAAAATATGAACAATGGTCCAAAAAGCCTGACCCCTTAATTATTGTTGCTGTCATATCTTCTAACATAGAAATGAAATGATTCTTCCAAACATTAACAGAAAATCAGCGGCAGAACCCATTTTGGACTGTTAAATCCTAATCTGATCATTAATTAGCTTGATCAGATTTGACCATGCTATGAGAAATCAAGGACAACTTTTCCCCTTTGTATCTGTAATGTGTGCCAGGGGCAGAGTTGGTCAGTATCTCTGTGTTTGCCCTTCTGGGGTCTGTAGGAGGGACTTTGGGCTTCCCCAAGGGATCAGTGATAAAGAATCTGCCTGAGATGCAGGAGATGTGAGTTCGATCCCTGGGTTGAGAAGATCCCCTGGAGCAGGGCACAGCAACCCACTCTAGTACTCTTACCCAGAGAATCCCACGGACAGAGGAGACTGGTGGGCTATGGTCCACAGTGTCGCGAAGAGTTGGACAGGACTGAAGGGACTGAAGATGCAAGCACGCAGGAGGTACCTTAGTCCAAGACCATACTGAAGTTCTGCTACTATGGCTTATTAGGTTCAGAGGAGTGCTGGTGGAGATTTAAGAAATTACTGCAGAAAGCTTAGAGGCATCCCAAATGCTGGACCAAGGTAAATTCAGGCCTATTTGGAAGAGGTTAACAAAGAAGTTGAGAACAAATGAATTAAGTGTGTTTGGCCTGAGTCTTTTGGCAGGATGTTCTGCTTTCAGATTAGAGGTGGAGAAAGGTTTTAGGAAGCTTGGGGAAAGGGCCTGTAAGCCCTTTTACTCTTTATCCTGATTCTGCTAAATCAGGACAGTGGTTGAAAGTTTTCTGAAGGATTAGGTGTTCAGATGTACATGAATCCTACTGAGGCTAACTGCTCAATGCTAACTTGAAGCAGACTTAAATTTATCTCTATGCTAATGATATCTTGGAATACAATCAATGGTATTCAGAGTTTGTTTACCTCATGATTCATGTCTATTGCACCCATTACAACCCAAACAAAAAGCAAAGGTTTTTTTTTTTTTTTTCTTTTAGTTACACAAAGCAGTGGGACCAGCAGTTATTCCCATGGCAAAGGCAAACCAAAATGAAAAACTTGTGATTGCAATCATTTCAACTGAAGTTGGAACACTTCTAAAAAATGAAACTTAATCTTTTAAAGAATCACTTATTTATATTTCTAGTCCATTCCTGGACATATAGAAAGGATAAATTTGGGTATTCATTAAAAACAAGACAAAAGACCTACAAATCTTTTGGTCCTGTGATGTTCTACCAGAAACAAAGTGTCATAAAAAAACTTAAAATGTTTCTCACAGAGGCTTTTTGAAATTTTTAAATCTCATCTATTGAGTGCTTGCCTATAGTTTTGTAACCATTTTCAAGAGATTGTTGGTAGTCACTAATCATTGAGATGAGGAGCCCTGGATTCAAACCTGAGCAAAATTTACTGTTGTAGATGCTCCTCAAGCAAGACCATCCAGGGAAATTAGTATGAAATTAAGAGTGGTGAGTGAAAATCTACAAATTAATAATGAAATTTTAGATTTGGCAAGAAAAAACCAAAAATCCCTCCAAATTTGTTACACTTACAGTTTATATCTATGGAGTAATTAAGCCTCTGTATATAGACCCTGATGCCAGGAAAGACTGAGGGAAGGAGAAGAAGGGGATGGCAGAGGATGAGATGGTTGGATGGCATCACTGACTCAATGGACATGAGTTTGAGCTCAAGAAGATAGTGAAGGACAGGGAAGCCTGGTGTGCTGCAGTTCATGGGGTTGCAAAGAGTCAGATACAACTTAGCGTCTGAACAACAATACAATTTGAATTCACCTTTTTTGAGAAATAGAGTGTAACACCTCTAGTCTTCCAGATCAAGGCTGGTTATATTTCCAGGATCATCTCCAAAAATGTTCTGTGTCCCCAAAAAATTACTCCAGGGCTCTGAAAATGGTATTTTCTTCTGAATATCGAGCCACCCACACTTAGCAATGTTGCCTACGAAGTTCTTTGAAATCACCATAGGCCCCCCCTAAAGGGACACATCTTCTGAAAATGGTGTGCTAAACAAGAGTGGCCATATCTACCGAGCACAATGAAAAACAAAACAAAAAACAGGATGAAAAAAATATAGGACTCCAACTTGAATTTGTGTTTCATCCTTTGCCACAGAGAACTCAGTGAGCAGTACTGAGCAAAAGGTTATTGTTGTTTACGCACTCAGTCATGTCCAACTCTTTGTGACCCTATGGAATGTAGCCCATCAGACTCCTCTATCCATGGGATTTTCCAGGCAAGAATACTGGAGTGGGTAGCCATGCCCCCCTCCAGGGGATCTTCCTGACCCAGATCAAACCCAAATCTCCTGCACTGGCAGGCGGATTCTTTACCAATGAGCCACCACGGGTGCAAAAAGGTAATACATAAAATTTATAAATTTTATGTAAGATATGAGATACATAAAATTCATTTCACTAGAGTCAAGAAATGGACTTCCCTGGTAGCTCAGACAGTAAGAATCCATCTGCAATGAGGGACACCTGGGTTTGATCCCTGGGCTGGGAAGATCCCCTCAAGGAGGGCATGGCAACCCACTCCAGTATTCTTGCCTGGAGAATCCCATGGACAGAGGAGGCTGGTGGGCCACAGTCCCTGGGGTTGCAAAGAGCTGGACATGACTGAGAGACTAAGCACAGAGTCGAGATAGTAACCTTTAAAAAGGTTTAAAAGGTTGCACTTGCTAAAAGTTTCCTAGTTTCAGCCAAAGCAGACATTCAGCTAAATTCTCCCAAGGCCTTTCCTGGATGCCAGTTGCTCCCAAGGTTTAACTCTGGGTTCCCAAACCCAGGAGAGGAACTCCATTGTGGAGTTACTGATATAATACTATGCGTTGATCAGAAAACCAGAAAAGAAAGGTCACTTTTCTTCATGGCCAAAATAAGCTATTGGCTGTGAAGAATTAGGCATTGAAACCCTGAAACCAGTGAATTTAGGGTGAGGGAAGTCAAAGAAACAGAGACAGTACCTGAGAACGTGTGGCTTTTCTCCTTGTAAAAGCAAAAAGACTCCTTACATAACTCAATCACCTTTAAGCTTTAGTTTGCCACATGCATGTGGGATTAAGCACACGTTTTAAAAGGAAAGGAGACTAATGCCCTCCCGTGGCAGTGTTTGTATTTCCCACTGCTTTCCTGAGGGCACTATTTTTAAAAGAAACATCACACCCAGGAGCCCCAAGGTGAGAGTACCAGTGAAACAATGCCAGCTTGGAAATCTGGAGGAGACTCTGGTTTTCATTATGTGAGTTAGAGGTCATTACTTGAATGTTATTTTTTTTCCTCTCTCTCTCTCTTTTTAATTTTAAATCCACAGCTTCTTGGTCTCCAAACTTCCAGCATGTTCATAGTCATTATTCTTTGGGTGTTTTAAAATTATGAACATAGAAGAGTCAACTGGAGTCTCACACTCTGACTAGCTGATGGAAAGCTTGTGCTTCACGAACATCATTCATATAGATCAACTATGTCATAAATCCCTTGCTGGTCTGCATAGCTGTAACAAGAACAAGAGAAATGGTCTGAATTCTCCCTCTCTGGATCTTCTACTAAGACAAGGATCTGTTCAGCAAAATGATCTTTTCAGGGGATTTACTAAGTGGCCAGGGAACATGAAAAACCCCCATTTCTCACATTTCTCCATTACTGGGGGTGGGGGGGAGGTGGGACTGCAAAATGAGAGATGGCACATTTTGAAATTCAATGCATTTGTGTAGTTACGCTGGAAGTCTGAAAAATGTAAAATTATACACAGGCAATCATGTCTGTTTTGGTTTCCATCTCCCAAAGAAAGGCTTTGAGATAAAATGAAGAAGGATATATATCAGTTGTGACAGCTTTGTTTCTGTATTTCTGTATCTACTTTCTCTTAAATGAAAAGGACCATGATAAGTTTGTTTAAATTCTTAATGTAAATACCCATGAAGAATTCAGACAGTATGTGAAACCTGGATTTCTTTTTTTAAAGATTTTATTTAGAGAAGGTGGTTGTGTGTTCATTAGTGGTAGGTAGGCGATTAGAGAAAAAGGAAGTACCAATTACTGGTTAATCTTTGTAATTAGAAATCCTCTCCCCTCTATCTTTTGCGTGCCTATCTGACAATGGGCTTAATAAGTCTACCACTACTCAGACTCGGAAGAGCTTTGGGGCTCTGAAAAACCAGGAGGATTTTGCCTCTGACTGCAGAGAAACAGGAATTAAAAGCTTCCCTATCACGCTTCCACTTTCTAATGCATTTCACTGTTTAGTTGATTATTACTGTGGGCAGATAATTTCACATTGACAACCCTGATAAAATGTGAAGCTTCAAAGAACCCATCCTCGGGGAATTTACAAGTGAAATCCATTCCTTGGCAATTTTAATGGCTACTTAATCAATCTTATTTGGGTCATCCAGTATAGTTGAGATAACAGACACAGACTAGTTCTTAGTAAAGAGACATAGTACACCGAGAAACCTCACTTACTCTGCCCATTCCCATCAAAAGTGCATAATGATTAGGATGAAACCAAAGAGCATCATGTTGGCTGAAGAATCCAAGCTTTCTTGAGAGAGGGACCTGCAATCATCCTCTCCTTGAGCTAGATTCTGGGGAAATCACGATGGCAGTTCTCTGGGCTATGTCTGTATGTTTGGACTGTATGTTGTTTGGAAGAGCATCAGCTGTTTTGAGGTTTTTAGAGTTTTTCCAAGAATTTATGTTTCAGTATTGTTTTTGCAAAATGTTCCCATTTTTAGAGATTATATGTATGTATGCGGGTGTGTGAGAGACAGTGTGTATGTGTATATAAGAATTAATCTATGGGATGACCTTAGGACAAAACAGAACGTTCTATTTCCATATGACTAACTGAAGGCAAATCATTTCTTTTTTCAACCATCAGGGCAAGACTCTCAGTGCCAGCATGGTGTCTGACACATACTAGGTTCTTAAAAAAATATTTATTTGTTGAACGAATGAAAGCATATCGCCTTTTTCTATTCCCTTTTCCACCTTCTAACTCATTGCATGACATTATTTGATAGGAGTTCCTTTAGGGGAAAGATATTGTTTTTTATTCACCCAGAACCTCTCATAGTACCTGATCAATAAACCTTCATTAAAGGAGTTGAAGGAGACTGAGCACCATCTGCTCCTTCAGAAGAAATCACTGGCACTCCCTGGGGACTCACTGCTCATGAAGAGAGACTGGAACATCCAGTTTCCCTCATATGCTGATCATCACACGAGCCAGGATAGAATTCAGACATGCTGATCTCATCAGTATAAAATTCAGTTGCTGAGTGGCCAGACGGAGAAACATTCGACAACATAGAAATGAGCAGACTTGGAAATCTTTAGATCAAGTTTTATTTTATTTTTTAATAATATTTCCAAGCCTTACTTTGATACGTGGATGATGTTGATTGCTATCTCCTGAACTCCAGTACTCTTGCCTGGAAAATCCCATGGACGGAGGAGCCAGTAGGCTGCAGTCTATGAGGTCGCTAAGAGTCGGACACGACTGAGCTACTTCACTTTCACTTTTCACTTTCATGCATTGGAGAAGGAAATGGCAACACACTCCAGTACTCCTGCCTGGAAAATCCCAGGCATGGGGGAAGCTGGTGGGCTGCCATCTATGGGGTCGCACAGAGTGGGACATGACTGAAGCGACTTAGCAGCAGCAGCAGCAGCCTCAGCAACAGTTTAGAGCTTTCACGTAGCCTTCCTGGATGGTCCATGAGATCAGCATTCTAGCTGCATCCTGCTGAAGATGCCACCACTGTGCTGTTGACAGGCAGGGATGGTGAAACCTATTCAGCTCCCCAAAGACCATGCTCCTTCATCTCATGTAGTTTCAAATGCAAGTTGATCTGCTGACTTGAGAAGGAAAAAAAAAAAGACTACAAAAATGGACCTGTGGCTTTAGGAGATAATGTTGCACTCAAGGAAAGGAGGAATCATCACATCCTGGATGCAGTCTTGGTTGATGTGTCCCCAGTCTGAGTGTCTGGAAGTACTGGGTTGACCAAAAAAGTTCGTCTGGTTTTTTTGTACCATCTTACAGAAAAGCCCGAAAGAACTTTTTAGTCAACCCAATATTTTCTTGCCTCCAGTGAACAGCTTTGCCCAGCTGGTGGTCATCTTTATGGAACATGTCTGAGTTGCTTGCTCTCTGGGCAACGAGGGCTGTGTTTAGGCAGGTCTCTATGGCGGTATCAGCTTCCCCAGCAGAGGGACAACAGGAGCTCTCCTCTCCACACATCACTCCTCCCTGCAACATAAAGAGCCACTACTGGTATATGAGGGGCTTCCCAGGTGGCGCTAGTGGTAAAGAACCCACCTGCCAATGCAGGAGACAAGACATGGGTTTGATCCCTGGGTCAGGAAAATCCCCTGGAGAAGAAAATGGCAACCCACTCCAGTATTCTTGCCTGGAGAATCCCATGGACAGAGGAGCCTGGCGGGCTACAGTTCATGGGGTCTCAGAGTTGGACACAACTGAAGCGACTTACCATGCTGGTATATGAAGCAAAAAGAAGAAACCATTTGAGCATGCAAAGAGGAAAACCGGTTTTGTTTCACAGACTGTCTGCGTGAACATATTCATGCAGTATTTACCTCATCACTAAATATTGCTGCTCCCTCTTCTACTGTCTATTCAGCATTTCTGCAAATTAACTTCTTCCTGAACTAATCATGATTGCCAGCTATTGAACAAAAACACTACTTTCTGATGACTTTTCTGTGAAAATTTAGACATGGTAGGCAATTTTACTGCAAAAAAGTTCTTTTTCCCTTAAAAATACTAAACTGTTTGGTTTCATGTTGTGGGCTCTTGGATGTCAAATGTCTCAAAGGCTTTAATTCTCAACAAATATCAATATAAGAAATCATGGACCTCCAGGGCATATGCATTTTATTTACTGCAAACTTTATTCTGGATCTTGACAAGAATTGCATGCGGCTACCTTGAGTTAATATTTCAAAGCAGTTAACAGTCCTGTTGGTTTATGTGATAGTCATTAAGCAGCTGAATCAGGGTAGGAAAGAAGGAAGTTGAGGACAACTACTTTTAAAATTGGCATCTCCTAAAACGTTTTTACTTGCTAAAGATGGAGTTTGCCATTCATCTCTCAGTACTTGCTTTCTACCATACTAATTTCTCTGATCTAAAGGTTTGGGTAGGGAGATATTTGGCATTTCCTTTTTTTCAACCAATTGATAATTTTTCCTTTTCAATCAAGTTGCCATATTCCCCTTCCAGGTTTTTTTTTTTTGCTATACCATCAAAAGGTGGGGTGGGAACTGAAGACGTAAACTGTGAATGTAATGATTTTTACTTACCTGCTAATTTTTAGCCAAAGACAATGAGCTAAGGGGAATAACACAGCCACGGGTGCAACTTGGACAGCAGCAGCAGTGACCTGACCTGCTCTCTATTTCGACAGGAGGCAAGTTTCTCCCTCACTCTTGAGTTTCCCCATCTGAACATCAGGCTACTCTAGCCAGGGAATTAAATGAGGCTGAACCCGATTACCAACATATTGCTTTATTTCTTGGTGGTAGTAAGTTAAGGCTTTCTAGAGTCATACAGCACGCAGTGATTTCAACATTAGATTTAAAAAAAAAACAAACAAACAATGAGCATTCAGTTTAGCAGAGGCAGGAAGGAAGCAATGTTTAAAAACAGGTAAATTTCCTAGTGAGGCTTTTTGCATGGTCTCTAAAAATCTGCTGAGCTGTTTCCCCAGGAACCACAGTCATAGATTCATACGACAAGGGGAAGTGGAATGGGTGAAGAGCATACTGGGGGAAGGACAGAAACTGGGAAAGATAGGGCATGCCAGGTAATCAATGTGAAGGCTGGCTTTGTCTCATGTTTGGAAGGCAGTGTAGTGCTATGGTCAAGAGGTGGTGATAAAGATATTTGGAGTGAGACACCCCCTCTCTGGTTGTGTGAGTCATTTTGGATCTTTCCTCATATTCCGGGAGTATCACATTGGCTCACTTGGAAGATCCCAGTACCAAGGGTTAGGGACGATCCTTTGTGACTCATATTCTGAAGCTTTGAACAGTGTCACAAGTCACACAGCGGGGGGATGCTACCTTCAATCCCTTTCACGGTTCTAAACTTGGTGACTAGATACTCTCCCCAGCCAAACAACTCCCTTCCCCCTGTGGCACATGGCATTGACTGCACCTCCAAGTTGCTGATGCTGACTGGAGAGGTGGCCATATTTCATGTGATGCCATCTCACGCCATCTCCTTCACAAAGTAAGACAAAGACATGCATGGAGCCTAAAGTGGGAGTGCAGCTGTCAAGCAGTGTATAGGCTGGACATGAAACTGTTCCGAGTGCTTGGCTTGGAGACACCAGGTTCTGGGTGTGGAGGGTGGGTCCTCCGAGAAAGAAATGAACGAACTGTTTGGAAAGCGAAGGAGAAGGGGTGTTGCCAGAGAATAATTTAAGAGAGGTCATGGGCTTATTAACAAAAATCAATGAAATGACATGAAAACAAGCAATGGGATTGTTGGCATCCTGACTTTGCATGAATGAGGATAGCAAATGGTTTTCCATCCAAACAGGACCATTTAACGTGTATACTTGGCAACAGCTTTAATGTTGGATATCAAAATCTTAGCTGGTGGACCAGTGCCTATGTCTTATCAGTGTGTTCCCTCTTCCATTTGTGTGGCACTTTTGAGTGGACAGGATTTAAACTACCTGGAAATCTCCTCTGCCTATTTGGGGGAGGACAGTCAGTCAGAGGGGAGGCACATAAGGTGGCAATCTACACTTAAACACTTATGACTTAACCCCAACAGGCTTCACGTGATGCAGTCTGATGTCCAAGAAAATAAATAGATGAGAAAACAGAAATGTGATCTGAATGACAAAGAACCGAGGCGTCCGTTCCTGCCCGTTGCAGGGCAGATGTGTGCATGCACGCCACGTGTGCAGTGACAGGGATTCAAAAGACCCTGGAGGACATGTGTTCCCCTGGGCCTCCCTTGTTAATTAAAAATTGTGAGTGTCTTCCCTCCTACTTGGAAACACTCAGAAAGGTGAACCTGACTGGGGGAGGTGGGTTTGCTGTGATTAGGAATTCCATCACCTCCGTGCGACGGGGTGGAGTGGGGTGATGCCCAAAGCATGTATATACAGAAGCTGTCCATCTGGCTAGGCAAGAGAAGATGACCAAGAGACTCGCTCATCAAAAGAAACAAGCTGTGAATGACACTCAGATTAGGGAGAAGAACATACAGGAGGCTGGGGTTGGCGCGCCTCCTGAAAGCACTCACAGAATAGATACCCTTGGAAGAGGTAGATGCCTCTTGTGCTGCCAAGGAGCTTGGGTTTACTGACATCTCTTGTTCCCTTGATTCTAAAGCGGGCATGAAGCTCATCCTTGATTAGCTCAGAGGAAGTCCTCTGATTCAGGGCTGGAAGCTGAAGCCCAGAGAGGTCAAGTACTTTCCCCAAGGTCACACAGCTAGTAAGTGGCCGAGTGGGGGTGGGATGGGAGGAACAAGGTAGGTCTCTTCCTTCACCCTGCTGACTGCCACAAGTGATTCTTTAAAAGGGTTTAGAACTGCTGCGTATATAGCAGGTGCTGTGACATTTATTTAACAAGAATTTTGTGGGTATCAGATCGGAGAGTATGGTTTAGGCCAATCAAGCAGTATAAAGAGGAGGAGGTGTGGACAGCAGTATTATTCTGATGATTTTTGTTACTGTAGGAGAGGGAGGGGTAGGGTAGGAGGGATAAGGTGCAGAGCTCTGGGGATGTGGCCTGGAGGAAAGAGGCAGAGAGAAAAGGGGGCGTTTCTAAAGACACTGCAGTCAGCTTTCTGAGGTACATGTATTTGAGAAGAGACATCACCACCAATGGCCTGATTCCCCCCACAAAAAAACCGTTCTCTGGAATAGAAATGGGGCTCCCTCACCCTCCTTTCCTAGCCCTCTGTTGCCCGTGAGAAATTAGAAAGAAGAAAAGCCAGATCCCTAAGAAGAACCTTCCTGGAAGAAAGAAGCTGTTCCGAGTGGGTGTCGGTGCTTACACAGGCTGCTCTGAAAAAACAAAACAAAAAAAAACCAACGTGTTCTGTTCAGGTCTGTACGGCGACAGCGACGGCGGGAGGCTGTCCCTTCAGAAGAAGGCAGGGTTGGTGTGCTCGATGACGCAGCGCTTGCAGTGGCGTTTCACGAAGCGCAGCGCCTCCACGGACACTTCGCAGTCCTGCACGTTCAGCATCTGCAGGTCGAAGCAGTTGGCCGCCACGATCTGCAGGCCCTGGCCCGTGATGCTCTCGCAAGACTTGAGGCTGAGGCGCTTGAGATTGAAGCAGTTCAGGGCCAGGCACTCCAGGCCCGTGTCGGAGACCAGAGGGCATTTGCCGATGTCCAGGGACTTGAGTTTGGCGCAGTTCTTGGCGAGGTACTCCAGGCCGTGGTCCGTGATGCCCTCGCAGCCCCTGGCGTTGAGGTAGCGCAGCTTGCCGCAGTACTTGGCCACGTAGCGGATGCCCACGTCGGTGACCCGGCCGCAGTGCGCGATGCTGAGGTACCGCAGGCGGGACTCCAGCTTGGCGATCTCGCGCAGGCCGAAGTCGCTGACGAAGCGGCAGTCGCTGACGCTCAGCTCCTTGATGGAGGCGCAGTAGATCATCAGGTAGCGGAGGCCCTCGTCGGTGAGGCGAACGCAGCGACGCAGGTACAGGTGGGTCAGCTGCGTGCAGTGGGCCGCGATGGTGTGCAGGCCTTCATCTTCCAGCACGAAGCAGTCCGTCATGTCCAGGTAGCGGATGGAGATCTGTTTGCCGTGCAAGGGGGACAGTTTAATGGAGGCCTCCCGGGTCAAGCTGATGCAGGTCACCTTGGAGCATCCTACATGGAGAGACAGAACACACGCTCAGAACGACCTCGGGGAATGGTGGGGGGCTCCTGAATAGATTCCTACCCCTCTCTGGATTGGGGTCTCCATGTTTCCCCCTCCCCTTCCTGGCCCGTCAGGAGAAGGAATGCGAGAATGGGCTTTCTGTGTTCATTTCATCACTTAACTACTCTGGGCTTAAGAGGCTTTGGGCTTTTAGAATCAGAAAGATAAGGGTTCCAATGCTAGATCCATCACGGGTTGGCCTAACAGTTGGGCAAATCGGTCCTTCTAAATATGTCCTTTGCTTTAAAATAAGGATGCTCTGCTTTCCTGTAAGGTGGCTGTAAAGAAGACATGAGACCATGTGTGTAAATATCCCATCCTGGTTCTGGAAAGTTCAGGAAGCTCAGGAAAGGTTAGTTCTTACCCTGCAGTGGTCTGGTAGCTCTCTACTCCAAAAAAGTGAGATCAGAGATAGAAGGATGGATCATGACCCGGGTTTGACAGAAATAACACTGGCTTGAGAGTCACAAAAGAGCTCAGGTCTACTTTTTATGGTCTGAGGCAGGAGGCTTAAGTTTTCTGAGTCTCAAGACTCTCTTCTGAAATGGGAGTGAGTCGCTGGTATGCCTACAACTGTGGGCATATAATGAGGATGCAACCAGGTAATGGATGTGGATATACTTTGAAAACCATGGGAAATATATGCAGTAATTAGTCTAACAAGGTGACCCTGTAGGGATTCGATTCCACCCTCTCTGGTCCAGGAAGAACAACTGTGTCTTCAGGATTATCCTCTATCCCCTCAGTTTGTCTTGCTTTTACCTGCTACGATCACAGTTGCCAGACACATTCTGGAACAGTACTCCTGTCATGCTCAAGGCCATCTCACTACAAGTGTAAAAGCTAACGTCTAAAGGGGGCCTCCGAGGACCTGCACTCCTAGGACCTTACGTCTTCCCCCTCTTCAACCCCTCTGGCCTCCTTGCTAGTTCCCAGATGGCTCAGATGCCTCCCTGCCTCAGCATGTGTGCACTGGACAGGGCATCCGTGGATAGCGCCCTGGGTCACCCCCACTTTCCTAGGTCTCAGAGCAAATGTCCTTTTATAGGACAACTCTTTGTGAGTCGTCCTGAATGAACTAGTACTCCCTGCCTGACTCCCATTTATTTTCAGCATTCATTATCACTTTGAGGAATTATATACTTATTTATTCACTTCTATTCACATTTATTTATGTGTTTGCACTCCTCATGGAATATAAGTTCCTGAGAAAAAGGATTCACACTTCAATGCTGTATCCCTCATACCTGGTTCAGAGCTGGTTCTCACTAAGTACCTGTTGAATGAATGAATGAATGATTATATAGAGTGTATACGGTCCCTATATATCAGGGCTTCCCTGATAGCTCAGTTGGTAAAGGATCCGCCTGCAATGCAGGAGATCCTGGTTCAATTCCTGGGTCATGAAGATCTGCTGGAAGGGATAGGCTACCCACTCCAGTATTGTTGGGCTTCCCTTGTGGCTCAGCTGGTAAAGAATCTGCCTGTGATGCGGGAGATGGGTTGGATCCCTGGGTTGGGAAGATCCCCTGGAGAAGGGAAAGGCTACCCACTCTAGTATTCTGGCTTGAAGAATTCCATGGACTGTATAAGTCCATAGGGTCACAAAGAGTTGGACACAACTGAGTGACTTTCACTTTCTTTCACTTTCATACAGTTTTTTATAGGAAAACCTGATGGGATAATCCAACTTCCAACATGTAAATGTCCTCAGGATTGTGATTGAGGCTGAGGTATATCTAACATTGATAAACCAACTATTTTATAGTTAATTATAATGCCTTTTATTTCTGTTGAAAGATAATGTTTACAAAGTGCTTTATATAAACATTTGAGAAAACGTTTATTGATTTTCTTGATTCTTTTTTTTTCACTTGATTCTTTAAACAATCCATTTTCTAGATAAGAAAATTAGTACTCAGGAAGATCTCTTTAGATGCCTCTCTAAACCTTGTTTCTAAACTCCCTTCCCCTAAATATGTGTGGGAATAGATTTTGTATGTATATATTTATACCATATATTATATAACTATTATATATTTTATGACATATGAAATACTCATTTCATTATATATTTCAGTTCACTGTATATTACTATTTAAAATATGTACACAGTCTATTTTAGTATATGAACATACATCATTAATATATATAGCCAAATACATCATGTAAGTGTATATGCATACATATGTTTTCTTCCACTACGTAGACTGTACATATACTTTTCGTTTTCTTTCTCCTCTGCCCAAATCCCTCTGCCACTCTAAAGCCAGGTGCTTCACCTCCTCGGCTCTGTGCCTTGGCTGATGACGTCATCTCCAAGCCTTCTAAGCAACCACGGGATAGTGCTAATGGGGATTTTCCTCCCTCTCCTGGCAGGCTGCCCAGGAAACTCTTATAATATAAAATTCAGGTCCTGGGAATAATGACATTCAGAAGACATGTGCTACCAAGTCGAAGACTTTCAGGAAGGAGCAAATCATACACCCCAGCACTGGAGAACAAAGATGTGGCTTGTCAGAGGCTGTGCCCGCGACCCCAGGAGGCTCTGTGGTTTTGCAGAAGGTGGTTGGTACCCTTCCACTGTCGCTTGGAAATCTCCCTTTGTTTTGAACTTCTTGTTTTACACTGACTGCAATCCTGCCTATGCCGAAACTGTATGCTCACAGCAGTGGCTGCCCATCTGTGATGACGGTGAAGGCACTTTAAGATCATGGGACAACTTTGTTCCTGAACTCTTAGTTCCAGTTTCCTATTTAAGAAAAAAATATCCAGTAAAACCTGCCGCACTCCAGGAAGGATACTCTATTCGGTCCAGGGAAATATTTGCCTGAGTTTTGAAACCGAAACCCAATTTAATGAAATACTAGCTTAGCTCAGTTTTGATGAAGACACTATTTTGACATGCTTGCATCATTTTAGGTCAGTCATTTTAAATTTCAGCTTTAGCCCTTTTACAGATTTGCTAAGTTTGGGTTGAAAATAAACTGATTTACGGCTCATTAGGTAATGTCTGTGGCCAGTGGATGCATGCATACATTACAGACTTGGAGAGAACCTGAGAAATCACTTCCTTTGAACTTCATTTTTTAAAGATGAGGCATCTCAGATTCAGTGAGATTATATGACTTGTACAATCATACTAGGGAGAATATTCCTGATCCAAGACTTCTAATATAGCAGGGATGGTAAGAAATAGCATGCAATTAATGAATTGCATGAGAGATGTATGATAGACATACCAGCATGAAGTGAATATTTAGACACTGGGGCATCATAAGTCTTGGGAGTGGGGGATTCTTGGAAGAGAGAAATAATTTGAATACACAGATATGGAACCCAGGTAGTATTAAGTACTAGCAGGAGCAAATTCAAGAGACAGGAAAGCATGGAGGCAGAGGGGGAGTGAGGAGTATTCACAGGATAAAACACAGGATTTTGTGGCAATTAAGATGGGAATGATCCATTGGGATCAGATCTTGTGGGCCTGCCTTAACATGTGCGATAAGGAGTAGGGACATTACACAACCAGGAGTGGACAGTATGGGTTGAACAGATCTGGGGCTATCTTTAATTCATTCCAGATTTGGTTCAGCTTTCACAAAAATGCTCTTCATTACCACCTTCTCTCATTATTGGGTAATAATACGCTGGGATATAAAAGGATGATATCAACAAAGGCCAACTACTGCCTCGTAAGTGTGTTACTGAATGCTAACTACATGGTTTTCAGCAGAACACACATGGGAGGACTTAACATGAATGAGCTCATCTAGTCCTCCCAACCAACTCAGTTTTACTGATGAGGATGTTTTAGTCACTGCACTATAGCTTCCTAACGACAACTTTGTTTGAACCCTTTAGAAATCAAGATGACTGTTTGGGGCTTTGAAACTCCTTTGTTCAACGAATTACGTTATCACAAAGTACAGATATAAACTTGCCTCATTTTTGCCTATATAAAACTCATAATGAATTGAGAGAAAGAAAAATCTGGGAATATAAAATAAAATCTGGGAATATACAGTACCCAGTTGCAAAACCAAGCAATG
This sequence comes from Cervus canadensis, assembly GCF_019320065.1. Classification (NCBI taxonomy): domain Eukaryota; kingdom Metazoa; phylum Chordata; class Mammalia; order Artiodactyla; family Cervidae; genus Cervus; species Cervus canadensis. Next base: position 53,892,997 of record NC_057401.1, read on the forward strand.
CTCTACCTACTTACACTCAAAATGCAGACACCTGGGAGGATACCCTCAGTTTCCCAGGGGTCAGGCAGGAAAGGCTTTACTTAGGGGATACTTGCACTGGGCCTCCGGCAATGAGACATCTGTTAAGAAGGTTTTTGGGGAGGGGAAAGGGGGCAGAGGAGGGAATGGCATGCAGGCCAGAAAGATGCCAACACATCAGAGTGTGCACAGGCATGGTGTACTTGGGAAATTCAAATGGTTCCATGGAACAGAGCATTCAGGTTACTAGGGGCAGGGTGAGATTTGAACCTAGAAAGAGCAGCTCATGAAGCGCCATATATGCTTTGCTGAGCAACTTTTTTCCTATATGTCATGGGGAGGAATTGGAGATTTTATGCAGGGAAATGAAGGGTTAGCTTCCCAGTTTGAAAACATTCCTCTGGACGTTGGTTGTGTAGAAGGCGTATTGATGGGGTTGAGGTGGGTATAAGGCCAGTGATCAGACAGGCATGTATCCAGGCATGCAGGTAGAGGAGAGGGGATGGACTCAATGTTCTACGGGAGTAGAATCACCTGGACAAGATTCAACTAGTCTGATATAACAGCTTAGGTAGAGTAGTAAGGAGGACTCCCAGGTCACCAAGTATACAGGGGAACCTTTGGAAGCAATTTCACTTGTAGGAAACACAAGATTTCAACTTTAAAAATTGGTTAGTTGTAATATATTCTATTGATGTTTAAAGATGTTATTAATTGTGATGGTTAATTTTATGTGTCAACTTGACTAGGTGACAAAGTGCCAAGATATTTGGCTAAACCTTATTTCTGGATGTGCCTGTGAGCATGTTTCCAGATAAGATTAACATTTGAACCAGGAAACTCAGCCAGGCAGACTGCCCTTCCCACTGCAGATGGTTGTTGTTGTTCAGTGGCTAAGTCACTCTTTGCCACCCGGTGGACTGCAGCATGCCAAGCTTCCCTGCCCTTCACTGTCTTCTGAGCTTGCTCAAACGCATGTCCATGAGTGATGCCATCCAGCCATCACCATGTCCATGGTGATGCCATCCAGCCATCTCATCCTTTGTTGTCCCATTCTCCTCCTGCCTTCACTCTTTCCCAACATCAGGGTCTTTACCAATGAGTCAGTTCTTCGCATCAGGCAGCCAAAGTATTGAAGTTTCAACTTCAGCATCAGTTCTTCCAATTATATTCAGAACTGATTTCCTTTAGGATTGACTGGTTTGATCTCCTTGCAGTCCAAGGGACTCTCTAGAGTCTTCTCCAACACCACAGTTCAAAAGCATCAATTCTTCAGTGCTCAACTTTCTTTATGGTCCAAGTCTCATATCTGTACATGACTACTGGAAAAACCATAGCTTTGAGTAGACAGATCCTTTTTTGGCAAAGTAATGTCTCTGCTTTTTAATATGCTGTCTACTAAGTTTGTCATAGCTTTTCTTCTGAGGAATAAGCATCTTTTCATTTCATGGCTGCAGTCACCATCTGCAGTGATTTTGAAGCCCTAGAAAATAAAGTCTGTCACTGTTTCCATTGTTTCCCCATCTATTTGCCATGAAGTGATGGGACCAGATGCCATGATCTTTGTTTGTTTGTTTTTTTCATTTATTTTTATTAGTTGGAGGCTAATTACTTTACAATATTGTAGTGGGTTTTGTCATACATTGACATGAATGCTGAGTTTTAAGCCAGCTTTTAGATTCTCCTCTTTCATTTTCATCAAGAGGCTCTTTAGTTCCTCTTCACTTTCTGCTGTAAGTGTGGTGTCATGTTCATATCTGAGGTTATTGACATTTCTCCCTGCAATCTTGATTCCAGCTTGTGCTTCATCCAGCCTGGCATTTTGCATGATCCACTTTGTAAGTTAAATAAGCAGGGTAACAATATACAGTGTTAATGTTCTCCTTTCCTATTATGGGACCAGTCCATTGTTCCATGTTCAGTTCTAACTGTTGCTTCCTGACCTGCATACAGGTTTCTCAGGAGGCAGGTAAGGTGGTCCTGTATTCCCATCTCTACGAATACACACATACACTGCTGCTTCTATTTCTCTGGAGAACCGTGTTGTCTAGTCACTCAGTTGTGTCTGACTCTTTGCAACCCACAGACTGTTGCTCATCAGGCTCCTCTGTCCATTGGATTCTCCAGGCAAGAATATTGGAATGTGTTGTCATTTCCTTTTCCAGAGGATCCTCCCAACCCAGGGATTGAACCTGAGTCTCCTGCATTAGCAGGCAGATTCTTTACCACTGAGTCACCAGGGAAGCCCTAGAGAACCATGACTAAACATTAGTAAAAGGTAATAAGTGATAATGAATAACTACTAGAGCTAGTTATAGTAACTTCCAGTGACTTTTAAAGATAACTTTCAAGGTGGGCATGCTAGGGATGGGAGGGGCAGTCTCACAATCTCTGGGGGAGTTAAGCTCTAGTTAAGCTCTAGACCAGCCAAGCTCTATGCTTGGTGGCCACTATCAGAGGCTAGTTTCGAGAACCAAGGGGAATAAGTGCAGGTGAAGTCACAGTCCTAGATTCCCTCAGAACTGGAGGGCACCGTTCGGAGGTGGTGACACAAACCATGCTTGTGACTTGCTGGGTAGTTTGAGCTCATCTACATGAAAACACCCACCACCATTGCTGCCAATATCTAGAATTCTGTGCTCTCAGTGAGTTAGAGAGTCCCCCGTTTACACAATCCTTATTTACACAGATATCGAGGGGTCCTGCAATTGGTCAGGTTGATAGGGAGAAGTTTAGCACATAATAGTTAGCACAGGGGCCAAGCAGTGTCCACTCACTCAGGCTAGAAGCCCAGAAATTTCCATCCCCAAATAGCCCAAGCAGTTTCTGCATTTCCGAATCTCAAAAGAACTCCAACAACAAAATACAATTACTTGCAGCCTGTCCTGAGAGTGCACGGGAGAGCCCCTTTAACAAAGATGGGGATTCCAAAACTGAGTCATTTTCTAATCTGAGAAAAATAAAAGAAAATTAGGTGTTTATAAAAGAGGCTCACAGGGTTCAGATCCTTTGAATGTTAAAGAATCCAATCCCTTAGTCCCCCTCACCCCCCACCTTTTTTTTTTTTAAAGAAAAGGAAACACATCTAGAGAAAGCTGCGAACTGTCCCAGATCACCGACTTTTGAAGCTAGTTCCCACCACATCACAATGCTTTCTCTTTCCAGAATTCCTTGGGGGGGAAAATGTAAGAAAACCTCTTCGTTTCCTGCTTCTTTATGCCAACAGCTGCTCACGACTAACTGAACATACGGTTTCCACGGCTTTGTGCTGGAGCCAACTCAAGGAGGGGAGCAGGGAAAGAATGTACGAGAAATAATTGACTGTCATCGGAAATATTTTCAGATGTCGGTTTTCAAAAGAGAGAGTGAGCGCCGAGAGCTGACTTTTACCTCAGGTTTTGTTGGAGGATATCATTTACCTCAGATGCTGGTAAATCCCCAGCTCTATTTCTTTGCCTGTTCAGTGGTTTTTACTTTCCACCCCTCCCCAACAGTCCCCGAGGTTGTGGCTCGCGCTGCTCACTTCTTTAGCTCCACTTGCATCTCACACACGCCAGCCTCTCCAATGTGTGTCTTTTGACTGGGTAGCGGATGAGATAAAGAAAGGCTGTTAGTCTGGCTGGATCCACGTCTGGCGCCTCAGTGCGAGTCTGGGCTTTAATTCTTCCTGCCTGTGAGAGCTTTTCAAGCAAAGCAGCCATGCTGGGAGCTCCTTCATTTTAAAAAAAAGAACTAAAGGGCTTCCCTCATAGCTCAGTTGGTAAAAAATTTGCCTGCAATGCAGGAGACCCCGGTTTGATTCCTGGGTTGGGAAGATTTGTTGGAGAAGGGATAGGCTACCTACTCCAGTATTCTTGGGCTTCCCTTGTGGCTCAGCTGGTAAAGAATCCACCTGCATTGCAGAAGACTTGGGTTCGATCCTTGGGTTGGGAAGATCCCCTGGAGAAGGGAAAAGCTACCCACTCCAGTATTCTGGCCTGGAGAATTCCATGCACTGTATAGTCCATGGGGTTGCAAAGAGAAGGATACAACTGAGTGACTTTCACTTTCAAAGGCTCCACTTGGTGGGCCCTACCCTTGCACTCTGGAATTAAGAATACTGCTTGATGGTAGAGGCCAAGGCAATATTGTGAAATGATTTTCCTTCAATTAAAAATAAATAAGTTTGGGAAATAAAAGAATATTGCTTGAGAAAAGATGCAAAAGCAACCCAAGGCTGAGGAGAGTAGGAGTGAAATATGAGGAGACCCTTAGCCATGATGAATTTTCCCCAGTGTCTGCAAAATTTCGAGCCATGGTGACCACAGGCCACAGCACAGAATCAGCTTAAACACAGCTCTCAGGCTCCATGCAACAGTGACCAGTGGATGTCAGGGCAGTTTCTAAACTACTTACATTTGAGCTAGAGAGTTGACTTTCATTTATCTGTGATTAGATATTTAGTTCCCATTATCCATGGTTTGGCCTTCCCTGCTGCCTCAGATGGTAAAGAATCTGCCTGCAATGGGTCAATTCCTGGGTCAGGAAGATTCCCTGGAAAATGGACCAGCAACTCACTCCAGTAATTTTGCCTGGAGAACTCCAAGGACAGAGGAGCCTGGCAGGCTACAGTCCATGGGATCTCAAAGTGTCAGACACGACTGAGAGACTAACACCACGACCACCTTAAATCTATGGTTGCTCTGAAATTACTTTGAGAATTATGGGGAGGAAAGACACGCTTAAAAGTCACACTAACTTGTGAGCTTGCCTTGCTGCTCCAGTGGTTAAGACTTCACCTTCCAATGCAGGTTCAATCCCTGGTCAGGGAGCTAAGCTCTCACATGCTTCTTGGGCAAGAAACCAAAAGGGAAATCAGAAGCTATATTATAACAAATTCAATAAAGACTTTTGAAAAGGTCCACATCAAGAAACAAAGCAAAAAGAGGCAGACTAACTTGAACTGCCAGATCCAAGGTGCCTCTAACTCCTCTAAGAAAGTGAAAGTGAAGTTGCTCAGTCCTGTCCACTCTTTGCAACCCTGTGGACTATAGCCTACCAGGCTCCTCATAGGATTTTCCAAGGCAAGAATACTGGAGTGGGTTGCCATTTCCTTCTCCAACTCCTCTAAGAAGTTGACATCATTTGACGAAAGGGATACCTCTGGCCCCCAGAATCATGGTTCCATAAAGACAGTTTTATGGGAAGAAGAGCCACCCTGCTGAGCCCTGAATATCACAAAGGGGGACCCTTCCCAGGTGTCAGCGTCCTCTCCTGCTCTGGGAGGATGTGCTGGGAAGGGCCCACGGATGGCCACCTACCTGACACATCCAGGTGCTCCAGGTTGGGACAGAGGGACACCACGTCGAAGACTGCCTCGTTGGAGATATTGTAGCAGCCGGAGACTTCCAGCCGCCGGAGCTCCGGGCAGCACTGGGCAATGGTGTAAAGACCTCGGTCCGTGAGCCGCCTGCAGCCACTGACGCTTACGGTTTCCAGCATGAGACAGACGTTGGGTGTGTCCTGACAGAGTCTGCGGGTGAGCACCTTGAGGGCGCGGTCCACGTTGATGGTCTCGCCCGTCAGGCGGATAGTCCTCCAGAGGCGCGGGTCCCAGGCCAGGTTGTACCAGCGGCGGCACACGCGCGCGCAGCGGCAGAGCTGGTTGGTGGGCAGGAACGAGAAGACCTGCACCATGGCGTGGTCCGGGAGCCGCTCGATGCTGGCCTGCTCCTTCTGGGGCCTGGAGGCCAGGCGGATGAGCGGGTGGGTGAGGCGGGTCGGGGGCGGGGAGTGGACCATGGCCACCGTCTCCCCGGTGATGGAGGACGAGGAGGTGGACGAACCCCTTCCATTCTGAAATCCCGGCAGGTTGGGTGGACATATCAGGGCTGGGCTGGGCGTGCTCAGTGTGCGCATGCTCAGGTCGGAGTCTGGCAAAGGACAGAGAACAAAGGGTTAGGGATGGACGGAACGGAGCGGGGGCGGGGAAGGAGGCAGGGAGGTGGCATCCTGTCCGCTGACATCCTTCCTGCGCAGACGCCGGCTCAATCCTTCTCATTGGAAGAGGGAGCGCATGCAAGTTTTCCCCATTAAGAAAAGGGCTAATTCTTCACTGTCTCCACCGGGGTGGGCATGCTATCTCTAAAGGGTCAGATAAGAAATAGTGGAAGCCCTGCAGGCCATCTGGGTTCCATCCCTGTTGCAATTACTCAGCCCTGCTGTTTTAGTGCAAAAGCTGCCATAAACAACACGAAAACGAGCCCAGCCGTCCTGGCTATTTTTCCATAAAACTTGTTCTGTAAAAACAGATCAGCCAATTTGGCCCCAGGGTTATAGTTTGCTGACCTCTGATCTACATTAACAGTGATTATCTAAAGGGCACAACTCCAAAGTTTCATTATTTCTATACTGGGAGAAGAAAGCTCATATATTGTGAACACAAGCTGATTTACTTTGGTTAGGCAGATGCTTACGCTTCATTTATAAAGGAGAGGAATGCATTTTACAAAAGGCGAAGACCGTCCAGTGGGGAGAGAGCATTAGCTATCTTTGCCCTCACCTGCCCCCTAGTGTCCGGTCCCCCATCTTTTGATAATGGTACCCCAAACTCAGTGATCTGGATTCTGGAGGGCCACCCTGCTTCCTTCTTCTGTTAGACTAGGCACTTCAGATGGTATTTGCAGTCCTTGAATATCTGTGGCAATGTTTATTTTTCTTTCTTATCAATAATTCCTCCCTTTGCATTTGAATAATGTGACTTTTTTTCTGTTCCTTGGAACCAAAAAGGTCACTTGATGAAGAAGCAAATGGTTTTTAAATTTATGAGGGATTGAGAGACCTTTAGAATGCTGCTTTAAGAAGTCTGCTCATTTCATATCCCTCCCCCAACCTTGATATATATATATGGAAGAATTTATTCTTGCATAATATAAATGTTTGTATGTTATACATTTTACATATTTAGATGTATAGATTTATTTAGGAAGACATTTATTCTTTCTAAATATGTTTATATATTTCATACATACATGTGAATATATATTTTAATATATATACACACATGCACACACATATATTTTATATATATATATATATATATAGAGAGAGAGAGAGAACCTTCAAAATACACAATTCTTTACCTGTGAAATAAGTGAATTGGTCTAGATAATTTCTAAGTCACTTCCAGCTCTAATTATAGCTCTAAAGACTTAAACAAAAATTCTATCCTTGTGTGCTTTTTCACATTTCGTGTCTTGGGAATTTTCATTCAAACACTTGTCTTTTCAAAGAAGTCCCAGTAATAACACATAACACAAGAACTTCTGACACAGGACATCTCTGCTGTGTATTTGTAGTTTCCTCATTGATAGACTTTGTCTATGTTTTCTTTTAGATTTACTTCTCTGTAACCTAACGCTGAAGGTGCCCTACACAGGTCACCACTTTTCTCCGGGAGCATCTCTGAAGTATTGTCTGCCCCTCCCCCAGCCCCACGCACTTACAGACACACCCTGTCTGCCTCTTGAAATACCAAACCTTTTGTGACTGAATGCAACTGCCACCTCCTCTAAGAATAGTTAGGCTTCCCTCATAGCTCAGTTGGTAAAGAGTCTGCCTGCAATGCAGGAGACCCCAGTTCGATTTCCTGGGTTGGGAAGATCTGCTGGAGATGGGATAGCCTACCCACTCCTGTATTCTTGGGCTTCCCTTGGGACTCAGCTGGTAAGGAATCCTCCTGTAATGTGGGAGACCTGGGTTCGATCCCGGGTTGGGAAGATCCCCTGGAGAAGGGAAAGGCTACCCTTTCACAGAATACCACTCCAGTATTCTGGCCTGGAGAGTCTGACATGACCGAGTGACTTTCACTTCACTAAGAATAGTTCCTTTCTGTCTTTGAGATAAAATGAATTCCTTCCCTTTTGAAATCCCCACCCTTCCTTATACAGGCATGTGTGAATTTATCTTTCCCTATTGCTTGATTGTATTATTTTTCTCACTTTTGCATCTCTCCCGATACCCCCATAACCTTTGTCATGTGATTCTGCAGTCTTCCTAGGCAGAGTTGTATTTCTTCAGTCCAGTGATGTGAGCTTTGGCCATGTGACTTGCTTTGGTTAGTGAATCTTAGGGGATGTGATTTGCCCAAAGCCATGTATGTGGTTGGGCTTGCCCACCTCCTTTTATCATCATCATGGGAAGAACATCCTCAGTTGGTCCACTGACCTTAGGAGGACGAGAAGCGCATCACCTCATCAGATGAGCAGACAGAAGTGGCCCCAACCTGCAGCTTAGAGCCAAGCTCAACCAAACCTGGCCGGAGTCAACAAATGCCCACATGAACCACAGATGTGTGAGCTGGAATACTGAGGTTTGGGGTGGTTTGTAATACAGTACCCCCATGGCAACAGATGATAGGTACAACTTCTACTACACTAAAACCCCTTTGAGGCAGGATGAAACCCTCTTCTTCTTTGTGTCCTGGCGGTGTCTGACATGGTTTATGGTACACACTGCTGCTGTGAGCTCAGTCGTGTCCGACTCTTTTGAGACGTCCCGGACTGTAGCCCTCCAGGCTCCTCGGTCCATGGGATGATCTTCCAGGCAAGAATATGACAGTGGGTTGCCATGCCCTCCTCCAGGGGATCTTCCGAACCCAGGGATTGAACCCGAGCCTCCTGCACTGGCAAGCAGATTCTTTACCACTATGATACCAGAGAAGCCCTTATGGTGCATAGTAGGGGCACACTAACATCTTGAATTTGAAAGGAAGCATTTATATGTTTTAAAAGGATTAATATCTAGCTTGGCATGTACTTTTCTTTTTTTTTTTTTTCACCAGATTTCTGTTTTGCTTTATTTTCAAGAAAATCCAGGAATCTGTGTTTTTCTGAGAAATCTCTTGATTTTTAAATGTCAATGTGTGCTCAGTCGCTCAGTCATGTCCAACTCTTTGCAGCCCCATGGACTGTAGCCCACCAGGCTCCTCCGTCCATGAGACTTCCCAGGCAAGGATACTGGACTGGGTTGCCATTTCCTCTTCCAGGGGATCTTCCTGACCCAGGGATCAGTCTCTTGTGTCTCCTACATTGCAGGTGCATTCTTTACCCACAGAACCATCAGTGTGTGTGTTAGTTGCTTGGTGGTCATGTCTGACTGTTTGCGACCCCATGTACTGTAGCTCACCAGGCTCCTCTGTCCATGGGATTCTCCAGGGAAGAATACTGGAGTGGATTGCCATTCCCTTCTCCAGGCATGTACTTTTCTATCCCAGCTGGTATACATACTGCATTTTAAATCATTCATAAGAGAAAAAAATGCACTTCTGTCTTTTGTAATCAGCTAAAATAAACAGTAAATCTTTAAGGAAAACCTTAAGTGTAAACCAATTAAGGGTTTGAAAACTGCCATCCAAGCTACCACAGTACTAACTATTATTACATGAACGCCTAGAATTGCCTCTGAAGTGACCACTTTTCTTAGGAGGTTGAGCAACTTCTTTTGGATCAGGGAGAAGGGACAACCTTAGGTTTTCAGCTCTGACATTTTAGCAGTTGTGAAGGCTCTGAAAACTCTCTCCTGCCTGCCTCCGGTCCGTTCATCTTAAAAGAAAAAGATGCTTAACTATTCTGCAGAGACCTGTGTAGTTTGATTTGGGCCCTGGAGGAATGGATTCTTCTTATGGTGGGGGTGGAGGTGGATTCCTAAAACCTGCATCTATAATGGATTCACTTTTCATCATTCTTTTATACTCCCAGCACTGGATCATAGGAATACATCTAGATGGCCTAGTACTGCTGTGCATTTAGGAAGGCTCTTAGGTTTTTTTTTTTTTTTTTTCTTTCTTTTCTTTGCCAATAATCATGCCCTGGTATTAATGGAGTCCACACTCATAAAGAGATGGCAGTCTGGCACCCCTGTGGGAGACATTCTGCCCTGGGAGACTCAGGAGCGCAGTAATGGCTGTCTTCTCCAGCTCTCAGCAGCAGGACTCTAGCAGTAATTCAGGACAGCCATGCACTGGGGGCTAAGCAGGGGAGTCTAGGAGATTTCCGCCAGGAAAACTGGATGTCTCCTTTTGCCAGAGCACACACCAGGATTCTCTTGAGTTCTTTGTGCTTATTCTATGTGTGTGCCAAGTCGCTTCAATCATGTCTGACTCTTTGTGATCCTATGGACTGTGGCCCGCCGGGCTCCTCTGTCCATGGGATTCTCCAGGCAACAATACTGGAGAGGGTTGCCATGCCCTCCTCCAGGGGATCTTCCTGACCCAGGAATTGAACTCATGTCTCCTGTATTACAGGCGGATTCTTTACTGCTGAGCCACCAGAGAAACTTATTCTACATTAGGTCAAAAACCCTCGAGAATTTCTGACTGGATACAATCTGTTGTAATTGAATAAATTGCACTCGATAATTAGAAAAAGGATGAAGAATGATGAGTAATGCTATGGTCTAAATGTTGCTAGCTGTCTCACATTCATGTGTTGAATGAACGTTCACTCCCGAAGTGATGATAATATGGAGGGTGGGGCCTTTGGGAAGTGATTAGGTCTTGAGAGTTGAACCTTCATGAATGGGCTCAGTGCCTTCATAGAACAGACCCCAGGAACTGGCTCTCACTTCTGCCCTGTGAGGGGACAGTGAGGAGGCAGACTTTTATGAGGAAGTGGGCACCAGCAGATACTGAATCTGCCAGCATCTTGATCTGGGGCTTCTAGAACTGTGAGAAATACATTTTTCTTCTTCATAAGCCACCCAGTCTGTGGTATTTTTCTGTAGACAGATAACAACTAGAGATGTTCATGCCCAGACGTTGTCACAAAGAATCTTTTCTTGATACTTTATGTCTATATATATATATGGGAATATACATATATATTTTTCTACTGAACACATGCTCACATACACACATAAATACATATTTTTAATTTGGAAATAAATGTTATTATGGATAAAATACACATAGTTGCCACACAGTTTCTCTTACCCTTTGGGACTCAGAGCCATTTATTGACACAAGGTATGATGTATAGGAACAAGAAGTAGTTTTTCCTTACAGAATGATCAAGAGTCCCAGAGTATAAATGCACATGTGCCAGGAAAAGAGAGTATGGCTTCAGATTCAAAACGAGGACCATTTCTGCTACCAAGTCGTGTGTTCCATGTGCACACAGCCCAGCAGAAAGACCTAGTGCTCTCTTTGCATGTAATTTTTTTCTCCTTTGTCATTTTCAGAGGACTGGCAGCTGAATGGACAATGGCAAGAGCTTCTATTTTTTCTGATACAGATTAGAAACAAGGATGCTGATGTCTGATCCCTGGACATACACTCGAGAGGAAATGATCAAAGACAAATATTAAGATGATAGAGAGAAGACATTTGGAACCCTTCTCCTGGCCTTATATGACACTGCAAGACAAACAGAAGCAAAAAGAAAGCTGACTTCATTTGAACTCAAAATATAAATTCAGACTATTTTGTAGGAATGAACATATTTTCATATCTGAATACCTACTCCAAGTGAATTTCTACCGTCTGATGTCTTGAGGGCAAAATTGACCCACTTATCTTAGCAGTAAGATGGTCCCATTGGGTGACGACACAGAATAACTGAGAGGATATTATCGTCACTTTTAATACACTGTATACTTTCATATGCATTTATATAAATTAGCCATTATATTACATCTTTCTTTACTGTGCCCCTAGGCAAATGGTGAGCTGCATGAATAACATATGGAAGAATTCTTCCCTGAGAAGCATTATTTTGAATAGCAAAAGTAGCACTTGCAAAAATTGCCTGTGCTCAGTCACTACATTGTCTCTGATTCTTTGCCACCCCGTGGACTATAGCCCCAGACTCCTCTGTTCCTGGGATTTTCCAGGCCAGAATACTGGAGTGGGATGCCATTTCCTTCTCCAGGGGATCTTCTCAACTCAGGGATCAAACTTGCATCTCCTGCATGGGCAGACAGATTCTTTACCACTAAGCCACCAGCGAAGCCCTTGCAAAAAGTACTAAGTAAAATATACATTTCCAAAAGCTTCTGTCAAGAGTCAAATCTACGATAACTGGAAATGGGGATCATGATGAAATGGCACAGAGCAGCTTGTTTAAAAGCCTCCCTTCCCTGTTGCTTCTATGGTATCCACATCGCCGTGAGATGCAGGTATCACCCACACAGTGTTCTTGGCAAGAATCACTGCAAACCAGCATATGCAACAGTCACTTGTATCAATTATTTGAAGATCAAATGTCCCCTGATATACCAGGACAAGGAATGCCCAAACTCTCAGGAGATAAATACATCTTCATAACATCTGAAAAATTTCCACAATGTAAAAAGTAGGTGGCTTTTTTAATTTACATTTACTCTGCTGACATTCTTTGAGCAAAGTTTTTTCAATAATAAGTACATGAATTGATAGGGAAGTCAGTTAAAGGTATACTCAATGAATTACTTCATGGTAGGTAGGATGGATAGGTGAATGGAAGAAAGAATGGACACACAGACGAAAGAGCAAGAGGAAACCATTATAAAATCTGCAGAAAGGGCACGTTTGGTTACATATAAATATGGAAATGGAAAACAGGTTGTCAATTATGAATATGTAAGACTCTAAGAAAGACAAAGATGAACACATGTAAATGTCATGAAAGCAGAATGGGAGAATTTATGGGGAAATAAGAAAACCATTTTTTTGCAATAGGACATGTATTTTGTGACCTGTTTTCCCTAATGATATCGAGAAGCTGGAAATAACCCCCAAATTGATATATAAAACAAAAACACCCACCACGGATGTCTGCAGGAAAATATACAGAATAAAGTGCAAGGAATACACAGGGATAGACGTTGGGTATTCAGTAGTCTGGGTTGCTGCAGATTCTCAGATTACAGATTTACAGGCAGAAAAGAAAGTGACCTTCATTTATTGATTGGATCACTTAACACACATGGTTTCCTGTTGTCTGAGTGCCCAGTGGGGTCTGGAAGGGAGGAGTTTTTGCATTTGACTAGATTATAAAGTGGGCTTCCCAGGTGGTGCTAGTGGTAAAGTATCAGACTGCCAACATAGGAGATGTAAGAGATGTGGGTTCCATCTCTGGATGGGGAAGATTCCCTGGAGGAGGGCATGGTTCCCCACTCAAGTATTCTTGTCTGGAGTCCCATGGACAGAAGAGACTGGCAGGCTCCATAGGGTCCATAGGACTGTACAGAGTCAGACACAACTGAAGTGACTTAGCACGGAGGCACGCAGATTATAAAGCAAATATCCCTGACCCACCACCTTTCTGCACTACAACCCCATTCAAGTACTTCCACAGCAAAGACCCTGCCCTTTTCCAAAAGCTTGTAGCCTTTACTACTACTACTACTAAGTCGCCTCAGTCGTGTCCGACTCGGCGACCCCATAGACGGCAGCCCACAGGCTCCCCCGTCCCTGGTATTCTCCAGGCAAGAACACTGGAGTGGGCTGCCATTTCCTTCTCCAATGCATGAAAGTGAAAAGTGAAAGGGAAATCGCTCAATCGTGTCCGACTCTTCACGACCCCATGGACTGCAGCCTACCAGGCTCCTCCGTCCATGGGATTTTCCAGGCAAGAGTATTGGAGTGGGGTGTCATTGCCTTCTCCTTTAGGGAGAGAGAAAAAAGACTCTCTGTTGAGAATGTGCCTGCATCACACAAAATCCACGCTGGAAAAGGAGAGCAAAGTAGGTCCAAGTCTGAAAAAAAAAAAATTCAGTTTTCAGAAGTCTAAGGTAAGGACATGAAAATATAAAATCTCCCAGTAATTTGAATGAAAGAATATCTAATTTGAATTAAAGAATATGTTTAGCAAAAACTTTTGAATTTTCTCAAAATGAGACTAATTTTCACTTCCTACAATGGAGATCCTAAGTCAAATAAATGTAATTATACTTTTTTATACTGATATTTTCATCTGTTGTCTAAAATAAGAGCCAGTGAATTCTTTAAAGTTTAAGAACTTCTTGCTCCATTATTAACTTAAAATATTTCCAAGTTTGTGATATATGTGTGAACGATATGTTTTATGCTCTTATATATGTAAAGAATACCCAAAAGTATAGCTGTCTTTTTCTGAGGGGAAAAAACCCTATGAACTTTCATACTCATGGTTGCAAACGTCCTGGAAATTCTGCCTTTTTGGTAATTACAGCACAGTATCAAAAATATTCAAGGCATGTCATGCACACATGCTTATTAGACACATTTTCTTCTAACGAGATAGCTGCTTGTTCTGTACAAGTTTTTATTTTCAAACCACTGCTGTTTACACTCTAGGAAGTCATATTTACATTACATTGGCCTTTCAAAGTCAAAATTTACAAAGCTACTCTGCATTTTCCCCCTGTGATTACCAAAACTTTTGTGCAAGATGCTTTCCATTATAAGTTGTCTTTCGACTCCAGAATTCTTGCCATAAAAAGCAAAGTTTCTTTTCTTAGCTTAAACTCAAGCTTAGAAAAATAGATCCATAAAACCTAGCTTGTGAAAAAAAAAATACAATCTAAGGGATCTTTTTCTTCTTGTTTGATTTCAAAATATTTTCTTTTAATGTGGTTCACATCACATCCACACCCTAAAATTTATTTAAGGTATTCGTTGCTATGAGGCGGAAATTTATACAGACAAGGTTAACCTTGCATTTTACTCGGAAAAAGTTACCTTTAGGACTCAAGGGTTTGTGCTCAGCAGTCATCCAGAAGGCGGCACCCTTGAGTAGGTGTGCATGCTGAGTCAGTCGTGTCCGACTCTGTGTGACCCCCATGGACTGTAGCCCACCAGGCTCCTCTGTCCATGGGATTCTCCAGGCAAGAATACTGGAGTGGGTTGCCATGCCCTCCTCTAAGGGATCTCCCCCACCCAGGGATCGAACACGTGTCTCTTGTGTCTCCTGCATTGGCAGGAGATTTTTACCTTTACCACTAGCACCACTTGGGAAGCCCATGGCACCCTCAAGATCAGATTAAAGCTAGGTCATTTTTTTTTTTTTAATGGTACAGATGAACTTATTTGCAGGGCAGGAAGAGAGATGCAGATGTAGGGAATGGACGTGTAGATGTGGGGAGTGGGGGGATGAATTGAGAGATTAGGAGTGACGTATGCGTGCTGGCATGTGTAAAATAGATAGCTAGTGCAAACTTGCTGTACCTGCCGTATATCTCAGGGAACTCAGCTCAGTGCTCTGTGATGACCTAGATGGATAGGGTGCGTGGTGGGGGGCATGGGGGGGGCGGGGGGAGGTCCAAGAGGGAGGGGATATGTGTATACATATAACTGACTTATGTGGTTGTCCAGCAGAAACTAACACAGCATTATAAAGCAAATATATCCCAATTTGAAATAAATAAAACATAAGAAGAATAAAAGGGTAAGATTTCTGTCCAAGAACAAAACTCGGCTTTGTCGGTCACCTGAATCAGTCCTCTTAAGGGCAGAACTTAGTGACTGGTCCCTAAAATCTTGACAAGGATGTTGAGGGTCCTCTCATATCAGAAGATGGAGTCTAATCCAGTGCCTGGCTCTATTTTTATGCTTAAAATAGATTCTAAAACATTCTAAACACCAGTTCCTCAATTTATCCAGTTTTGGACTCACACTGATTTGAATATGGATTCTGTTTTGTCCTTTAGTTCTTCTAAAAGGGAAGAGTCACACAGCTAAAGAAGCCTTTAACCCAGGTTGCTCTACAAGACATAAATATAATGGATGAGATGTACAGAAGCACAAGCTGGAATCAAGATTGCCGGGAGAAATATCAATAACCTCAGATATGCAGATGACACCACCCTTATGGCAGAAAATGAGGAAGAACTAAAGAGCCTCTTGATGAAAGTGAAAGAGGAGAGTGAAAAAGTTGGCTTAAAGCTCAACATTCAGAAAACTAAGATCATGGCATCCGGTCCCATCACTTCATGGCAAATAGATGGGGAAACAGTGGAAACAACAAAAAAAATAAATGGTATTTATTTTTTGGGCTCCAAAATCACTACAGATGGTGATTGTAGCCATGAAATTAAAAGACGCTTACTCCTTGGAAGAAAAGTTATGGCCAACCTAGACAGCATATTAAAAAGCAGAGACATTACTTTGTCAACAAAGGTCCGTCTAGTCAAGGCTATGGTTTTTCCAGTAGTCATATATGGATATGAAGGCTGGACTATAAAGAAAGCTGAGCACCGAAGAACTGATACTTTTGAACTGTGGTGTTGGAGAAGGCTCTTGAGAGTCCCTTGGACTGCAAGGAGATCCAACCAGTCCATCCTAAAAGAGATCAGTCCTGGGTGTTCATTGGAAGGACTGATGTTGAAGCTAAAACTCCAATACTTTGGCCACCTGATGTGAAGAGCTGACTCATCTGAAAAGACCGTGATGCTGGGAAAGATTGAGGGCAAGAGGAGAAGGGGATGACAGAGGATGAGATAGTTGGATAGCATCACCGACTCAATGGACATGAGTTTGGGTGAACTATGGGAGTTGGTGATGGACAGGGAGGCCTGGCGTGCTGTGGTTCATGGGGTAGCAAAGAGTCGGACATGGTTGAGCGACTGAACTGAACTGATGTACAGAATGGCATCTCAGGAATCTGTAGTGCAGGTTGATTTCACCTTCAACACTGAATATCTAGAAAGGATCTTTTAGACAATTTATGCCCAATGAAACATAAGTGACCTTAGAAATTTAGAAACTATGTCAGAGTCCTGAATTATCATGCACAGCCTCCTTATGGTTTTATTTTGTGTTGAAACAATGACTTCTTAGTACTTTTTAAAAGTCTGCAAAATGGCAAAGGGGGATGACCTTATACTATTCATTCTTTAATGGAAATCAGGATGTTTCACCCTGAGAGAAAGTTCCACTGTTAGATACTATCCTAAAGGTGAGGCAATATTCTCCTTATGGTAGAGCATGCTTTTAGAACCTCTTTAAATATTTGTTAATCTTCTTTTTTAATAAAAAGAAAGATTCAGACTTTTGGACTCTGTGGGAGAAGGCAACGGTGGGATGTTGTGAGAGAACAGCATCAAAACATGTATATTATCAAGGGTGAAACAGATCACCAGCCCAGGTTGGATGCGTGAGACAAGTGCTCGGGGCTGGTGCACTGGGAAGACCCAGAGGGATCGGGTGGAGAGGGAGGTGGGAGGGGGGATCGGGATGGGGAATACATGTAAGTCCATGGCTGATTCATGTCAATGTATGGCAAAAACCACTACAATATTGTAAAGTAATTAGCCTCCAACTAATAAAAATAAATGAAGAAAAAAAAAAGATTCAGATGGAAAGTCTTTGACAAGCAGCATTATTTAGCTAGTATTTAATAACCTTTTAATGCTTTTAAACATTAAATTTACATTTAAATGTTTAAACAATAAACATTTAAACTGTTCATTGTAATTTATTTTTATTTAAAAATCACTTAATTTTGACAAGTGATACTGGTTTTTCCAGGAAGGTAATGTAGTATTTGGCCTTTAAATAATTTAAGTTTACTTTCAAAAATATTAAGTGAATAGTAGTACAGTTGATGAGGAGATAAGGCAAAAACCATGACGACATTTGTAAATGTCTCAAGTTTAGGAAACACTGTTACAGTGGAAAGAACACTGAACAAGTGGATGAACTTGGATTCCTGCCTCTGGTCCACTATGTGCAATTGCATCGTCTGAGACAAGTGGCTGCAACTCCAGGGGCGACCGGCCTCCTCTTGCTGAAACTAGAAATAATTCCACCCACTTTACAAAGTAGTTAGATGGAGTCGATGAAAGGTGATATTGTTATCAGTAGAAGCATTGGACAAAAATGATACAGTCTCTACTGAGGACTTCCTGGGGAGACATTCTGGGCCCTCCAGCTGTGGGGGCTATGTTTTGAGGACTGTACGCTTCTGGATTTCCTGGTATATTCCCATCTTCACAAATTCCTTATTGTTGCCACCATAAACTTTTGAAATTTCTCTCACATCAGTGGTGGTGGGGTCGGGGGGGGGGGCGGGGCGGGGAATGTGAATGTAGCCTTATTTGGAAATGGAGACTCTGAAGATGTAATTAAGATGCCATCATACTCAGTTAGGGTGATTCCTAATCCAATATAACTGGTGTCCTTGTAAGAAAAGAAACAGAGGCTTGGGGAGAGAAGATGGAGAAAGATACAGAGGTAAGAGGGTCACACAAAGACAGAGGCAGAGACTGGAGGTTATGCTGCCATAAACCAAGGAACGTCTGAACCAAGGTACAAAGGAACAGCTGAAAGAGACAGGAAAGAAGCATTCTCTGTGACCCTGCAGCACCCTGATTTGGACTTGTGACCTCCAGAACTGTGACACAACAGATTCTGTTACGTTATCTGGTTGTGTACTTTGGAAAGGCAGCCCCCCAATAGCCAGCACACTTCTTGCCATACTTTTTGACTGAATGATTACTGTGTGCCAGACATTGTATTAGGCATTACCTAGGTAACAAGGTCAAACATTGTTACAGGGTGTGGGAGCCCCTCTCCCCAAATTCACATCTCAGAGCATGTGTCTCCTGGCCCAGAAGTCCTTCGCCCCTAGACTAATTGGTTGATTCCCAGTCACTGCTCAAATTCCCAGCAGGATGTCAGTTTCTCTATCAAACCTTTCCAGATCCACCCAGGCTGAATTATTTAACCACTGTTTCCACGGAAGTATTTTACTGTTTCCACGGAAGTATTATCTATCTGTACCACAGCCTTTTCACACAGTATCTCTGCATCCACTGGACTGCAAGTACCTTGAGTCCAGGAGTATTTCCTGCATCCTTAAGTCAGTCCGGGGTTTCACCTGGATTTGGCCACCAAGCAACCATTTACCTAAGGGAATATTCTTCACTTGGCCCTATAACAAATCCCTTTCAGTTTTCTTTTGGTTGGGGTTGGAAATATTTACAGGAACTGCAGACCTTCCACCACTTATGAAGGAATTGTTGTTGTTTAGTCACTAAGTTGCGTCTAATTCTTGCGACCCCCATGGACTGTAGCTCACCAGGTTCCTCTGTCCATGGGATTTCCCAGGCAAGAATCCTGGAGTGGGTTGCCATTTCCTTCTCCAGGGCATCTTCCTGATGCAGGGATCAAACACATGTCTCCTGCACTGGCATTGGATTCTTTACCCCTGAGCCACAGGGAAAAGCCCCATGGAAGGATTATGCCCCCATACATCCATCGTAGGTTGAAAATATCTTAAGTTGAAAGTGCATTTAATTCACCTGCTGAGCATAACTTAGCCGAGCCTTCCTTAAACATGCTCAAAACACTTAGATGAGAATACAGTTGGGCACTTTCAGCTAACGAAGCTTCATTTGCAATAAAGCGTTGAGTATCTCATGTAATGTACTGAACAGTGTCCTGAAAGTGAAGCTCAGACTAGCGGTCTGGGTAGTGTTTACCCTCACGATCCTGTGGTTGACTGGTAGCTGAAGTTCACAGCTGCCGCCAGCATCATGAGGGAGCATGGCACCGCCTCACGCCAGCCTCGGAGAAATCAAAATCCTGAACTGCAGATGGCTCTTCCGCCCTTGTAACGCTGGAATATCATTAAGTCGGGGACTGCCTGTACTTGGAACAACCAGATGTTTCTGACAGAACGAGTCGGAACGTCTTTGTGCTTTATCAACATTTCATTTTTAGGTCTTTTTTTTCTTTGGCCCTCCACTTAATTTAGGCAGAGGCAGCACACACACACAGTTTAATAATATTAGTCTACTTGGGAGATATTTAAAAAGACACATGCACACACAAAAACAATCTCTTACGTCCACGACACCTGAAGTGTCTCAGAGACAAATTCTTAGTGCTTTGTTCGTGGTACCTGCTGTGTAGATGAGTCCCATCGCTCTTCACTGCTAATAACAATGAAACATGAAAACTCACAATAAATAGGGGAAAAAAACAACATTTCTACATTGGCCCACAATTTTAAAATATATTCTGCTTAACTTTAGTTACCTACGAGGCTACAGGAACTTTTGTGAATGTGTATTTCTTCCCCCAGACTGATTCACACATCAGTTGTAATAATCAGAACTGGCTTTTCATTGACAGTGGGGGAGAGATAGTAATATTTATCCACTGTTTTCCAGAAAGCTCATGGATAGCTCTGCAAAACTGGGGCAACGTGCCAGCTCTTGTCTTGACAAGAGAAGAAAACACGTGTGTTCCCATGAAGAGGTCTGCAACCCATGATTTTCGACTTCAAGTTGCATGTTATACAGCTGCCTTAAATGTCAGATAATTGCTTTTGCCTTATTTCTTCATGAATAGTTGTGAAATTCCAGCATTGGCCTCTTTCAAAGTGCAGTAGATGGTACAGTATTGAATTTAGATTCTGGTAAAGAGAAACATAAATTTTCAGTTCACAGCAGAAAATAGGCCCCACAGGGGGCAATAGTGGAGCTCACAAATTCAACTCTCAAGTGAGAAGAAAGAGAAATTGCCAATAAACTTACAAACATGTAAAATATCAATAATTAATTAGAATGCTTCCAAAACAAAGCAAATCCCCGGAATTTTCTTAACTATTTGAAAATACTATCCACATTGTTTAAATTCTTTACAACTTCTTTTAATTAAGAATATATACAGTGCTTATCATATAAGACACAGTTAGAAGTGCTATATAAATATTGATTAATATACACAATGTCCTCCTTATTTTTTTTAAATGTGTGGGAAAACCAATGACCCAATAATATAGAGAAACATTTTATCCTCTCTATATTATCAAATAGAGAATGGAACAGTATAGGAACTGAGTACACTTAAGTATTGTTTTCTGTACAAAGTGAGGGTCTCTTTGCAGCCTGCTGAGTGGATGGATGCCTTAAAGTGACCTGCGGTACATCTTAGGGTGAGTTTCTGCTATAGTTCAAGTTCATAATCTCTGCTTGAGAGACCCTTACGGGTAGGGTTTTCCCAAGGAATAGACCCCAATACTCTGTAGCACAAAGACTGGCTTTTCAATGAACCCCTGGGTTTGGAGGGGCGGGGCTTTACATGGCCTAATTCTGGACTACATTATTAATACATACTTGGCTTCGGAATCCTCATTTTAAAGGGAAATTTAATAATAATCGTAAGGAAATTCAGCTGCAGAGTAGAACCTAAGCAAACTGAAATCCTTCCAGGAAATCCTTCCACACAAACTGTGTTTTTTTGTTTTGTTTTTTTTTTCTTTCTGTAGAATTAGAACTTCTTATCAACTTTCCAATTACCCATATCCCAACCAGAAATTAATAATTTCTGGATCATATTTCTCTTTAGAAAGATATCTGGAAACATATACTTATTGGATATATCTCTTAGCAGCACCTGGGTGAAGAATGAAAAAGTAAATCTAAACGTAGTTTCCTAATTATAACACATGGCATTAATCAGTACTAAAAGCTCCTGCTTAATCCTGAGATCATTAACAAAAATGCTTGGGGTCAGGGTCGGGAACCAGGAGGGGAAGAAGTTATACGTTTGATTCACTGGACATGATCTCTATTTAAAACAGCTTTGCTGGACCACATGTGCTTTCAGTTCTCTTTTAACCAAAATTCGAGACTTATTCTTAGTAATAAAGTGAACAAAATGACAGATTCTGGTACATCATTTATGTGGATATTTCACACATGAGAATGTTTCATATTCTGGTAGATTACAGCTCTGATTTCCCCAGGAGGCCATGGTTTGACCATGGGACATGGGTCAGAGTGTGGTCGGGGCACCTGAGTAGACTGGGAGGTAACTCAGGATTTACCCTCTCCATCCTAACCTCTGCATTTTCCCCTTTGTCTCCCCCAACCCAAACTCAGATATCCACATGGTTCTCATGGGTGGACCACTTTGCTTACTTTTGTGACTTTAGATCTGAACTTAAAATACTTTATTTTTACCAGTAAATGTTACCCTTTGACATTATTCCAGGCTGGTGGCTTGGGTTTTCCTCAAGATTTTTTTTCTGTCTTGACATTTATTTGTTTGGTTTTGAAATCTCTCTCTACTAAATTAATAAGAGCAAAGATTAGCAAAGATGATAAAAACATTTTCAGATTTACTCTTCAGAGATGGAGCAGATAGAAACCTTGAGATAGGAATTGTTTTGGCTCATTCAATACGAATGACCTTTAAAAAAATGCCTTATTCTGGGCCAGATGATATGCAGGTTGGCCTCAGAGCATTGTTAGTTCTTTTTGGTTAAGAAGAAGACCACATTTCTTTCAAGTTCAAAATGGGAAAATAAGTTGAAAATGGCACCTTAATTTTAGATTCTGAGAAATTTCAATGCCTGATTGTTTTAGAGTTAATTTCAGATTATTAACACCAAAAAATAATTCATGGTTTACAGCTAAAAGATTGCTTCATTGGTCTCAAGGATCAGGGAAATAAAAAGATGATTAAAACAGCATTTTGAACATATTGCAAAATGGTCCATTTTGGCTCTTTCAGCCATGTTAAGAGCCTTATGAAATAATATAGCTAAACATTCAGTGACTGACTATTGGGATTCTTAAGTACATCACAGGATAGCACAAGCCACAAAGGAATGGCCAGATATTTGTACTTTTAATAATCTTCTTTGGCCAGTAATGTAATGTAGAGAACACACTTTTCTTTACTATAAAAAAGAACTCACATAAATATAGTCAAATCGTTATGAAACAGAAATTCATTTTCTTAGGGAAAAATTTAGGACCAAGATTAATGTGCAAGATATCAAATGTGTGGTTATTAATATGACCCTTTTTGGATCTTACACTCCTGAAACTCATTTTAAGCTTTGACTAGAGCTGTCCTTTATCCCTGGAAATGGTTTTTATTCCTATGATTTGAATTCTGTAAAGATCAAAACAAAATTAGAAACAACTTATCACAACCATGATCTAGCTAATATTTAATTATTGCAAAGAATCTCTGCTTTTGGCATGAAATCCACAAAGGGTTTATAATTTACCCTTCTTTAGAGTCTGACATTGCTACAGACTTAAAACAAGGAAAAAAGCGCACTGTGTACTCACATCAGGGTTATAAGGTTTGTATGTTCTCATTGTAAGTACACAAAATGTCAGAGAGAGTCCGCTGCAATTGACATTCTACTAACAGATAACCTAGTATGAACACATTTGGCTCAAAACTTAGAAGTATATCAAAACACAATAATACATCTTTAAATGAGAGTAGCCAAAAAAAAAAATAATGCATGAAGTAGTCCTCTGACTTTATGGATAAAAAGCTAAAATTATAAAAACTATTGTTATTGTTGTTCAGTGGATAATCGTGTTCGACTCCTTGCGACTCCATGGACTGCATGGCTTCCCTGTCCTTTACTATCTCCCAGAGTTTGCTCAGATTCATGTCCATTGAGTCTGCGATGCTATTTAATCATCCCACCTCTGCCGCTCTTTCTGTTGCCTTCAGTCTTTCCCAGCATCAAGGTCTTTTCCAGTGAGTCAGTTCTTTGCATCAGGTGACCAAAGTATTGGAGCTTCAGCTTCAGCCTCAGTCCTTCCAATGAATATTCAGGGTTGATTTTCTTTAGGATTGACTGGTTTGATCTTGCAGTCCAAGGGACTCCTAAGAGTCTTCTCCAGCACCACAATTATGAAGCATCAGTTCTTTGGTGATTAGCCTTCGTTATGGTCCATATAAACACAATAAACTCATAAACACAATAGAAAGCTGTGTCCCTGGTGGCTCAGTCGGTAAAGAATCTGCCTGCAATGCAGGTGACCCAGGTTTGATTCCTGGATCTGGAAGTTCCCCTGGAGAAAGAAATGGCAACCCACTCCAGTATTCTTGCCTGGGAAATTCTGTGGGCAGAGGAGCTTGGTGGGCTATAGGCCATGGGTTTGCAAGGAGTCAGACATGACTTAGTGACTGAACTACCATGAAGATTCAGAGGTACTAACATATCGTATCTTGAAATGTAGCAACTACCATAGGATGTCCTAAGGGTATGGTATTTCACAATGCCAACCTTAAACTTAGGTCCCTACAGCAACCATTATTTCCCCAATTCTTCCCTTTGATTTACAGGGGCTGTAAAAAGGTAGTTTCCAAAAGATGCATAAAGAAAAAGCTGTTGTCCAAGGTTTCCATCTCTAGCTTGAAAGCAAAGAAGATATTGTCCCTTGTGTTGGACTTCTAAAAAAATTTTTTTTATTGGAGTATAGTTGCTTTACAGTTTTGTGCTAGTTTCTCTTGTACAGCAAAGTGAATCAGCCGCACATGTACATCCATCCCCTCCCTTTCACACTTGCTTCCCATTCATGTCAGCACAGTGCATTAAGTAGAGTTCCCTGTGCTATACACTAGGTTCTTACTAGCTATCTATTTTATATACTGTACCAAGAGTGTATATATGTCAATCCCAGTCTCCTATGAACTTCTTTAAATGAATTAGTGGCACTCTGACCACTAATCTGCTTTTAAAAGTTTGAGTTGGAAGAGAAATAGAAAAAAAAAGTAACACTAAAGCAGTTGCTACATTGCAAAGTTTTACAATCTCCTTTAAAGGGAAGTCTATAAAAATATCCATTAATGTTTCTATCTTTTAAACTTAAGAACAAAAATCAGGTGTGGAAGAAGAGCCAGATACCTGAACAAATTCTGGATTTTCCTACCCTCTCCCTATTTTTGCATGAAGGAAGGAAAAATTGTTGTTGGTCAGAGTCTGTTTTCCAGGTGCATGCAGGGATCAGATGCCATAACAAGATAAAACCATAGCAACTAAGGTGTAGATTTTTCTGGACGGAAATGTGCCGGAATATCAAAGGGCGAGGAAAGCTTTAATCAGATTTTGTGGTGTTTACCCCTAAACCCCATCCTCCAAACTCCTATATTTAATGTTTGTACCCAGTGGGCACGATACAGGCAGGGCAGGGTGGGGGATGGGGACTGACCTCCAGGTAGGCACCATGTGTCAGAATCCTCCAATTAAATAACTGAATCAGATCTTTTAAGAAACCTTTCCTTTCCTTAATGGGTCCCATTTTCCTCTCTTTTATTCCTGAAGCATCCATGTGTGCCTGCTAAGTTGTTTCAGCCACATCCCACTCCTTGTGACCCCATGGACTGCAGCCCGCCAGGCTCCTCTCTCCATGGGATTCTCTAGGTAAAATATTCCAGAGTGGGTTGCCATCTCCCACTCCAGGGAATCTTCCTGACCCAGGGATCTAACGCGTGTCTCTTCTGTCTCCTGCACTGGCAGGTGGGTTCTCTATCACTAGCGCAACCTGGGAAGCCCCCATGAAATGTCCATGGACGTTAGTACATCCTTTGAATTGGTCTTTGCTCCTCAGTGTATTCATCTGGCTGGCCTGGTCTCCAACCCGCTGGATTTTCTGCAAGTAGCCCAGAGCTCATCAGAGTGGTGACCGCTATCTCCCTCACTCAGCACTTTTGCTGAAATGCCCTTGACCTGAACATCTGGGGGTGGGGGGTGGGCAGGGCACTAGTCAGTCCTGCAATACTTGCTCTGCTCTGATGGCCTAGACCTTCCACTTGAAACCATCATCAACATCACTGCATCTCTGATGAGTCTACACGTAGGGGTTAGAGGGGAAGAACTGAATAAGCCCTGAAGAACTGATGGTGAATCTACATGGTGTTGGATTTCTGAAGACAGTTCTGTCACTTCTCTCAGTCTAGGGGACTTGGTAAAAGAACTGCATTGAGCCACTGCCTCCTTTTTTTAGGTCATATAACTTTTAAATTTGGTATTCTTTTTTTTTTTTTTAATTGGAGGATAGTTGCTTTGTTGGCCTCTGCCATACATCAACATGAATCAGCCACAGGTATACATATGTCCCCTCCTTCCTGAACACCGCCCCCTCCCATCTCCCACCCCATCCCAGCCCTCTGGGATGTCACAGAGCACTGGGTTGAGCTTTCTGCATCAGACAACAAATTCCCACTTGCTGTCTATTTAACATATGATAACATATACATACGTTTCCATGCTATTCTCTCAATTCATCCCACCCTGTCCCACTGTGTCCACAAGTCTGTTCTCTTTGTCTATGTCTCCATTCCTGCCCTGCAAACAGGTTGGCTCCTGAGCTGTACAAGCCAGCTGAAGACCTATGTGAGGCCCCAGGAAGAAAGCCAGCAAGTTCTCTCCTAAATTAGACTAAGCCCTCTACTCAGTCACGGGCAAACTGTGAATATCAACATCACTACTTAAGCTATACTTGGGGATTATAAGAGCAGATGGAAGTACATCTCCTGCAGCAAACTGAGTTGGACCAGCTTCCTCAAGGCATCTGGACACTTTTTTTCTTTTAATCAAAGCATCAAATTCTTCCTTGTATATTGTTCAGTTGTCTTCAATCAACATAATGGCTGCAAAGAGCGAAAATGTGCTGGCTCAAAGCTTTCGCCCATTTAGATAATCATAATCGTGTAAACAGAGATGTGAAATTGGGCACTCTGCTGTGAGGACGTTACGAGCCCTGGGACTTCGCATATGGGGGCATCTGTGCCTTCTAAGGAAAACAAACTGATAACTCCGCAGCTTTAAACATCCTGTTCCATCTTAAATATTAAACATATGCCGTAAGGGGGGAAAACGCACAGCCATGTGAAAGCAAGACGGCCAATATAAAACTGTCACTGTGTACTCTACAGTCACAGAGAGGAGGTCAGGAGTGACAGACGAGAGGCAGCTGCAGGGACATTCCGCAGTAAGGAAGGAGAAGCAGGGTTATTGGTGTCGAAGGCTTTTTGGGTCCTAATGAGGCACAGTTTTCTGATCATCCTGTTATCATACTCACTTTGACAGTCTGTGCAAAGCTAGTTAACTGTTGAAGAATGCAGTTAAATTCCCTACACACTTGCATCCTAAAATGAACAATATTAACCTGATAAAATAAACCTGTACATATAGAGCAACACGTGCTGAGAAGTCATTAACAAGGCAAAGTCAATCACTCAAGTTCATGGCTGAGTATTTAGTACACTGTGCTGAGTACAAATAAAAAATTGCCCTGGCGATGGAGACTTATCTAGGTTGTACACCAAATGGGTAATGGATGGTGTGAAATTGAGTGATATACCTTAAAGCTCTGGCTTTATCAGATCCGTGTTTGCTCTATTGCTCTGTGGTTCGCTCAGGACAAATCTTGTGGGGAAATCAATGACGACTCATTAACTAAAAGTACAGAGACTTCCCTGGTGGTCCAGTGGTTGGGAATTTGCCTGCTAAAGCAGGGATCTCTGGTCTGGGAAGATCCCACATGCCTGGGAGCAACTGAGCCTATGAGTTGCAACTACTGAAGTCCGTGTGCTCTAGAGCCTGTGCTCTGCAACAAGAGAAACCACCGCAATGAGAAGCCCATGAGCTGCAACTAGAGACGGACCCTGTGCAGAAAGGAAGATCCAGCATGTCCATAAATAAATAAGATTTTTTAAAAATACAGTAAGATAAGGAATATATGGGGCTTGTGGCATCTTCATTCACTCAACTGTGGTGGTGAAGTAGATGGTTTTCAGAAATATACAAATACACATACATACATATACATAAGAAATATATATATATATATATATGCATATTAGTTTTGAAAGCTCTATAAACTATTCAGTCCTCTTCAAAATGAAAGGCAAAACAAAATCCCTATAAGAAAACAGGGAGAGCTGGTCACCAAATAAATACTTGACAGAAGATGACCAGGTGAAATGAAGTGACTTCCAACCTGGGTTGGGAAGATTCCCTGGAGACGAGAAAGGCTACCCACTGCAGTATTCTGGCCTGGAATATGTACTATAGCCCATGGAATCTCAGAGCTGGACATGACTGAATGACTTTCACTTTCACTTTCCAAGCTGAAAGGGGACATAAACGGAGGAAAAGGCACTAGAAATGCATGTGATATCACACAGGTTCATAGCAGTTCTGAGCTGCAGTTCCTCACGTATAATGTGCTGGTGGAGTCAAGAATACGGTGAGTTTTATCCATGTGTCTATGGAAACTACTTCTGGTGGAGAACTGTGTTCTGTGCCACATTTTTAGCTTGAGGCTAAAATCTAAACTTTTACCAGAAAAATCATTTTTCACATATCTATCCCCAAGGATGATTTTGTTAGGATCAGTACACAAACGTCCTTTGAGAATGAAGAGTGCTGTAGCCAAACTCTTCATGTCTCTCTTATGCTGCCTGATACACGGACTCTCTTTTTCTTTTTTTCTCTTTCTCACACAAACATTATGTGTCTATCAATCTAGCTGCTAGCTGGCACTGCTCTGTTACCCCAAATCATGGCTGGGTTTAGAGATGCCTGTTACTTCTGCCCTCTCCTTCATGTTTTCAAGTAAATCAGCAGAATTTCCAATGTGACGGGGGAGAAAGAGACTGAGTCATTTCCATTCCACCAGAAATGGGGAGCTGATGGGTAGCTGCTGTGTGAAGCAATGTTCTGGCTGAATAAATGAGATTCTGACGGGGCTGGATTCACTCTGTGAGTGTCTGTGCTCTGCATATGGGTAGAATCCTAGTTTCTACTGCTCTAGATGTAGTAGCTAGACTGTGCCAGGTCGCTTAAGTAATGTCCAGCTCTTTTCAACCCCATGGGCTGTAGCCCACCAGGCTCCTCTGTCCATGGGATTCTCTAGGTGAGAAAACTGGAGTGGGTTGCCATGCCCTCCTCCAGGGGATCTTCTCGACCCAGGATGGAATCTGCATCTCCTGTGGCTCCTACATTGCAGGTGGATTCTTTACTGCTGAGCCACTGGGCTAAAAAGAAAACTTTATATTCAAGGTTTGGAAAGCATGATATTTATAAGGTTGGGATGGTCCACAGAGGGGAGAAGACTCTAGGTAGATATCATTTGCCTTTTTTCTGCATATCTATGCTAAGTGTATTCCCTTTGCATGCATGTGACTTTGCAGTGTGTTTCATTATTATTCGGGCCCCAGTGACTTATGAAAAATATTTAATGGCGTGATGGTCACCCAATGGGTTTCACACATTTTATATTCTTTTCCAATTCTAATCCAGTTCAGGTTAAATCAATCACACTGCTTTCCCCATTGCCTGCTGACTTTAGAACAAGCTCTGGTCTATCCAGTGAAGACCGACTGGCCTTGTTGGGGCTTTGGTACAGTTTTTCAACCATTTCTGCTTTCACCTGTCCTGGAGTGGTCTAACCTCCAAAAAATTGGATGGTGACCCCGAGCATGATCTAAACTCTCCTACCCAAGCTGCCTCTTATTCCTTCTTGGGCATTTATGTTACTGTTGTTTGAAAATTTGTTAGGCCTGACTCAAGTACTGTCTTCTTCATGAGCTATTTCATGGGTCCATTAACATACAAAGTATGCCTCATTTAAACAATCACAAACTTCCTGTTTAATTAAGGCATTCCTTTGTCTTCCTGCTTCCATTGTGACAGGTACTCTGATTATCTTTCTCAGCATCTACTAAAGTGCCTCACACTTAAAAGGTATTTGCTGAATAAAGAATCGAGATGAATAACAGCTTTAGACTGAGCTCCTTGAAGTCTTTCTGCCTCTCGCAGCAGCAAGCTTGGTGACTGCATGGAAAATTCCAGTGTATTTGCTGAATTCAGAAGACCCTCCCAAAATATTTGTTAAACTAGGGAAAATTGCATTTACCCACTATAGTGTATAAAGCACTTTAGGTATGTTATTATTATGTTTCTTCAGACTTAATGCCTTAATGTTAACTTTTGTTTTTGTTTTCCATTTTCAGGTTGAGTTACAAAGGTATACAGAGAAGTGAGTGAAAGTTGCTCAGTCATGTCTGATTCCTTGTGACCCCACGGACTATATACTACAGTCCATGAAATTCTCCAGGCCAGAATACTGGAGTGGGTAGCCATTCCCTTCTCCAGGAGTTCTTCCCAACCCAGGGATTGAACCCAGGTCTCCTGCATTGCAGGCAGATTCTTTACCAGTTTAGCTACCAGGGAAGCGGAGAAGTAGAGAAGTAGTAAATATTGATACTGGCCTTTGAACAGAACTGCTGACCTTCTGCTGTTTGCAAACAATAGATGCCTGAGTAAGCTGTCCAGGGAATCTGCATTTCAAAGGGCCAAAGAGGAAGGAACTAGCTGGAGTCATTCTCACTGGTCTGTGGGTTCCCGAGCTGGGGAACTGGGATCACACTCCACATTCTCATAGCCAGGATACACAGGTTTGCTTAAAGGTCATTATCTGCACACAGGGTGACATTCTCCCATCCCACTGCTGGAACTATGAGATGGGTAATTTTAGAAGTTATTTTGCCACTCTAGGCTCTTAGAATGGACCCATGGTTTACCCTCCATATTTAGAGTAGGCTCCTTCCTCCCTCCCTCCTTCTCTTCTTCCTTCCTTCCTTTCTTTTTTCTGGTTATAAACACCAGGAAGTGAGGAATGGATGACCCAGAAGGAATTTTAGTATCATGCCACCACCCAAGTCCCCTACCCCTAAACTCTTACCTTTCTGACCTAAACATCTAAGATCAGAGTAGACTCCATTCAACTGACCTGGAGCTCAGTGCCCTAAGTCCCAACTTGACAATTACTTTGGGATTAAAAATAAGAAAAAGTACCCTAATCATCAGAATTGGATGATCATTCCTATAGACAATGGACTTTGAAGGATCAGAGATGTCTAAGTTGTAAGATTTGCAAATGAATCATCCACTAGAAAGCAATGCATCCAGCTTAATATAACACCTTCCTTACTTCCTAAAGTTTAAGTTTTTTCTTGAAAAATTTTAAGGATTTTCAATAATTTTCTAAGGCTTTCTGTAAGAATTTCAATTATGCCCCAAGCTATATATATTATGCTAACTATAAGTATGAAAGTTTCCTTGCCTTCAAAATTAACTACATCTTTCTTCTTTACTGTTAAATAGCTTTATAAAATTTCAATTATATAAACAATATATGCTCAGTGCTAAACAGTCACAAAATATAGAATATAATAAAAGAGAAAAGATGATTCTAATCTTCTCACTTTCCGGTATATCTTTCCAAGCACAGATTGGATGTGGATATTTCTAAGCACAGATAGGTAGATTGTCCCTATTCCTTATACTTATGTAAGCATAGGTAAGTAGAACAGAGAGGAAGAACATTTTGGAATGCTAATCATTTTGAACTGCTTCTGGATCATATACAGGCTTTGATCCTCAGTTTGGCCAATCATTTTATGGAAAATGGTTCAACATCTGAAACAGCATACACTGCCATTAAATTTTTAGAAGGCATATTTAGAAGGCTATTTAGATGGCTTATTTTCTCTTCTTCTATGAGACAACTTGCTATCACCTACTCCCTGGTGGCTCAGTGGTAAAGAACTTGCTTGCCAATACGGGAGACATAAGAGACACAGGTTTGATCCCTGGGTCAGGGAGATCCCCTGGAGAAGGAACTGACAACCCATTCCAGTATTCTTGCCTGGAGAATCCATGGACAGAGAAGCCTGGTCTGCTACAGTCCATGGGGTTGCAAAGAGCCGAACATGACTGAAGTGACTTGGCACAATTAACAAATGAACATCCACCCTGTCCAACTCAAAAAAAAAATAAAAACAACTTAAAAAATTTGTTTTAAGTATCTCATTGAGCCCAATGACACAACTAGAATTGAGGTGAGGCACAGTGGTTGAGCAGAATCCAGATGGACCCTTCTAGGAATCCATCTTTTAGGGCAGGTTAATGACAGTCAAAACTCCACCTCCCAAATACTGTGTCAATACATAACGTACTCTATACATGCTCCCTGGAAATGGGGTAGAATCTTCTCCTTGGAAGGAATCTTTTAGATAACTCCTATAGACTTTCAACAAAATCTCATCTAAACCATAAACAGAAAAACCTACAGAAAAATCAATTTCATATGTGAAGGCATCATGTCCCCACTATATTCATGATGTCTGTCACTGGTATTTACTGTTAGCCCATCAATAGGTGGTTTGGTAAGTCTCATATTTCAATTTTCCCTGCAATATAAATGTTGTCACAGCTTTTTTTTTTTAAATGTTTATTTATTTGGCTGCTCTGGGTCTTAGTTGTAGCATGTGGGATCTTGATCTTCATTGACACATGTGAACTCTTAGTTGGGGCATATGGGATCTAGTTCCCCAGTCACGGATCGAACCCAGGCCACCTGCATTGGGAGCGCAGCATTTTAGCCACTGGACCACCGGGGAAGTCCTTGTCACAGTTAATTTTTGCTATTAGAATATTCTCTATGAGCTGTGTACTATAAAAACTGACCAAACATTCCAGATGTCCATTTGATACATAGTGACTGATATTGGGAGGACTCTGTCAGCCTGGGGCTAAACAAACATGTACCTTTTCTAAAGGTTAACATGCTTTCTCTATAACCTCGATGAACTGGAATCTTGCCCAAATGCATGTGTGATCCTGCCTCCATACGACTGGTGACCAGGTATACGGATGGAACTTGAGTCTCTCTCTTCAATGCAAAGTAGAGAGACTTTAATTAATTTACTCTCCGAGTGACTACAGTTCATTTCCATTCTAGCCCTTTAGAATCTATTTCCCACACAGCTACCATGTACTTCCTGCACTCAGAACTCTCCACCAGCCTCTTCCTCTCACTTGGAATAAAGTAAGAGACAAAGCCTTGTAGAGAACTCATGGTCCTACGCTTTCTGCTCTGACTCACCTCAGTGACCCTGTTTCCTATTGTGTGTTTCCATTTGCTCGCTGAGATCACGTCTTGGAACCCCACCCCGCCACCCCCACCCTGCTGTTTCTAGAATGTGCCAAGCACATCTCCCCACGGTGCCCCCCCCCCCCCCAGGACCTTCCTGCTGGTTGGAGCACTGTCCCTGGTGCCCTTTCCCTGGCACTTTCTCTGTGCCCTGGTCCTCTTGGGCTGCATGGGGCTGACCTCCACGAGTCATTTCACCAAGCTCCCTTGTTCCATGGGAGGCAGGAGCAGGAAGGGGCAGGGAGAATTAGTCTCCTCCATCCCTTCCTGCTGGGGGTTTGGCAGCGGCTGTGTTCCTTCCCGCTAGTCCCCACTGCTGACATGCAGCTCCTCTCCCTCTGCTATCGCTCTGCCCTTCAGGACGATGGGTGGAACCGATTCCTGCTGCAGCTAGTCCCTGGGTCCTCATCACCCCCTGCCCTTAATCCTATCCATATCTCTGTAGACTGCATCTTTACTTAACCTGGTCAATTACTCCTTGTGCCACCTATTTCTTGTCATAGGTTACCTCCCGGATGAAGCCTTTCATAAGAACCTCTTTAAAACAAAAATTCTCTCACTTCTTTCTCACACTTTATCTCCGTGGCACCTGATATATATTAATTTTTAAAAATTGTGTGCCGTGTTCTATAGATTGTAAGCTCAAAGGATGTCGTCTTTCATTTCCTGATGTGTCTACAGCTCCTACTACAGAGTCCAGCTTGCTCAAAATATGTGCTTAGTAAATTTGTTTCCTAATTCTAGGAAATTATATTTGGGGTTTCTTTCTCCTTACAAGATTTTTTTTTTCTCCTTACAAGGTTTTTAAATGGTAAAGGCAGTGACTTTAATATCAACATTAAACTACTCTGATCTGGACAGTAGAATTTAAGGGGAGGGTGGAATATAAAAATCACTGGAAATCTACTGTTCCTAGGTTAAGCTTATAGTAAAAATAATTAGTACATCCTTGACCTGAGGAAGAACTTGAAGACACTTAAAAATACTACTTGCATGACATATCTGAGTGCATATGGTAGAATTAGGAAGTGATGAATTAGGCAATGCTGTGTTATCTTTTAAAACTACTTCAATTTAGTTGATGAGTCCAAATGGGACTATAGCAACAACAGTACAATACCAGAAGAGAAGTGTAAATTAAGTGGAGAAAACTGAGAATAAGATGGCTAAGATTAAGCTTGCATTCTCTGCACAGATGATACATTTTAGTATTCTCTGCACAGATGATAAATTTTAGCATTTCCAAAATTCTACTAATTGTGTAGGTTACCTTGCTGAGGTAAATCATTATCAAAGCAATTTTATTTTATCTTAAATGTCATCACCAAATTCATCATCAGAAATTAATTAAGAAATCCTTGATCGTCTGGATTTGTTTATAGTATACAGAGTTCACATACTGAAAGATGAAGCTAGTAAACCAAACTTCTTGTTGGAGTCTCCTGTTAATTTCTATTTTCAGATCATCTTTAGAGGATACCAAGTTTGAGTTCAGGCTTCCCTGGTGGCTCAGCAGTAAAGAATCCGCCTGTAAGGCAGGAGCCGCAGGAATATGAGGGTTCGATCGCTGGGTTGGGAAGATCCCCTGGAGGAGGGCATGGTAGCCCACTCCAGTATTCCTGCCTGGAGAATGCCCTAGACAGAGGAGCCTGGCGGGCTACAGTCCCATGGGGTGACAAAGATTCGGACACCTAAAGTGACTTAACATGCACACACACAAAGTTGGGTTCTGCCAATGCTATACTCTTTACTTGGAAAGAGAAGAGAGCATGAAGTTGTTATTCCCAAGAATTTCTGTCCCTTATAAAGTTGGCACTATGAGAAAAATACCTCAGGTTAGGAACAGTCCACCGCCTCCCACCTCACTTCTTAAATTGGCCTGGGTTATGTCACCTGGCTGATTTTTTGTTTGTTTGTTGTTTGATTTCACAAGTCTTTGCCTTGGTTTTTATTTCAGGGTGTCTGCTGAATAATCACATGTTTGTGGAAGGAAAGAACATATGGATCTCGGAGATAGAAACGCTCCAAGCACAGAGCCCACACCTGCAGACACTCAAAGTGCTTGATGTAATGCACTGATGCTCAGCCTTGGTTGCATGCTGAAATCCCCTGGGGAGTTTTAAAACAGCACTGAGGCCTGGATTCAACCTCCCGAGATGATGATTTCATTAGCATAGAGTACATCGTGGGCACTGGAGGTTTTCAAAGCTCCTGTGTGTTCTAACTTGGGAGAGAGTTGGAGGACCACTGATTTAGGGAAACTGAATGCCACTGGCGTATCATTAATGCAAGTTTCAGGTGATTCTAGTCATATGTAACTTCTACTGCTTTAACTCTAAAAACACTGTAGGTATGCCTGCATTCTCTTAGTTTGGTTCATTAGGAAAAAAAAATCTCTGTTGCTCATTGTTTTTCCGATACATGAGATTTGCTTTTCAGTGAAGAAGCTCATCAGAAGTCATGTGTAAGCCTCTTGATGAATCACACAAGGAGGAATCTTATTTTTATCCTGGGTAGGGCTGTTTGGGGGTACATCCAGAAGGAAGGATGCTACTCCTCGAAGAGAAGAAGAAACTCTTGGCTTGTTAACTTTCAACCACTGAAACCCAAAGTGGAGTATTTACATTGGCTTAGAGCCAGCTGTTGGTAAATTTCACAGTGCCTAATATCATTATTATCTTTAGGAGAGTAGTAATGGCCCTTTCCCTTACTTTTCTGCTTGTATGACCCACTGGATTTGTCATGACTATTCAAGATGTAGAAAGGCCAGTTCAAGTGCTCTCACAGACATTTACGAAGTCTAAAACGGGGCAAGGAGCTTTAGTACTACCTGAATACTCCTGTAGGCTTTAAGAAGGTAAGGACGAGATTTGCGATTTTTCATGAAATGTGCTCACAGGTGGGAGAATGGGCACTGGGAGTAAGGTACAGAAGGTTGTCTTGGACTTCATCTCCTGATGAGAATTACTCTAAACCCGACCAAGCAGTTCCCTTAAGAACTTGATAGCTTTAACAGTCTAAATGCCCACCGACAGAGGAGTGGATAAAGAAGATGTGGTACGTACATACAATGGAGTATTACTCAGCCACAAAAAAAGCCATTCTAGAAGCCATTGGTATTAGCATTTTAGGGGGAATTTACAGAGTGAGGGTCACAAGAACCACTTCATCAGATAAATTAAGAGCTCTGAAGTTCCTGGATGACAATGCAAGACAACTGAGTTTCAGTGACTAGGAATGCACTTTACGAAATCAAAATTAGCCTCACAGGTTGCCCAGCCATGGGATTCTGGGATTCTGACCGAGGTAAAGAAATCAGGGACCTCTAAAGCCTGTGGCACTGTTATGACATCAAACCCAAAGAGACTCAGTTCTCGAGCTGGTTGCAAGGGCAGGTGGACGGCAGAACATGGCAGCCACTGGAGGACAAGGAATCCCAGAATAAGTGTAGGTGGAGTTTTAACACTGGCATTTCCTCCTCTCTCCATTGAAAAAGCACCTATGTATTTAAAATAGTTTCACGGATACTAACACATAGTCACTCCTCTTGAGTTTACCAAAATAACCATGTGCAGTACTTTCCAATTCCCATAAAAGGGCTATTTTAATGCATGGAGCCGTCATGGGTGGCAGTTAATACCACACTGTGTGTTTAGTAAGGTACTTACTAGCTCACTATCTTCAGGGACAACCCTAAACAAAGTCTAGAAGTGCATATGGTCAATATTTATATTTGCTGGACACACTGGGATGGTCCGGAGCCATTTCCAGCAGCTGTGCAAATGGTGGACGCTGAGGTCCTTTCTCAGACTTAAATCTCCATTTAGCAATTCCCGCCTATGTCCAAACACTGCAAATATTTTCACTTTTGATATAGAAGAGAATCCAGTTTGGGATTTAAATGTCAAGCCAAGAGGGATCACATATTCTTCTGCCTTCTCTCTTCTTTTCAGTGACAATGCACACGGCCTGACTCCCCCTTAAGAAATTCCCAGAGCTTGCTCCTTTGTGCTGTCATAAACACAAAGGGTGAAACATTGGCTGGAAATGTAAACTTGGATCAAACTTCCAAAACACAACAGAACAATTGGTGGTCTTGTCGGGTCCAGTCCTTTCATTGGACAAAACCATAGCCTTGACTAGGCTGTACTGTTTATAAGGCTCATCCCCACATATAAACGATTTTTTAAAATTATGGGAGACCCACGTTTATAAACGCAATGGGTCTGTTTAGAAAAAGCAATTCATCTGTCTCTTGAATGGTTAAGCTTTTTCTCTTTCCTCTTTCCAGTTCCAAAGCAAAACAAAGCACGGTTTTGCTTTTTAATTGAACAATAAACTTGTTCCAGGCAGAAAAATCTTCACGCCACTTTCAGCCATTGTGGGGAGAGTGTAACTCTTAGGTCAGCCATGTTGCTTTGTGAGCCACGACTCTTGAAAAATATGCGCCTCTGAGACTTTGGGCCACACAGACACGTGTACATGCATGCACATGGGCAGACTCACGCACAGCTTCCAAAGTTTTATCAGATTTTATTAGAAAAGGACTTTCCCCTTGGCTCCATGTATGCTATTTGTACCCTGCTAATTAAGGAAGTGGAAGCTCCTTGCTTTACGGGGTGAGAAGCCGTACTGGCAGGATGGTCATCCATAAACCAGCATAATAAGGGGGAATGTAGGGACAACTGAAATGAGCCTCTGTTTAAAGACAAAATATGACTTGGGATGTGTACTAAGTCATATCTATTGGGATTTCTGTTTGGTGAAAAAAGATAATAGCGTATGTCAGAGAAAGTAAATGCCTTTTGGAGACAAGAGTACTTTAGGCAACAGCTCATAACTTGAAACATCCCTCTGCCCAGTTTTATGGCCATAGTGAGAAAGGCACAAGGGAAATATACAAGGCCACCCACTGGGACATGGATCCTCTTCCTTGGTGTGTTCTCATTGGAAAAATATGTATGCCCACATGCATATGTTCACATAGGATCACATGTAGCTCAGGATTATTTCCTGATAGTTCTTTCAACTGATTAGTAGAATCAGAAACAGGGACACAATATCCAGGTTGTATTTAGTACAGACTACTCCAGCCTGAGTTCGAGTCCCTCCTCCCTTCTTCTTGCTCTCTTTTTGTAATTTTCTTAACTCACATTTTAAACAAGAAAATATTTAAAAAGTAAGATTAAATGATAATAGAGATTGCTAACTTGCCCAGTTTGGGCTATACATACAGTCATAGAAATTGCCTCAGGTTCTAGAAAGACAATGACTTGTAAGTTTTTAATATTTTGAAGGAAAGTCATGATGAGAACTTAACCATTTCTTTGATCTTCTTCTTCCTCTCATTTTACTGGGCTTCCCAGATGGCACCAGTGGTACAGAACCCACCTGCCTACGCAGGAGACATAAGAGACATGGGCTCTATCCCTGGGTGGGGAAGATCCCCTGGAGGAGGGCATGACAACCCACTCCAGTATTCTTGCCTGAAGAATCCCCTGGACAGAGGAGCCTGGGGGGCTACAGTCAATACAGATTATTCCAGCCTGAGTTTGATTCCTTTCTCCCTTCTTCTTGCTCTCTTTTTGTAATTTACTTAACACACATTTTAAATAAGAAAAATGTCATTTAAAAAAGGAAAACTAAATGATAGTAGGGATTGCTAAGTTGCCCAGTTCGGGCTATATATACAGTCATAGAAACTGAATCAGGTCCTAGAAAGACAATGACTTGTAAGTCTTTAATATTTTGGAGTAAAGTCATGGTGGGAAGGTAATCATTTTGGAGTAAAGTCATGGTGGGAGCATAATCATTTCTATGATCTTCTCCTTTCATTTTACCAGCACTGACGTGGAAACCCATCATTGCTTGTGGTAGGTGCTTTCTGACATGGATCTCAAAGAGCTTCCTTGCTGGTATTTACTTCTGTGTGTCATCACCTCCCCTTGAATGTGGACCGGACCAAGTTAACAGGCTTCTAAAAATAAAATTTGAAAAAAGT
Source organism: Cervus canadensis (assembly GCF_019320065.1). Taxonomy (NCBI): domain Eukaryota; kingdom Metazoa; phylum Chordata; class Mammalia; order Artiodactyla; family Cervidae; genus Cervus; species Cervus canadensis. The sequence continues at coordinate 53,931,725 of NC_057401.1, forward strand.
GATGAGACTTCACTTCTGAAATCAGGCGATAAAGGACTGTGACTTTCCTGTAACTTGTCTTCTCTCTCACCCTCTCTCTTGCTCATTCTGATGAAGCCAGATGTCCTGTGTGAGCCCCCTCTCCCCCAAGGAGAGGTCCAGGTGGCAAGAAAAAAAATGGAGGCATCTAGCTAGCAGCTGGTGAGGAACTGCAGCCCTCAGTTCAGCAAATTGCTGGGAACTAAATCCTGCCAACAACCATGTGAGGGAATGTGGAGTGTGGTGCTTCCTGAGCAAGTTTTTTGAGTTGTAGCTGACACTCAATAGCAATTTACCTGTCCCTATGATGGGTCATAGGGCATAGTTAGACTGTGTTGGATTCCTGACCCATAAACTCTGTGTAATAATAAATGCTATAGTTCTTAACCAACAAATCTGGGGTAATTTGTTACTCAGCAGTAGGTAGCCAGTACACCATTCTAAAAACATTCTCCATCATTCACTGGTAGACTCTGAATATTTTTCAAAATGGTAAGCACACACATACACAGCTTATAAAAAGTTCTCTTCCACTTTTTTGGGGTGGGAGATTGTTTTATCCCACCATTGAGTCCCACCATTCTTTCCTTTCTAAAAGAATCTGGTGGTTCACTGTAATTCAAATAGTAAAAAATGTTCCCAATAAAATAAGACTGTTTGTACCAACTTAATTCTTTACTCAGAAAACTGTCTTTTCTTCACAACATCTAGTATTTGATATTTTAAATTATCTACACTGAATTCATTTGTAGATAAATTGTGTTTTTCCCTGTTAGTCCAGGTTTATTTGTTCATTTCACCATCAAAATAATAGATAATCAAATAAATGCAGTTTGTTGGCTGAGTGATTACCACCTTCTATTTTCATAAAAAATTGATTCTATCAGCATTTATTAGGTAGTTGTGTGTGTGTGCTCAGTCGTGTCTGACTCTTTGTGACCCCATGGGCTGTAGTCCACCAGACTCCTCTGCCCATGAAATTTTCCAGGCAAGAATATTAGACTGGGTTGCCATTTCTGTCTCCATATTAGGTAGTTAACTATGTTCAAATCTGTATTATACATTTTGGCTGACAATTTATTTATAAACAAATTATCTGTACTTGAAATAGTTTCTCAGAAAAAGGTGGATCTAAGGAAGGTCCCAGCTACATATTCTGGTCTTCCACCAGCACTGAAGTATCATTGATATTCAGGGAAGCTGAATGACCAGCAGAAGTGGTAATTTGCAGCACTGATCTAAGACTTAAGGGAAGAGACATAAGACCACATCTTGGAACTTGCTGCCAAAATCTTTCCAACAAAAAGGATGTCTTTCTCACCACCTGTAAAGTAGTAAGTGAGTTCACAATGTCCAAATAAGGGCTATAAAACCCATTTCTTACAGCACTCAAAATTGTTACGCATACAACTTGTGATGAGAAACCAACATGTGGGAAACCTTTTTTGGTGAATAATAAGTTTTCTACACATGGGTTTAGGAACTGTTGAGTATCTCATGATGTGTTTTCAAGGAGAGTGGGGTTAACTGGTAGGGCTTTTTCTTCTGGGAAAAAACAAAGAAAAAAAAAAAGAAAAGAAAACAATGAAATGAAAACAATTGAAGCCTTAAAACTGCCCTGTCAGGGATAAAAGTGCTTGGGAGTGTGTATTCCTCTGAATTTCCTGCCCTGTCACAATGTTCTCAGTCAGCATCTGTACCCAGACAGTTATTATGTCTTACATGAAAATGTAGATAAAAGTTTCCTCATATTTCCTTTCTTATGGCAAATATTTGTGCTCTTTTATACCCTAACATGTGAATGATAAATATGGAAAAGGTAGTTTTAATCATGCTGAAGAATTTTTCAAGTGTTGTGAGTTGGCGGCCATCTTGAAAGATGAGATAATTTATGATAACATGTCTGAGACTAAGAGAGAGCAACTAGACCTTATTTTATTGATTTTTTAAAATGGTGGGCTGACATATAAGAAAATATCCTTAGTTGGTAACACATATTTTAATAAACACACTATATCATTTTTTCAATAGAATTTTGGAAGTTGGAGCTCTGATCTGGTTCAGCACTGCTGTGCCTGATGAGTCCTCACTTGGGTTGTTTCTACTTGGCAAACTCAGGAGTTTCACCTCAGCTCAGCCTTAGGGTTGGACCAAGGAGAAGGAACTAGCACTGTGCTCACAGAGCAAGCTTTTCTTCTAAGGGGAATCTACTGAGAAGAGACCATGTTACTGCATTAAAGGTCATTTGACTTCATGGTTAATATCCTCTTCCTCAGAGCATTAATGTATTTCCAATTTTGCATGGTGACTTTTGCTGGCTCTGAAATGTGGGTTTTATAGCATCTCGGCTATTATGAAGAGGCGGGGAGCTGGTTTCCTTCCTGGTGATAGAGAACAGACATTTCATGTCCTGAGACAAGTCATACGCACAGAGAAAGCTCTGCACTCTGATATTAGCCTGGATCAGGTCCTATGAGAGCACCTTGTGTGACTTCCAGCGCTGACCCTTTGAGCAATGGGATCCTTGTCTCTGATTGGTCACTGAGGCCAGAAGCACTAGATGATGTGGACTGAGAGCTTCCTGTTAGTATTTTTTGGGATGTATTGGCAGTTCTGCTTTCTAGATGATGTTGCAAAACATGGACATCCCAGGGATTTGAGTCTCAGCAAAGAGTTACTCGTTATCTGGCAGAGAATGATTCACTGTTACTGCTGAGAAGTGCACGGATTTAAAAAATGAACTTGCTCAAATCTGGAAACAATACCAACAAATCCAGCAAAACAATGAAATCATCTATCTCGGGAGCTGTTGTTTTTTAAAAAATGGCTTTCAGCTTACTCAGAAGAAGAGTGAATCTGGCCAAAGAATCTGTGCTTTAAAGGCAAGTTCCGACTGTAAAGAATTTTATTAAGTTCCCTCCTGGCTGTCCTTATGTCGAGGCTTCCATGTAAGAAGGTAGTGTGGTTTGGTGGGTAAGAGTGAAATTTCTGGGAACAAACTGCTTGGGAAAGTTAATCTCTCTAGTGATTAGTTTTCTCATCTGCAGAATGGGGATAGAAATAGTACCAGTCTCGTAGGGTGGGAAAGCCTGGATGAACATATAGTAGAGATAGGCAGAATGATATGATAATTATTCAATCTATGACTTTTTATTATTAAATGAAAATATAAAACTATTCTTGGCCTTCATGATTCAGAATTGATTTTACTAAGCTTATGTTACAAACCAGATTATTTACTTGGTAAGGTGTAGTACTTTTCAAACTTCCTATGTTAAGCTACCAGCTTTTTGTTTTCAATTATCTTTGACCAATCAGTTCAGTTCAGTTCAGTTGCTCAGTCATGTCCAACTCTTTGTGACCCCATGGACCACAGCACTCCAGGCCTCTCTGTCCATCACCAACTCCTAGAGTTTTCTCAAACTCATGCCCATTGAGTCGGTGATGCCATCCAACCATCTCATCCTCTGTCATCCTCTTCTCCTGCCTTCAATCTTTCCCAGCATCAGGGTCTTTTCAAATGAGTCGGCTCTTCGAATCAGGTGGCCAAAGTATTGGAGTTTCAGCTTCAGCAATAGTCCTTCCAATGAATATGCAGAACTGATTTCCTTTAGGATGGACTAGTTGGATCTGCTTATAGTCCAAGGGACTCTCAAGAGTCTTCTCCAACACCATAGTTCAAAAACATCAATTCTTCGGTGCTCAGCTTTCTTTATGGTCCAACTCTCATATCCATACATGACTACTGGAAAAAACCATAGCCTTGACTAGATGGACTTTTGTTGGCAAAGCAAAATTAATAAAAATAAAGTTCTAGAAACATGAAGTGAAAGTGGGATAAGGATATACAACAACTAAGCCTAAACTGCTGTATAAAATGTTTCTGAACGCTTCCTTTCATTTCTGTTTGTCTCCTTGCCGTCTGGTCACACAATTCGCAGATGGGCACATGTCTGCAGACTCCATCTGGAACAACATGGCTGCAAAGGACAGTGCAGTGCCTTTTAGTTAGGACTGTTGCACACTGGCATCATTTCTGGGCGGGCAGGATTTGCCTCTTCCTGAAGTGGGATCCCCTCCTCCCTGCTCCCCCTCCCCCCACCAATAACAACAGACACTGAAAAAAAAAACAACAAAAAAACCCTAGGGCCTGCCCATGGGCCTTGACTTGACCATCAGATACACTGATACATTGACTCGGAATGGAAGCTAGATATGAGTAGAAGCAGAGTCATTCTAATAAGCAGTGGAGACACCAACAGTAACCAGGATTCTAGAAGCTGCCTGGGAGGTGTCTGTGGTGGAAGGGGTCTGTGGGCTCGGTCTTTCACCAGGCCAGTACTCTGCCACCTTGGAGGGGAGCTCCTGGGCCTCACTTTGAGGTCCTCCTGGAGAGTTAACCTACTTAATATTCTTTTAAGGAGTTCTTCCTTAGCTGGTAGATTTGCACTGCTTGAAATTAAGGACCATTAGTAATAGATATGGATTTAAAAGATATAGTCAAGGAGAACTATCCTGCTGTTTGAAATCTCATCAACTCTGGCCAGCCTATGGCTGTTTACAAACCCTTTGGTATTCCTGTGTATATTTATCCCATTACAGACCCAGATCTACTTGTTTTTTATCCATTTCCCTACAATACCATGGTACGTGTAGAGACACTTCAGTTGAGTTCAAAATCATGCTGAAAGTGAATGAACAGTTTATACTACATTCTGATAAATTTAAGTCACACAAGCCAGTAGGTAGGACATAAATCACAATTATGAAGGAACTGGTCCCCCTCATTGTCCTTTTTTATATTGAGAGAAATTTATCCTGGGAATTCATGACTCTGTGGTCTTAAGCAAGAATTTAGTCCCACAAAGCTGATTCCCCATGTAGGAGGCTGCTCTGGTGAAAACTTCCATGTAGGAGGCTGCTCTGGTGAAAACTTCCTGCCATATAATGGGTGACAGAGGCAGTTTTCTGCTCAGCAGACAAAGAAAGGTGCACAGTGGTGGGAGTTCCCCCAGGACATGGGCCCACCCCCTTGTGCCATGGTGCATCCAGGGGCTGTGCAGGTGTCTTTCAGGAAAGCATTAGATTTAGAAAATAAGAGATTGGGCTTGAGGTTTTCTGTCACCTTCCAAACTCTGAGAATCTGCTTGCTGTCCTTCAAGTTTTCTTCTGGCCATCATAATATAATCTGGGCTTCCTGTTTTGTTAGCTAGCACATTTTATGTCAAAAGGCAAATATTGCATGATACCATTTATATCTAATAAAAAAGATACAAATGAACTTATTTAAAAAAACAGAAATAGATCCACAGATATAGAAAACAAATTTATGGTAACCAAAATTGAAGGGGGAGAAGGGATAAATTAGGAGTTTGGGATTAACATAGATACAGTACTATATACAAAACAGATAATTAACAGTGACCTACTGTATAGCACAGGGAACTATACACAATATCTTGTAATAACCTATAATTGAAAAGAATGTAATTATATATATATATATAAAACAGAGTCACTTTCCTGTATACTCGAAACTAACAAAGCATTGTAAATCAACTATACTTCAAATAATTTTAAAAAAAGTAATGGGAAAAATAAATAGAATAATAAAAACTAAAAAAGAAATTCAAAAAATATTTCCTCATATAGGATTGCTGCAAGGAGGTAAAAGAATTAAAACCCCCACAGTACCAGAAATTACAATTCGGGAAGATAGGGCTTTGCTGGTTATAAAGGTTCCCTGTCATGATGCAAATAATCATTGAGGAAGGAAACAATGAAATCATCACCTGCTACTGGTGAATCATCAGCTATCCGCGTGCCTACTCGCAGCGGTCTGAACTGCCAGATAGCTGACAGCAAGTTTGTTTGGGAATGAGAGAGTTCAGCGCCACAGTTCTTGACCTTGGCTGCATATTAAAACCACCCAAGGAGCTGGAAAAATCCCTGTCTGGTCTCACTTCCAGAGGCTGATACTCCACAGAGTCTTCAGTAGATAAGAACTGAAATTTGCAAACCCCACCAATTTCTACACATGATCCTCAAGGAAGAAAACTTACTTTACCTACGAAAATAGGAACCTATTATCCTATGTCCATTTCTGAAACTTTCTGTTTTGTAGTTAAACATATTTTTAGTCTAAATTCCACTTACTTTTGATAAATGGGATCTTTGATTTCAGTTTCCTTAAAATAAATAATTGCAAAATCAAATTCAGGTAACACTTGTTGGAAAGCATCTTTATGCAATGTACCATGCTATGCCAGAAGTAAACTCATGTGTTAGTGTGGGACACAGCATTCCATCCACAGGAGAGAGTTAATAAGTAGTTCAGGAATCGATAAAAGAAAGGTAGAGAGAACACTGAAAACCTACATTCATTTGGTGAACTTTCATGTCAAAGAGCAGAGATTTTAAGTATTTAATATCTCTGTGCATTTGCTTCTCTAGAGATCAGTTCAACTTGCTCTGCACAGTCACTCAGCTGTGTCCAACTCTACGTCACCCCATGGGTTGTAGCCTGCCAGGCTGCTCTGTCTGTGGAATCTTCCAGGCAAGAATGCTGGAATGGGTTGCCATTTCCTACTTCAGTTCAACCTCTTAGCTAACTGCATATTTCAATTACCTTTTACCTTCAGTTCACAAAGGCCAGTTGGCTTGTCTCTGATCAGAGTTAGTTAGTTAGTTAGTTAGCTCAGTCGCTCAGTTGTGTCTGACTCTTTATGACCCTATGAATCGAAGCACGCCAGGCCTCCCTGTCTATCACAAACTCCCGGAGTTCACTCAAACTCCTGCCCATCGAGTCGGTGATGCCATCCAGCCATCTCATCCTCTGTCGTCCCCTTCTCCTCCTGCCCCCAATCCCTCCCAGCATCAGGGTCTTTTCCAATGAATCAACTCTTTGCATGAGGTGGCCAAAGTATTGGAGTTTCAGCTTCAGCATCAGTCCCTCCAATGAACACCCAGGACCTATCTCCTTCAGGATGGACTGGTTGGATCTCCCTGCAGTCCAAGGGACTCTCAAGAGTTGGTCAGTTAGTACCAAAGCCAAGCCCACTCTCCCACTCCCCAAATTACAGTTTGCCATTGAAGGGCTTCCCTGGTGGCTCAGCTGGTAATGAATCTGCCTGCAATGCAGGAGAGCTGGGTTCAATTCCTGGGTTGGGAAGATCCCCAGGAGAAGGGATAGGTTACCCACTCCAGTATTCTTGGACTTCCCTGGTGGCCCAGCTGGTAAAGTATCCACCTGCAGTGCAGGAGACCTGGGTTCGATTCAGGTTGGGAAGATCCTCTGGAGAAGGGAACGGCTCCCCACTGCAATATCTGGCCTGGAGAATTCCTGGGTTGCAAAGAGTTGGACACAACAGAGCGACTTTCACTTTCTTTTCACTTTCACTCCTACTGAAAAGCTGCCATTGGATTCACTTGACACCTGCAGCTCTTAACATTTGTAGTGGTTTCTCTTTAGTAACATGCAAACATTTCACCAAGTATACAACAGGTTCCCTACTTATTTCAAGATAATATTTTAGTTATGAAAAAAACACAGCCCATGTAAGGATCTGAATGGGAGACTTTAGCTCAGTCACTTTACATAGTCCCTACTGACTTAATTATATGATATTCAAAGACAAGTTTGACTTATAGGAACAGAAACAGTGAGATTAATTACCCTGGTGTTGGTTGTTAATTTATGTGAAGGGTTCATTTAATCATATTTAAAGTCATAGAGATTAAAGAGATGCAATTAGCAAAATATGAACTATCTATCTTTGTCATTCTAATTCCTTGCAGTTTGGATCTGTGCACTTGGCAAGGTAAATAACACTGAATAATGAAATAATTTCAAATATTACTTGGAGCCATCTCTCAGTAGGTAGCAAAAGACAGATGCTGTAATAGAGGAAATTAACAAGCCAGACAGGAAAATATAGTGATTACATTAATTTCTAGTCTACTATTATTTCTGCATTGCTGAGCTCATCTGCAGTGTTAATTTTTCCCTTTAAAATAATTTGTAATTCTTTCTAGACTCCTGCTGGTCTAACCACAAGACTGCTGAAGAAATTTCTGGTTTTCTTTCCTTTTTTTTTTTTAAACATCTCTGCAAAAAAGAAGTGTTACCCTTACAACTAGTTAGCTCTCTAAAGGACTATCACTCTTGCCCTGCTGTTGCTGTTCATATTTAAAGGTTCATTCTGTTTCATGTCTCCTCACACAGTTTCCTTCATGACCTTTGAGTTTTGCCAGGCTTTCAAGCCTGCTCTTTAAAAGGCACTGGGTTTCGGCCTCATGTGAGTAGCTTGATTCCATGGATGCAGACCAGATCACAGCCCATAAGTTCCCAAAAGTGCTTGACCATGAGGAAAATGTGAGTGTGAAAGGGCCATGCAAATTCTTTAGCTGTCTTGGCAGACAGCTCATAGAATACCCCACCCATAATGTCACTACATCTTTTTGGATAAAAGTCTGCACAGAAGGTCTGAGGAGCTTTCTAACAAATGATGGGGGGACTGAGGTCATCCACACAATACCTATAATGGAAGCTGTTTATGAATATGCCATAACTTCTGTTAATAAAATCCCTATACATGTTTCAATTAGCGATGTTAAACATCTTTTCATGTGCATTTTGGCTATCTCTATGTCTTCATAGTTTGAAAAGGTACATATACCCCAATATTGAGTGCAACACTATTTATTATAGCCAAGACATGTAAGCAACTTACATGTCCATCAACAGAGGAATGGATAAAGAGGTGGTACATATATACAATGGAATATTACTCAGTCATAAAAAAGAATGAAATAATGCCATTTGCAGCAACAAATGGATAGGCCTAGAGATTGTCATATGAAGTGAAGTAAGCCAGACAAAGAAAGACAAATATAATATCACTTATATGTGGAATCTAAAAAAAAGATACAAATGAACTTATATACAAAACAGAAATAAACCCACAGACATAGAAAACAAATTTATGGTTACCAAAGGGGAAAGGGGTGGGAGAGGAATAAATCAGGAGTTTGAGATTAAAATATACACACTACTATATATAAAATACATAAAATAGATAACCAACAAGGACCTACTATATAGCACAGGGAACTCTATTCAATATTTCAACTTATAAGGGTGAAAAGAATCTGAAAAAGAATGGATATACTATATGTATAACTGAATCATCTGCTGAACATCTGAAATGAACACAACATTGTAAATAAACTATACTTCAATAAAAATGTAGTTATGCTTAAATTTTTAAAAATCCTTTTAAGTATAGAAAATGAAGTGAAAGTTTCTTAATTGTGTCTAACTCATTGTGACCCCATGGACTATACAGTCCATGGAATTCTCCAGGCCAGAATATTGGAGTGGGTAGCCTTTCCCTTCTCCAGGGGATCTTCCCAACCCAGGGATCAAATCCAGGTCTCCCGCATGGCAGGCAGATTCTTTATCCAGTTGAGCCACTAGGGAAGCCTGAGAATACTGGAGTGGGTAACTTATCCCTTCTCCAGTGGATCTTCTTGACCCAGGAATCGAACCAGTGTTTCCTGCATTGCAGGTGGATTCTTTACCAACTGAGCTATCAGGGAAGCCCCATACAAGTATAGAACCACATCATAAACTCAAAGTGACATCCTTTCAAAAATGTCTATTTGGGTGCTTAGCCTAATGCCCACATATGGCTGCTTTCTTTCCAAATCTCCCTCCATGTTCCCCAGCAACTCTGCCTGAAGAGGGAAGATTCAACAACTGCATGGGGAAGTTTCAGCTCAGAATTTAACCTTCAACCATGAGAGCCTGGAAATATTCTTTAAATTATTTATAATTCACTCTCAGACCATGAGCTAGTTTCTAAGGCCTTAAGGAATTGTCTAAAGCTCAGACCACTTATTTCCTACAGAAAACCCCCTTTCTTCTGGTTGCCTTTATATCATACTACACAGTCTTCCGTCCACCCAAGGCACAGCCCATAGAGTCAATATGAGGGTGAGAAAGGAAAGAGAAGTTGGAGGGAAGCCAGGCTGAGTTCTTATGTCCCTCGTTAAATTTTGGGGGAGGTGAAATGTGCCACTCTTTAATATGTTCCTTAAAGCCAGTGGTGCGCCTATCGGCTTCCTCCCTTGGCAAAATGCCCTAGGCATGCTTGAGGCCTCTTGGCTGACCAGATCTTGGGCTCTACCAGGCCCCAATGTGAAAGCAGATCTCCACCAGAAACCAGGGGCATCTTTATTTTTTAAAAGCTTCCCAGGTGACTCTAGGGACTTTCCCAGGTGGCACAGTGGTAAAGAATCTGCCTGCCAATGTAGGAGATGCAGGAAGACCCAAGTTCAATCCCTGGGTTGGGAAAATTCCATGTAGAAGGAAATGGCAACCCACTCCAGTATTCTTGCCTGGAAAATCCAATGGACAGAGAAGCCTGGTGGGCTACAGTCCTTGAGGTTGCAAAGAGTTGGACACAACTAAGCACACACACAGACAGAGGTGATTTTAAGGTGAAGCTAAGACATGGGTTCTGAGCCCCCTGCTTCCTGTATTTACCCTTCTATAATCATCTCCTCTTAAGTATGGCAGGGATATAGTAATGGCCTTCTAGAGGTCAAATACAGGGAAAGTGATGGGATCACTTCCAAGGTCAGGTTATAAAAGTACGTGGCTTCTGTCTCATCACTCTCTCTTGCTTTTTAGGTTCGCCTGCTTTGATAAGTCCATGTGGCACACAGTGGCACAGTGGTAAAGAATACGCCTGCCAATGCAGGAGACACAAGAGATTCGGGTTCAATCCCTGGGTTGGGAAGATCCCCTGGAGAAGGAAATGGCAACCCACTCCAGTATTCTTGCCTGGAGAATCCCATGGACAGAGGAGCCTGGCAGGCTCTAGTCCCTGGGGTTGCAGAGAGTTGGACATGACTGAGCATGCACAGCACAGTGGCCACGTGGCATGAAGCTGAGGCTGGGCTTCAGCCAATAGCCATGGGGAAAGGAGACCCTCAGCCCAACAACCCGCAATGAACTGACTGTGGCCAACAGCCACCTACTTCTTCAGCTGAGCCCTTAGACGACTCCAGCCCCAGCTGACGCTCTGCAGCCTTGTGAGAGGCCCTTAAGCTTTGAGAACCCAGCCAATCTGTGCCTGGATGCCTGACCCAGAGACCGTGAAAGAATACATGTATTATTTTCTTTGCCATGTTTATTGAGGTATACTTGATAAGTAAAAATTGTATTTGTGTCTTAAACATGGTGTTCTCATATACATTTACATGGTGAAATGATTACCACAATTGAGCTAATTAACGCATCCATCCCCATGTGTGCAGTGAGAACACTCAAGAGGAAATCAATGTGTACACTGTTTTAAGTCACTCATTTTGGGATCATTTGTCACATGGCAACAGGTAAAATATACATAGTCAGTCTAGTGATAAATGTTATGGAAAATAAAGCACAAAATAGCACTAGAAAGTGATGGTGATGGAGGTGAAGGAAGAAGTTGAAATTTTGAGTAGTGTTACCAAGGAAAGCCTCTCCGAGAAGGTTCCATTGAGGAGGTGAGCAAGGGAGTCATGCAGATGCCTGCAGAGAGACCCTCCAGGCGGGGGGCGGCGGGGGGGGGAGGGGGTCACAGACATGCAGTGTAGCTTGTTGTTCAGTCACCAGGGAGGTCTGACTCTTTGTGACCCCATGGGCTGCAGCAAGGCAGGCACCTCTGTCCGTGGGATTTTCCAAGTAAGAATACTGGAGCAAGCTGATTTCCTACTCCAAGGAATGTTTCCAACCCAGGGATCCAACCTGCCTCTCTTGCATCTCCTGCATTGGCGAGCGGATTCTTTACCACTAGCGCCACCTAGGAAGACCATATGCCATAATATAATCATATATATATTTAGCATTAGAAACATGTTTCTAAACGTTCAAGTTAGGTATGGACAAAAACTGGCTCATTCTACCTCATTTCATATAAGTGATGAGCATTAGTCACTGATAAAATTAAAGTAATAAATAAAGGAACCATTTCTCACTGAAACAGCATCTGGAAATTTCTGACCCCATGTTGATATGTGCACAGACACAGGCACATATATGTAGACTCATGTGTCAGTAAATATGTACTTATAACCTGTAAATGTTTTGTTGATTCACTGATAGACACATTATATATTATACACTGAAACCAGTCCTTTAATTCTAGGGCACACCTCGTCTCAGTAGCATTTACTAACCCCTCTTACCTAATAATCACGGCTTGGTGGCTTATTTTTGTGTCTGCAGAGGACAAGTAAGTGTAGAAACGCAGCCATTCTCTGCATAACTGAAAGCAAAGTCAACATCTGTTCCATCCGGGCACCTCATCAGTAGAGGGATGACCTTTTCTTCGGGAACAAATTTGGTCTTGCAGATCTTGTCTTAGGAGAGAGACATTCACACGATAGTTGGTGTGTGAGAACTGGCTTGCCACTATGGGCTTTCTGGGGTGAGGGGTCCCATTGTTGGTGCCTTGAAAGATAATCAGCATGGGTAGGAGATCTATTCTTCTGGGAAAACTAGAGAATTATAGGTTGTGGTGTCAGGAAGGGAGCAGTCCCTTTATGTGGGCATTTTCCCTGCAGCTGGCATTTAAAGGACTGTTTGCTCTGACCCTGGAGACACTTTAAATTTTCTCAACATGGAAAAGTCAGTATTTCGTCTCCGCCACAATGATGGTGAAAGGAGCTCTAAGTAAAAGTGGATTGAAAGTAATTGTCCTCCCTAAATGGTACTATTGTATGTTGTTTGCAAAGAGCTGTTTTAAAGCGAAATAAGAGGGGGAGGGAGGGAGGGGTGGGAGGAGGAATACTGAGAGAGATTTGGAGACGGAGAACAGAGAACAGAATGCTGAGTGAGGCTGTGAAGGGATTAGGAGAGGGCATGTTTGGAGAGTTACAGGCCTGTCATCAATTTCCAGCTCCCTCCATAGATCTGAGACACGCCGAGGGGGAGTTCAGCTGTGTGCAGTGGAGGACTTAAGCTGTAGAGTCATCTCTGCTTCTGGATTCCTCTGACAAAGCTACCCCCAATTCCAATATTTCTCTTTGGTTCTCTGAGAGTCTGCTCACCACTGAACGCTCTCATCCTACATTCTTCAAGCTCCCATTTGTTCTTAAGTCTTTTTCTCGCCCTGTGGCACCAGGCTCTCCTGCAGGCCTGGCGTGGAGCGCTTTGGCTCCTATCTGGCCTCCTTTGGACCTGCCTCTCCCCTACCCCAAGAGATGAAGATGGAGCTGTCCATCAAGGGTTCCCCTCTCCCACAGAAGCTGGGCAAATGATGCCTGTTCACCTACTAAGAGAACTTTTGGGGACTGGGGATGCTCAGGGTCAAAAATGGTTTCTTTCCTTATGAGATTTTAAGTTTTTAGGACCATTTAAGTTTAAAATGGTAACCCTTACTATCTTGAACCCTTCTGTTCATCATTCAATGAACAAAAGCGAAATCAGAGCCAAGTCTTGGAAGCAGAGTCCTCTGAGACTGTTGCCATGTGTGTGTGTTCAGTCACTAAATTGTGTCTGACTCTTTTCGACCCCGTGAACTGTAGCCCACAAGGCTCCTCTGACCACGGGATTTCCCAGGCAAGAATACGGGAATGGGCTGTCATGCCCTTCTCCAGGGGATCTTCCCAACCCAGGAATCGAACCCCCAGCTCCTGCACTGCAGGCCGATTCTTTACCACTGAGTCACCTGGGAAGCCCCAAGACCATTCACAAAATACCCGAATGCAGCTGGCCAAAGCAAGACAACACCAGAACTCTTCAGTAGCACCAGACAATAGATTCCATTTTAGCTTAAAGCTAGATTAAGGTAGGTTCTATCTCTTGTAGTGGAAAAATGTCTTAGGTAATATAATATTTTCTTTAACATCCTGTGAAGTCTGCCTGTGATAGAAATAAAAGTCTGCTGATTCTACTGAAACCTAAACCAGGAGTCTTGGCTACATTTTCACATGAACAGAAATCTGCACTACTTTTTTGGCTTCTCTCATTAAGTTTCTCCACTTGCTCTGAGACGCTTGCATTAAATGATTTCTGCCAGGATTTGTTCCTTCCCTCTGGGAGACCTGAGGGCTAATCCTGTATTTTCATTCATTCTTAGCACCTCTCTGTCTTCATCATCCACCCTCACTCGAGTCAGGAGAGCAGCAGTGATGGGTCATCCCGTCCTCCTCAACTCTAGCCTTGGTAGATTGTGATGGGGCTTCCAGAAACACAAAAACAGTAAGTTGGACAATAAGGAGGCTTTTTCATCAAAGTGTGGTCACATCCACCACTCTCCTAGGTTCCCGGGCAGATATTTTAAAAATAAAGTCCATGTTGATGAAACTTGCCTGGTATTTATCAAATTTCTGCCTTAATTCTTTTTCTATACTCTCTGGCATGAGAAAAGACATGAACATTTCGTCTTAAATAAAAATGGGCTCTTAAAGATAAAATGATGACTGCAAGCATATGCTCCAAATGGAAAAGATTAATACTGGAAATCCTTAATTATTAGGGATTTTTATCAATCCTTTCATGGCATCTCCTTCTGGCTTTCCCCTCTTGGGTTTTTAACTGCTTACTGACACTGCTTCCAGTGAGCAGATAAAATATGATCTAATTTACAGTGCATACTCTGTCACCAGGCAGTGCCTTTGAGAAATTTTAGTAGAAGTGGTTGCTGTTCACGCTTTTTCCTGTATGTAAAGAAAGTATGGGGATCACAGTTAACCTAGATATCTATGTGCAGAGTGTATATACGGCCACAGAGAGAAGAAAATGCTCCCAACACACACACACACACACACGAAAACGCCTAAATGCCTGAGTCCCCGAGTTCCTTAGAGGGAATAAGCAGCCTCAGATTTTAGATGTAGCAGAGAGTGGAGAGTAAGGTGGCAGAGTCCCATTCTACCAGGTTAGTCCTTCCCATCAGCTGGACTCTGATGGAGTTGAGAGGTCCCTTTCCGATTCCCACCCTGTGTTCCAATTCAGGATCACTCATTCTCCCCCTTGCCCCTTCCCATCCCATCCCATCCCATCCCATCCCATCCAGGTGCTATAGAGGCACATTCCTGTTCAGAGTGGCAACATTCTCCTCCATTGATGTCAATTAAAGAAAACAGTGACATCTGGCTCCCTTCCTTTCTCTCCACGCATAGCTTTGAGACCTGAGCATGCTATGCAGCATATTTGAGCCCAATTTCTTAATTCATAAATTGATGATAATAATGACTATGTTAACAGGAGTCTTGGGCTTCCCTGATGGCTCAGTGGGTAAAGAATCTTCCTGCCAATGCAGAAGACACAGGTTTGATCCTTGGGTTGGGAAGATCCCCTGGAGAAGGGCATGGCTACCCACTCCAGTATTCTTGCCTGAAGAGTCCCATTGATGGAGGAGCCTGGCGGGCTATCGTCCAAAGTGTTGCAAAGGGCCAGACACGACTGAGCACACATGCACTCAACAGGAGTCTTGGGAGGACTCAGTGTAATAACATATATAAAGTGCTTGGGTTTTGTTAGATTTTCTGTAAACATTATCTCTCCATTCTCTTCTTTCCATCCCCAAAGACAGTCAGTGCTAACTTTATCCATAAGTTAAGTTTGCTGTGTTATCTCCTGCCAGCAACTACACCTGGTCGGTACTAGATGCTCCATTAAGCACTGCTTAATAATTAAATGAAGTCTAGCTGAACACATATTATCAATTTGTGTTTGTAGAAAGTGAATCCAACCTGGTTCCTTGCACAAAGGGAGTTGGAATACAGTGGATAATGACAGGGTGGGCATGAGCCAAGCCTCCAGAAGGGAGACCCCGACAACGTGCCACACTGCAGAGGGTCGCTGATTTCCTGTGGTCAGCAATCCAGTGGTAACAGCAGGATGGTCAAGGTTAAAAGGGCCACAGTACCAGCTCTTGCTCTTCTGTTGACAGCCCTCCTGCTGTGTCCTAGAAAAGTCGGTGCTTCCCCCTCTGCTTGGTTTTAAAACCAGAGGTTGGAAGATGTGGGGAATGGGGCTTACTCCACGTGGTCCTCCATGCTCCAGGCCTCCGATGATCAAGTGCTGGGCATCCCCATTGAGTCAGGACAAGCGTGTTAATACTTTGTCCATGTAACTATCAGGAAACTGGACCCCCATACCCAGGACACAAAGATGCCTCGGATCTGCGGATGGCTGAGCAAAACGCTTCCGTTGGTCAGAATAACACAGGATTTGCTTTCCTCCTTTAGTCACAGTGGTTGCTGTTACTCTGTCAAAAGACAAGAGATGGGGATTCCCTGGTGGCTCACAGGTCAAGAATCCACCTGCAATGCAGGAGACACGGGTTCCATCCCTGACCTGGGAAGATGCCATATGCCGCGGAGGAACTACAGCTACTGAGCCTGTGCTTGAGAGCCCGAAAGCTGCAACTGCCAAGCCCACGTGCCGCAGCTAGTGAAGCCCGTGCTCCTCAACAAGAGAAGCCACGGCCAGGAGAAGCCCTCCCACCGCAACTAGAGAGTGGCCCCTGTTCCCCGCAACTAGAGACGAGCGCGCCCAGCAGGGAAGACCCAGCGTAGCCCACAATAAATGCATAAAATAAATAAAATTATACTTATAAAAGACAACTGAAACATGGACAAAGCAAACATGCCATCCTGGTAAAAAAATGATCCCTGCATATGTGGCCTGTGAGGCTGCCATCCTTGGGAACCAGTTCCCATGCCTCAGCTGGAATGACTGCCAAGGCATTCCTGCTCTCACGATGGAGCATGGCTGGGTCTCACGATCACCATGCCACATCGGAACCTAAGACACCAGACATTATCTTGGCAAGGCCAGTTAGCAAGCCACAAAAATATGTTAAATAAAGAATACACAGTGAGCAGATACAGGCCACTCTGGAATCTACAACATATCCCATGGGTAGAATTCACCACCACCTACCGAGCACATATTATCTTGAAACACATTCCAATGAGCTCTGCTATTGGAAAGAATTTTGTCAGAAAGTGTAGTGCAGAGAGCCTGGAAATGAGAATCAGCAGATAAAGACTGTGGTCCCACTACAACTGCTAACAGGCTGTTTGACCTTGGCCAAGACACTCAACCTTGTTGGAGCTTATCGTCCGTCTCTAACTATACAAATAGGATCCTAGACTAGACAATGCTTAAGGCTCTGTCAGTGCTAACACCTTATGGGTCATTCGGGCACAGATTCCAGTCATTTTCCAAGAGGAGTCCAATGTCAAGAATTGCACTATCCCTAAGTACTTCACTAGTTAAGGAACACTGGGATTTATTGTTAGTGACTATGGAAATAAGAAGCCAATAAACTAGGCTAAGGGAATTTGATATGCTGATGGACCAATATGAGAAGATGAGGGAGGCTAGAATAAAGTTTCCAAAGACAGGCTCCAAAGAATTTGAGTAAACTCACCAGAAAGCAAAATAAACCCAACTTCCCAAAGAGTGAAATGTTGTCACTAAAACTGGGGTCTATCAATGTCATCTTCAAGGCTTCATTATGATTCCTCATGGGTACCCTGTGTATTTAGTTGCTCTGTCATGTCCAACTCTCTGTGACCACATGGACTCTAGCCCACCAGACTCCTCTGCCCATGGGATTTTTCAGGCAAGAATACTTAGAGTGGGTTGCCATGCCCTTCTCCAGGGGATCTTCCCACCCCAGACATCAAACATGTGGATTCTTTACCATCTGAGTCACCAGGGAAGCCCCCCTATTGGTACCCTGGTCACACTGAACTTCTTTGATAAGAGATAACAAGAAGAAAATGAAGCAAGTCAGATGGTCAGAGGACATCTCTTGATATCAGTCAACTAAAAATGAAAAGTTTTGGAAATAATGCATAAAATAAAATGTTTGGTTCGCTTTTGATCAAAATTTGCTATTCTTAATAAATTTTGGCAACTCCTGGCCCTCAAGCAGGAGAATATGTGTCTATGTTAACATGAGAGCATAAGGAGTGAAATTTCATGAGTAATAAATTGAAAATAGGAATTTATGTGTGGTGGTGTTATTTCCTCAAGTAATTTGAGTAGGGTTTTGGTTTTCCAGAAGACTTTTCTTTTTGTTTACTATTTCTACATATAAATCTTCAACTGTTCTACAATCCCTGTAAGATACAGTCTCCTAATACTCATAGTTGTCTATGTTGATCTACATGTTCTGATTTTATTTCTTATTCCCCAAGAAGGAATGAATTTTAGTGGTAAAAAGTATCAACTTAAGAGTCAGGCCTGAGTTTGGTTCTGATATTCACAAACTCTGGGCCTTTTACAAGCTCAGTTTCCTTATCTGTGGAAAATGGATAGGGTTTCTCAGCCTGATGTTGTGGGCGTTTGGGTATGATAATTCAAGCAGCAGCCCTGGACGCTACCTGCCAGATATCCATAACACATTTGGCTTTGTGACAATCAAAAATATTTACAGACATTCCCCAATGTCCCCTTTGGGCAACATCACCCCAGGCTGAGGATCTCTGGATTGGGATTGTTGTTCAGTCACTAAACTGTGTCCAACTCTTTGAGACCACGTGAACTGCAGCAAGCCATGCTTCCCTGTCCTTCACCATCTCCCAGAGTCTGCTCAAACTCATGTCCATTGAGTTGGTGATGTCATCCAACCATCTCATCCTCTCTCACCCCCATCTCCTCCCACCCTCAATCTTTTCCAGCATCAGGGTCTTTTCTAAGTGAGTCAGTTCTTCGCATCAGGTGGCCAAAGTATTGGAGCTTCAGCTTCAGTATCAGTCCTTCCGGTGAATATATTCAGGGCTGATTTCCTTTGTGATTAACTGATTTGATCTCCTTGCTGTCCAAAGGACTCTCAACAGTCTTCTCCAGCACCACAGTACTCATGTTTTTTTCTCATGTGTCACTAGGAAAATGAAATGAAAGAAGGATAAGAAGCTCATGGTACAGTCTGGGCCCAATAGCTGCCTGTTTCTCTTTCTCTTGACTCTAGTCTTGGTGGAAATACTGGGGACCTTCAAAGCCTCCATCCATCACCAACTTGAGTCAGGTGCCATCTACTCAGCACTGGGGTATAGTCAGTTGGCTTCTTTGATCTCTGTTCGGCCCCTGATCATGATGGCTGGCTTTGAAAACCCAACTGACATAGGTTTCGTGTCATTTAAATGACGTAGATGGGGAAGAGGAGGGAAAAGATCCAAGGTATGCTTTTTAAATCCCAATATATTATAAGTAGACATTATATAGGGAATATTTATTGAGCCATGTTGGTGGAAATTTTTCCAGACCAAATTGTGCATTAATCACATTCTAGTTCATAGCTTATTATAAAACAATATTTTCTTACATTACATTTCTGGTGATTTACTATATCCCATAAGGATAGTAAAGATAGGTCTATAAAACAATCCCCTAGAAATTTAAAAGTGAAAAAATGGTAAAGCCTAAAAAATGGTTCTATTTTGGATTTAACCAAAGAGGCAAAGGTGAACAACTGAAATCAGGTTATGGAATCAAAGTAATTTGGCTCTTTTAAAAAGAAAGAAAAGTGGGAGGGGGTTTTAGGATGGGGAGGGGACACATGCATTACTATGGTTGATTCATATTGATGTATGGCAAAAACCATCACAATATTTTTAAAAAATTATTCTCCAATTAAAGTATGTTAATTAATTAAAAAAAGAAAATGGGAAAAATAAAAAAAGAAAGAAAATAAAAAGTAAACAAAAACTAACATCTTGTCAAGAGAGCTTGTTCCCTTATGAATTCACAGTTAGAAGCTGCTGAAGATAACGTCATGCAAATGTATGTGTGCAAATGAAAGTCACTTTAGTCATGTCCGACTCTTTGTGACTCCATGGACTGTAGCCAGCCAGATTCCTCTGTCCATGGGACTCTCCAGGCAAGAATACTGGAGTGGGTTGCCATGCTCTTCTCCAGGGGATCTTCCCAATCTGGGGATTGAACCCATGACTCCCACTGCTCCTGCATTGCTGGTGGATTCTTTATTCACTGAGCCACCTAGAGAGCCCTGCAAATGCATACATTAGATAATTCCCACCAAAGTATCTCTCTGCAAAGAAGTTAATGTTCATATAAGGGTATTGCCTGTCTTGCATAAACACAGTACTTTATAATAAATGTCATCAGAGAATTCTACAGTTCTCAGATCCCTTGAAGTTAACTGCCATAGGGTTTAAGCTGCAAAACCACTGGCTTCCTCCTAAAAACCCTTATTCATCCAGTGAATACCAAAAAGAAAACCTTTCCTGACCCAAATACTGGCTGAAGAGTTTAGTGTAGAATAGCCTTTTATTGTTGCTATCAATGATGATGTGTTATTTATGGTAATTTCTCATAGGATGAATTGTTTGAGTGTTTGCCACATCTTAAATGTTAAATATATATATATATACACATAACACACACACACACATATGCGCACATATTTTCCTCTATTTTTCCATTACCTAATAGTTGAAAGGTTGAAATTCACTATGGTTCTCTTGGAGTGTTGCAGAATTTTAATGTGAAAAAAGAAATGGAATAAGACTGGAATATGAAGCCATGAACTTGGAAAGGAATCCAAACTGCCATATTGATGAATACTACATTCTCTTGAGTCAGGGTGCCAGCTCGGAACAATTGTTTAACTTGTCTGTTTCTATTTCCTCAATTTATGGCTGTTGGGTCCTTGAAACAGAAACATTTCAAACATATGTATCAAATAATTATACACATATATACCCATATATCAGAGACTGTACTTGAAACTCACCCTTTGTAAGTCATCTTTGCACATATCTATTAGTAGTTAAAAAGATTCAGGACTTTGTTGGAGGAACAAGGAAATTATCTATTTTTGCGTAATAAATATGCTTTCTGATTACAATCCAATTGTGTTGATTTCTTACTTTGCCTAGAACCAGAAGAAAACATTCATTACTTTTACCAGTTACTCCCTTACTAATAAATTTCAGTAGTTCCTCTTTCTCGAACAATGGTTTTCAAATGGTGTTCCAGAGGGTTCTAGGGTTCCACAGGTATGTACCAGGTGTAGCAAGAGAGAACAGACCTGTTTAGGGGACCCTTTTCTGCCCTCACTCTTAAGAGTACAGTTTCCATTCAATCTGAATAACATGGAATATGTATACACACACACACACACACGCACATATATATATTCTGACTTTCATTTAATACACAGACCCAGTACTGGAACCAAACGGCACCACAACTTTGCAGAGATTTATGAATGAGGACTGCCCGGGTTCCCAGTGGTTAAGAATCCATCTTCTAATGCAGGGGAGGTGAGTTCTATCCTTGGTCGGGGAAGGAAGATCCCACATGCCACAGGGCAGCTAAGACCGCAGAAGGCAACTGGAGAGAAGGCTGAACGCTGCAGCTAGAGAAGCCTGTGCTCCACAATGAAGACACGGTGCCAGCAAAAGAAAAAACCATCAGAAGTAAAAAAGAAAAAACAAAGACTTGTGGAATGGTAGCCTGGAGAAGAGAATCTGAATTCATTTCACTAAAATCTTCTTCTGCAATCTGGGCCCATATTAAGGCTGCTTTAGGGCTTCCCTAAAAGCAAGGTAATGCTCAAAATTCTCCAAGCTATGTGAACCAAGTTTCAACAGTTTGTGAACCAAGAACTTCCAGATGTTCAAGCTGGGTATAGAAAAGGCAGAGGAACCAGAGATCAAATTGCTAACATCTATTGGATCATAAAAAAGCAAGAGAATTCCAGAACATCTACGTCTGCTTCATTGACTACGCTAAAGCCTTTGACTGTGTGGATCACAACAAACTGTGGAAAAGTCTTAAAGAGATATGAATACCAGACCACCTTACCTGCCTCCTGAGAAATCTGTACACAGGTCAAAAAACAACAGTTAGAACAGACATGGAACAATGGACTGGTTCCAAAGTGGGAAATGAGTATGTCAAGCCTATATATTGTCACCCCACTTATTTAATTTATATACAGAGTAGTACATCATGTGAAATGCCTGACTGGATGAAGCACAAGCTGGAATCAAGATTGCAGGCAGAAATATCAATAACCTTAGATATGCAGATGACATCACCCTTATGGCAGAAAGTGAAGAGGAACTAAACAGCCTCTTGATGAGGGTGAAAGAGGAGAGTGAAAAAGCTGGCTTAAAGCTCAACATTCAAAAAATGAAGATCATGGCATCAGGTTCTATCACTTCATGGCAAATAGATGGGGAAAGAATGGAAACAATGACAGGTTTATTTTCTTGAGCTCCCAATCACAGCAGATGGTGACTGCAGCCATGAAATAAAAAGACACTTGCTCCTTGGAAGAAAAGCTATGACTAACCTAGACAGCATATTTAAAAGCAGAGACATTGCTTTGCCAACAAAGGTCCATCTATGGCTTTTCTAGTAGTCATGTTTGGATGTGAGAGTTGGACCATAAAGAAAGCTGAACGCCAAAGAATTGATGCTTTGGAACTGTGGTGTTGGAGAAGACTCTTGAGAGTCCCTTGGACTGCAAGATGAAACCAATCAATCATAAAGGAAATCAGTACTGAATATTCATTGGAAGGACTGATGCTGAAGCTGAAACTCCAATATTTTGACTACCTGATGCGAAGAGGTGACTCACTGGAAAAGACTCTGGTGCTGGGAAAGACTGAAGGCAGGAGGAGAAGGGGACCACAGAGGATGAGATGGTTGGTGGCATCACCGACTGGATGGATGTGAGTTTGAGCAAGCTCCAGGAGTTGGTGATGGACAGGGAAGCCTGGCATGCTGTAGTCCATGGGGTCATATAGTCAGACACGACTGAGTGACTGAAGTGAACTGAGGGCTTCCCTGGTAGCTCAGACAGTAAAGAATCTGCCTGCGATGCAGGAGACCCAGGTTCGACCCCTGGGTAGGGAAGATCCCCTGGAGAAGAAAATGGGAACCCACTCCAGTATTCTTGTCTAGCGAATTCCATGGACAGAGGAGTGTGGCGGGCTGTAGTCCATGGGGTCACAAAGAGTTGGACACGACTGAGTGACTGAGCACTTTCACTTTAGGGAAGGAGGCGAAAAGAGGAAAAGGGAGAGTTTAAAGAACAGAGTTTGTAAACGGTGAGTAGAACATAGACTTCCTGTGTTCAGGTTCTGTAAGCAAATGGCGAGTGAAGCATGGCGGACCATTTCCCGGCTAAGGTTTGCAGAGCACTGGGACCAACAGACATGCCAGGACACCATAGGATGTTGTGGGAAAATGGTCCTTTGATGGCAGAGCAACGGAGCTGACTACTGAGATTCCCAGAGCTGTTCAGGCAGAAGAAAGGACTCCTGAAGTGTTGAGGGCCTGGCTATGGAGACGAGGAGAGTGGATGGAAGTGAATTACGAAGGATGTACTTATTTTACTTAACATAACAGGGCAAGTACAAGCCCCTGACAGGAGGCAGGCAGAGAACGTCTACCTGTGCTCTCTTGAACGTCTATATACAATCTCAGGGGCCCACTAACCCTAGGCGGGCTTTGAAGGAATGCGATCCCTGTGTGCCCATAAGGAACAAACATTGAGCTGTGTAACTAATTTGAGTAGAGGGTTTCAACTCACCGAGGTATAAACTTGGAACGAATTTCCCGGGTAACTGACTAATTGTGTTCTCTCTACTAAATCACAGGGAAGATCTTATTGGATGCCTCATATGTCAGTCATTTCCAGTTGTGAAGGTGTTTTTAGTCCAGCCTCATATTCAGTTGAAAGCCCTCACTCACCTGTTAGATCTCTGGCTCGTGTGGCCAGCAGAGAGCAGGGGCTATGGTCCCCGCCATCACTCTCTAGAGAAGTCACAAACAGTGTGTATATCATTGTCCCATAAAAAAAAGAAAAGAAAAAGGAAAGAAAAGCTAAAATGAATGAAAACAATAACAAATTCATGCGTATTTTAGCATCTGTATAGAACACAAATGCAGAAAATATATGTCTAGAGGCTCCAGCTATAGTTCACCAGTCAGGACTGATGGGGCATGCTCCTCCACTCGCTTAGAGCTGCACAATCTCCTCTACACACACACACACACACACACACACAGAGGTGCACACACACACACACACAGAGGCGCACACACACACACACAGAGGCGCGCACACACACACACACACACAGAGGCGCACACACACACACACACACACACACACAGGCATGTGCCTTGGGTTCTGTTTAACTCAAAATCCTTCATCCTGCCCTTCCTCCGCATTTGATGGTATTACATAGGAATTTCTTGCAACTTCTTGATGGACTTGCTGGGCAACTTCAAACAACTCTTGGAAACAACTTAATCAGTAGTACATAAGTATGAAGCAGAAATACCGCACGCAGGTTAAGAACAGGAATTTTTGCCATGGGTCCCCAACCTCCAGCATCTAATGCCTGCTGATCTGAGGTGGAGCTGATGTAATAATAATAGAAATACAATAAATAAAATGCACTTGAATCATTCTGAAACCACCCCCTTCCCCGTTCAGTGGAAAACCTGTCTTCTAAGAAGTCAGTTCATGGTGCCAAAAAGGTTGAGGACCACTGTGGACCACATAGCCTATTTCTGTTGACTGGGGAAAAAGTCACTTAGCCAGTCAGTGCCTCAGTTTCCTTACATGCAATCCAAGGACAGTAATTGCTCCCAACTTGTAGGGCTGTTGTGAGGATTAGAGGATTTTAAAGTGTTTAGAACAGTGGTTGGCATGCTAAAGTGAAGCTATCACTATTATTAAATTTTACATATTTGATACTATAATCTGGGCTGGGCTTGAACCCAGGTCTTACTATATGTATGAGGTAATGGGCTAACCATAAGCACCCCTCAGGCTCCGTGTTTGGCTGGTAAAAAGAGAGGGATGAACAGTCTTCTGTCCTCCCTCCATCTGTCTGAGTGCACAGTTGTTGGCTGGGGCACACTTACATAATGCCATGGGACTAGAAGGGCTTCCCAGATGGGGCAGTTGGTAGAGAATATGCTTGCCAATGCAGGAGACACAGAAATATGGGTTCGATCCTTGGGTCAGGAAGAACCCCTGGAGTAGGAAATGGCAACCCACTCCAGTATTCTTACCTGGAAAACTCCATGGACAGAGGAGAGTGGCAGGCCACAGTCCATGGGGTGGCAAAGAGTCAGACACGACTGAGCACACACACCCTCGTGGGACTAAAAAGTGGTAAAAATCTTTGTTCAAGGCAATGATGCAGTGTGGTTTATAATTTAATGAGTGCATACTTTTAAACTCAGGAATTTTTTATTTTTTGTGATTTAGCTTACAAAAATACTTGCATACATATTAATCCAAAAGATAAATGTATAAGAACATGTACTGAAACACTGCTTATAATGACCCTAAATATGCGTTTATTAGGTACTGATTACTACCGTAAATAATGCTACTTTAGTTTATAGCCATTGAAAAAGAGTGATACTCATGGAAGTAAACAGCCAAGTGGGAAAAGAAAGGACAAGTTGTTAATAGTGCATACGTCATAGTCCCATCAAAAAAAGAAAGAAAAGAAAACAGAAAAAAGCTAAAATGAATGAAAACAATAACAAACACATGTGTATTTTAGCATCTTCATAGAACACAAATGCAGAAAATATATGTCTAACAACTACCAGTAGTTATTCTGGTGGTGGAATTATGGATGTCTTTATCTTTCTGTGTTACATATTCCTTTATTCTCTAAGTATTTTAAACTCTAAGTAAACATTACTTTGGTAGCAAGGAAAATAAAGCTATTCAATTTTTTTTTTTTTAAAACAATCATGGACTTTGGAATCAGACAAGCTTGGGTAAAATGATAACTTTAAACCTTTTCAGCAGTGTGACCATGCGAAAACTATTGAACGCCTCTAAATCTTATTTCCTTTCATTGTCAAATGGATAATACCTAATCCTGTATAGAACACAAATTTACACTCCCTAACAAGGAGATTTACACTCCCTAACACAAAGCCTGGCATTCCCAAATGTTTCATAAGTGTCAGTTTTCTTTCCTCTGCTTAGTGCTAATGATAAAATATCTACATACTATGCTGTTTATCTTAAAAAATATAAACAATATTTCTTGACAAAGATTTTAATTTGGTGACACATTTTAATGAGTGACACAAATTTGATAAACCAAATTTGTGATACTCTTATTTTAACTGTATCATTTTTCTTAAGATCATTTTTATTTTAGAAGGAATAAGAAACTATGTAACAAATGGGAAAAAAGAAATGGTTAACCACATGCAGTTTTACAGTGGGTCTATCAGGATTAAGTATATATGTGATTTTTGTGTCCCAACCCATCTGTAATCTAGTAAATCGCTGCAGAGTGAAGTAACAGAGTTATTTCACTATAAGTGTTTATAAATATATCTATATATATTCATATAAATATACATATATGCAGAAAAAGCTCTCCTGCACCTTAACAGACCTATACAATGTAAAATAACAGGAAAATATCATTCTTTTGACTCATTTTACAACTTTAAAACTTGCAAATGTTTTTTTTGAAATAAAAAATATAAACTAAATGCTGCAACATTTCATTTACTTACATCTAAAATATGTAGAATTAAACAATGATAAAAAAAACTAAGGTCTTTGATAACCATTTTATTTTTATTTTCTATCAAAATTATCAGGGCAAACCTTCAAGCGAAGGTTTTTTCCTAATTTGGATGAGGTCAGCTAAACTCTGTGCAGGAAGGGGGAACAATGGATTTTGACTTGTTTCTAACATTAGGAAATACACTGGTCTTATCGTCATAGCAGTGGACTGGTCCCCTGGTTTCACTGTAAACAATTAAGCGAACATTAGTCAAGAAGTTGATCACTTTTATTTAGGGAATAGTATCTGCTTCTGGAGGCTTGTCTGGGTCTGTTATCATCAAGTAGGTTAGCTTTGTGTGTGTGTGTGTGTGTGTGTCTTCTATGAGAAAGGAATAAGTGTCACAGTGTCCATTCCAAATAGAGCTTGACTCAAAAATTCAGGTAAGAGGAAATTGTTGTATGTGGTGGGGGCTGTTTGTAGCCAGAATTGAAAAACGAAATACGAAGTGGCTGGGAGAGCACGTGACACAAAAGTGAAGTCTCATACGCTTAGCGTGCTCACACTCAAAAAGGAAGAAAAAGATACCCCCTGACCTGAACTTGAACTTGAACCAGATATCTCACCTCCAGTCTCTGTACTTCCTGCCCCCAGGCCACGCTAACGTAATTAACACTCAGGGAAGATCAGAAGGCGTTTCAGGCCCAAGATTACCTCAACAGATTCCAAATCCTATTGAAAGACAGGATAGCTAACATGATGAGTAACAGGATGTTTATAAAGCGATTTCGGAATGGATTCTTTCACGTTTAGGCTGACCTATTAATTATGTGTGTGTGTGTGTGTTAGTGGCTCAGTCATGCCCAACTCTTTGCGACCCCGTGGACTGCAGCCTACCAGGCTTCTCCGTCCACGGGATTTTCCAGGCAAGAGTACTGGAATGGGTTGCCATTTCCTTCTCCAGGGGATCTTCCCGACCCAGGGATCAAATCTGGGTCTCCTGCATTGTGGCAGACACTTTACCGTCTGAGCCACAGGGGAAGTCTATTAACTATAGTCAACTAGTGAATGTACACACTTAGGAGGACAAACACAACCTAGGATGCCCAGGCCCTCTACAAATATTTGTCAGATCAATAGTTAAGGGATGGTTATTTACTATATATATTTCAAAGCTCCTCTGACTCTTTTTCTTATTTCTGCTTCACATTCTGGTGCCAAAACCCTTTCTTTCCAAAGGCCAGGAAGATGAAATCAGAGTAAGGAAACTCTCAAGTGGTCCACTTTATTCTACTCAATATTTTGGTCCAATGGCTTGGCAGAAATGAACTTTTTAAATGCTGATGAAAACAATCTGTTACATCTCTGTCACTGTTCATTAAGAGAACTGAAAGGATCAAATATCTGTCTGTCATTCAAGAAGATAGCCAGTGTTATAGATGTGAAATTTAGAGTTGTCTCCTTAACAAATTCAAGATCTCTACAGCTGCCACACTGATTTTGCTAAAATCATCCATGTAGGGGAAATTCCAAATCCTGCTCATTCATACAAAACCCTTCTGATCGCACTCCTTACCATACCCTTAACTTCATGCCCTGCCGCTTCCTGCCTTGTACTTAATAATAATCTTGGTCCCTGAAAGACATTACTCTCATTTCAGAGCATCAGTGTACCTGACCATCGGTACACTTGAATGTAGAGGACGCAAAGGGCTTAAAGTGAAGAAAGGCAGTGTGAACTGTGCTCCACGAGGTCTCCTCCCAGATATTACATGTGAAACATCTCTATCACCATCCTGACTGGCCAGGATTGAGTCTGGTCACTGAGATCCCTGGAACAGATGTTCCTCTTCCCTCTCTCACCGCTCCTCCCATGAGCCGAAGTACCACCTCTCAACTCAGGGTCTTTGCCGAGCTGTGGCTTCTCCTTGCAGAGCCCTCATGTCTCTGCCTTCAGTTAGTAACTACTCTCTATCCCTTTAAAACTCAGTTCAAGACGGTGCCTCCTTGAAAAGACAGACATGCAGCCAGAGACCCCACCTTGAGCTTGACCTCCACAGCCTGCCATGTGTCAGGCCAGGTGCCTCTCTTCTGTTCCTTGGGACACAGTGGTTGCATGTTTAACCACTGTGCATTCACCACATTGTATCACAGCCCGGTGTTTCTGAACACAGACTTGCGAACCAGTGCACCCGAGTTCAAATCCAGTCTCCTTCATCTGTCAGCAGGGTCAGCTTTCTCATTTAAGCAATGGGCATAATACTAAAACCTAATAGAACAATTTAGCTAAAGCTTACAACAGTCGTCCTCAATGAGTGTGAGCTAATGACAGTGATTACCTGAATTTTCTCTTTCCTTCGGTAGCTCAGACAGTAAAGAATCTGCCTGCAGTGCAGGAGACCTGGGTTCGATCCCTAGGTCGGGAAGATCCCCTGGAGAAGGGAAAGGCTACCTACTCTAGTATTCTTGCCTGGAGAATGCCATGGACAAGGAGCTTGGTGGGCTATGGTCCATGTGGTCATGGATAGTCAGACACAACTAAGAACAGCACAGCAGCTGGATATTGTAGTTTATTATTTTTTTTTTTGAAGAAAAGATGTCTTAGTTATTTGTATATCCCTCACCCCTTACATGGGCTTCCCTGGTGGCTCTGGGGTAAAGAATCTGTCTGCAATTCAGGAGACGTGGGTTCAATCCCTGGGTCAGGAAGGTCCCCTGGAGAAGGGAATGGCAGCCCACTCAGTATTCTTGCTTGGGAAATCCCATGGACAGAGGAACCTGGCAGGCCATAGTCCATGGGGTCACAAAGAGTCGGACACAACTGGGCATGCAGACACACACACCCCTTATGTAGTGCTTGGCATCTATTAAGTGCAATATATTAATACACATCAGCCAGACTGAACTTGTAAGAATAAGAATGAACATCTCAGAGTCATAGACTCCGAGAACTGGATGTGTCTAAACATGAATATTTAACTCCAAGTTCACAGAGCAAAAGCCAGCCTTTTGGGCTTCCCTTGTGGCTCAGCTGTTAAAGAATCAGTCTGCAATGCATGAAACCTGGGTTCGATCCCGGGGTTGGGAAGATCCCCTGGAGAAGGAAAAGGCTACCCACTTCAGTATTCTGGCCTGGAGAATTCCATGGACAGTTCACGGGATCACAAAGAGTCGGACACGACTGAGTGACTTTCACTTCCACTTCCACTTCATAGAGCAAAAAAACACTCTATGTAGGTACCGAGAACCATTTTTTCCAGAGAGGAAACACTTGAACATTTCAGATTCACCCCTGACTGTAAACATAGCCTCTTTAAATGGGAAGGTCCTCATGCAGCTTCTGACAAATATTCAGAGGCTTCATGCCCATGCAGGGTGTTCAATTATAGTTTTCAACAGAAAGTATAAATTACAGGATGCCTGATAAATTCATCCAGAAATGTTAAGAAAAACAGATGGCATTTTCCAAATCTTATCAAACAATTCCCTTTCTCCTCACTCACCAGAGTAGTTTTGCGCCAAATATGATGGAAAAGTAATTTGCCTGTCCCTGATCATTTACACCCTCTAGAGGGAGGGGTTGCTGAACTAAGTAAGATATATTGCTTTCCCACACACTGCTCTCTTCCTTCTCTGGGTGGCTAAAACAAAACAAAGTATTTGATTTCCCCCATTTTTCTGCTGATGAAAGATGACAGGTCCAATAGTGGAGCTCACAAATGGAAATCTTTATTTTGTGTGATTAGAATCTCTCTATTTCCCCTGTAACCAGTCCAATGGCAGAGACAGGGATTCCAGAGTCTGCAAGAACAGTGCTAAAACCGCTGTAATCTAGCACGGATTGATGGACTTCTCAGTGACATATCATCTCCCTACACACTCCAGACCTAGCTAGTTCTGACCTTGATGGAACCCACAGAGCAAGCAAAGGAGAGAGGACAGACTGTGCTTAGCGGTTTGTATTCTAGATACCTCTTTGACCTATTTTAGAAAAGTGAACTTGTTACGTTTTTGCATGAATCAAGAATTCACCTTAGAAGGAGGCCACTGGGGAACTACATGGAGAAAATATCCCTGGTTTCTGGGATTATTTATACATTTATTGTAGTTTATTTTTTTTTCCATTGTGCTATTCATTTCTATGAACATAACAATATACAGGCTCACATTTACCCTTAGATAGGCTGAGCTTCCCCAAACTACATGAAGTACCTGACTATTAGAATTTGGAAAGAATTCAAACTATAAGACACACGGCAAACAAAATTTATTCAGTTCCTATGGATTTAGCCTTGAGAATTACTGCTCACCGAGAGCCTCACAGTGGCTACAGCCCTCACTGTCAGGCATAGCAAGAGGGAAAAAACCACCCTTATATTGCAGAACACATGAGTGAGTGGAATGATCCGTTAGTCCATTAATCCAGACAGAGTTCTGTTGCTGATGGACTGAGGTCTAGCCTCTTGGAGGACAGGGAAAGAAGAGGCTGATCTCAGGAAGCAGCATGGCCAGGATGGGCACAAGAGAACAAGATGCAGCCGTCACCCAAGCACGTGCTATTGTGTGAGTGATTCTAAGAGCAAGTCTGCTTTCAGCTTAGGACTCCATTTTGCATACAGACTAAAACAGGAAAAGAGGCCATTTATGCATCATTTTCAAACGGAAAGTACTTGACGGATGAAAAATTTTCTGAACCACGGTTAAGACTTTCCAAACAGACAAGGCAATGCCAAAAAAAAAAAAAAAAAAAAAAGGAGTGATTGTGAACTGGCCTGGCAAAGTGCTTCAGGAAGTGGCCAGGCATGTGTATCCTTGCTGATTACATACATAAGAGCTCCAACGCCGTGTTCTGTACAGAGAAGGGCTGCACTGCAGAGCTGTGTTTTCAAAAGGAAAAAGAAACAGGACTCTCGCCGAGCCCTGCTGGAAAGAGACAGGGCAGCTTCAGGAGTAGGGAAGTCAGGAGCCCTGTGTCCTGGGGACAGAGTCAAATTACACAGGGGGAGCCCCGGAGCCCGGCTCACAGCAAGTCAAAGGGCAGATCCAGCGGGACACGGCTCCAGGATGTTCTAGAAAAGGAGCCAGGAAAATAAAAAATCAAAGCCTAACCCATATCTCTTTTACTCACTTTGGGGATGAGAGCCCTGGAGAGGAAATGGTAGGTACAGGTAAATGAGCACATGGCCACGTTCATGAGTGTGTGTGTGTGCTAAGTCACTTCATTTGTGTCTGACTCTTTGTGACCCCACGGACTGTAGCCCGCCAGTCTCCTCTGTCCATGGAATTCTCCAGGCAAGAATACTGGAGTGGGTTGTCAGTCCCTCCTCCAGGGGATCTTCCCAACTCAAGGATGGAAACCTTGTCTCCCGTGTCTCCTGTATGGGCAAGTAGGTTCTTTACTACTAGTGCCACCTGGGAAGACCCAGCAACATTCATATTTCAAGTCATATCTAGGATACCTGAACTCTGAGGATGATGGAAATTAGTCAGCTTTCCAGGTGGCTCAGTGGTAAAGAACCCGCCTGCCAAAGCAGAAGCAAAAGATGAGTTTGATCCCTGGGTCAGGAAGATATCCGGAGTAGGAGATAGCACCCCACTCCAGTATTCTTGCCTGGGAAACTCCATGGGCAGAGGAACCTGGTGGGCTATAGTCCATGGGGTCACAGAGAGTCAGACACAACTGAGGGACTGAGTACAAGCCCTTTTTGACTGGGGAGGCAAGGTGTGAGTATTAATCAGGTCATACTTAACAGCACTTTCTACAATGCCCAGTACTTAAGTTCTATGAAAAAGTTATAATTCCAAATGATAGTATCAATAATTATAACAAATGTCTGTGTTTTAAGAGGCTCTTCTACCTCTGTCATCCTGGAGATGACATGAAGGTAATCACAGCTTACAGGACTGTGAAAGTGGTTTTCCTATGAACCCTCCCCCCAAAATCCAAGACTGATTTACTTGACCTGGGGCTCTTTCAAAGATATGTCTCTGTCTGTACAGAAGCTGTGGTCCAAAGAAACCATCAGATAGTAGCTATACTGCAAGGACCCCTTCATGGATCACAGCTTTCTAACTGTAGTGCTGGAGAAGACTCTTGGGAGTCTCTTGGACTGCAAGAAGATCAAACCAGCCAATCCTAAAGGAAACCAACACTAAATAATCACTGGTAGGTCTGATGCTGAAGCTGAAGCTCCAATCCTTTGGCCACTTGATGTGAAGAGCTGACTTATTAGAAAAGACCTGGATGCTGGGAAAGATTGAAGACGAAAGGAAAAGGGGACAGCAGAGGATGAGATGGTTAGATAGCGTCACAGACTGAGTGGACATGAATTTGAGCATTCTGGGAAACAGTGAAGGACAGGGGAGCCTGGCATGCTACATACAGTCCATGGGCTCACAAAGAATCGGACACAACTTAGCAAGTGAACAACAACAACAACATTGAAAGGAAGGATACAAGAGAACCAAGAATAGGGGGCGTCACACTTGGGAGTCCAAATGCGGAAGAGTATTGTGCCATTTCTTTTCAAAATCCTTGCTTTTTGACCTAGAATGACATGTGTGTATCTCCCTTGAACTGATCAAAGGTATCAAATACTTTCTTATCACAGTCCATGCTGTTTTAGCTTCTTTCCATACTTCCACTATCCCTCAACATTAATATTAATAAAAGTTTTCCCATATTAAAAAGCAATCATTACTAATTTAATTTAAAATTTTTTAACATCTTTAATAGTGAAGACAATTTTCCATGATATTATGGTATGTGGATACCTAGGATATCTAAGGTCTGATGTGTATAGGCAGAAATGCTGATGCTCGGGATGGCAGGTCCTGGAACCAGACTGTGTGTGTGTGCTAAGTCGCTTCAGTTGTGTCTGACTCTGTGTGACCCTATGGACTGCAGCCCGCCAGACTCCACTGTCCATGGGACTCTCTAGGCAAGAACACTGGAGTGGGTTGCCGTGCCCTATTCCCGGGGATCTTCCCAACCCGTGGATGGAACTCACGTCTCTTGTCTCCTGCATTGGCAGGCGGGTTCTTTACCACTGGGACCACCTGGGAAGCCAGACTGCTGGGATTCAAATCCTCACTCTACATCTAGCTACCTAGCATGTCAGGAAAAAGACTGATCACTCTATACCTCTATACCTCGGTTTTCTCATCTGTATAATGGGAGCAATAATAGTACTTCACTCATGAGAGAACTGAAAGACAAAATGCCCATTAAGTTCTGAGAGCATGTGAGGAAGGAGAAACATTTTAATGGACATCAAGTTTTTCTAGGTAAATAGAATTCAGGCAATCTGTCCTAACAGTATTAACAGTCTCATTTGAAGAGATCGAAAACAAAATTAACATGTAAAAAGCTTGCATTTTGAATTAGCAGTCATTTGTTTCTTCTATTTTAGCCATTCATCTATTCATTTACTTACCAAGTGTATACACAAAACTTCTACCAGAAGGTCTCTTTCAGATACGATAAAAAGAAGAAAAATTGATACTCAATTTTAATAGGCAGGTCAAGAGAGGAATCACACACTGTATTCATTTTACATTTAGGCTGCTTTTTGCAAATACTTAAATCACAAACCAAGGGATAAAATTTAGGAGTTGGTCAAAGCTATAAAGGGTTTTTTAAGGCATGAAAGAATTGCCTGCATAAACCATACATCAGCAGAGTTCATTAAACTGCACATTACTAGAGCTATAATTTATACGTTCAGTTTTAAGAATACCCTGAAAAACATACTCAATCTTGGCAACTGCCATCTTGGATTTACTTTTCCAGAAGAGAAAATAATTCCAGGCAACAGCATTTGAAAACATTAACCCCTGGCTTTGTTTCCTTTTGAAAAGCCAAGGATTTAGCACTCCTGCAAAATACTGTTTGAAATAACAATGAAACCCCTAGAGTTTCTGGAGAAGCAGTAGGGACGTTTTTTGGTCACAAAACAAATTTGGGGATCTCAGTCATAGACTTAGGGAGCTTTATTTTTGACTTAAAGTTCTCTCTTAGTTAAGCAATTCCATTAAAACATGCACCCGTGTGCACACAGACACAAACATTTGGTTTCAGAGAGCATTGTGCCTTAAGCGAGCATATTGAGTTTGCTTTAAAAATGAAAAAGTGAGTCAACGGAGGTGGTCCTGTTAACCGAAAGAGCTGGAAAAGCCTTCTAAATTGTCTACTGAAAGATCAGACTATTCTAGATAATTCAAGGCACATGCAATCCTGTACTCATCAGAGAAATTTTGTCAGATATATCTCTAGAAGCACAATGGCAGGGTATACTGGTCACCTACTGCTGCATAACAAATGATCACAAACTTAGTGGCTTTAAACAACTCTATTCACGATTTCACAGTTTTAGTGGGTCAGGAATCTTGGTCGGGGTTGTGTCTTCCAAGGCTGCAATCAAAGTGTTGGCTGGGATATGTCCTTTCTGGAGCTCGGAATTCCCTTCCAAACTGACATGGTTGTTGGAAGAATTTAGTTCCTTGTGTGGTAGAACCTGTTTTCTTGCTGACTGCTCACTTGAGGTTATGCTCAGCTCCTACAGGTCACCTGCAGGTCCTTGCCATGTGGCCCCCTTACAACATGAGTTAACATCCTCAAGGCCAGCAGAAGAAGTCCTCTCTTTAAAGAAGTGTCAGTCTCTCATTTAAGGGCTTTCACTTAATTGGGTTTGGCTCACCTAGGAAGATATTCCTAGTGATTAAACTAAAAATAATGATTTAGGATATTAATTATATCTGAAAAATCTCTACATCTTTACCACTAATATATGCTACAACCTAATCAAGAAAATGTTCCCTCATAGCTCAGTTGGTAAAGAATCTGCCTGCAATGCAGGAGACCCCGGTTCAATTCCTGCGTCAGGAAGATCCACTGCAAAAGGGATAGGCTGCCCACTCCAGTATTGTTGGGTTTCCCTTGTGGCTCAGCTGGTAAAGAATCTGCCTGCAGTGCAGGAGACCTGGGTTCGATCCCCGGGTTGGGAAGATTCCCTGGAGAAGTGAAAGGCTACCCACTCCAGTATTCAGGCCTGGAGAATTCCATGGACTGCATAGTCCATGGGGTCACAAAGAGTTGGACATGACTGAGCGACTTTCAATCAAGAGATTGAAATCCTATCCTGTACATAGGTCTTGCTCACACTCAAGGGAAGGATGTATGCAGAGTTTATACATAGATGACAAGGGTCTTGCAGACCTTCTTAGAATACGGCCTCATGTCCTGGGCTACAGTAGTTACTTTGCCAAGGTATGGAAGCAACCTAAGTGTTCATCAAGAGATGAATGGATAAAGAAGATGTGATGCATACACTCACACACACACATGTATATAGACACACAAACTCTGGGAGATGGTGAAGGACAGGGAAGCCTGGTGTGCTGTAGCCCATGGGGTCGAAAAGAGTTGGACACAACCGAGCGACTAAACAACAATCACAAAAGATGTATCTGGACAGCTGGATGAGGCAGTTGCCTATGGCTTTTTTCTTTATTCACTTCTATTAATATACTTTCATTTAACATGACAATAAGTAACCTTTGATTTTATATTTGAAAAGCACCTAAGTAACAAGGTAATATATTTAATCCACTTTGTATATAAAGGATGCATTTTACTGGGTTATTTGAATAACCAATCGTATCTTAATCGTATCTTCTGTTTGAGGGATATTCATTTACATGTATGAGCTTTTTCATTTCTTCACACCTGGTGGGTTAGTCCTAATTTCCGCAGTTGGCAAGAGGTGCTAACTGGGTCTAAGTAAGTCTGCTACTTGGCTAGTGATCAGGGGGGTGGCTGGTTAGACAGAAGAGTGAAACTGCAACCTAGACGCTCCACATCCTATCAGAATATCAATTCTACACTGTCATTCACAATTGAGTTTACTGTGTGCACCTCACATCATACCTCACCTGGGCTTCCCGGGTGGCTCAGGTGGTGAACAATGTGCCAGGGAGACATGAATTCCATCCCTGGGCCGGGAAGATTCTTTGGAGGAGGAAATGGCAACCCGCTCCAGTGTTCTTGCCTGGGATATCCCATGGACAGAGCAGCCTGGGGGGGCTATAGTCCGTGGGGTCACAAAGAGTCAGACACGACTGAGTGACGGAGCAGACACACAGCTCACATCAGACTGGACCAGTGTGTGCAGAAAAGCCAATTTTCTAAGCTCTGGGTCAATTCAGCACATCCGGAAATCAGGAGGGCACACAGAAATATCTGCTAAGAACAAAAGGAAAACCATCCAAATATTTTCCCCCTCAGTTGGAAAGAACCCATTTCTCAGAAGGACTTATTTTCCCATATTAGATAAGTCAGAGGAATCAGCTGCCAGACCACACTCAAGAAGGGGTAGGAAGTGGTCCAGCCAGCCAACCAGCCGGCCTGGCATCTGGGAACAGAGCCTGGAAGGCTGGAGGCTCAGCTGGAGGTCCGGATGTCCACCCCAGGGAAGGAGGGAACAGGCTGGAACCTAAGGCTCAGGGGCTTAAGGATAAGGATCTTTTCCTCCAGGGTCCCTAGCCATTTGGATGTTCTCATTATCTGTGACTTTTAGTTACTTTTACAGTCTTTTTCTTTTCTTTCTTTTTTGAGGCGGGGGGAGGTTCTGTGAGTGAACCTTATGATAAAAGTAATGTCTTTTATCTCTGACCCACGCCAAGCGCTGGTCCTCTCTGTGGCGTACCCCACCTTGGTCGCTCTAGCTCTCCACGTGCCCAGATGTAGGCGTCCATCCTTGGGGCTTGGTTTGTCTCATGCCTGCAGCGTCCTGTTCCGGGGTCTGAGTGATGCTTCTCCTGAAGGAGAAGCAGGAAGCTTTCTTCTTCCCCAGCCCCGCCCATTCCATTCTGCCTCATTCAGCTCATTCAGGCCCCACTCTGTGCCCCCCGCTCTCCTCCAGGGTGAAGGAGACAGCCTGGCCAACCCGCTTTCTCTCACTACTCAAAGGGAACAGCTTTCGGGCAGTGCCCGGATGTACTAGGGCAACTTGGGAGTGGGGCTGACTCCAGGAATGTCCGTCCCTACTGTGGGACTTCCCTGGTGGTCCAGTGGCTAAGACTCCATGCTCTCGATGCAGAGGGCCAGGGTTCCATCCCTGGTTGAGGACCTAGATCCCACACGCTGCAGCCAAAGAGGAAAAGAAAGTGAAAGTGTTAGTCGCTTCAGTCATGTCCGACTCTTTGGCCCATGGACTGTGGCCCACCAGGCTCCTCTGTCCATGGGATTCTCCAAGCAAGAATACTGGAGTGGGTTGCCATTCCCTTTTCCAGGGGATCCACCTGACCTAGGGACCAAACCTGGGTCTCCTGCAACTCAGGCAGATTGTTTACTGTCTGAGCCACCAGGAAAGATTCCACACGCCAAAATTAAGACCCGGGGCAGCCAAATAAATACATAACTTAAAAAAATCAGTATTAAAAAAAGAAACATCCCTACCGTACTTGAAGTCACTTCCACTTCTCTCACAGTGGATTTTCAGGCCCTAGAAAAAAAGCAAGACTCTCTCCAGCAGCTAAGTGGAAGCAGATCTCTGATGTAAGCACTGGAGGTAAGACTTCCCCTTTCTTGGCACTTGAAGGGAAAGGACGGAAGCAAAATAAAAGGCCAATCTGTGTGTAATTAAAGGCATCTACTGACAATTTCTGCTCCCCCCCCACCCCCACCCCTGTTAAAACAATAGAAATACAAATTTTCCACCTTCTTAGGCTTCTCCTCCGCCTCCAGTACTAAACTTTCCAGGTGGGAGTGGTGTCTTTAGGCATGCTGGCAAGGTTACCTCCATCAAAGGAAGGAAAGTGTCTTTAAATTAAAAAAAAAAAAAAAAAAGGAATTTCTCCAGAGCAGTAGTTACTATAATTTTTGTCTAATCTTTGGAAAGCGCATATATATATATATATATATATATATATATATATATAAAAATAGAACTTCCACTGTGTATTGATTCTTCTTTGAAGATTATTCATATGACACCTTCTTGAGATTAAAGATTTTAAAACTCAGACAAAAGAAGACAATTATCCAGTGATTTGTAATCTTCTAGAATTCTTAGAAAATCTAGAGAGCTGTAAAGTCCTCTTTTCAACATTCATTCATTAGATGCAGGAATCTGAGCAGAGTAACTTAAGGATATTCACTCGTCTTCTGAAAACTGTGGTTTTTGCATTCTTATATGGGACTTTGGGCAACCCTGGTGGCTCAAATGGTAAAGAATCCCCCTGCAATGCGGGAGACCTGGGTTCTATTCCTGGGCTGGAAAGACTCCCCTGGAGGAGGGCATGACAACCCACTCCAGGATTCTTGCCTGGAGAATCCCATGGACAGAGGAGCCTGGTGGGCCACAGTCCATGGAGTGGGAAAGAGTCAGACAGGACTGAGCGACTAAGCACAGCCCAGCACACCGGACTTTATCCTATTTTTAACTCTGTGACCAATCACCCACAAAGAAGAAAAGATTCCTGTGATTTATTCATTTCAATATTTTCTGAATACCTACCATGTGGTAGGGGTACAGCAGAGGAAAAAAAGAGGCAAAATCTCTGACCTTAAGGAGCTTTCATTCTCATAGAGAAAGACAGACAATAAGCCAATAAACACATAAATGTATGTGCGTGAAAAGTGTTACGATGTTAAAGGGGACTAATAAGGACAGATCGAAACGAGAAACTTTATTCTAAATTGAGTGTCTTAGAAGAGGGGAGTATTTTTTTTTTTTTAACAGAAGCAAAAGCTCATATGAATCATCATTTTTCTGTTGGTGGTGCTCAGTTGTGTCTGATTCTTCTTGACCCCATGGACTGTAGCCCGCCAGGCTCCTCTGCTCATGGAATTTTCCAGGCAAGAATACTAGAGTGGGGTGCCATTTCCTACTCCATGGGATCTTCAGACCAAGGGATGAAATCCACACTCTTGCATCTCCTGCATTGGCAGGCGGATTCGTTACCACTACTTGGGAATCCCAGAAGACACAAATTTCTTGCGATGTTGTTCAGTAGCTAAGTTGTGTCTGACTCTGCCACCCCATGGACTGTAGCACATCAGGATACAAATTTCTTATCATGATACACATGTAGAAAATTTGAGGAAAATGGGCAAAAAAGATGTTTCCTAAAAACTATAAAAGTATCACCTATAAGAATGAGGTCAAAATAAGAATGTTTCAAATCATATCCTTTTATTCATAGAGGTGCTTTCATAATCTTCTCTTTTCAAATCATAGTTAGCAAAACATGCTACAGCTTAAAGAACCTATAATTGTCTTCCTACTTGTTTCAGTGAAAAACAATTGTTCATAAAATGCATTTTTCCTTGTCACATTCAAATCATTAATATATGATGGATTTGCCATAAAACATTTGAAAGAGTTATGACAAGGAAAGCTATTCTCACTGGCTTCTTGAATCCACTAGTTTATTCCCAGTCTGTTTCGCTGTAGAAGCTTCCCCTTTTCATTCACACTCCATTTAACTCTCCCTTTAGCAAATTCCTACAATTTCAGCAGGACCGGATGGAACACCTAGAGGATGCTAGTTCCCTGAGATGAAGATAACAACAGATGTCATTTTAAAAAGATCTTTAGTGTAACAGGCTTGGGAACAGAATTTAAGGAAAGATTTCTCTGAGCCTTCAGGTGTCCATGTACATCATAAGCTAACATGCAGATTTTTCAAAATTATTTAAAAACAGAATTATTTTTGACAGCTTAATTTGAGAGCTACAGATTCTCACACATTGAGATATCATGAATTAACAAAAGCCACACTGAAGATTTTTGACACTTGATTCTTTTGGTTTTTTGTATCTCCCAGAAAAAATGATTGGCTTCCTCAAGGAATTTTCTCACTGGGAAAATTTTAAAAAATAATTTATTTTTAATCAGGAGGATATTCAAATGTTTTGCACTTATTCTAAGACATCTCCATAAAGTCTAAGCTCAGAAGATACTAGGAGACAAAAAAAAAAAAAAAAAAGAAAGAAAACAAAGGGCCCAATAGAAAAATGGGTAAAGTGTATGATGAGGTAATTCATAGCTGTGGACACCTGAGCAGCAGAGCAATGGGTAAAAGGTTCTTGTATTTAGGGAAAAGAAAATCTTTTTTTTTTTTTTTTAAGTGAGACAACCACAGTGAAAGAAAAACAAAGCAAAAGTATTAGAAAGTGATGGGTAAAGCAGCTCATAAAGAGTATGTTGGAAATACAATTCTATGGTTCACAGGGTCTGCATGTTTAAGAAAAATAAGGAAAAAACCAAATATGTAATTATAGATATTTAGTAATAGTTATTGTTATCACTATACCTATAGATAGAACTATCTACAGAATTTAGGGGCCAAAATCGAGCTGAAGATAAATTTCCACACAATTTTCAAGGCAGTGGCTTTTAAGTAGTTAAAACTTTTAAGGATGCATTAGAAAGTATAGTGTGAGAAAAAAAGAGGGGTCCAGAGAGACCCTCCAAGGATGACTAGCATTTCAAACGCCCAGTCAGGGAGAAGAGACGTCAGTAAGAGGAGACCGTCTTGGTTCTGGGAGGAGAGAAAGACCCAGAAACCAAGGGCAGAAAAAGCTTTTCAATTAGGGGGTGGGTTTATCAATGCCAAATGGATCAGACATATGTACTGAGATAAAGATATAAATGTGTGTGTGAGCGCTCACTCAGTCGTAGCTGACTCTATGCAACCCCACGGACTGCAGCCCTCCAGGCTCCTCTGTCCATGGAATTTTCAGGGCAAGGATACTGGAGTGGGTTGCTATTTCCTCCTCCAGGGGATCTTCCTGAACTAGGGGTTGAACCTGCGTCTCTTGCAGTGGTAGGCAGATTCTTTACCAATGAGCCACGTGGGGAGCACCAAAGATACAAATAGTTGTAGATTAAAAAAAAAATGAGCACGGAAGACAGTCTCAATGCATCCATCCATGGCGTGCTCGTCTAATTCCCTAAGGTGGGGCCAAGCTGGCTGAACAAGTCCACAATCACAGCACGTGGAGACCACCCTTCCACCTCTCCCACACTCCAGCACATTGAACTAAACAGTTATCTTTCTTCATGGCCTTCGACATGTCAATAAAATGAGTACATCTCTTCGGCTCTCAAATAAAACTTACTTGTCTATTTATCCTCCTTTTGTTTTGTGCCAAGTAATTAAGTTTCAAAACTTTCTCTCAAAAACAAAACAAAAACAAAAAATCACCCGAAAAACCTCTTACTGATCCAAGAGTAATGCTAATAACCCTTGAGGACAGAGTCTGCATTCAGGATTCCACAGCCCCAAGAACTGCAGCTGTCACATGTCCACCTCTGATTCCTAACTTCCTACCAAGTTAGTTTTGAGGAAGATGCATTGTGTTCTGGGTCTTGACCAACTTGACTTCTAGCCACCCATAGCTCTTAAAATGTCTTGATGCTAGCCATAATAGTAATAATAAACAATAGGGAAGTGATTAGCTAATAGATTATCAACAGAGGGTGGTCTAAATCAGCTGTATCTAGAATCTGGCTCACTTTGCCTTTGCTGGATTCAATCTAAGCATGCTTGTCTTAAATGTCAATTGTAACCAAACATAAATGTCTTGTTAAAACAAGTTTATCTGCACTAAACTTAACTGTAGTCTCTGATTAGCTGTTCTGAACTTAAATAAAGCATATTTATGGCTGTTTTTCCTTTTGACAGTATGTCAGCAACATATGGGCAGAATTGTGTTGTGTGTCAGGTGCTTTAAAAGGTCCTAGAATTTTTTCTGTGACGTTTGAGAGAAGAGGTGTCACACTTTATCCAATACATGTAGTTAAAGATAAATTAAGAGTTTACTGCTTTATGAAAGGATTCTTTATTAAAGCATTACCTATAAATTTCTAATAAGAAGTACTGGTCTAATTTTAAATAACATTATCTACAGTCTAGTTATGTTAAATTTTGAATTTGAATCTTACAATGGCTTCGGTCCACATTGGGCAACAGACTGAATGTTTGTGTCCTCCCCAAATTCATATACTGAAACCTATTCTCCAAATGTGAGGATACTGGGAGGTGATTAGCTTTGGGGATGTGATTAGGTCATGAAGGTGAAACCCTCATGAATGGTAGTGTTGTTGTTCAGTTGTCAAGTCATGTCTGACTCTTTGTGACCCCATGGACTGCAGCAGGCCAGGCCTCCCTCTCCTCTACCATCTCCCAGAGTTTGCCCAAGTTCATGTCCATTGCATTGGTGATGCCATCCAACCATCTCATCCTCTGTCGGTCGCCCTCTTCTCCTTCTGCCTTCAAACTTTCCCAGCGTCAGGGTCTTTTCCAATGAGTTGGCTATTTTATTAGTACTCTTATAAAAGAGGACTTAGAGAGTGCCCCCAAATCCTTCCTCCATGTGAGGTTACAGCAGAAAGACCATCGCCTAGGAACCAGGAAGTGGGCTCTCACCAGAGCCCTGATCTTGGACTTCACAGCTCCTAGACTGTGAGAAATACATTCCTCTTGTTAATATGCCACCCAATCTATGGAATATTTGTTATTGCAGTCCAAACTGACTAAGCCAACATATTACCAGAATATAACGGACCTTAGTGTCATAGATTAAGGAGTGACAGAATGTTTCGGCTCCAGGCTATCTAATTCCACGTAATTCTGAGTATTTGTCTGCTAGACACAAAGGAGGGATCCAAAACTTCAAAGCCTGGATGCCTCGGTGCTTTCTTATAAGAATAAGTAGCAGAAGAAGCCAAAACCTCTCAAGATGTCTAAGAGGAGGTCTTGCCTGGACAAAGCGTGCAGATACAGCTGACAGCTGACTTACCCCAATTCTCTTGGTAAGCTTCCTCTCCAAGGTTCCATCATAGTGTACAATGTAGATGGTCATGGTGTTTGATTGACAGGAGGCTCAAAGCTGATGGAGACCAGGTCACATTGCTGTCTGCTCCAAAACTTGCAGGGTGCCTTAGACTAACTGGGGCATGACATGTCACATGATCTGGCCTCTCATTCC
This sequence comes from Cervus canadensis, assembly GCF_019320065.1. Lineage (NCBI taxonomy): Eukaryota > Metazoa > Chordata > Mammalia > Artiodactyla > Cervidae > Cervus > Cervus canadensis. Next base: position 53,975,301 of record NC_057401.1, read on the forward strand.
TGGCAAATTCTTACAACTCTTCCTCTTTTCCATGTAGCTCCAGCACACGGCTCCTCTCAAGGCCTACTCCCATTTACAAGTTTGGTATTACCTGTTGCCTTTGTCAAAATACTCTCATCATAAGTATCTACATAGCTCATTTCTTGTCTTAGATCATTTGGGCTGCTATAAGAAAATACTGTAAGGACTTCCCTGGTGGTCCAGTGGTTAGGAATCCCACTTCCAACACAGGTTCCATCTCTGATCAGGGAATTAGGATCCCACATGCTTCTGGGAAACTACTGAGCCTGTGATTTCTACAGTCTGTGCTCCACAACAACAGAAGCCTGTGCAGTGCAGCTAGAAGCCCTTGTTCTGCAGGAGGAGAAGTCTTTGCACCACAGTGAAGAGCAAGTGCAGTCAAAAGAAGCTCTGCTTTTGCCATCTTTCAATTCTTAATAATTTTTTAAAAAAGAAAATACCATAGATTGGGTGGTTTAAAACAATAGAAATTTATTTCTCATGGTTCTGGAAGTTGAGAGTCCAAGATCAAGGCACCAGCAGAGTCCATGTCTGGTGGGGTTCACTTCCTGTTTCATAGATGGCTGTCTTCTCACTCTAATTCACATAGCGGAAGATGCTAGGGAGCTCTCTGGAGTCTGTTTTGTAAGGGCACTAATCTTATTCACAAAGGCTCCACCCTCGTGACCAAATCACCTCCCAAAACTCCCCTTCCTAATACCATAATATGAGGGGGTAAGGATTTCAACATATGAATATGAGGGGATATAAACATTCTATCTACAGTACTCCTCACCTGACGCAGGTATTTTCTCAAAATCACCTTCTTGATGAGGCTGACCTAAAACATCTTATTTAAAATTGCAACCCATTGGTCTCCCACCTTGATCTTCCCAATCTCTCTTCATGTCTACCTTTCCTTTTTTCTTTTCTCCTTTCTTCCAGAAACATGTATCACCTCCAAAGCACTATATTTTTCATTTCGCTTGTCCACTGGGTATTGTCTGTCTTCCTTTACTAAAATGCATGCTCCAGAAGAAGGGATCATTATTTGGTTCACCGGTGCATCTCAAAGCTCTGAAAACATTTTCTGGCACATCGTAAGTATGCAATAAATATGGGATGAATAAATGAAGGAATTCAACTGGCAGAATATTGTGCAATGATAATGTATAAGGACCATGAGGACCAAGACCATCTAGATTTTCATCACCACAATATCCTTAGCACCTAAGGTGGTCCCCAGAAGAGAGCATTTATTGAAGGAATGAATGAATGTTATTGGGGTGGGGTAAGAGTTCATAAAATCCAAATAAATGTAAGTGAAAATGAATACCTTTGGACTGGGACTGAGGTACTTCTGTGCCTCAAATCTTTCCCAGAGTTCTTTAGCTGCATATGCAAGTCATAAAATTACCCAGGATGTTGCAAAAAAGATTCTTTCCAGTTAGCTGAGAATTCAGAAGGACTACAACTACTTAAAAGAAAGTCCTGACAAAGGTGACAGCATCTGATTGGCAAGGGAAAAGTACCTGAAGATGATTTGCCTGTGATATAATGTACAGAATTCTACTGCAGTAGGAAATTTCAGCTCTGTGTTCTTGTGCTATAATCAGAGATCACAGGGTTTGGAGTCAGACAGACTTGTATCAAATGCCCTCCCCATCACATCCTAGACTGTGTGACTCGGAAGGAAAAGCCACTCAGTCGTGTGAGACTCTGCAAGTCCATGGACTGTAGCCTTCCAGGCTCCTCTGTCTGTGGAATTCTTCAGGCAAGAATGCTGGAGTGGGTTGCCATGCCCTCCTCCAGGGGATCTTCCCAAACCTGGGATCGATCTTGGTCTCCTGCATTGAAGGCAGATTCTTTACCATTTGAGCCACCAGATAAATCCTATCTCCATATGGTTACAACAAGAGGTTAGGGCTTCAACGTACAAATTTCAGAGGGACACAATTCAGTCTATAGCAAATACTAAAATAACAACTACATACATACATAAACAAAGGAACCTTGCTAAGCTAAGAATAGAGGGCAAAGTGGTTGAAAAGCACAATCTCATGTTTCAATACTCCAAAGTATGTACGTTTAACAGTTTGATAAATTTAACAAGATTTCTTTAAGACCGGTTTCATTTTCACAGAAGAAAAACTAAAAACCAGAAAACGTGCTATGGTATGGAAAGTAGATCTTAATCATTCCCTAGCACATTGATTTCAACATGTAAATATGCTCCACATTCTTTTCTAGCTTTAAAACAAACCAACAAAATATTTCTTCAAATATAGATACAAATATAGACAGTATCTTTGTTTCTTCACAGTCACGGTGTGACTCTCAGAAACTCACTTTTTTCCTGGACCTCCATATCTATTGTCTTTAAACAATACCCACTCTTTAGGGCTGTTGTGAAGCTAAAAAGGATGTGTCAAGTAAAACGCCTAGACATCCCCACCCCATATCACTGTACCCTCTATGTTCATTCTATATAAGATTCTAATATTTCTATTGCATAATTACCCATGTGTGAATGTGCTAAGTCGCTCAGTTGTGTCTGACTCTTTCCCACCCTACGGATTGTAGACTGCCAGGCTCCTCTGTCCATGGGATTCTCCAGGTAAGAATAATGGAATGAGTTGCCATTTCTTACTGCAGGGGATCATCTCAACCTAGGGACTGAACCTGCATCTCCTTCATCTCCTGCATTGGTAGGTGAGTTCTTTACCACTAGTGCCACCTGGGAAGCCCATAATTACACATAAAAATCTATAATTACATGCTATAATTCTAAGTAAGGTTTTGCTGTCTCATCCAATGTCTCATCACATTATTCCTTTATTTTTTCCTTGTATTTTACACTGGAACTTTATAGTAGAAAATGTCACAAGAAATGGGGATAAAATTACAGGCCATTTCATTTTTTTCCTCAGTGCAAACCTGGCCACGAGGGTTTATGAATGCCGAGTTCCTTAAAAATCACAGCAATACATCAGAATATTTACTAAAAGGGCAGAGCAGGGATTCATATGTTACCCACTGTTTACATTTGAAAGGAGCTAATGGTGTACAGCCCTGATAAGTCATGAATTGATTACCAAGCAGAAGTGACCATTAAAAGATGAAAACATAGTTTACAATGACTAGCCCAGCCCCATGACTTGGAAATATTTCTTTTTGAAATGTGATTAACATTTAGCTTCTGAAATTAAAGAATAAGCTAATTAGTAGCCAGTGAATTTGCTAATTTTTCTATTGCCTACTTAAGTCTTCTTAGACGCCACTTGCAGGATGCAAATCATATTCAGAAAGGGGCACGTCTGTAAGCTGCGCATTTCCAGAAGGCCAAGTTTGCAACTCCAAGGCTATAAAACACACACCGCAGAAGGGGAAACGGGAACCTTGAAGGGTTGAGAACTCTGAGAGGTTTGCACAGCTTTTAAGTGGCAGAGCTATGATGTGAACTTCTTGAAAGAGGAGCTGGTTAAGGCCACAGGATTTATAATCAGAGAGCCATACATTTAAGATTGTCTGGAGTGTTTCCAGCCATCAGATTCAGAGCAGCAATACTTTTACCTGTTTTATGCATGTGTCTTTCATGAAAGACAAAACCCCTATTTAAAAAAAAAATCTATATATTACCTGTGTCAAAGTTTAATTTTCAAAAACTTAAAAACGTGGCTTCCATATAAATGTAAAATGAACAAATGCAAACATTTTCTTTAACCCTTTAACAAGGGAACCATCCTGAAGTATTCAAAAGAGAGTAAGAATACATAGGGAGTGAAAAAATAATTTTATAAGAAGATTTCTGGGTCAGATGCACAACTGATTCCCTACAGAGAAGACATTTTTTTCTGCAGACAGAAGTCATTTGAATGCTACTGGATAAAAACCTACATGTTAAAATATAACTTCACAGAATCTAGGCTTTTAGCCCATTGTTATTTAGTGAGTCAAACAAAATTACCTAAACTTGTTCCCTAAACAAGTGTATAATCCTTGGGTAAACTTGTTAAACAATGACTGCATGGCATCAAAATGACATGCTCCACTAGTTTTGCTTTATTTCCAAGTTTTAGTTAACTTTTCTTAACTCCTAATAAGTGTCTACCTAGAAACTGAAGACAGATTTGCAAGTACAATGAAGATAACAATGTTTTATCTACAGACAGCTCTTTAGTTTACCTTTTGATAATTCTAAAATTATCTAGACACTGAAAATGGTATCTGGATACTTCTGATGCAAGAGAGCATGGCTGGGGACTTCCCCGGTGGTCCAGTGGCTAACACTCACTGTTTCCAATGCAAGAGACCTGGGTTTGATTCCTGGTCAGGGAATTAGATCTCACATACCGCAACTAAGAAGTTCTAATGCCAGAACTAAAGATCCCGCAAGCCCCAACAAAGACCCGGCACAGAAAACAAATAAAAATTTTTTAAACAAAGAGCCTCTCATTAAAAAAAAAGAGAGTGCATGGCTATTATCTTCTAAGTGTAGAAAGCAGATCTTTCCTATAAAAAGTGTTGTGGTCAGTCACTCATTCATGTCCGATTCTGAGATCCCATGGAATGTAGCCCACCAGGCTCCTTGGGCCACACGATTCTCCAGGCAAGAATGCTGGAGTGGGTTGCCATTTCCTCCTCCAGGGGATCTTCCTGACTCAGGGATCAACCCATCATCTCCTGCCTCTTCTGCATTGGAAGGCAGATTCATTGAGCCACGTGGGAAGCCCATAAAGAGTTTTACCAAAATATATATTTCAAATGAAAATGACTACTTGTGCAAAGCAGCTAATAACATCATGAAAATCTTAGGCGGTCCATGTACTTCCTATCAGACTACACGGAGAAGCTGAAGCAAGGGAGGAAAAGTGATGGCTTGAAGGTGACATTCCCGACTTGGATGGGAAGATAAACAAGCCTCCTTTCAGTACAACCTCTTTCCGCTTGAATATGAGTTTCTGTGCATCTCAGGGAGAGGTAACAAAACCTGCCAACACAGCTGGCAACAAAGTCAGGGGGTAGGATTGGAAAGACGTGCCTTTCATGGTCATTTCTTAAGGCAAGGAGTCTGGCTCCATGTTTGCTAAAATTAAACTCAGAAGAAACATGCCAGAGCAAAGCAGAACGAATAACCCACGCAGGGAATCTCTTTGAAGTTTTTAAACTACTTATTTTCAATTGAAGAATAATTGCTTTACAACATTGTGTTGGTTTCTGCCATACATCGGCATGAATCAGCCATAGATATAGGTCCCCTCCCTCCTGGACCTCCCTCCCATCTCCCACCCCATCCCAGCCCTTCAGGTTGTCACAGAGCCTTGGTTTGAGCTCCCTGAATCACACACCAAATTCCCACCGGCTCTCTGTTTTCCCTGCTACTCTCTCCATCCATCCCACCCTCTCTTTCTCACCCCTGTGTCCACAAATCTGTTCTCTATGTCTGAATCTCCATTGCTGCCCGCAAATAGGTTCATTAGTACCACCTTCCTAGATTCAATCATCCCAGTGCACGAGATATAGACCTCTGAGGTCTCTTACAGTCTCGGTTCATCTCTGCATCTGGACCGAGAGAGCTCCTACCAACTCAGTGCTATGTGTCACCCAAGTATCTGTCTTTTCTCTCCTTGTTCTACTTGAGACAACTTCCCTAACTGAACTAGCTGTTATCAAGATGGTTAATCTGAGTGCCCTTTATTAAAAAGGATCATCTGACCCAATGTGGAATCAAAGCATGATGCGTTTTCATCATCTTTCTGAGAATTATCTAAAATTTCACTGCTTTTGAATACATAAATTTACATTGAATATATACATTTATATTGGGACTTCCTTGTAGCTCAAATGGTAAAGAATCTGCTTGCAAAGCAGGAGACTAGGGTCCGATCGCTCGATCGGGAAGATCCTCTGGAGAAGGAAATGGCAATCCACTCCAGTATTCTTGCCTGGAGAATCCTATGGACAGAGAAGCCTGGTGGGCTACAGTCCACTGGCTTGCAAAGAGTTGGACACGACTGAGCAACTAACACACATACAAATTTACAATGAGGTATAACACATTGATATTTATTAAGGAACACGTGATCATCTTGCTTGATTTATCCCTAGGAAGTACACTGTCTACTATTTGTGAAAACCATCTTTAAACAGATGTAACAAAATCATATTTTATGATATTACTGGACTGCTATTCTCCGAGATTGCTAGCTTCCAGGGTCCTTTCCTCCACTATTTGGGCAGCAGAGACCCTTTCCTCTAGGAACTGCTCTCAGAGAAAGAGTGATGCAAGAGAGCTCAAAAAAGGCTTTTGAAATTCATAACAGAGGCAACAGTATTCTTGAAAGTCAAAATAATTTAAATCCACAAGAAAGGCCCAGGCCTTCCCAGTAAGAAAAAGATTTGTAGGTTCCATAAATCAAAGCCTGGAGTATTTAGAACACAGAGTTTATATCATCAATCTTGAAGTAGGGAAGGTCGGGTTTAGACCAATAGCAGCTTACTTGCCCTGGAGGCTGGGGACTGGGGTGGAAAGAACAGCAGAAGCCCTGCAGGGTGGGGGACAGAAGAGCAAGGACCACAGCCCACCTCTTTATAAAGAGTGAGTCACAACTTGGGGTTCCCTGTGTATAGACAGATGTCTAGTCTCTTCTTACCTAAAGAAAGATGCTCTGCAGGTCTCTGTAGCCCTACCCCCAGTCCCACAAATTCTGCCACATCCCCTAAGAATTTACACCACTTCCCACAAAGGGAAATATTCTCGCTGCCTCCATGAGAGCAGCCTGCTGTGGTCATGGGAACAGTGCTTCCTAGAATGAGGTTCAGAGAACAGGACTTGCAGAGCAGACCTCTAGACTCAGCCTGCCGATCAGCCTATTAGAGCTTCAGTCAGAGTTCTGTGTGGGGCAGGAGACCCTCTTGGTGTTTCCTGAGAGTGTCTGATCATAAAAATCCATGAAAAGACAGAGATCTCTTTCCATGGAGTGATACTGATGTTCAGGGCGGCTGTGATTCCTTGAATCACACTGTAGTGAATATGGGGCCAGCTCCCTGGCTGTGGGCTCAGTGTATCCTGGGGTTGGTCTTATGTTCTAGATTTTCCCACAATAGGAATACCACCACTTAGTATCATTGACAGTATGAGACGAGTCTGTGTCATGGAAGTGCAGAATCTGGACTACTGTAAGGTGCTCTGTGCTTTACCTTTTCCCCTTTATTCCTCACACACCCCCTCCAGAGTATCTTCTGACTCATGTTGTTCAGTCGCTCAGTTGTGTCCAACTCTTTGTGATCCCATGGACTATAGCAAATCAGGCTTCACCATCTCCTGGAGTTTGTTCAAACTCACTTCCATTGAGTCGATGATGCTATCCAACCATCTTGTCCTCTGAAGTCCCCTTCTCCTCCTGCCTTCAATCTTTCCTAGCATCAGGACCCTTTCCAATGAGTTGGTTCTTTGTATCAGGTGGCCAAAGTATTGCATCTTCAGCTTCACCATCAGTTATTCCAGTGGATATTCAGAGTTGATTTCCTTTAGGATTGACTGGTTTGATCGCCTTGCTGTTCAAGAGACTCTCAAGAGTCTTCTCCAGTACCACAGTTTGAAAGCATCAATTCTTCAGTGCTCAGCCTTCTTTACAGTCCAACTCTCACATCCATACATGACTACTGGAACAACCACAGCTTTGACTAGGCAGACTCATATCCCCTCTCCCTTCTAATCTACATCCTCCTCAGCATTCAGCTGGAAAAGCTACCATCTCCAGGAAGGGTCCAGATACTCCACTGACGTGCAATCTCCCTTGAGCTTGCAAAGTTTTTTATTTCATTTGAAGTTAGATGAGTTGTAAAGAGCTTTAGTAAAACTGGCTACTCTTTGGATTACATTCTGCCCTATGTTATCATTATCTGAGTGTAAGTCTCTCTCCTCCACAGACAGACATTTTTTGGAAGACTGAGACTTTAGTTGCTTTTATCTTTGAATGGTATGCATCCCCCTTAACTAGAGGAGGCACCCATGTGATTTCTGATGGATTAAACGGGTTTCTGGGAGACACAATTGGAAAACAAAGGGGGAACCTTAAACAGTTAAACAGTAAGTCAGTCAGGATGAGTTAGGCTGTGACTCAGTAACAAGTAGCCCCAGAATCTAAGTGGCTCATATAATAAAGATGTATTCATTACTCATCTACATGAGGGGAAACTGGTGGTTTTATGCCCATCATTCTTGCTCTGAGATTCAGGATGCTACCTGGAAGACGGCTTGCTGATGTGGCAGAAGGAGAGAACTCTGGATGACATCTCCAACAAAATATGTTGCAAATTTCACAGCACCCAGTTAGCCAGTCAGGCCAGGGCTGGGTGAGAAGACAGATCACAAGCCCACAGCCTGAGACAGCATGTCAGTCAGTGTCAGCAGTTCGTGACCGACTCTGGGGCTGGCTGTGATCACAGTGTTCTTATCAGAGGTTTGCAGTGCTTCCCAAGTGTAACTGTAAGTGCTAGTGTAAAGAACCCGCTTGCCAATACCGGAGATGTGAGAGACGTGGGTTCGATCCCTGGGTTGGGAAGATCCCCTGGAGGAGAACATGGCAACCCACTCCAGTATTCTTGCCTGGAGAATCCCATGGTCAGAGGAGCCTGGCGGGCTCCAGTCCCATGCGACTGAGCAGACATGCATGCAGCCTAAGGCTGCCACTGTTTCATCTTCTGTCCTCAGGTTACGAGAAAAAGCTAGAGGCCAGGATGGAGAACTTCCTGTCTGAGTCTCTCCAGGCACAAAGACTGCAGGAAAGTTGGCCTTAAAAGCACAAGGGAAGGGGGAACAGAGAGAGGGGACCAGCCCTAGAAGGGGCCATGATGAGCCTCCAGGGCAAGCCTCCCCTCACCATCCTACTCTCCTGAGGGGCAGAGTTACTACAACAGTGATCAAATTTGGTTCCAATGCCAGCATAGGAGGAACAGGCACAACTTAAAAAATGCTCAACCTCACTTATAATCTGGGGTATGTAACAAAAACAATAAAACTTATCTTGGGAACAGAGATGGACACCAGTTTGGTGGGACCTGAGGTTTGTGCAAGTTGGGGAGAGTCCTTCTGGACTTGGAGAGGCAAGAGACAGGAGTCTTACGTGATCGTGGTAAAATACCTTCTTTCTGCAAAATTTTCAGAGCCCAAGTGTATCTGTCTGAGCAAACTCTGGGAGATGGTGAAGGACAGGGAAAGCCAGGTGTGCTCCAGTCCATGGGGTCACAAAGAGTCAATCACGACTTAGCGACTAAACAACAACAAAGTGAATCTATCTCTAGACCTTTCCCAGGACCTTGTAAGGACCCCGAAAGGAGCCAGGCAAGTGGGGATGCTGAAGGGTAAGCCTCATTGGCTTGGGGATTAATCCAGCTTTGCAGGGGAAGGTTTGAAGCAGGGACAGATGAGGCCAAGAGACAAGAGGCATGTGTGCACCTTTGTTCACTATAAACCCCACATGCCATTCTCTGGGCACGCTCCCAGATGCCAATGATTCGAATTTCAGTTTTAATTAAAATTACTGATATAATCATGCTAACAGAAGATGGAAAACCTGCAGACAACCCCTTTTGGGGACCCTTACAGGGGAAATATCTAAGTGCTGTGTATTATTACTGCACTAATAAAACAAGAATATTTCAAAAGCAAATCTTGATGCTCAGGTTTTCGGTGTTATGGTCTGACTTTAGAATAATGATTCATAGTAATACTTTCAAGAGCAATTCTAGGAAAATACAGACTGAGTGTGGACTGGCAAACTTATATGCCAACTGGTGAATTTTAAAGCAGAGAGTCGATGTTATTAAGATGAAAATAATTGTATATATTCAGAATCCTAAATCATTACCACATGTTACTTGGGTGACTCCCAACATTAGAAAAAATATAAAAGTGAAAGAAAACTTCATGTTTTATTTTTAACTATTCATTTCTTGAGATGGTTTTGAGACATGGATTTTAAAGATACTTGAACAGCAGCTGCTAGCTTTCCAAAAGTATGAGGAAACTTTAAAAAAATGCCTATAAATTTAATATTTTTCTGGCTATAACTTTCCAGGGATAAATGGTTCAGCAAACAAAGAATGGTAACCAATGAGCTTCATTAAACATCAAAGATAATTACTATAGATAACAAGGGTAGAAAGAAAGGCTTCAGATGGCTGTGAAGTTTGAAGGGTTGATTTAGGGTCACTATTAAATAATGATGTGAAAATTCACAGTTACTTAATTAGCTAGTTCATGCAACTCTACAGAGAAAGCTAATGAAAAACCTAGTAATCTAGGGCAGTGGCCCAGGTTTCTGAAGGTTATGAGGCACCATTCAAACTATGGGGCAAGGAAAGGGTGGGGTGAATTGAGAGAACAGCATGGAAACTTATACACTACCATATGTAAAACACACAGCAGGTAGGAATTATCTGTGTGGCTCAGAGAACTCAACCCAGTACTCTGTGACAACCTAGAGTGGGTGGGATGTGGAGGGATATAGCAGGGTGGTTCGGGAAGGAGGGGACATATGTATACCTATGACTGATTCATGTTGATGTGTGGCAGAAACCAAGACAATATTGTAAATGTTGTCCCCCAATAAAACACTTCTTAAAAATAGTGTGTTACTAATATTGATCTTCTCACACTTCACTTTTACTATTTCATTGAAAATTCTAATAACTCAAAGGCCAGATAATTTCTGAGAAATTGAAAAGTACTAAGTGAGGCAGGAAACCATCCATGGACAGGCTCTCTAGGGCATCGGTTGTATTGAGTCCCATCCTTCCTCAGATCCAGTGACAAAGGAGTTGGCAAACACATGTGCCAATGAGACCCAGATATGACATTATTCTGGAAATCACTCTACGATTTCTATTACAAATTCTGTTTGGCCTTTCTAGCATACCACGCCTGGTCAGGGAGAGACTAAATCTAAACTTCAGCCCTGGCACTGAAAGCCCACAGAACTGGGCTTTCATACAGAATTGGTCCAGACAAAATCCCTGATTCACTTTCAGGCGTCGCCTACCTCCTTACCTGAGCTTACAGAAACATCTCAGAAGGTGTTCCATTAGTTAGAGAAGGTCCCTGCTGGAGGGAACTTGTCATTCTATTCGGCTGACTAAAAACAACCCTTTAAAGCTATTCAATACATTCCTAAACTCCAACGAAGGCTTATTCATTCTTTCAACCTACGGTTGCCAGATTAAATACAAGACACCCAGTTAAGATGGAATTTTCAGATAGCCAATGATTTCTCAGCAGAGGTATATCCCAAATATTGTATGGGACATACTTGTAATAAGCAAATTATGTGTTATTTCAACTGACTATCCCATATTTAACTGGGTATTTCATGTTTTTAGTTGGTAAATCTGGAAACCCTAACTCAATCTTGTATTAATAACTGCCAGCAACACCTACAGAGCACCAACTATGCCGGGCACTGAACGTATTTTTATGTTTTTAATTCCAGCAATAACCTCATGAGGTAGTTATTATTCCCATTTTACAGGTGTGAAAAATGAAAGTATAGAGAATTAAAGTCAACATTCTCTTACAAAATCAAGTATTTCAAACCTGGACCCTCAAGCATAGATGGCTTCCCATCTCGTGGGGGTAGAAAGGGCCAAAGTTTTCTACAGAAAACAGTTCTGAGCCACTTGAGCACAAGGACAAATGTTTGATCCAGGTCCTAACACCCTTTGGCATGGAGTATTACATACACTTTTAGTTTGGAAAATATCCACAGCAGGTGTTACCAAAGCCCACGGCAGCCATTAAAAAACTCACAGAATATTGAATTTTCAGCAATGAAATTCTGGGTGAACCTTCCAAGATAAACTGGGTACAATGCCTACCTTTAACTGCCAAATGATTTGATCAGCTCTTTGTTTGATATAGCTGCTTAAATGAGCACCTACTACTCCCAACATGAAGATTTATGTTTTAACATAATTTGATTTATCATGCACCTTGTATGTGTCAGATTTAGGAGAAAGATACATCCAAAATTTAGATGCAACATACTGGAACTTTAAAGTGGAGATACAGAGTAGTTCTCTAAGTGCACAGCAGAGAAGTTATCTACCATTAGATTAGGGACTAGAAGGTCTTCACGGATGAGATATGATGGAACTACATCTTGAAGACCAAGGAAGCATTCATCAGATAGGAAGTTGCAAAGGCTGTTGAGGGTGAAATTGGTAATGAAATGGAGAGACCTTGCCTGTCATCAACACTGGCAGCCAGAGCCATCATTCCTTGAGCACATTCTTAGTATCAGAAAAAAATAAAGCTACAGGGACAGCCCAGAGCAGAATGCCTTGTTCTCTACAATAGCAGTTTGCAACCTTTTTGGCACCAGGGATGGGTTTCACAGCAGACAATTTTTCCATGGACAGTTGAGAGGAGATGGTTTCGGGATGATTCAAGTGCAGTTCACAGAGGGATTCATGCTCCTATGAGAATCTAATGCTGCCACACACAGCCCCACACATGGCCGTGGGATTGGGGACCCTTGGTCTACAAAGTTAAGAGACAAGCATAAGGAAAAGTTATGCTCTGTTTTTTCTGGCCTCTCTGCTTAATGTCCCCCCTCTTTTTTTTTTCCTTTTGCTGAAACAGGCTAGACACAAGATTAGATCTTAGCACATGATGGACAGAACAAAGAAGTCACAGAAGACAGTGCTTTACTCACCCTGTACTTAAAAGCCTAAATTTAATGCTCTCTAACCACTATTTTCTCAAAATACTAAAGTCTTAAAAGCTCATCTATGGTTTCTGAGAGTTTGTCCACATTAGACATTCAGTATTAAGTGAGGAGGCTTTAAAACTTTTTGAAATGTGATTTTTCTCTAGTATTTTCAACTGTGTTAGCTTGTATCTAAGAGGTGGGAAATAGTCTTTGCAAAATGAGCTGATGTGGATGTTGGTCAGACATACCAAAAGTATCACAAAGCACTGGCTTTAGTACATTAGTACATTAGTCTCCAGAGAAGTCTTACTTTAGACCTGGCCCCTGTGAACTAGGGAAGAAATGTGAACTGTTTCTTCAACTTTCCACAACACATTTCTTGCAATTTTCAGTTCACTAAAAGCTCCATAAGGAGGCTTAGATGATGTGCTTTAGGCAGAGTTCGATGAGCACTGGCCTGGGAATCAAGGGAACCTGAGTTTCTTCTTGGCTTTATTTCTTCCTTGGGCGAGTCATCAACTTTCTCCTTTTCTTCGTCTCTCAAAGGACAACTGAAGTTGACAATGGCTCCAATCCCCTCTAATTCTAAAGCATTCGACTTTTATAGTTAAATTGTCTGATGGAATTACTTTTATCCATTTGCATTTTTAATTTTTTGAATACTAGATTTAGCAAAATTGCAAGAGACCTGGGATAGTATCCAGAAAAAAAAAAAAAAGATAATGCTTCCCACTGACCCAAATGCAGACAAATTCAGAAATTAGGAAACACTTAAAATACAATTCTCAAAATTTTATATTTTGCAGTAGGAATTGGAATAATTTTTGCTTCTGATTGAAATATGACAGGTCTACTTCTTTCAAATGTACATGTGATCTCTCCTTCTGTTGGTTCGAAGCCAGTGAAAACCTTAAACAACCCTAAATAAGTAAACTGGAAAGTCACTTTAGTTAGGAGTTGTAAGATCTCTTCTGTGTTTTACAGCAACATATGTGGTGTTTTATTGGATCGAGACTTTATATTCCATATAAAGTCATTTTTTTCCAAATAAAGATGATTTTACTGGATTCAATTCAGATAATATTAACATGTATGGACCAATTCCAAGCTTCCTTTGGTTTCTAGTAATCATATACGAATGAGAATGACTACAGCAATTCTAATAATATATTTACTTCTGTCAGAAGCTGCATTAGCAAGCATAACAATAAAACATAAGAAAATAAACACTGAAAATTGGACTTTTAAGAGATTCTTCATAGCTTATGGATTTTATTAAATAAATGCCAAAATAATTAAATTACTACAAAATTTTAACTAAATGTTTATTATTTATTTTGGCTTCAAATAAAAAACCCAGAAAGTTTATAGTATCTGGTGTTCCAAAATTAATAGATTTGATTTACTAAAATAAAAACATATCACAATGAATTAGGTTCACATATGAAATTTGCAGAATGGCTTTGACACTGCTTATGGCCTCTTGGAAGCTCTTCTGACTTCTCAGAACCTCATTGTGCATCTGTAAAAAGACTGACTTGGTAATTTTAAAACTGTCTTTGAGCTCTGAGAATGTATGATTCAAGAAAACAGCTTTCAAAGAGTACTTAAACACTCCCCCCCCACCACCCCTCAAACTATTTTGTTAGATCAGTTCCAAAGCCCTAATGTAAACAAGAATATCCTATTTCTAACATCAATCAGCAGTGAAACTGGGTTCTTTAGACTAAGCAACAATGGTAAGGGGGGTTTACAGTATTTGGCTACCACGAAGAAGAAAATTATCATCGTTTTAAATCAGCAGATGCTATGTTCTCCTTTGAAACGCTCTTGGCTTTTTCTTGGAAAAGGTAAATGTAAGGAACGGTGGAAGAACAGCAGAGGGCGCCACAATCACAACCAAAGGGAACAAAAGCAAAACCCTGGCATCACGACCAGTGAGTGCCAGGAAGTTCTGAGACAGTCTGAAAATGAGCGACAGTCAGGTGGGAACAGATATTTTCAGATTGTATTTGGGAAACTGCGGGTGAAAATGGTTTACATTTCATCTCAGCATCCACTTCCAGATAAAGGGCGATACTCCTCTTTTTTGGGTACCTTCTGGAATATTTCATTCTGTCTGGGACACTACCTAGGAGAGAGAGGACAGTGCCCGGTGAGACAGACCTGGAGCAGGCGGGGCGGCAGGCAGGAAGATGGGGCCTGGTGCACGGGGGTCACCGGTCAGAGGACTGGTGGGGTTTGAAGACTAGACTCCTCGGGGTAGAGTCTCTCTGCGCTTGAGATGGTCTCATGTGAAGCATGAAAAAGACTGTGTGTCGCCAGAGAGGCACAGGTCTAGGATAGATGGAGCTCAGAGGAGGGCAGCGTTGGGGTAACTGTGGGGAGGAGTTTTTAAACAAGTGGAGCTCTCCCCCAACTGAGTCAGAGCGCTTGGGACGTCTCCAGGCCCTGGCCGCTCACACTTCATTCACAGACCTCAGAGATTTATGAATCTGGTGAGAGGCCGGAGTTGATGACTAAGAAACTAGAAGTCTCAAGCATTAATTACACTTGTCATTATGTCAAATTGTATAGGGTCTGATTTACTTCTAGGAAATAAGTATGAGATTACACATGCTTTTGAAACCCAAGCTCATGATTTCCAAATAACAGGTCATAATGACTGTGATGACTCAGAGATCTGCTATTAAAACAAACTAATGATTATAATTGTTAAAGTAAGTATAGGAATGATTAAAGAATTTGCTAATGGTTATTCTCTGTTGATGCAGAATTGGACTCAGTAGGGTATCTGGTTATTATATACATATGTATATTCATCCACACATATGTATAGATACCCACCCATACAAACATGCAGATTTCTGTGGAGAAAAGTGGAAACCGGTTATCTGGAAACAGGCATTCTTCTTGTGAAGGTGTGAGAGTCCTATCCAGTTATTAAACGAGGTTAATGCAAAGGCTTCTGAGACTTGATCGCCTGTATTTGAATCTAGCCTCTAGTACTGACTAGCTGTGTGGCCTGGGGCAACTTGTCCCATCTCGCTGGCTCTTAGGTGCTTCCTGAAATGGCAGCATCAGCATCAGCTTCCTCTGGGAACAGGACTGAAAGGCAAATTCTCAGACCATACCCCAGCCCTCCTGAATCAGAAAACCTGGGGGTGGGATCCAGAATCTATATTCACAAGCCTTCTAGGTGACTTCTGATGTGCTCTAACATCTGATAACCCTTGCTCCATATGCCTCAGTCTCCTCATCTATAAAATGGGCACAAATAAGATTCTTGTGAAAAATAAACAAGGTACACTTCTATAGTGTTTAGAACAGTATGGAGTACATGCAATACGCAATATGTACATGCTTTTAATATTACTATACAATCTCAATAGCCATGAAAAGGAGAAAAAAAGAGTAACACCGATTGAAATGTTAATATTATATGGAAGTAGAATCAATGGGGAAACTGTAATATTGCTGAAGGTGATATTTAAGAAATGAATTCCACAGAAACATGGGATGGAGAGATTCAGGCTTCATAAGGCAGGACTGACAGGAAATCCTCCAGAGGAAAGGACAGCCCAGCTTGCTCATCGGAGTGCAGACCTGTCACCTCTTTGCTGGGGTGGACACACTCAGCTTGGTAAGCCATTTGGGTTTAAGCTGGCCCAGCTCAAACCCCACGTCGGATGATTCTTCCCGAGGCAACCAAAGGAGCTGAGTCTAAATTATCATGTCTTCACGTCCATTCCCGAGACTGAAATTAATCAGGGCTCTGTGATTCTTCCGATATGAGAAATTAGGGTGTTGTGAGGGTAAGGGCAACATGAGGACTTTCTCAGGCACTTTCAGCTCACCCCCAGCCCCACCCCTGAAATCTCAGAAAAGCCACTCCTGACTTTTTTGTGGTCATAAGTGAGGGCTCGAGAATTTCTATGAGCAAAGTCCTTAATCTTTTACTTCCAAATGTGTGAAGCTGGTGGTGATGATGTGAGGATGCTGCTTTCCTCATAAGGGTGTGGGGGCCAGCTAAGAGAAAGGATAAAAGGTCAGCACCCCTGCCCCCTCCCTGCGCCCAGCAAGTACCAACACACATTCGCCATTGCTGAGTTATTCTTTTTCATGAGTAAGTAAGATGACATTCTGAGGTCTTGCATAAATTGTTCGACATCCCACAGCCAGTAAGTAGATTGGATTTCAAGCCCAGTATGTAGGACAGGAGAATAAATGAGCTCCTCTGGAGACCTGGGTTTGATCCCTGGGTTGGGAAGATCCTCTGGAGAAGGGAAAGACTACCTACTCCAGTATTCTGGCCTGGGGAATTCCGTGGACTGTATAGTCCGTGGGGTCACAAAGAGTCAGACACAACAGTGACTTTCACTTCACTCCCTGAACAATGTTTTCCTGAGAGTTGTCATTCTATAGCAACTTGAAATGGGCCTCACTCAGGAATTATAGAAGATGTTGATTCACATACAGCTATGAAATTAGGAAAAAAAAACTTCATGACATGAAGATTGATGTTAATAATATAAAAAAATTTTAGGTAAAGATATACCTAGTGGATAATATAACAAAATTATAGTTCTAATTATAGTTCTAATTAATAAAATTATCAATGATTCCATACCTTTGGAGGTTAATTCACTACAAAACTATCCAATTTAGGGACAACTTACTGAGGATAAACCATGTGTCATAGCCTACTTAGTGGAGATGAAAGGAAAGTTGAGTAAGAGGTACCCTTGTCATCAAACAATAAATGTTTTTGTTGGGAATCCTTTGAACTGCAAGGAGATCAAACCAGTCAATCCTAAAGGAAACAAACCCTGAATATTCATTGGCAGGACTGAAACTGAAGCTCCAATAATTTGGCCAGCTGATGTGGAGAGCCAACTCATTGGAAAAGACTCTGATGCTGGGAAAGATTGAAGGCAGGAGAAGGGGACTACAGAGGATGCACTGACTCAACAGACATGAGTTTGAGAAAAGTCTGGGAGATGGTGAAGGACAGGGAAGCCTGGTGTGCTGCAGTCCATGGGGTCGCAGAAGAGTCAGACACAATGGAGCACACACACTATCTTTTATTTTTTCCCTCCACTGGTGTTTGTTTTAAAATATCAGATTCAAAGTGAAAAGAAAGAAGGTACAATTTCACTCGGTTTCCAGCTTTTTAAATATGTTGAGATCACTCTTGGAATGAAGTACACAAAAGCTTAGTAATAATCATAATGATAACGTAATAGGTGTTTTTTAAACTCTCGATTTCCAAACATCCAGATGTTTGGCCTTTGCTGAAGGTATCCAGATGACTGATTGCATTTTTTCAGTTTTCATACAGCTCCAGGACTTCATGGAGCCACAAACCTTTTAGCTGCAACAATGCAATTAGAAATCACAGCTATTCTTCTATCCTGGAGGACCCCAGTGAGCAAACTAAGGTCTGCAGGCCAAATGCAGCCTGGCCATTCCTTACGTATTGCCTGTGGCAGCTCTCGAGCTACAAGTTAGAACTGAGCAGTTTGGATGTCCTGCAATGCTGAAAATATTTACTCCCTGCCCTTTGCAGACAAAGCTTGCCAAACCTTTATGGAGATCATCATCTGCTTTGTTCAGCTAATTGGCTTTCTATGATTGTCTTTAGGAAGTTATAATAAATCAGTAAACTGATTTGCACATGAGTAATAAACACTTTGAGAAGATGCACTAATGACTCTGGCCATTGTTCAGAGGTGAACTTAATGGAATTTAATGTTTAAGAGGCCATTGGGTTAACTGCTCTTCACCTTGGAAATCATTATGCATTTGGTTAAGAAAAACACGAACTTCAGATGTTTGAGTAAATGAAAAGAGAGAATGCTCTCACAGTTTCCATTTTTATAATTTATCCCATGGGGCTTTTCAATGATATATATATTACAAGAAATGATGGAAAACTCA
The DNA here is from genome assembly GCF_019320065.1 of Cervus canadensis. Lineage (NCBI taxonomy): Eukaryota > Metazoa > Chordata > Mammalia > Artiodactyla > Cervidae > Cervus > Cervus canadensis. The sequence continues at coordinate 53,993,954 of NC_057401.1, forward strand.
AATTCACCTCAATATAAAGATTTTAGTTTCACCAAATTTTATTATGTAATAATTTCTTCTAATATGCTTATTTAATGACCAGTATTAAATTGACATTTACATACAGAAAGCTAAGGAATAATGAAAACATTTTTAAATGATACATTAGGTCACTATATTTTCTGTATCATTTAAAACTTAAAGTTTTGTAAAATTTATTTTTTTAGCCAACTCTTTCATCATTTTTCCAAAAGAAAGGGTTCATTAAGCCATCTTGAAAGTATGTTAGTTGTTCAGTTGTGTCCGACTCTTTGTGACCCCATGGACTGCAGCTACCAGGCGCCTCTGTCCTTGGGATTCTCCAGGCAAGAATACTGGAGTGGGTAGCCAGTCCCTTCTCCAGGGGATTTTCCCTACCCAGGGATGAAACACAGGTCTTCCTCATTCCAGGCAGATTCTTTCCCATCTGAGCCACCGGGGAAGCCCTAGCCACTTTAGTACTGAAATAGAAAGGAAAATGTGGTATTGTTCCTCTTATCTGATGTATTTTGCAGAAGATCATCTGTAAGTTCTTCAGTAAATACTTACTAACTCAAATTTATTTATTAAGAATTTTGAATTTTTAGCCACCTTAGTACTCAACATTCTTAATAAATACAGTATATCTACTGTTTAGAGAGTCTTGATTTCTCACTGGACCACAATCTGGGACCCTCTGGGTATAGCTAGTGCTTTGTCAGATTTTATCCCTTCATAAAGACTACATACATGCTATTTACTATAACCACATGTAGTAGCATTGTATGTGGGCTTCCCTCATAACTCAGCCGGTAAAGAATCCGTCTGCAGTGCAAGAGACCCCCACTTTGATTCCTGGGTCAGGAAGATGCCCTGGAGAAAGGATAGGCTACCAACTCCAGGATTCATGGGCTTCCCTGGTGGTTCAGATGGTAAAGAATCCACCTGCAGTGCAGGAGACGGGGGTTTGATCCCTGGGTCAGGAAGATCTCCTGGAGAAGGAAATGGCAACCCACTCCAGTATTCTTGCCTAGAGAATCCCCAAGGACACAGGAGGCCTGCAGGCTACACTCTAAGGAGCTGCAAAAAGTCAGACATGACTGCCTGACTAAGCACAGCACAGCATGGTATGTGTGTGTACATGTGTGTATGTATATATGTAAATATGTACATGTGTGTATGTATATATGTAAACAAGACCAACCGACGATGAAGAATAACGGAATGCCTGTCACGGTACCCACTGTTGCCACACAGACCCGCTCTATGGTTTCTGGGTTCTAGATGATGATATGCTGTGCAGAATCGCTATAAGGTAAGAAACACAAACACTTGAAGCTGGATCACAGAGAAATATGCCTTCCTTTGCTGTTATGTCCAAGTGAAACCTGTGAATATCCAGTCTCTAAATCCCAATCTCTAAATTTCGTCACCCATTAAATCCTCACTCTTACATGCTGACCCTAAACTTGCCTTACTTATTACAAATTTACCAGCTGCTCAGGGATTGGGATTCAGACAAAAATGAAAACATTTTTTTTTTCATTTTTTGACAGAAGTCATGCATTTCGGGAAAAAATCTCTAATCACATCATTTATCACTTAAAAGAATACCTGCCTGATCCTTGGGACTAATGCATTCATCACTGGCAAAGCCTAAAAACACTTCCTCCCACCAAATTTTGACTTGTTATGACAGATGTCACTCCCGTTTTACAGGTGAGAAAACTGAGGTGCAGTCAGAGTAAGTGACTTGCTCAAAGTTTACAGCAGAATCTGTGACCTGATCCCAACTTTCTGGACTCAAAGTTCAGCAAACTTAGTATTACCTTACATTCAACACAGGCTTCTCATGGACATCAGGAACAAAAACAACCTACATAGAAACCAGGAGGAGGTTTTTTTTTTTTTTTTTTTTTTTAATTTAAACATTGGTTTTGGGCAAAGGTTGATTTGTTCTGGAATTGCATTTTATCTTTGGACAAATCCCTCAACTCAATTATTTTTTGTAAAAAAGCAAATGTCTCAACACCTGAGTTTTAATAGATGATGGCCTTCACAATAAAAAGATTAAGTAGCTGCAGTGCAAAATCTTTAAATCAACTTTGAGTTCAAGGGTGGCATCTAAAACATATCAAATATGAGGACTTTCCTGGTTGTCCAATGTTTAAGAATCAGCCTTCCAATGCAGGGGACGCAGGTTCAAGCCCTGGTCAGGGAACTAATATCTCACAAGCAACAGGGCAACTAAGCTACAACTAGAGAGAGGATCATGTACAGCAATGAAAGCTCTCACATGCCACAACTATGACCAACACCGCCAAAAATAAAGAAATAAATATTTTAAAAAACTGGACTCAAAGCCAGTTAATATCACATCCAATAGTCTTATCATTAAACTCTGCTGCTTTATTGTCATGTTTATATCCTGATTTGGGAATCAGATGAACTGTGTGTTCACTGAATTTGAAAAGGCATTACCTTTACAGGTTGGCTAAGTTGTGTCTGACTCTTCTGTGGCCCCATGGACTGTAGCCTGCTAGGTGCTTCTGTCTACTGGACTTCCCAGGCAAGAAGACTGGACTGGGTTGCCATTTCCTTCTCCAGGGGATCTTCCTAACCCAGGTATCGAACCTGTGTCCCCCACACTGGCAAGTGGATTCTTTGCTGCTGAGCCACCAGGGAAGCCCCACCTTTTGGAACACAAAGCCAAAAAACACTGAGAGCATGGGAAAAGCCATCCGTCTCCAAAAGAAAAGAAATTCTTGGGAATTTCCTGGTGGTCCAGAGGTTAGGACTTGGCACTTTCATTACTGTGGCCCAGGTTCATCTCCAACTCAGGGAACAAAGATCCTGCAAGCTATGTGGCATGGTCAAAAAAAGAAAGAAAGAAAAGAAATTCTTCTGCTGATGGATTTTATCATATCCACCTACCAGCACACACTCATGAATTTCTTAAATTTATTGACAGAGGGGAGGGTGGGACAAATTGAGAGAGTAACACTGACATGCATTACCATGTGTAAGGTAGACAGCTAGTTGGAAGTTTCCAAATAGCACAGGCAGCTCAGCTCATTGCTGCGTGACCTAGAGGCACCGGTGGGATGGGGGTGGGATGGGGTGGGATGGGAGAGAGGCTGAGAGGGAGGGGATATATGACTACATATAGCTCATTTACTTTGCAGTACATCAGAAACTCACAAAGCATTGGAAAGCAATTATACTCCAAAAATAAAATAAAAATAAAAAACTAAGACATCAGACATCTTTTCTTTTTGAATACCCAAGAACAGAACAGAGTCGTAGATGAGTTAAAAGGGAAACAGGTTATTTTGACATTATATTTCTACCTGTTAATTTCTGAGTACTTTCTATCAGAGTGATAAGACCAAATATAGAGAAATGATAATAATAGTGTTCATTGTGATAATTTCTTTTAGAATGTCCAAACATTTCCAAGTACTTAACATTTTAATTATGTATCTAAATCTTGAGATAGATGTGGAAAACTTTGCATCACACTAGTGAGAATCCAACAGCAATTTTCACATACAAACATCTTTTCATGGCTCTCTCCAGACAGCTTGAAATAAAACATAAATTACAAATTAATCTAAAATAAATTACATTTTCTCAATTTCAGCCATTGGCTGTCACCTTGCAAAAAATAGCCTTCCGCCAAAACTCAATATCTAGCCACTTGATTTAGTGCAGGCTACTAAGGTCTGATGAAAGCAAGAAGTGTGAAAATTTAAAACCCTTAAAGCTAATATAGCACATTTTGTAGGTGATGAAAATAATTGAGTATAAATCCTATATTTTATTTCAATCTCTCACAAAATCGTCCTGTCCTAAATAGTCAAGTGTCTTGATTGAGTAGATTTTAATGTTCCAAAAATAATCTATCAAGGCACAGTTTTCCCAACAGCAGCATATGACTCTCATCACCTTTAAATATTTCTCATTAAATATGGATTAATTCACAAGGCCCCCTACTCCACTAAGGACCCACTGTAAATATGCAATAGTTCAGGGAAAGTTGCTAACATCCTTATCAAAGGCGCTAATGTCCTAAAGAGCTTAGCAAGTTTGCTTGTATAAAGAGTCCATAAAGAATTCTGTCTCCATGGAGGTTGGACAGCTATTCTGCATTGACACCATATTCAAAGTTGGAAAATTATGCTTCCTTCCTTCCAAGAGGCATTTCATTGGCTCTCTTCTTTGCTTCATTCCCTTCAAACAATGAGATAATGAGCTGCAAAAATGTTATCAAATGCCAATCGTTATAGAGAAATATTTCAACAGTACTTCTGCCTGGAGGGAGGAAGTAGGTGAAAAAAATTGGTACCAGTTGGTAGAATGCAAAAAAGGGAAAGTCAGAATTTAGGAAACTGTGATTAACTGTATAAAGTCAAGTCTTGTGTTGAATTCATCATGTAGTTTGGAGACAGTACAGAGTTGGAAGCAACTGCTCATGAGATTGGACCCATCACAGAGAAGCTTGGGGTCAGATCAGCAGCCTTGCTCATAGCACCACTCAAACACAGGGCTGCCAACACAGTGCTGGGCCACCACCGTGATCTGCCAAGTGGGCATTCCAAGGGAAGGTTTGGAATGTTGAAGGTGTCTGTTTTGGGGGTCAAGAAGTGCTTTTTTTTCCTTTGGCACAGCCAACATCCTATAGATTGCTCCTGGAGATTCCTAATGCAATGGCAGCATCTTAAAGGGATCTGTTAAATTTGGCCTCACCAAGCATTTCTCAGACTGATCTGCTCATGGAAGATTTTCATGACCACATTGTTATGGTGTGAACTGCACCCCTCTCCCCACCAAAGGCGTCCCAGGTGGTGCTAGTGGTACAGAACCTGCCTGCCAATGCAGGAGACCTAAGAGAGGAGGGTTCCATCCCTGGGTTGGAAAGATCCCCTGGAGAAGGTCATGGGACCCACTCCAGTATTCTTGCCTGGAGAATCCCATGAACAGAGCAGCCTGGTGGGCTCCAGTCTATGAGGTCGCAAAGCACTGCACATGACTCAACAACTAAATACAGCACAGCTCACGTGCCAAGAACTGTGCTAAAGGGTGGACACACAAACATAGCAAGATAGAGCTGCCTCTTGGGTTTTAGAGCTGGGAGAGGGAGAAGTATCAAATATGGATACCACTTATTATTTCATCTCAGTTTCGACAAGTGAAATAAAAGAAAAATATAGTGGCAATTGAAACATAACTGAAAAAAATTACAGCTTTTACTAAACAAATCCAAGGCAGATAATGACGCAAATAAAACTTATCATCATGGTTTTCATATTAATATGGTCAAATTTGTGTCTCATTTTTAATATTAAATAAGGTTCATGGATAATTATTATTCAATGGTACCTATTTATTCACCTTCTTAATATTACATGTGGTGAGAGACAGCTAGCAAACATTAAGCAGTACATTTCAATATAAAGTATTTTCCCTACTATTTTTGCATAAAATGAAAACCATGGATCATTACTGTCTGATTTCTTTATTGATTTGTATTTAAATTAAAAAATATATTACATCAGAATAGACTAGAGTGCTATTTTCTAAACTATCCAAAAATACTTTGTGTTTCTAAAGAAATTTGGGGACTCTAGATTCAAATGTTGTACATTCAAATGACATGTGTCATTTATAACAATAAACTAAAGTCAGGATTTATAGCTTCGGCTGATAAAAGACTGTAATACTGTGTTTCAAATGGGCATGTCAACATGTCTTCATTTATGCCAAAGAAACATTTTTGCAAGTCATCTTTTCTCATCTTTTTCAGTTCCATTTCAGCTTCATGCCTCAGCTCTCTCTGTTCACAGATTAGTTGAATAATCTTATTCCCTTTTCTCTTTTGTTGTATTGACTCTTGGTCTTCTATCAAAAAGTTTAAAGCTGCTTTTCCTTTAAAAATGATTTGATCTTTGCAGGAGTATCAAAGAATTATATGCATAAATGATTATTTTAATATTATTAGCTCTTTGACTCTAGAGATATTAATGTTAATGACTAATAAGTATTGAGCGGTCACTCTGTATGAGACCCTGTGCTAAAATTACTATTAGTGGCTCAGACGGTAAAGAGTCTGCCTGCAATGTAGGAGACCCAAGTTTGATCCCTGGGTCAGGAGATCCCCTGGAGGAGGGCATGGCAACCCATTCTGGTATTCTTGCCTGGAGAATCCCCATGGACAGAGGAGCCTGGCGGGCTACAGTTCATGGGATCGCAAAGAGTCGTACATGACTGAAGAGACTTAGATCAAATTTCATCCACCTAACAGCCCCATGAAGTCGATTTTATCAGTATTAATGCCCTTCTTTTTTTCCCCAGGAGAAAGTGAATTTTAAGGAGGGTTAGCAATTAGGACTTGAATCCAGATCCCACTGTTTTAACCACCCCAATGACTGACTAATAATGTGAGAGGGCGGAAACCCTTAGCAGTAGTCCCAAAGCTCTGAAGGATGAGGATCTCCCCCAGGAAATTCTGAAGTTCAACATTCAAGTCACCATCTGCATAAACCACTTCCAAATATGCATAAACCATCTGCTTTAAAATATGCAATTATACAGATGTTTGTGATAGGGACACCCTGACACACATTATTCTTAAGCATAGCAACTTCAAATGGTGACGATTATGGGTTACCCACTAGCAAGAATATGTTTCTGCACAGTTAAATACATGATGGCGATTTAATATTAAGGTAGAGCAATTCTTTCTGAGAGTTCCACTTAAAGGAAACGGCTGGGGTTTGGATGGTTTATTGGGTGAAAATAATAGCCAGCTGTCTTCAGAGATTCAGGATGGGCAAAATGATCGAGTTAATGGAGGCAGACTTTTTAAGGGGTTCGCACATGAATTTTGAAAGGCAGTGGTTAGCAGAACAAAACACTCCCAAACAAACTCACAAATTGTGCTGTAATTAATTCCACACCTTGAGTCTCCACTGTGTGTCAGGAACTATCTAAGCGCTGGCAACAGCAGAGTGTAACATCACCCAAGTCCTTGCTTGTGTGCAGCCTCCAAGCTCTCGCTTACAGAGGAAAATTCAGGCCAAGCGGATCCCCACTGCGCCACTTGGGAAAAATCTCTCTTGTATCATAATTTATGGCCCTGTTATGACTTCTTCATGTGTTGAGTTTGACTAGGCAAAGAGAAAGGTCTGAGGCTATGTCACGTCCATCATTACTCCCAGAGCTCTAGCCTGCTATCCTTCACTCTAATAGTTACTGAAGGCCTGATTTTGAGATACAGTAAGTCCCCTCCATATAAGCCTTCAAGCTGCACACTTTGAAAGATGCAAAGGTGTGTTCCATCAACATCAGGCATAAATGAAATGGCAGCTTGCCCTCCATCTCCGATTGCTGATGATCCTTCAGCTCTACCATCTCCTGCTTCCTCTCCCTCTCTAATCAGTAATTCTTCTTCCTGTGCATTCTGGCAGCCCCTCTATACCGGCTGCTGTCCTGTACGATTGTACTTTTGAAGATACTATACTGGAAGATTAAAAATGCTTTCTTTAATTTTTGTTTGCTTTTCTTTATGTATTATTTTTATGTATACATATTATTGTATACATTATACATTATATTATATGCTATATTTTTGTATACATTATTTTATGTATACATATTATTGCACACAATATTTTATTGTATACATATTATTTTATGTATGAAAAGCATTATAAACCTATGATAGTACATACTATATAGTGGACTGTGTTAGTTCAGTACATAGGTTACCATTGTTGAACTTATGAACAAACTGTACTTACAAATGCACTCTCGGGATGGAACTCTTTTGTAAGTAGGGGACTATACCAGGGTTATACTGTGAGAGATGCATGACCACAGACACTGTATCCACGGATGATGGGGGCGGGGCAAGTCCAGACTGAGCTTGAGGAAGGGGCTCTGGGAAAAGCCATCCTTGACCATCACAAGTACCGGGCTGGATATTGAAGGATTTACAAACCGGAAGCCTGTTTTAAATAAGTTCAGGAGTTCATTTCATTCCTCCTAAATATAAAGACTTGGTAAACAGAACACTTGGGGCAACTTGAAAGGACGCTGAGAAAGACAAAGAAGGAAATCTAAAAGAAAAATGCCGAGTAATATTCCATGGTGTATATGTACCACAGCTTCCTTATACATTCATCTGCTGATGGGCATCTAGGTTGCTTCCAGGTCCTGGCTATTATAAACAGTGCTGCGATGAACATTGGGGTGCACGTGTCTCTTTCAGATCTGGTTTCCTCAGTGTGTATGCCCAGAAGTGGGATTGCTGGAATATTACTCAGCCGTTAAAAAGAATTCATTTGAACCTGTTCTAATGAGATGGATGAAACTGGAGCCCATTATACAGAGTGAAGTAAGCCAGAAAGATAAAGAACATTACAGCATACTAACACATATATATGGAATTTAGAAAGATGGTAACGACAACCCTATATGCAAAACAGAAAAAGAGACACAGAAGTACAGAACAGACTTTTGAACTCTGTGGGAGAAGGTGAGGGTGGGATGTTTCAAAAGAACAGCATGTCTATTATCTATGGTGAAACAGATCACCAGCCCAGGTTGGATGCATGAGACAAGTGCTCGGGCCTGGTGCACTAGGAAGACCCAGAGGAATCGGGTGGAGAGGGAGGTGGGAGGGGGATTGGGATGGGGAATACGGGTAAATCTATGGCTGATTCATATCAACGTATGACAAAACCCACTGAAAAAATAAATAAATAAATAAAGGAAAAAAAAAAAAGAAAAATGCCCACTGCAGACTCCACGGGAAGCAGGCAAGGGGCTCGGTGGCTTCCACACGCATTTCAGCTTACTCGGAGGGGAAGGGGAAGATGATGGATGATACAGTCCCCAGGACTGTGTGAGTTGTTTCCAGCACATGTGCCCCTGCTGCGGACAGACCTGCAACATGGTATCCTCTCAGTGGCCAAGTGCGGGGCTGTGGTCACAGGGGAAAAAAGCAGACAGAGTCCACGCAGCCCAGAGCCCCCGCAGCCCAGAGCCCAGCCCAGGAGCCCAGCCAGCTCCAGCTCTGGAAACTTGTGGCTTCTGAGTGGAGGGCGCTGCACTGTGGGTCTCACCGCAGCCCCCGAGTCGGGTACCCCTGTCAGGCTTTGGGATTACTTCCGGTCGCTGGCAACGATACAGCCCTGAAGTGCTTTAGGGTATGCCTTGCTGCTCGGACATCTTTATATACTGTGACTCTGGGACACAAGCCGGAGTTATTTTTTTATTTTTATTTTTTTAGGTTTTTTTTTTTCCCTGGCTTTTATTTATTTTTTCCATTTATTTTTATTAGTTGGAGGCTGATTACTTAACAATATTGTAGTGGTTTTTGCCATACATTGACATGAACCAGCCATGGATTTACATGTATTCCCCATCCCGATCCCCCCTCCTGCCTCCCTCTCCACCAGATCCCTCTGGGTCTTCCCAGTGCACCAGCCCCGAGCACTTGTCTCATGCATCCAACCTGGGCTGGTGATCTGTTTCACCCTAGATAATATACATGTTTCAATGCTGTTCTCTCACAACATCCCACCCTCGCCTTCTCCCACAGAGTCCCAAAGTCTGTTCTGTACATCTGTGTCTCTTTTTCTGTTTTGCATATAGGGTTATCATTACCATTTTTCAAAATTCCATATATATGCGTTAGTATACTGTATTGGTGTTTATCTTTCTGGCTTACTTCACTCTGTATAATAGGTTCCAGTTTCATCCATCTCATTAGAACTGATTCAAATGAATTCTTTTTAATGGTTGAGTAATATTCCATGGTGTATATGTACCGCAGCTTCCTTATCCGTTCGTCTGCTGATGGGCATCTAGGTTGCTTCCAAGTCCTGGCTATTATAAACAGTGCTGCGACGAACATTGGGGTGCACGTGTCTCTTTCAGATCTGGTTTCCTCGGTGTGCCGGAGTTATTTTTGGAAGGGATTCTGGGGCATTTGGAAGTCGATTCATGACACCTTCTTCAGAAATTTAAAACGAAAGCAGGAGGTGGAGACAAAAGTTAAGGGGGAGGTTTCTAAAACCGGTTTGCATTTTAGGTCTCTTCTTCAGGAAGGCTGATTACTGAGGGTTGGCAGCGTTGACAATCTCTGACCTGACATGCACGAGAGTGTGCTGCGTTGTGCCCACTGGTGACTGAAGCTGCTCTTTCCTGTTCAAACCAGCTCTCTGGGGTCTCCAGGACACAGATCTCTCCCCCCCGCCATCCCCGCACCGTGACCCCCTCCTTCCCGGTAAACGCAGGACCACACATCCACTGAAGTGAGTGTATGGATGCCCTTTAAAGGCAGGGTGGCAGCGAGACCTGATTCCATGTTGCAGAGTGCTCGCTTCTCATTTCTCAGTATAATGTTCGCATGTGTGCTGAACTCTGCTCAGTCACTCACTCGTGTCTGACTCTGATCCCATGGATTGTGGCCCGCCAGGCTCCTCTGTCCATGGGCTTCTCCAGGCAAGAAGACTGGAGTGGGTTGCCATTCCCTTCTCCAGGGGATCTTTCCGACCTAGGTATCGAACCCACATCTCTGGCATTGCAGGCAGATTCTTTACAGCTGATCCACCAAGGAAACCCAATAAATGCATACATGTATTATAATGATAAATAAATACATTTGTATTTATTTATGTGGCTTCCCTCATAGTTAAGTCGGTAAAGAATGCAGGAGATCTGGGGTTGATCCTTGGGTTGGGAAGATCCTCTGGAGAATGAAATAGCAAACCACTCCAGTATTCTTGCCTGGAGAACCCCATGGACAGAGGAACCTGGCAGGCTGTAGTCCATGGGGTTGCAAGAGTCAGACACAACTTAGTGTCTAAACCATCACCATAATATTTATAATATATATATAACATAAATAACATATAAAAACAAATAATATACATAATGTACAATGAGAAAGGGCTTCCCTTGTGGCTCAGCTGGTAAAGAATCCACCTGCAGTGCGGGAGACTTGGGTTCGATCCCTGGGTTTGGAAGATCCCCTGGAGAAGGGAAAGGCTACCCACTCCAGTATTTTGGCCTGGAGAATTCCATGGATTGTATAGTCCACAGGGTTGCAAAGAGACAGACACAATTGAGTGAATTTCACTCACTCACCATGATGGGGAAAAAATAAATATATATATATATATATATATGTATTTCCTGTTTAGAAATGTATGTATTTCCTGTTTAGAAATGCAGTTTAGAAATGCAGCCTTAAGGAATGGAGGAAGCATCACAGGACAGGACACATTTGACAGCTGAGCAGCTCTGGCCCCCACAGCGGGTCTGGGGAAGCCACACAGGAAAGCAACGTCCCCCTTAATCTAAGCTTCTGCCACCTGTCCCAGGGGAGAGCTGATTCTGGACACAGGTGAGCCCTCACTCTCTTTATTTGGTGTACTTGTGAGACATACTCACTGATCCACTACTGGCTTCCATCCCATAGCTCTTCTGTCCCGTAGCTCTGAGCTGGGCTAATCTTCCTAAAGAAGAGGGTGGCCATGTCTCCAAGGTGTTGGCAGAGCCCTATTTTATACCTGATGTCCCAACCCAATCATTACAAGAAGCTCCCAACCTCTCCAATGAGCCCCAGTGTGGAAGAGAAATGCATGGTGCTGCCCTGATGTTGCTTCTCCACTCAAAACCTTAAAACTCCTCCCCATCCACTGCTAACTCTCTCATCTTCAAACTGTTTTAAAATGGTAATTTATTTTTAAGTTATTTCCTCTGTTTTTTTCAGGCTATGCCAGAGATTTTATTTTGGTTTTCACATTTACATTTGTCAAGGCTAATCTAAGCAGATACCTAGAAAGGTACTTTTAAGATGAAAGTGAAAAAGTGAAAGTGTTATTTGCTCAGTCATGTTCGACTCTTTGGGAACCCATGGACTGTAGCCTGCCAGGCTCCTCTGTCCATGGCATTCTCCAGGAAAGAATACTGGAGTGGGTAGTCATTCCCTTCTCCAGGGGATCTTCCTGACCCAGGGATCAAACTTGGGTCTCCTGTTTTGTAGTCAGATACTTTATCATCTGAGCCACCAGTGAAGCCCAGCTGTTCCCCAATCATCCACAAATCAACATGTGAAATGTGAGTGTTTAGGGAGTTAATTTTTCCACTGTGACTGAGGAAAGAACACCAAAAGCACAAAAGTGACAGACTTTATGTTATTTTAGGGAATAAAAGCAACTCACGTATGTGAATGACTGGGAGAAATTCAACAGGTTTATTTTCAAGTTTTATATATTTCTGTTAAATTATTCCATCTGTAGTTAAGTCTTTTTTATTTCCCTGGGTCTCGTTAGTAGCCCTTTAGGTTGTACGATTAGATCAGGTGAACTGGAAGAACTTGATCACTTGTGGAGTTTGATTCTATGATCACGAGTTTTGGTTTTGCTTTTTTTTTTAAAGCAAGTCAACTTGAGAAACAAACATAAAGGCTGTAGGATAAAAATCCATCTTCATTTTTCTCTCCCTATTTACTCATAGCCTGAAAAAGGAAGGTGAGTCATTTATGTCCATGTTTCATAACTGAATTATTTTCCAATTTAAAATGAATTAATAAAAGCTAAGATCTATTTTAATCAATCTCAGAAGTTGAATGATTAAATAAACTCCATCAAATACTTAAGCTATCATAAGTTGTCATAAAGAACTTAGCTTTCTAAGTTCTAAGTCCTATGATTTCATAACCATTTTTTCCTTTAATGGATTATTTTCTCCTGGAACTGATTATGGCTGATACTCAGTAACCTTACGGGTCAACTTTATAGTTTTGACATTTCTAAAACTTCCCGGTGGCTAAGGTGATGCGGTTTCTCAAAGACCACCTGTAATGAGATGCCATTATATGAACCCACAGTGAGGACTTGGCCTGTAGACAGATCTTAAGCTAAATCTTTAAAAATTTAAAGTCCATAAAAATTAAAATGTTACATCTTAATATAATTTTCTACTATATTTAGTATAAGATTTTGCTATAAATTCAGCTTGTAGAGTATAGACAGTTAACCAATTCAAAGAGATTTCTATTTGGGAAGAGTGAATCTTCAGGATCTAAAAGAGACATCATCCCCCTTCATTCCTTACAGATATTAAGTCATGCTAAGGAATTCAGAACAATATGCTTCTCTATCCCAGTATCTGTAGAGTTGTGACCCCACCCCCAAATTCATATACTGAAGTCCTAACCCCACTACCTCAGGCTGTGACTGCATTTGAAGATGATGTCTTTAAAGAGGTAATTAAGTAAAAATGAGGCCTCAAGCTGGGTCCTATGGCGTGGCTGGTATCCACACAGGAAGAGGAGATTAGAATACGGACATACACGTAGGAAAGATTATGTGAAGGCACAGGAGGAGGTGGCCGTCTGTAAGCCAAAGAGAGAGGCCTCAGACGGAATCAATCCTCGTGACATCTTGCTCCTCGACTTCCAGTCTCCAGAACTGTAGGAAAATTTATTCTTACTGGTTCAGTCACCCAGTCTGTGGTATTTTCTTATGGCAGCTAACAAACTAATACCATTGTCAACTTTTAAAACTGTAGTATAAATGCAGAAAAATGGCATAAGACTAATATAGAAAACCAGTTGCAAAAATATATTCTGGTGTTAACAATATGGAAGTGTAAAATCAGTAAAGTGTAAAATATTTTAATATTGGGTTAGAGGCGTGTATGTGCTCAGTTATGGCTGATTCTTTGTGACCCATGGACTGTAGCCCACCAGTTTTCTGGATCCATGACATTTTCCAGGCAAGAATACTGGAGTGGGTTGCTATGCCCTTCTCCGGGCATGGAGATCTTTCTGACAGGGATTGAACCCTGGTCTCTTGTATTGCAGTCAGATTTTTTACCATCTGAGCCACTATGGAAGTCATTTCTAATGCCAGAAAAGAATATTTCAAAATCCTGGCTTACTTTCTTCACTGTATACCCAAGTGGAGAATCCTATGCGTGTGTTAGTTGCTCAGTTGTGTCTGACTCTTTGCAACCCTATGAACTGTAGCCTGCCAGTTTCCTCTGTCCATGCAATTCTCCAGGTAAGAATACTGGATTGCTATTCCCTTCTTCCTGACCCAGGGATCGAACCCGGGCCTCCTGCATTGCAAGCAGATTTTGGCACCATGCTGTACATGAGATCCTAGAACCTAAAACTGATTTAACAACTGCAAGCTTGTACTCTTTGACCAACATCTCCCCATATTCCCCACCCCTCAGCCTCTGGTAATCTCCCTTCTAGTCTCTGTTTCTATGCATTTTGACTTTTAAAAATGTCACATATAAGTGATATCATAGAGTATTTGTCTTTTTCTGTCTGACTCATCTGCTCAGAATAAGCAAATGTCAGGATTTACTTTTATTTATGGCTAAATGATATTCCACTGTATTTATCTGCCACATTCCTCTGTATCTATTTATCAATTGACACTTAGACTGCTTCCATATCTAGGTATTGTAAATAATGATGCATTAAAAATGAATAATAAATATGATGGTGAAGAAATCTCTTGGGGATTCTATTTTCCTTTTCTTTGGAAATATACCTAGAAGTGAGTATATTGTAGTTCTCTTAATATCTTGAGGACCTTCCATACTGTTCGCCATAGTGGAGGCACCAATTTACATTCTCACCAACAATGCCAAAGGATCCCTTTTTCTCCACATCTCCACCAATATTTATCTTTTATCATTTTGATGATAGTCATTATAGCAGGTTTGAGGTGATATTTAACTTTAGTTTTGATTTGCATTTCTTTGATGATTAGTGATCAGAGGTTGAGTACCTTTTCATGTACCTGTTGGCCTTTGGCATGTCTTCTTGGAAAAATATGTCTATTCTGTTTCTCTATCTGTTTTTTAATCAGGTTCTTTTTTTCTTTTTTTTTTTTGTTTTACTATTGAGCTGTATGAGTTCTTTATGTATTTTAAATATTAACACCTTGTCAGATATCTGATTTGCAAATATTTTCTTCCATTCCATTAGTTGCCTTTTCATTGTGTTGATGGTCTTCTTTGTTGTGCATAAGCTATTAATTTGATGTAGTCCTACTTGTTGATTTTTGCTTTTTTCCTCCTCTTAATATTCTGTGTGATAGCACCTCCTTCATAATAATAAACTCAGTTTTATCATATGTTCATCCTCTATTTTCATGGAAGTTATAAAAATGGATAATAATGTATTATTGTTGAATTTTTTTTCTCACTGCCAGGAAGAACCCTTCTCAAAATTATTATTCCAAAACTGACTCAAAAAAGAAGCTTGTTCAAGGATTTTTGTATAAGGGGTGAGTAATTCAACAACACAAAACAAAAGAACAAGCCAGAGAACTCTATAACACTACATGATCCCAATTGCTGGGACAGATAACTGGAAAGAGATACTTTGTTCTGATTAGAGCTGGTCAATTTCCTCATGACCCACCAATGAAACTCCCAGAGAGGGAGGGAGATGGAATGGGCATTCTAAGGACAGGATGCTCATCCCTGCAGAGTTCTATGATGATGCATTGACCAATGTCCCTCAGCCTTCAAGACACAGCACTGTGAACTTTGTTTCTTTTCCCCAAGAGAGGATGGAGAGGCACCTAAAAGGCCTCTTACTGCACTTTCTATAGGAATGAGCCTGGATACTTCTTCCTTGATCCATCTCAGGCGAGGATAACCACTCCTTCACCTGTCCTCCCACATAACTCTACAGTTATCCACGTCCTGTTCTGTACTGTATATTTCCCCTGTGACAGTGCACTGATGTGGTGTACATGGGTGACCATCTCCTCAGTTATGCTGACTCCACTGGGCAGAGTTAAGTTCTTGCTCACCCTTGTGTTCAGCTGCCCAGAATGTGCAGAGCATGTGCCCCTGCTCCTCATATGAATGAGTCCCAACTACACTCCATGGTCAGTGACTAAGAAAAGTGTAACTGTCTGCAATAAACTCTGGCAGAGAGACTGCCTCAAGAGACCAAGTGGTACCTGAAAGGCTGGAACCTTATTACTCTTAATTTGAAATCTAGATCAGAATCCTCACTTGCAGACAGGAAATTTCATCTCCTCCAAGTATGACTCAGCAAAGTGACAGGTACCATTTAGCGAGAGCTCTAACACAATCATGCCAACCATATTCTCTCAGAAGAGTGAAGGCTTGCTAGACTTTCAAAATCCTTCTGTGGGAGAAAGTGTTGATGAAGCATCTGTTTGATACTGCTGTCTTTTGTTTTCATTTTGATTTTAAGTAATATTTCAACTTAACTCTTAAAAATTGGTAACAAATTCATATATACCGTAACTGAAAAAAATCCAAGCTACAAAACTAAAAGTCTTCTTCTAACTCCATCTCCTGTCCATTCAGCTATTCCTCTCAGTGTCACCACTGTTACTAGTCTTAGTGAATCCTAAAGACTTTTTCTTACACTTGAAATATAAATTCTCTTTCCCTCCTTTTCACAAAATGATAATGACAAAACAAGTTAATTCATCAGTGCTAAAGGAAGTTCCAAACAATGTGGAGAAATTATCAGGTTCATAAATGGATGAAATTAAGTTAACCCAAAGGAAAAGGGGAGCTGGCAGAAAAGAAAAGAATAAAGTGCCAAAGTGGGTTTTATTTGCTTCTCCATCAGTCTTGAGCAAAGAAGAGAGCCTTCACTCAGCAAAGTAAGAAGGGTCTTGGCAAGCCTGTGGGTGTCTGTATGCTTCAAGGAAGACTTGTTTGGTCATTAGTCTTTCCAAATAAAAAGCTTAGAGTCTGCCAGGAACATGGAGAACAATAGCAGACCATTCGGTCTGCTTGTGGTTAGAAGAACTATATGAAATGGCACAGATGCTCTTAATGAGATCTCGACCACCTTGCTGTACTCCTGTATCTCAGAGCTCCCATTTCCCTTCGCTCCCTCTTTTCTGACATTTGGACAGTATTAATGGAGAAATGGGGATGAACCACAACAATTATATGGAAAAGGAAGTGGAAAAAATCCAAATTACTTTCCCCTAAAAGGTCTGGATATGCTCATTGGTGTCCGACTCTTTGCAACTCCGTATATGTCTGGGCAAATCTAAAAGCCAGTTTTCCTATGATTGAGATGATTGCAAGTTTCAGAATATATAATTTCTTTCAGAAGCTTCAAGTTATATTTTTAAACACACAGACATCACACAATTCTTGTCTAAACTGTAAACTATTATTAAGATCTGTCTTCATTTGTTTTAATACAACCTGATCTTTTCCATTTATAACAAACATAGACAGCATATTAAAAAGCTGAGACATCACATATAGCCAAAGCTATGGTTTTTCCAGTAGTCATGTACAGATGTGAGTGTTGGACCACAAAGAAAGCTAGGTGCTAAAGAAATTATGCTTTTGAATTGTGGTGCTGGGGAAGACTCTTTAGGGTCCTTTGGACTGCAAGGAGATCAAACCAGTCAGTTCTAAAGGAAATCAACCCTGAATATTCATTGGAAGGACTGATGCTGAAGCTGAAGCTCCAATACTTTGGCCACCTGACGTGAATAGCCCACTCACTGGAAAGGACCCTGATGCTGGAAAAGATTGAAGGCAAAAGGAGAAGAAGCAACAGAGAATGAGATGGTTAGATAGCATCACCAAGTCAACAGATACGAATTTGAGCAAACTCCAGAAGACAGTGGAGGACAGAGGAGTCTGGCATGCTACAGTCCATGGGGTTGCAAAGAGTCAGACTTAGTGATTGAACAACAACAATCTTTTCCATCTACCCATAATGTAGCAGTTCAAGTAGTAGTGATTTTAGATCAGTGCTGAAATGCTGCAAATATTGAACAAGATTCATCCCCATGAACCTATTTTAGTACTGATACCACTCTGCTGTTGAAAAGGACAGTCACATATGGTTGTTTCTGGTCATATATTGGAGGTCTTCACCCACCCAAAGGATGGGGAGCCTGTCTCTAGCTGGCCACAGAAAGCAACACCTTCTTGTCATTCTCACAGAGGCACTGCATATTCTAGCTCAGCCTTGAAGGCAAGCACTTTCAAACCACTGGCAGTAACAGGTGCCATCGTGATTATGCTCATATGGGAGATAGCACATCGGTTCATATGGGAGAGTCCTGCATTATACCTATTGACTGGCTTAATTATGATTCATGCCACTTTCACTCTTAAGCATGTTTGGGACAAGATGACCTATTATATTAGTCTTCCTAGTCTTGTCAAAGTGATTAACTTACAGGGCTTAACTGAATCCCTTTCCAAGCTACACTCTTGAGAACTGTTGTCATTCAGTAGCTAAGTTGTGTGTGACTCTGCAACTCCATGGACTACAGAATGCCAGGCGTCCCTGTCCTTCACCAATAGCCAAGGTGGTCTCTTGGCTGTGTTGTATTTCTTTTTGAAATCTACTTTGTAGTGTGTATGTGTTAGTCGCTCAGTTGTGTCCGACTCTTTGTGACTCCATGGACTGTAGCCTGCCAGGCTCCTTTGTCCATGGAATCCTCCAGGCAAGAATACTGGAGTGGGTTGCCATGCCCTTCTCCAGGGGATCTTCCTGACCTAGGGATCAAACCCAGGTCTCAAATTATTTAAAATCAGCCAAAAATGTGTCCTGCTTCATGATAGTTAGGAGAGTTTTGCTTTTTTTCAACTATCCTGTATATGCGTGAAAAGAAAAAGTTGGTGAGAGAACAATAAGTATTCTGCAGTAACCCTCTGAGTCTCCCACAGAGGAGTTCTTGATCCCATTATGCACATTCTCAAATCCTTTCTGGGCCACCTTGTCTGTGCCTAATTTTGTCACTGACTTGGGCAACCTGATAACACTGCAGGTAGCTGAGGGAACACCATAATCCTCACTGGCTTGGCACAGTTAATCCCTGTGAAGTCTGGATCATGCCAGTCACAGAAACAGACAAACAAAAAATGATTTACTTTTGAGTTGTTGAAAGCTCTGGATGTCCCCTCATTTGCAAACCATATAAGAAATGGATGTCTCTGCAGGGTATAAAATCCAACGTTTTTTTTTTGTCCTCATACAATTACCTGTGTATTATTTCGGAATCTTTGTTTTGAGTTGGAAGTTTGGGTCAGTAATCAGTGCAGATTCTAAACAGACAAACTAGCAGAGCAGGGGTTGGCAACTTTTTTCTGTAAAGAACTAGATAATAAACATTTTATGCTTTGCATGTCAATAACATTCTTTGTTAAAACTACTCAACTCTGCCTTGTAGCACAAAAGCAGCTGTAGACAAGGCATAAACTAATGAGTGTGACTGTGTTCCAATAAAATTTTATTTACATAAGGAGCTGGCAGGCTGGATTTGGCCTGTGGGTCATAGTTTGCTGACCCATAGACTCAACTGCTCTCTGATCTTTCCCATTGGTTATCTATTGGAAAATGTGTTCTTATCATCATTATCAGTTCAGTTCAGTTCAGTCGCTCAGTCATGTCTTACTCTTTGCGACCCCATGGGCTGCAGCATGCCAGGCTTCCCTGTCCACCACCAGTTCCCAGAGCTTACTCAAACTCATGTCCATCGAGTTGGTGATGCCATCCAACCATCTCATCCTCTGTTGTCCCCTTCTCCTCCTGCCTTTAATTCTTCCCAGCATCAAGGTCTTTTCCAGTGAGTCAGTTCTTCGCATCAGGTGGCCAGCTTCAGCATCAAAAGAGTTTCAGCTTCATCATCAGTCCTTCCAATGAATATTTAAGACTGATTTCCTTCAGGATGGACTGGTTGGATCTCCTTGCTGTCCAAGGGACTCTCAAGAGTCTTCTCCAGCACCACAGTTCAAAGGCATCAATTCTTTGGCACTCAGCTTTCTTTACAGTCCAACTCTCACATCCATATATGACTACTGGAAAAACCACAGCTTTGACTAGACGGACCTTCGTTGGAAAGTAATGTCTCTGCTTTTTAATATGCTGTATAGATTGGTCATTATCATCATTATGATTCATAGTAAAGTCTCCACCTTCTCTTTCCTTACCTAGCAAAACATTATTGGTTTTTATGTCAGAAAAAATGTGAAGAATGGATTCATTGGAGAACACCCTGATGCTGGGAAAGATTGAAGGCAAAAGGAGAAGCAGGCAGTAGACGATGAGATGGATAGATAGCATCACCGACTCAATGGACATGAACTTTAGCAAACTCCGGGGGATAGTGGAGGACAGGGAAGCCTGACTTGCTGCAGTCCATGGGGCCACAAAGAGTTGGACACAACTTGGCGACTGAACAACAATAATGTGGCAGAAAACCATTCAAAGATTTTCAGAGTTAATTTTAAGAATACTGTGACATCTCAAGAATAATTCATGATTTGACAGTTTATTCTTTGGGCCATCTACTGGATGGAGAATTAATGGCACTTAAACATTATAAAAGATACAATGGATCCATAAAATGGCTTGATTTCAAATAGGATATCTATTGCTTTAGTAAGAAAATATGCCCATTGAAAAATACTCTGCAAGTCATAAACTGGAAAAATAGATGATTGATTATGACAAAACTTTTGAGAATAAGAAATTTGATAGTTTGGGGCCTGCTATTACTCCAATTTTAAAATGTTCCTCTCTTTTCTCCTTCTCTTTTATATTTATGGTAGTAATTTGATGAGAGCGCCTTCAAAATCAATGAGGTGCTCACGTCTACTCTGACCTTGTAATAGGCAAAAACAAGATGTATACTGACTTCCTTCTAACTTAAAATAAAAATATTATATTCTCCCATCCTCCCCAATTTGCCTCCAAAATAAAGAACAATGGAGTTATCCATACTCATCTCTTAAAAAAAAACCTCATGAAACCTTGAGCTGTTTTTAACAATCAAACATATCATTTGTTTGCAGGTAATTTCTGTGACTGAGGCCTTAAGGAAAGTACATTTTGTTCAAATTAGCAATGCTTAAATGGCATGGATTTTAAAATTTTCACCACAGAAAAGGTATTGGGGTGATAACCGTAATTTCTGACTCTTAGGCACATCTTCATTAGAATTCTATACAGTTTAAGGCTTGCAAACTGCATCAAATCTTGGTAATTATGTTAGGCTTTCAAAATCGATACACGTTGAAAACCCTGATGTGAAAAACTTAAGTCATCTTTTGACTATATCCTTCTGAACTGCAAACAATTACACATTTAGAAAAATGCTAGTCAAATTGTTATATAGGAAGAAAGTCTTTCTAATTCTGAGTGTTACTACCTCTTCACCCCCCTCACCCATCATTTCTCAGCGGTTTTTTTAATTCACTTTTATCAGAGCCATGGATTCTCCAGTTCCTGAGTTGCTCCTGATGGATCCCTGGAGGAAGAGAAAGCTGTAAGAAAACAAAATACACACACCAGACTGGGCCTGGGGTGTAAGGAGTGGTGAGGAGCCACAGAACCAAACGTAAGGCTTCCTCTGGCAAAGCTGTCATCACCAGCCTCAATCTTTTCATGAGTAATTCATGCTAAGGCATCATGCTAGGAAATAAAGCTAAAAAAAAGTTGGAAAACATTTCCCAGAGGAAATGCACCCTGCTTGCTCTCTCTGGCCTGTACTGAAGCCAAATTTCTATTTGTAGAGGAAAGACCTTTGTTTCTTTGCCCCCCTCTGCCTTCTTACAATATTATTAGGTTGCAAACAATAGCTTTTTGTTGCAAAGCAGGAATAAAGGAGCCTAAAATCAGCACACAATTGTGTGATCACTGGTTTGCCTTGTATCTCAAAATTGTTTAGAAAAAAAAAAAAAGATACAACATCCACAAAGGCATTCATCTTTCTTAAACCAAAAGATAAGGGAAAGCCCTGGAATCTGTGAGCAAAAATCCTCACTACCCATTTATAGGGCTCTGGTAATACTTCCCACAAGGACTTGACAATTTAAGACTTGCTTTTCTTGCTTTATTTATCTATCTTTAGTCAAAGGGGATATTATTAGTTCTGACCTTTCCAAGTTTGTTATTCACTGTGCACAACATGAGGGTAATAAGCAGATGAACCTATAAAGTGCTAAGGGCATCAAAACAAAACATTTGGCAACCATCTCTTGTTACTTTGTTTAGATCTTATTTGTCATTTTCTATCACCTCGGAAGATATTTCCCAGTTAGCGCTCATCCTGACCAGGAGATGTCACTGTAGTTGGATTAAATAATTTACAGAGCAATTTGAGATAAACTATAAAGAGTCTCTGTGTTAAAAGAAACTTTCTGTGGAACTGTCACAAATGTATAGAAAAGAATTCTGGAATAAAAATAACCCTGTGTGCCCAACTCTGCTTTTAGTCAATAGATAGAACATTTGTGTTATGCCCCAGCTTAAAAGAGAAGGCTTATTTCCTCCCTCTTTGCTAAAAGTCAAATATACCAGGATAAGATATTATAAACTCAGTGATTTATCCATCTAGGTGAGTAAAGGTTTTAGTGACTATAGGCAGGAGGCAGCTTTGCTTCTTCTACTTTTCACAGACACAGAAAAAACAATCCTAAAATTTGTATGGAACCACTAAAAATCCTAATAGCCAAAGCAAGTCAGAGAAAATAGCACAAAGCTGGAGGCTTCAGACTTCCTGAATTTGAAACTATACTACACAGCTATAGTCATCAAAATGGTATGGTACCAGCATAAATATAGACACACTGACCAATGGAACAGAGTCTAGAAATAAACCCTTACATATACAATCAACTAATATTTGACAAGGATAAAAGCATGCTTAATGGGGATAGGATAGTCTCTTCAATAAATGGTGCTAGGAAGACTGGATATCCACACGCAGAAGAATGAAACTGGATTCACATCTTATACCACACAGAATAATCACCTCAAAATGGGTTGAAACTTGAATACAAGATCTGAAACCATAAGAATCCTAGGAGAAAACATAAGTAGTAAACTCCTTGGCATTGATTCCTTGGATTTCACACCAAAAGCAAAGGCAGTAAGGGTAAAAATAAGTGAGTGGAGCTATGGAGACCAAAAAAAGCTTCTGTACAGCACAGGAAACCATCAGTAAATGAAAAGGAAAATGATAAAATGGGAAGAAAACATTTGCAAACCACATATCTAATAAGAGGTTAATATCCAAAATATACAAGGAATTCGTACAACTCAACAGCAAACAAACAAACAAACACACAAACAAAAAACAACAGCAACAAAGAAAAACAGTTAAAAAACTGGGATCCGAATAGGGTGCATGAGTGCTTAGTCACTGAGCCGTGTCTGATTCTTTTCGACCCCATGGAATATAGTCTGCCAGGCTCCTCTGTCCATGGGATTCTTCAGGCAAGAATACTGCAGCAGGTTGCCATTTCCTCCTCCAGGGAATCTTCACGACCCACGTGTTGAACCCACGACTCTTTGCATCTCCTGTATTGGCAGGAGGATTCTTTATCACTGGGCACCTGGACAGCCCAGGGATCTGAATAGACATTTTCCCAAAGAAGACATACAAATGGTCAAGAAGTATATGAAAAAGTGCTCAACATCACTAATTATCAGGGAAATTCAAATCAGAACCACAATGAGGTATTACCTTACACTTGTTGGAAAGACTGTCATGAAAAAGAAAAAAAAAATAGCAAGTGTTGGTGAGGATGTTATGAATGTAACTGGTACAATCACTATGTAAACCAGTATAGCAGTTCCTCAGGAAATTAAAGGAGAACTACCATATGATCCAGAAATCCCATTTCTTCTGCTGGTAGATGACCCACAAAGGTCTCCTTCACTTCATTACAGACCACCCTTTGGAAAGGTAAGACTCTGTCCCACTTATGTCCATAGCACATAGCACATTCTGGAAAACATTTGAAAGTTGAATGTCTGAAAGCCAAGCAACAGACTTCATGTTGTTTAATGGGAGTGTGAAAAAGGAATATATCTCCTATTTTTTATTCTCAGCTTTATTGAGGTATAACTGACCCCATGACTAGTTTGGTGTGTACTGAATACACACTAAATCAAACTGAAAGAAAACATAAAGTAAAAATGCTCTAATTACTGCTTTCTCACATCCCTCCCCTTTCCCTCTAAGGTGAGCATCACTTATTCATGGAGACAAGGATAGCTTATTTTAACATAAAATGCCTGACAGCTAAGACAGCACATGCATTATAATTGTGTTTCTCACTTATTTTTTCTAATGTTATAAATACATGAGGTGGGTCGTGCCATTGATTATTATAATATTGTTATGATTAGGGATTAATAAAGCTCCAGATGACAAAATGATTCTCTCTTTAGTCATTAGCCAAAATTACCTATTGTTCTTGCAAGGTAGGTACTAACTGGATATTTTTCATGGGGCTCTCTTTGGAGTCATGTTCTGCATTTGCTCCATCAGATTCACTATAGAACCTTGTGTAGCCCTTCTCTGTGCCCAGGGGCCAGGCTTCTAAGGGTTCCCTATATATAATGAGGCACTTTTGCTCTCTGGTTCTTACCTGGAATTGATCAATGGGCAACCCAGAGAGATCAGGGGTCGGGGGGAGGAAGAAGGGAGCGATCACAGCGTTTATTACCCGACATCCTCCCCATGCAGCCTCTTCTCTACTTGCTTCTCCTTCAGACACACAAGTCTCTCCCAGTCCTGGCAAATACCCCAGGGGCTTGCCTGCTTTTGCCCTCCCAGGCCCAGGAGTTTGCCCAGGGTACCACCTATCATTTTTTGCAGGGTCTATTTTAACCCTGCCCTCAAGTTTGCAAAAGTCTCTCTAGGAAAATCTCTCCAATTGTGTGAATGTTCTATTTTACATACAAACAGCATTTCTGGACCCTAGGTGGCACCTGAAGCATGAAATAAGCTTTAGTGAAATGTGTAATATTTTCTGTTTAGATACACGACTAGGCGTACACCCCTGGTAGGTGTCTTACATTGGGAATAAAACAAATTTTATTTGAATTACCCAAGCCAAGTTTTGGAGAGAAGGACATGTTTAAAGACCATAGAATATTTGAAACAAAAAAACCACAGAACTAAACTTGTTAGGCCGAATCACAGGCTTAGGACTTCCCTGGTGGCGCAGCGGGTAAGAATCCGCCTGCCAATACAGGCGACCCGGGGGTTGGATCTCTGGTTGGGGAGGATCCCACATAACGTGGAGCAACTGAGCCTGTGTGCCAAAACAACTTACCCTGCGCTCTAGAGCCTGCGAGTCACAACTGTTGAGCCCGCGTGCTACAACAACTGAAGCTCTGCAAGAAGAGAAGCCAGCGCAGTTAAAAGCCAGCACAGCACAATGAAAAGTAGCCCCCTGCTCACCGCAACTAGAGAAAGCCCAGGCAGCAGTGAAGACCCAGCACAGCCAAACATAAATAAATAAAATTTTAAAAAAATCATAGGCTTATTTTAAACCCCGATTCCACATTATATAAGAAGTTCAGTGATCATTCATTGAGCACCTACTAAGAGCTTGACAGTGTGCTCAGGATTTTAACATAAGTCATCTGTCTGATACACTTGTAAGGCAGGTACCACTCCTGTTTCAGAGTTGAGGGTAATGAGACTCAGATAAGTGTATTAACCCGTTCTCACACATGGCCAGTTACGGACGAGCAAGGAATCCCGAAGGGCCACACTGTCCACTGGCCAGACCACCCCATCCAGAGGGACACTGGGACCTCACAGACTCCACATGGCTAAAAGGACTGTAAGAATTCCACAGCCTTAACGTAAGCCTGTTTAACTTTACTTAATCTAATCTTCCCAACAGATGTCCTCAGAGCCATTCTCAGAGAAAACGCACTAACATCTGGCATCCATGAATCACAGTTGGGGAACGGGGTCTGTGCCTCTATTTCCTGATTTTCCTCTCTTTGAGTCTGATACCTGTTATTCCTTCTGGGATTGGTGATTACATTGAGGAAAAGCTGTTCCAAAACATCAGGTGCACTGGTGATTCTCAAGCACTACGTTGTTATCAAAGGGATGTAGCATATTTGTGAGACTTTCAAAGCATGTCACCATTGGATAACGATAAGGAAGAGGAAAGAGGAATCTTCATAACAGGAAGTTTTCATTAGCACTTCATGATTTGGGCAGCGACCAGGCTAGTGGTCATCTGATAAAATGATTTGCTAAGGAAAATGCTGGTGTGGGTGATTTTAGTGATAAATGGATGCAGGAATAATATTAATAGCTAACATTTACTTAATACTAAGAATGTCCCTGCCATGATTCTCAACTCCTTACATGTTACCTCATTTAATATCAGTGTAGGGCAAAAAACACTACAATATTGTAAAGTAATTAGCCTCCAATTAAAATAAATAAATTAATTTTAAAAAAGAAAAATAAAGTTCATGGTACCCCTTTGAGTTAGACCTTATAGTCCCTAATTTTACAGTTGAGAAACTGAGGAACAGGGAGGTTGAAGAGACTTGAAGAAATTTCAGTGTCAGACAGCCAATGTGGAGGAAGTGGCCTTGAGTCCAGGTGGCTGGATTCCAGACCCTCTGCTCAGAGGAAGGGCTTCATCTGCTTAAGACATGCTAGCTTCTTTCCGTTATGGACCCGCTAGATTTTAATTAAAAAATATCATGTACAGTGGTGACCTCAACTTACTGCAAGGATGGACCAACTTCAACAAATGAGATGTGGTAGGAATAATTTTAAAACTCAAGTCTGATATTAAAAAAGAAGTTCAGGAGTTCAAGGAGAACTGTAATTTAGCATCAGCCTGGAAGTGACCTGGAGATTTTGGTTAATGGCAATCTAAATAGGAGGGCTTCCCCCATGTCACAGTGCTAAGAATCTGCCTACAATGCAGGAGACCCAGGTTTGAGCCCCGGATCGGGAAGGTGCCCTGGAGAAGGGAATGGCAACCCACTCCAGTTTTCCTGCCTAGAGAATTCCATGGACAGAGGAGCTGGGTAGACTACAGCCCATGGGGTCCTAAACAGTCGGACAGGACTGAGCAACTAACACTTTCACTTTCAATCTAAATAGGAACAGTGTTAGAGGGCGGAAAATGGGGTTGTATGCAGCCTCAGAGCAAGTTCAAGTCTCCAAATCTGTCCTTCATGAATTCTCCCAGGAGTGTCACAAGCACGCACACACACACACACACAAGCCATTTTATTTTGAGCATCACACTTCAGAAGGTTCAGAGGCAAGTCATCAGTATGTGAAATGACTCACAGCCCATCTGATGGTCTTCCTGCGGCACCCCTGGTGGTCTACCCCGCCTGCTGCGCTGCCTGCCCCCAAACTGGCCACCAGCCATGGAACCTCAGCCAGCCTCGGCCAGGGAGCTGGCTTCAAGCTGAAGTGAAACAGAGGGTCCGGAGCCAGACAGCTGGGTGGTGCTGCAGTCTGCAGAGGATGGGAGAGACCCACATAGCCAATACTTGTGTATAGAACACACGGCAGAGGAAAGGCAGGTTGTGATCCAGAAGCTCGTTCATGACAGAATCAGAGCATGGACAGCCTGCACACTTGCCAGGATGGTGGTGGCTGACGGCCTCCAACACAACACCACTCTGTTGTTTTCCATCCTTATGCCCAGCAGATACAGGGCAGAGGCGAGCCCTGGGGTGCCTTAAAGGACAAAGTATATTCACCGAAGGGCATAGGTGGTCTGTGAGAAGGAAGAAGTCTTAGGATGCTCAAGAGAACAGTCTTAAAATATCTGAAGAGCTGACATATGGATGGACCTGAAATATACCTGAGATGCTGGGGATAACTTCCTTGAGCCTGTTAGGTAAACACCTCTATGGAGCTCCTGGTCTGATGGAGACAGAGACATTAAGCGAATAATTATATTATTAAAAAATAAGGTTCCAAACTGTGACAGCTGCCAATAAAAGAAAGATACTAAGATACAGGGGATCTGGGGAGACATCATCTTTTAGAAGCACTATTTAAGCCGAGGAGCTAAGGATGTGAAGTTAGTTACATGGAGAGTAAAGAGAGGGATATTATGGGTGAACGGTATGGAATGGGACCTAAAGAATCTGGGAGAAGACTGGTTCAGGGACGAGGAGGCAGGCCAGGGTTAAATCTTACCAGACCTCCTAGGTCCTGCACAGACTTTGGATTTACTCTTGTAGACAACACCTGAAAAGTTTCTCTTCCTATTCCCCTTCTGTCCTTGTTATATCTTTTAGCAATTCTACAAAGTTAATGGACATTATAGGTCTACGCCCTTTGTCAGCAAAAAATTGCATGCTTAGTCACTCAGTCATGTCTGACACCTTGCAACCCTGTGGATTGTAGCTGCCAGGCTCCTCTGTCCATGGGATTTCTCAGCCAAGAATACTGGAGTGGGCTGCCAATTTCTGTTCCAGGGGATCTTCCCAACCCAGGGATCGAACCCACGTCTCCTGTGTCTCCTGCATTGCAGGTGGGTTCTTGGGAAAAAAAAAATGCTAAGAAATTAGTTGTTGCTAATTTTACATCAAACCCTGAACTAGGCCCCGTGTATTAAAATGTAAATAGGATGTCCAGTGGGTAGAAAAATGATCCCCTCAAATTGATGTCTACTGAGAACCTCAGGATGTGACCTGATTTGGAAACAGGGGGTTTTGTAAGTGTTAAATAGTTAGGATTATGTTATCCTGGTTTAGGCTGAGCCCTTGCCGAAAAATTGATGCTTTTGAACTGTGGTGTTGGAGAAAACTCTTGAGAGTCCCTAGGATTGCAAGGAGGTCCAACCAGTCCATGCTAAAGGAAATCAATCCTGAATATTCATTGGAAGGACTGATGCTGAAGCTGAAGCTCCAATACACTGGCCACCTGATGTGAAGAGCTGTCTCATTGGAAAAGACCCTGATGCTGGGAAAGATTGGGGGCAGGAGGACAGAGGAAGAGGATGACAGAGGACGAGATGGTTGGATGGCATCACCGACTCGATGGACATGGGTTTGAGCAAACTCTAGGAGTTGGTGATGGACAGGGAAGCCTGGTGTACTGCAGTCCACGGGGTTGCAAAGAGTCAGAGACGGCTGAGTGACTGAACGGAACTGAACTTGCAAGTAGAGAACTCGGCAGCACAAAGAAGAGGGTCACATGCTGAGGGAGGCAGAGTCTGGAGTGATGTGGCTAATAGACAAGAAACTCCAGGGCACACCAGGAGTCACCCGAAGCTGGAAGAGACGTGGGAAGATTCTTCTCTAGAGCCTGCAGAGGGAACAAGGCCCCGAGGACACCTTGATTTCAGACTTCTGTCCCTAGAACCATGAGCCAATACTTTCCTATTGTTGGAAGCTACCCAGTTCAGGGTGGTTTGTTGCAACAGCCTAGGAAACTAATACAGCTTGCATCTCCCTGCTCAGATGGCCCGAGTGTGTAGCAAATGGAATTCTCCAGGCAAGAATACTGGAGAGGATTGCCATTTCCTTCTCCAAGGGATCTTCCCGACTAAGGTACTGAACCAGGTCTCCTGTATTGCGGGTGGACTGTTTACCCTCTGAGCCTATCAGCGAAGTTCAAAAAGAAAGTAGTGTAAGTCAAACTATAAGTGTGTATGCAAGGCATGACAGAGCTTTCAGAACATCCCTAAAATTATTTCTTTCCTCTTTGAATTTAATTTCTTCTTTTCACTAGTGTTTTTTCAGAAATCTATGTTTTAAAGACAGTTTAACTTTAGGTAAAAGGTGGAAAATATTGGTTTCTCTATAATCTAAACCGAGCAACAAAGGACCTTTCTATTTGGCCAGATTGAGGCTTTCTGCATTTCTGAACACAGCTAAGTGCTCAAGGCATTAGAAGTTTGGATGATATCACTTCCTTTCTCAAGACCCAGATTTACTCTGATATTTTATTTTTCTTAACTCCCTCTGTCTTAACTCCGCTTATGTCCTGAAATTTCCAGTCCTCTGATCAAGGCGCACCTCTTTCAAAAGGCCTTTCCAACTGTCTTTATTTGAAACAAGTTTCCTTCATTCCTATACTGTAAGGCCTTTAATGCTGCATAGGTCTCATGGATTACATACTATAAACTCTTCATTTCTGCTTGCTTTATGAGTTTTCTAGGGCTGTTCTAACAAATTACCACAGCCTTGGGGCCTTAAAATGACAGAAATGTATTATCTCACAGGTCTAGAGGCCAGAAGTCTGAAATCAAGTGGCTGGCATGGCTCTCCCGTGTAGGAAGGCTCTAGACAAGAATCTTCCCGCCCCTCCCAGCTCCTCGTGGCTCCAGGTATCCCCTGGCTTGTGGCTGCATCGCTCCAGCCTCTGTCTCCATCTTCCTATGAATGTCTACTCTGTACCTTTCTCCTCTGTGGGTTGCTCACAGGGACATATGTCTTTGGATTTAGCGCCCACCAGAATAATCTGGGATGATCTCATCTTGAAATTCTTAATCACATCTGCTAAAATCCTTTTTTTGTGGGGGAGGAGCCAAGATGGTGGAGGAATAGGACAGGGAGACCACTTTCTCCCCTACAGATTCATCAAAAGAACAATTGAACACAGAGCAAACTTCACAAAACAACTTCTGATCGCTAGCTGAGGACATCAGGAGCCCAGAAAAGCAGCCCATTGTCTTCGAAAGGAGGTAGGACAAAATATAAAAGATAAAAAGAGAGACAAAAGAGCTAGGGATGGAGATCCGTCCCGGGAAGGGAGTCTTAATAGAGGAAGTTTCCAAACACCAGGAAACCCTCGCACTGGCAGGTATGGGGGAAGTTTTCGAATCTCGGAGGGCAACCTGACTGGGAGGGGAACAATAAATAAAACCCACAGATTACGTGCCTAAAAGCAACTCCCAGCAGAAAAGTACCCCAGACGCCCGCATCCTCCACCAGCAAGTGGGGGCAGAATGGAGAGGAGCGGGCGGCATTGCTTAGGGTAAGGATCGGGCCTGAGTGCCCTGAGGGCAATCAGAGGGAGCTTTTGTGAGATAAAATCCTTTTTTTTTTTTTCCAGATAAGATCATCTTTATAGGATCTGGTGGTGAGGATATGGACTTATTTTTTGGAAGGCCACTGCTATATTTACCTTTGCATCCATGTGTACCTGTATGTTCTTCATGCATAACACGCATCTGGTAATTAATTTTTTATTAAATGGAATAAAATTAAACTTTTGAACACCAACTTGGGAGGATCTACAAACTGTCCTCATTCGCTTTTTATCAACCATATTAAACTCACGCTAAGCCACAAATTCCATTCTTGTGTAGAATTGCATTTCTGTCAGTTGACGTTGTTAAATAGCAAATGACCTTTCCAGTACCAAAGAGACAGTAAGAGTCATCACTGTCTGTATATTATGCACTGACAAAGTCTTGAATACTGTCAGGACATTTAAAGAACATAATAATCTGAGCAGAAACAGAGGGCAATTTAAGATAATAGGAAATAAGAAAAAATATAGGGGACTTTTGAATTGTGGTGCTGGAGAAGAATCTTGGGAGTTCCTTGGACTGCAAGGAGATGAAACCAGGCAACCCTGAATATTCACTGGAAGGACTGATGCTGAAGCCGAAGCTCCAATACTTTGGGCATCTGATGCAAAGAGCTGACTCACTGGAAAAGACCCTGATGCTGAGAAGGCAAAAGGAAAAGGGGCAACAGAGGATAAGATGGTTAGATAGCATCGCCAACTCAATGAACATGAATTTGAGCAAACTCCAGGAGACAGTGGAGGACAAAGGAGCCTGGTGTGCTAGAGTCCATGCGGTTGTAAAGAGTTGGACATGACTTAGCAACTGAACAAAAACAACAAAAAGTAAGAAAGGATGGGCAAGGAGAGAAAACAAAAAGTCCCCAAACTCTGGAGTCATGTACCTTTAATTTCAGTATTGCTGTGGTTAATTGAGAATCCCCCTGTGAGAATTCACCGATCAAAAAGTCTAGAGCTTGTGAGGACTCTATTTGGTACCACTTGCACTAGGAGAAGACAAGTTTTGGAAACTCAGGACACAACAGAAGCTATTTCTTCGTGTTAGTTTTTTCTGTTCCAGGACTCATTTCATGATGACAGTCTAGCTCAATTGGTTAGATAAATGAAGTCATTCCAATATTCATTATTGTTTCTATAAAGTATTTTCTGTTTATTGTACAATTTGGAAGTGTCATTGGTTTACAGATGCCACCCAGAGCCACACGCTGCCACTGCCAAAGCTGGGGATTTCACACTGTTGCAACGTTAGAGCAAACAGGCCACAATATATACCAGATGCAACTGAACTGTGATGCAGCTTAAAAAGACTTAATCGAAAATGTCCTGAATCTACTTTGCCCAAGAATTATCACTGGGACAGTCTGCTCTTTGATATGGTAATACAACCAGCTGCCGGTTCATCTCTGTTTCCAATGTGGTAATCCAAACTGCTTTTCATCTTCTTTCCATCAATCATGTGACTTTTAATGTTTGTCGGGTTTAAGCTTCCATGTGGTCTTTCCAGGTGGTGCTAGTGGTGAAGAACCCACCTGCCAATGCAGGAGGTGTAAGAGACATAAGGCATAAGGTCGAGAAGACCCCCTGGAGGAGGGCATGGTAACCCACTCCAGTATTCTTGCCGGGAGAATCCATGGACAGAGGAGCCTGGCGGGCTACAGTTCATAGGGTCACAAATAATCCCACACAACTGAAATGACTACACACACACACACACACACACACATTCACACACAAGCTTCCCTGTATGAGGTTCATTCGTTTTCCTTTAATTGGGAACTGGGAGGCAGTGATTGGCTTAGACTCTTACCAAGGATGAACTCACCATTTGCATCTACTATTTCTCTTCCTCTGTATGTGACATCCTTCAAAGTAGCTTGTCTAAGTTTATAACTAACTGGATGCTAAGGTGACCAGAGAGCCTGCCTCACGCTCTGAGATGTTCACAATGGGCTGTGTGTTTGATCTATGTGTAAATGTGGACCATGGTAGAATTCACCTGTGATACAGAAGACCACCCACAGCTGGTCTCCACCCTTTCTTCCTATGCTGTTTGGTGAGAGTGTTGCAGAGCACCCAAATGTCTGCATACATGTGGGGATGGGAGGTGAAGAAGTCTAGGTATGATTTTTTTTAAATCTCATAATTAAAAGTTATTTTTCTGAAATGTCAGTAACTGTATAAATCCTGTGCTGGTGAAACAGAAGCTTCCTTCATCACATCCAAGATTGTGTGACAGACTTGATTCATGGAAATAGGTTTACCCACCCTCAGATGAATGAAAGAAGAAAAGGACTACAAAAAATGTGACAGTTGTGACACACACACGTGTGCATGCTTGGTTGTGTTTGACTCTTTGCGACCCCATGGACTGAAGCCCAACAGGCTCCTCTGTCCATGGAACTTTCCATGGAAGAATAGTGGAGAGGGCAGTTCCTACTCCAGGGGATCTTGCTGACCCAGGGTTCAAACCCATGTCTCCTGCATCGGCAGGCAGATTCGTTACCACTGTGCCACCAGGGACGCGAATACATGTACATGTGAATATATAATCATATATATTCTGTCCATCTCAGTCACAAATGGCAGCAGAGCACATATGTCAAAAAGGAATGGGGGTGGGATGGGAGGAAGGTCTAAGAGCAAGGGGACATATTTATGTACAAGACTGATTCGCTTCATTGTAACGCAGAAACTAACACAATATGGTAAGGCAGTTATATTCCAATAAAAAATAAAATAATGAACAACAACAGAAAGGAAGCCCATCAAGGATGCTTCTTTCTAAGTCTAATATCCTTGAGCATTTCTGTCTGATTACATGGGCTGAAATCTTTCATTTTAAGGGCTACAGGCATATCTTACTGCATTTCATGTTGTAATCACAAGCGTTAAGCCTGAGGAGGACCTAGAGGGCTATCTCAAATTCTTTTTCAACAGGGAATCTGAGATTCACAGAAGTTACAAGATTTGTCCAGGTTACTCGTGGGAGTGGTGAGACAGTCATGACTGCCACTTGCGGTTCTTTCTCTCATATCCACACAGTGTCACCCTGTTATCATCTTTAAGGCCGCCTTCCCCAAAGTAAAGACACTGACAGCTGGGGGAGGAGGTGGTGAATGCCTCCTAGAACGGCTAGAACCACGTAGGCCGTGGGAGGAACAGTGACTGTGGTGCTGTAGCTACCAGTGTGGGCACCCTGCTAGAACCCAGTGCCCGTCTGCTGAGAAGAAACTCTCAGAGTTGATTCACTCTGTCCCTCATCTCTGTTTACCTCAGCCGCTATCAAAAGTTCAAGCTTCCTGTGAAATCTGATAACCCTCATTCCCATTCACACATATCCGGTCTCAAGTCCCAACACGTCCCTCTCCCTCGCTAAGCCTCCCCACTGTGCCGACGGGCGTTCTCAGTCAAGAATCCAGCACACACACCCTTAACTTCCTAACTCACCTCCTTGACTGCTCTGAATGCGCCCTTCACCTCCTTATGTTCATGGAGACTCATCCCCTGAGCACACTCCTTCCTCAGCCGTCCTGTCGAGTGAAGGAACATCTTTTCTCCCAGTATCCCCTGAACCGCAGGGCTTGGAGCTGGGGTAGGTACCCTCTTGTTCTCCGGGCTACTGCTTTCAACCCATGTCACCCTTGTTCTGGCAACGCCTCACCCCTCTGAGACTCCTACCAACCAGTCACCCAGCCTCCGCCCTCCCGGCGGCCATGTTGGTGACCGATCTCATTCACGCGCGACTCCCAGTGATCATTCTTGCACACTTCAGCATTCTGGATCCTGACTTTCCGGTTCCTCGACCTCACCTTCAGTGGCCTTTTCTTGAATTTCACTTTAGTTTTCTACTCCCAGTGTCAAATCCAAGACCTGCCCATCTCTGGGAGGTGAGCCACTGGCTAGTTCTCTACCACCCCTGGTAACCTTCCAGCTCAATTGTTGGAAGTGATGACACCCCATGATTTCAATTTCTCCTGCTTACTGACACTCTCATTGACGAACCCTGCCACTATTCCTCAGTTATCTTGTGTTTTCACTTCCTTCCTCGCGCAGCCTAGATTCCCTGGTCCACTAGCACTGTCACACTTAGGCAAAAACGGTCACTCTCTGGCTTCTCTGCTCCATGACTGTATTCACCTGTCAAAACCCCAAACCCAGTGGCTCCAACCTTCCACCCTTCCCCTTCCTGCTCATTAACTGATTTATGCTGCTGGGGAATATCATACAGCTGTTTGGTTTCATTTTAAACTTATGATTGCCAATGTCAAATAACGTCTCAGGATTGCCTGGCAACCTTATCACATTTCCCTCCTCAATCCACTTTTCGGCTTTAAGTATCCTTTTTTCTTAAATATCTTCCACCCCCTGGCCACAGCCTCAACCTCTGTCTTAGAATGGAGGAAATATGCTTAACTTTTCATAGGCAAATGTCTTCATTTTGGCCTTAGGTCTGAGTCAGACTTCTTTGATCTCGTTTTGTTTCTCCTGTGTTATCAATCTCTCTATTCCTACTCTTCAATCCTATCAACAAGA
Source organism: Cervus canadensis (assembly GCF_019320065.1). NCBI lineage: Eukaryota > Metazoa > Chordata > Mammalia > Artiodactyla > Cervidae > Cervus > Cervus canadensis. The sequence goes on from NC_057401.1 coordinate 54,029,344, forward strand.
AATGCAGACCACAATCTTTTCCCTTCCTCATATGTCTTCAGCATCTGCCCCATTTTTATGTTCTCCATCACAAAATACTTGTCAAGAGATACCTACATGCATGGTATCCAGTGCCTGGTTTCTCATTTACATTAAAAAATTTTGTTTTTAAAAACCTAAGTAGGGGCTTCCCTGGTGTCTCAGTAAAAGAATTTGCCCACCAGTGCAGGAGACATGGGTTCAATCCCTGGTTCTGGAGAATCGGTGGGATTCTTAGTTGCGGAGCAACTAAGCCTGTTCACCACCTACTTAGCCTGTGCTCTAGAGCCTGGGCGGAAAAGGCATTGGCACCCCACTCCAGTACCCTTGCCTGGAAAATCCCATGGACGGAGGAGCCTGGTCGGCTGCAGTCCATGGGGTGGCTAACAGTGGGACACGACTGGGCGACTTCCCTTTCACTTCTCACTTTCACGCATTGGAGAAGGAAATGGCAACCCACTCCAGTGCTCTTGCCTGGAGACTCCCAGGGACGGGGGAGCCGGGTGGGCTGCCGTCTATGGGGTCGCACAGAGTCGGACATGACTGAAGCAACTTAGCAGCAGCAGCAGCTAGAGCCTGGGAGCTGCAATTACTGAAGCCCATGGGTCCTAGAGGCCAAGCTCCAGAAACGAAGCTACTGCAGTGAGAAATGCGTGCACCACGACTAGAAGATAGGCCCCACTCACTGCAACTATAGAAAAGACCGCACAGCAATGAAGACCCCACACAGCCAAAATAAATAAAATCAAAGTAAAATCGTTATAAAGTTAAGAATATACTTATATTTAAAATTTCCTCTCCTTAGGCAGCTGCTTAAAACTCTTAACTGAATCTCCTATGATTCACTTTAAAGCACTTCTTAAATACTTAAAAAGCACTTCTCTATTTCTCAATCTTAGATCCTTATAATGGCTCCCTATACCGAACATGTCAGCTTATTCTTTTATACAACACCCTACAAACACATACACACACACACATCTCCTTTCCTTATCCTCCCAAATATAGTTATGTCAAACTTTTGGTTAAATCAGCATCCAGTGGTATGGAAATACCATTTGTAAACAAGACTGTGGCTTACCACCACTATACTTTTTCCTTTGAACAACTTTAAAATTTTTCCATAGTTATCAATTGCTTCAATTTTCTGATTATTTTTCCACATATCACAAACTCAATTACCACTGGAGCTATAGAATTTGTCTTAATATATTCAAACGTAAGAGGCATACTATCTGTTCCATTTCTACCAGATAAATCCTTCTGGAATCCTCTCTCCTCTGACTCAGATTTGACCACGGTCACAAAGGGGAGAGATATAATAAAAGAGACCCTCTGGCACCACTGTTAAAACTGCATATGCTCTTAGAAACCAAGCCTGGCCAACAAGTTTAAGGAGGTGATAATGAGATCATGAATAGCAACAGCTTCAGGATAAATGGAATCAGAGCACTACTTTTTACAGCCAAAAGGAACGTTTGCACCAGAAAGAAAGACTAGAATTTTTGTCACTTTTTGGTGCAGCATGGCAGAGGCAAACTCAGCTTCTACTAGTGCTCAAATATCTGACTAAAGGACAGTTCTTGTTCCTTCATGTGCATATACTAAATTCCAGTCCATCCATCCTTATACTAAATTTTTCAGCATATTAAAACTGTATTAATATAGATTCATTGAGGAGCAAAGCTTTACGAAAAGACTTAATAGAAAAATCATTTTCATCTTTTGTATAATAACCCCAATCGCAATTCTCAGAATGTCTTCTGCATCTTTTATAAACATATAGAGCTCCTGACCCCTACTTTAGAGGTGCTTATTGAATAAACAATATGGCCATGTCAACCTCTTAAAACTCATTCCTACCTCTTAGTAACTCTGAAATTAGTTTTTGGGGCTAATGTACTTAAAAATTTGTTTTCTTATCCATTCGTCTGCTGATGGGCATCTAGGTTGCTTCCATGTCCTGGCTATTATAAACAGTGCTGTGACGAACACTGGGGGTGCACGTGTCTCTTTCAGATCTAGTTTCCTCGGTGTGTATGCCCAGGAGTGGGATTGCTGGGTCATATGGCAGTTCTGCTATGGTACATATACACCATGGAATATTACTCAGCCATTAAAAAGAATTCATTTAAATCAGTTCTAATGAGATGGATGAAACTGGAGCCCATTATAGAGAGTGAAGTAAGCCAGAAAGATAAAGACCGATACAGTATACTAACGCATATATATGGAATTTAAAAAGATGGTAACGATAACTCTATATGCAGAACAGAAAAAGAGACACAGATGTACAGAACAGACTTTGGGACTCTGTGGGAGAAGGCGAGGGTGGGATGTTTTGAGAAAATAGCACTGAAACAAGTATACTATTAAGGGTGAAACAGATCACCAGCCCAGGTTGGATGCATGAGACAAGTGCTCAGGGCTGGTGCACTGGGAAGACCCAGAGGGATGGGATGGGGAGGGAGGCGGGAGGGGGGATCGGGATGGGGAACATATGTAAATCCATGGCTGATTCATGTCAGTGTATGGCAAAAACCACTATAATACTGTAAAGTAATTAGTCTTCAACTAATAAAAATAAATGAAAAAAAATTTTTCTCTCAGAAAATAAAGTAGGCAATCTTTGGGCAATTTCAATTCAAATTATGATACATTCTGAATTATTGGAATTCAGATGACTTGAAATGTTAAAATATATATGACAAAATATAAAAATAAATTAAAAATATAAACACATTTTACATTTATCTATACATGTATCCCTTCACCCCTGGGTTATACCTAAGATTCCTTCCAATAACACAAATATGACCTCCTTCAATTCAGTAAATGGGAACAGGTTATCACATGAATCTGAGCAAATTCTAGGAGATAGTGAAGGAGAGGGGGATCTGGCAGGCTATAGTCCATGGGCCTGCAGAGTTGGACACGACTTAGTGACTGAACAACAACAAAAACAGGTTACCAGAGCTCACCTTTAGGTTTTTATGTTGGATGAATGATTAGAGACTGAATATTAACCATTCATCTTGCTGCTTTTTTAGTGAAATCAACTATGATTTGATTTTCAACAAAGAAATACAAACACAGTCCTGGAGAGTGGAACCCAGTTACCCCCTCTCCCCCTAAGCTTCTTGGCAGACCCAGGCTTCCTTTACTCCTCATGTTCCAGAAGACAACTGGCCACAGAGAAATCACTTATTTAATTCGATACCCACATGATGTGGCAATTAGTTTTCAAGTACATTTTTGAAAAACACAAGTAGGACATCTGGAATGAGGTTGGGATGATTAGGTTTGGGGAGAGAAGACCGATAAATGGAAATTTCAGAAATCTTTACTGAAGAAACAAATATTCCAAGAGTAAGTGGTTCTGTCTATAAAATAAAATTGCTGTTTGAAATAAGAAGATGCTTACTGAGTTCTGCTATAGCACAAATCAATTTTTCATGATGATTCTTGGGTAAGAGCCATAAATCAAATCTTAAGCACTTTGGAAAAAGACCATGCTGATGTCTATTGTTTAAATTTACTATATCGTTATTAATTTGCTGACTACAACTAAAAGACTTGAAAATGCTAAAAAATACATAGTGACATTGACATTGGATGAATTACGATTAAAATACTCAAAATCATTTTAATCCATGTAAAATTTTATCTCAGTGCTATAAAGCACTTTTTTTTTTTAAAATGAGCCATGGATAATTTTCCTTAGAACACAGGATGGCAGGAAACCAACAATTGGGAACCACATTTCCTAAAAAGGCACTCATTTTGACAGACAAGAGGATAATTGCTCCCAAACCACTCTTTTCCATTTTTCATGACATGGCTTTTCCATTCTGTTCTAGATGTGGTGAGAAGACCCACCGTAAGTGTACCTGTTGTCAACTGCACTGACAAATCTTAATAAATAGGGATTTTACTCACTAGTTAAGAAAAAAACAAGAAGTCCATTAAAAGTAATCTCTCAGCATGAATTTCATATCGCATATATTTAGCAGGAATGCATTTGATCTTGAGAAGAGGGCTGCAATTGTAAGATATGATCCTTAGGGAGATCCTTCTTTTGTATCTTAGGGCATAATCAATGTTTACTTCTGGCTAAAGTCTCTTCTGGTTTCTTTGGCTTTTGGAAATATGATTTTCTTCTTTTTTTTAAAAAAAGATATTTATTTATTTGGCTGTGTCAGGTCTGAGTTGCATCATGTGGGGTCTTTCCATGTGGTGCACAGACTCTGTAGCTGTGGCCCGTGGGCTCAGGCATGTGGTCTTACTTGCCCCGCAGCATGTTGGATCTTAGTTCCCCCACCAAAGGTTGAACTCATGTCCCATGCATTGCAAGGGGGATTTGTTTTTACCACTGGACCACCAGGCAAGTCCTGAAGTATGACTTTCTGAAGCCATTTCAACTGTATTAGAAAGCTGACTGAGCTATTAAAAAGAATGCATTTGAATCAGTTCTAATGAGGTGGATGAAACTGGAGCCTATTATACAGAGTGAAGTAAGTCAGAAAGAAAAACACCAATACAGTATATTAATGCATATATATGGAATTTATAAAGATGCTAACGATGACCCTATATGCAAGACAGCAAAAGAGACAAAGATGTAAAGAACAGACTTTTGGACTCTGGGAGAAGGCGAGGGTGGGATGATTTGAGAGAATAGCATTGAATCATGTATATTACCATATGTGAAATAGATCACTAGTCCAGGTTTGATGCATGAGACAGGGCACTCAGGGCTGGTGCACTGGGACGACCCTGAGGGATGGGATGGGGAGGGAGGTGGTAGTGGGGGATTCAGGATGGGGGACATATGTACCCCCGTGGCTGATTCATGTCAATGTATGGCAAAAACCACTACAATATTGTAAAGTAATTAGCCTCCAATTAAAATAATTAGTTAAAAAAAAGAAGCATCCACAGATAGCCATACATTCTGTGGATGGGGATGGAGGTTCAGGGATTCACTCTACCTACAAAGAATCTTGGAATCATGCTAGGGGAGGTATAGAACTGAGTGGCTTAGTGGGATCAGGAAAATGGACTACTGGAGAAGACTAATGAACCTCAGAAAGAGAGGTGGTTCAGGAAGCAGTGCCCCTGAGGAAGCACCACAAGTGAAAACCTGGATTTAACAAGGAAGTTTCTTCTCTGAGCAAAGATTAGGTCAGTCGTTCTCAGTCCAGAGTCTTAACTAATCAGTCTAGACCAGGTACACAAAAGGGTTCTCCAGATGATTGTAATGTGCACCCAGGGTTGAGAAATACTGAATATTGAAGAGAGAGAAAGGCCGAAATACAAGGAGGTGTTGAGAAGGAGAGTAGCTGAGACGGAAAGGCAGAGTCCACTCTCTCAGTAAAGTGAGAGACAGAGTTAGCTCTTGATACAGAAAATGGGTTAGAGGTTTGGAGAGAATGGGAATTATATGAAGAGGGTGGGGGAATACAACAGGACTTTAACCAGAAATAACCTCGGAATGACCTAAAATATAGTGTGTCAAGTTATACAGTGACGCCTTATTGAATGACCTAAAATGCATCACAGGATGTGAAAGTTATATAATGACCCCTTATTGCTGAGAAAGAATAAATAAATTCGCTAAGCATCTGAGATACTCATAAATTTGTACCACAGTTTCTTCAACTAATTAGGTATATTTAAGTTCTTTGTTGATTGCACTGGCAAATTTTGACTCACCTTGAATAAATTTAGAGTCAAAATACTACATCTTTCTAAGGATATTTTTATGCAGGTTTATTGTGTTTGGTTAGTTGTTGATGTGCATATAAAGGAGTAACGTAACATTTCCCACGCTTCTCCAGCATGGCCACAGAGAAGATAATCAGCGTTGTTCTACAGCAAACAATGCTTGTTGCACAGCTGAGCTCTATGCCAATATAAGAAAAAGGTTACTCAACCTTTGAATTTACTTTCTTTTCCTTTTCTTTCTTTTTAAACCGGAATAGAGGTCTGTACAGTATGTGTAGCCCATTTTCTTAAAGGGAAATTCTTGTGTGTCTCCTAGGACCCACATGTTCTATGGCCCAAGCTTTAAAATTTTAATTCAACTTCTCTTTCATTATTCAAAACTGGGTCAGTGTATTGCAATTTTGTAAGTCTGACATTCTCATACTAAAAGGATTTGAACACTGCAGCTGTTTACCTTTTCAGACTAATTGAATATGATTCCCATCACTGTCAGTTTTACTCTTCTGTCTTTCAATTGCTAAACTATAATTAAGAGAAAGACACAGGGAGAAAACAGGGAATACATTATCCGTATGTTACTCATTGATGAGTCTCAGCTATAAACATTTTTTGGAAGGAAGATTAAAGAACTACATTATTTGATTTACTCAAGGTTAATATCCAGGTGCACTGAATTTTAAGTTAGCAGAGGAGCCCTACTGTGGAGGGAAGATAATGTTAGGCCCTGGGGTACAAGGCTGGCATTTTCCCCTAGGTCCACTTACTAACTGGAGCTTCTCAGGTGTTCCAATGGGTAAAGAATCTGCCTGCAATGCAGGAGAGGCAGGAGACACAGGTTCAACCTCCAAGTCAGGAAGATCTCCCGGAGGAGGGCATTACAACCCACTCCAGTATTCTTGCCTGGAGAATTCCCACAGACAGAGGAGCCTGGCGGGCTACAGTCCATAGGCTTGCAAAGAGTCAGTCACTACGAAGAGACTACACATGCACACATATACTATTACTATTAACTATAAACCATAACTTTAAATAAGTCCCTGAAATTTTTATGTTTCAGTTTTTTATATGCAAAATGGCAATGAAAACATCCTCCCTCACTAGGTTGTTAATAAAATGAATGGAATAATGTGTGTGAAATATATTTTAATGTGACTTACCTTGAATTTAATTCTATTTTGGGGATGTGTTATAGTTGCATATTGAATTTCCCCAAAACAAAGCAAAATAATATTGGTGGTTTATGTATTTTAAGTTCTATAATGATTAACTTTACAAATATTAGCATTATACAAAACAATGTACAATGCTATGTATAACATAGGGGTATTTAAAATAGAACTTGCGAGTACACTTCTGAACATAGAAAGGAGCTAGCCCACTTACAGTTCTTTTCTTTCTCTTGTGCTGGTGTTGGTGCCATGAAGTTATAAGAAACATATGAGAGAAATTATACTAAAAAATGTGAGAATTTTTTCCTGCCTCACCATCACATATGTTGAGCCCCAGACGCAATTATCCTTTTAGAATGTATTACAGATGCGGCACTTAGCAAATGGGTACAAGATGTTTGTTCAGATAGAAACTCGCAGGCCAATGCTAGGGGAAGCTGGCAAAAGCTTTCAGCAGGCAATGTTTCTTGTAGGTTGCCAACCCAGATGATTTTTTTTTCCCTGAGAGTTTTGGCAGCTGTCTTCCATGTCTTCAGGTTGCACTTCTAATTGGTTGTTCCCATGACAATGTGGACGTTCAACCATATTCTTCTTTATTAACTGGCTATAAAATGGAGGTGTGCCCTAAGCAAAATGGGATTTGAGGCGGGGACAACAATTAGGATAAAACCTACCACACTTTTCTGTATGATGGTAATCATGTAACCAAGAGTAGTACACTCACACTTTATTAACCCAAGGTTGGCAGGTATCGATCCTGACTTCTTCCTGGAATGTTTCACTTAACAAAAGGCTATGGAATCAGATTAATGCATTTATTGTCATTATTACCATTATTATTATTATTATCATTAAATACAAGAATAAAAACAGTGGCTCACATTTTGCACTAAGGAAACTCACAATATGTTGCAGGTGTCTATCTTTAATCCTGAGAAATAATAAAAACTGAAATCTGTTTTATGCTTTACAATTTAAAACTTAGCAATTTTAGGTGGAAGTTACACAGTCAGAGTGCTCTTGCACCTGCAAGCCCAGAATTTCTGCTATGTCCAAAGTCAATGTCTATGATAACTGGAGTATGGAAGATCAGCTAGAATGGACCATCCTTAAAGAATGGAGGCTTGAAAGGTGAGGAGCCAACGCATAATGAACATCACAGATATGGTAAGGAGTCAAATAATTTTGCAATATACCTGAAACATTGTAAATCAACTATACTAAAAAAAATACAGGTTATAAATTACACAAGGTAGTGTTTTCCATCAAATTACAAACGAAAAATTTTTAAAGTTTTGTTTTTGCAATTCAATAATCAGTACATTTTTACCAAAGATTGACACATTAACCCTTTACCTTCTTCAGTGCACAACATGTCCTACTTCCCTTTGGTTATTTGATACTTATATAGTGTTTAATTGTGGTATCTTTTCTGTAGCTGCAATTATTTAAACATTATCTCAGAAAATGTTTCTGTATTTTCTACTTGGCAACCTGACAAGAGGTATGGATGTCCAACAGCTCTGACCATCTTAAACTCTCTCCCTAAGCTCCCTTCACAACCCTGACTACTTCTTTCTTCATCGATTCAGAATTTCTGGGAGAATAAAGAAACTCAACAGGAGTCCCCGCATGTCCCAAAGGTCAAGAGGAAGAACTCAACACTAGCATGGAGTGTGGTTCAGGACCATGGACAACAACTGCAGAGCCATCTGCCTCCACCTTCAAACTTGATAGCCAGGATCAGAGAAGCCCAAGAAAAATTGTTGCTCATGCAACTTTGGTAATTAGTTAGGAATTAGTATTATGCTAATATTTTTTAATTTTTCAGTTCAGTTCAGTCACTTACAATCATGTCTGACTCTCTGCGACCCCATGGACTGCAGTACACCAGTCTTCCCTGGCCAATCACCAACTCCTGGAGCTTGCTCAAACTCATGTCCATCAAGTCGGCAATGCCATCCAACCATCTCATCCTCTGTCATCCCTTTCTCCTCCTGTCTTCAATATTTCTCAGCACCCAAGATCATTTCCAATGAGTCAGTTCTTCTCATACGGTGGTCAAAGTATTGGAGTTTCAGCTTCAGCATCATTGTAGCTTTTCTTCCAAGGAGCAAGTCTTTTAATTTCATGGCTGTGGTCACCATCTACAGTGATTTTGGAGTCCAAGAAAATAAAGTCTGTCACTGTTTCCATTGTTTCTCCACCTATTTACCATGAAGTGATGGGACCGAATGCCATAATTTTTGTTTTTTGAATGTTGAGTTTTAAGCCAGCTTTTTCACTCTCCTCTTTCACTTTCATCAAAAGGCTCTTTAGTTCCTCTTTGCTTTCTGCCAAAAGGGTAGTGTCACCTGCACATCTAAGGTTATTGATATTTCTCCTGGAAATCTTGATTCCAGCTTGTGCTTCATCCAGTCCGGCATTTCACATGATGTACTTGGCAAATAAGTTAAATAAGCAGAGTGACAGTATACATCCTTGACGTACTTCTTTCCCAATTTGGAATCAGTCTTTTGCTCCATGTCCAGTTCTAACTGTTGCTTCTTGATCTACACACAGGTTTCTCAGGAGGCTGGTAAGGTGGTCTGGTATTTTCTTCTCTCAAAGAATTTCCCACAGTTTGTTGTGATCCACATAGTCAAAAGCTTTATCATAGACAATGAAGCAGAAGTAGATGTTTTTCTGGAATTCTCTGGCTTTTTCTATGAGCCAATGGATGTTGACAATTTGATCTCTGGTTCCTCTGTCTTTTCTAAATCCAATTTGAACATCTGCAAGTTCTTGGTTCATATACTGTTGAAGCCTACCTTGGAGAATTTTGAGCATTGCTTTGCTAGCATGTGAGATGAGTGCAATTACGCAGTAGTTTGAACATTCTTTGGCATTGCCTTTCTTTGGGATTGGAATGAAAACTGACCTTTTCCAGTCCTGTGGCCACTGTTGAGTTTTCCAAATTTGCTGGCGTATGGCGTGCAGCACTTTAACAGCATTTTAATTTTTAGGCTGCCAAAATTCTTCCTCTGTCCAGGTTTAATGGTTTCATTAAAATTCCATCCCCTTAGAAAAATAATGGTCTGAAAAAAGTTATGATGTCAGGCCAGAAATCTGGACTTCCCATTATGGCAAAGGCATGCCAAGCTCAAGGGTCAAATGTATAAGGATGAGAAGGTCTAGGGCCATAGCTAGATAGACTGAGAGAGAGAAAATCACAGGAATACAGCACAATCAGAAAGAAAAACCACCACTAGGTCAATATGTATGGTAGGCTGAGTGATGGTCTTCACAAAAATGTTGAAGTTAAGCTTAGGATGCTGAGATGAGGACATTCTCAGGGATTATCTGGGTGAGCCAGTATAATTACAAAGATCCTTTTAAAAGTGAGGCAGGAGGGGATGATTTTGTGACAAGAGATATGATGAAAGAGCAAGGAAATGATCATAAGTCAATGGACACAGGCACTATCCAGAAGCTGCAAAAAATCAAGGAAACAGATTCTTCCATCTGAGCCTCAAAGCAAGGCAGCCCTGCCAACACTTTGATTTAGATTTCTGACCTCAAGATTTCTAACAGAGTAAACTTGTATTTTTTAAAGCCATTAAATATGTGGTAATTTGCTACAGCAGCAACAGAAAATGAACACAGTATCCACAGGAGAACTCATGTGCAAAGAGAAAGAAAGGGAGTCAAGTAACACGGGAGTGTTTATGAGTGGAAGGACTTCCGTATCGTCACTGTCCTCTGTCCATTTCCTTTAAATGACTGGAACATACAATAAATACTCTCTTTCTTTACTCACCCGGCCCTTTCCACATAGAATAGATTATATAGAACCATGTAAACCACATACTTCATTTTATGCCCTAACTCTGCTGTATGATAAACAATGGCAATCATTACGGAATTCAGTAGATTGTACTCTAGACCACTGGTAATTTCTTTCATTATTTAAAAATTTTCCAAAGTTTTGGGGAAAATGTGCTCAAAATAAAGTATTTAAATTGAGGTCCACTTTAATAGAGTTGGGTGGAACCAAGTGAATGCAATGCAAATAAAGGGAGATTTTTCATTAATCTCTGCTTGCTTTCTTGTTTAAATTTCAGATACTTGGACCTTGAAAAAAAGGGTCATATGATTTTCATAGGTTCTGTGATTTCCATAGGCCACTGAAGTCTTCAGAGAATTGAAGAGGTGCTAAAAGACTACCTGCCAAGCTCGAGACAGAAAGAACCAATGTGAAAATAAGAAGGCAGATAATGAAGTGTGTCAGGGTGGTGGAGGGGAATAGTGAATAGATTAGTGGGAACTAGCTCTTCCTTCCACTAATTCCAATCATTTACTGAGTCAGGAATCTGTCCTAGAATCTATGCCAATATTTTTTAAATTCATGCAATCACATCACTAAGAGGGTATTATTATTCTCATTTTAATAGACTTAGAGGTCTGAGTAACTGATCCAAGTTGACACAGCTTGAGTGGCTGAGGCAGGGGACCTAATTTTAAGATATCTGACTCCAAAGTCATGCTTTTTCAATCATGCCTTTCAGTGATGAGAGCATAGAAGGCTTTTGAGTTTAACTAATTGTCTTTACTTGATTTGTCTTCCATGCCCTGGGAATATGGGGTTTTCTTTGTTCCCTTGCCAAGGGAACAGAATTTTCACTCTAGTTGAACAGTGATTCAGAAGTCCATTCTCACTGATACACCAGGTATTTATTCTTCAGCTCTGCTTCCAGAAAGATGTAACTTTTGTAATCATTTGTAAACCTGTGTATATAACACGTTCTTTGGGTTTAACTAACTTGTACCATTAAGTGGAGTAGAAGAGGAAGTTGAAGATGTTAGAAAAATAGAAGTAGAGAATATGTGCTAATGTTCAAGGCTTCCTTAGTGGCTCAGAAGGTAAAGAATCTGCCTGCAATGCAGGAGACCTGCATTCAATCCCTGGGTTGGGAGATCCTTTGGAGAAGACAATGGCTACCTATTCCTGCCTGAAGAATTTCATGGACAGAGGAGCCTGATCCAACATGACTGAGCAACTATGGCACAGAGGGTAAAGAATTTGCCTGAAGTGCAGGAGACACAGGAGATGCCAGTTTGATCCCTGGGTTGGGAAGATTGCCTGGAAGAAGGCATCACAACCCTCGCCAATATTCTTGCCTGGAGAATCCCATGGATTGAGGTGCCTGGTGGTCTACAGTCTATGGGGTCTAATACTACTCCTGCAATTTTCATGCATAATTTATCAACTTATGAAACTTAGTTCACTTGTGGATAGTATCTTTTTTTAATGAGTTCATCCATTGACTATCCTCTATTAGTCCAAATAACCAGAGAGGGTCTGCTTAGGAGGGGAGGCAATTGTTTTTGAACAATAATATCCCAGAGTCATCCTCAATATTGACTCACATGGTTATAGCAATCAGCTTTTTAGAAGCAGAGCTGGCTTGTCATCCAGATCTCCTACTTCCCAGTTACAGCTTCTCCACTTATAACATCCTGTTATCTGTTCTCTTCCCAAACCTCAATATAAACCCCAGAATATTGATGCTCACCTCTCAGATTTCCTATAGAGATCCACAGTGCAGCACAGACTCAGCAGGAAAGTCACATCAGACAGGAAGACGTGCTGCGCATTAATTTTCTAGTTGAAAAGAAAAGGAACTAAAGCCCATCTGAACATACCCAGAATTGTGTTCCCCTACTGCTTCGAGTCACTTGATCTCCACCTCTGGGCCGGCAAGGTAACATTCAGCAGCACAGTGAAGAATGAAAGTCTCCTTAAGATGAACTGTTTAGGGAAAAACTCACAGGGGTTACAGGCGATAGCAAATGACCTGCATTAGAGCCGACTAGCAAGTGCCCAGAAGCCAATATTCTTCTAAGCTCCACTGACGATGTGACCCTGGACTGGTCACACAGCTTTTGGTGCAGAGAAGACGTATAAATCACAGGGAAGAAGGCTAGTTTGTAATGTTCCATAGGAGATAAGGATAACAGGAAGGTATCAGAGATGTGGAAATTCCTTTATAAGGCTTATTTGCTTTTGCTGAGCTATACAGAAAGCCAGTGACAGACTTTATTCTTTTTGGGCAGGGGGCGGGGGCTCAAAAATCACTGAAGATGGTGACTGCAGCCATGAAATTAAAAGACGCTTGCTCCATGGAAGAAAAGCTATGGCCAACCTAGACAGCATATTAAAAAGCAGAGACTTTATTTTGCCAACAAAGGTCCGTCTAGTCAAAGCTATGGTTTTTCCAGTGTCATGTAAGGATGTGAGAGTTGGACTATAAAGAAAGCTGAGTACTGAAGAACTGATGCTTTTGAACTGTGGTATTGGAGAAGACTCTTTTTTTTTTTCTTTTTCATTTATTTTTATTAGTTGGAGGCTAATTACTTTACAATATTGTAGTGGTTTTTGCCATACATTGACATGAATCAGCCATGGATTTACATGTGTTCCCCATCCTGATCCCCTCCCACCTCCCTCCCCATCCCATCCCTCTGGATCATCTCAGTGCACCAGCCCTGAGGGAGAAGACTCTTGAGAGTCCCTTGGACTGCAAGGAGATCAAACCAGTCAATCCTAATGGAAGTCAGTCCTGAATATTCATTGGAAGGACTGATGCTAAAGTTGAAACTCCAATACTTTGGCCAGCTGATGCAAAGAACTGACTCATTGGAAAAGACTCTGATGCTGGGTAAGATTAAAGGTGGGAGGAGAAGGGGAAAACAGAGGATGAGATTGTTGGATGGCATCACCGACTCAATGGACATGAGTTTGAGTAAACTCTGGGAGTTGGTGATGGACAGGGAGGCCTGGCGTGCTGCAGTCCATGGGGTCACAGAGAGTCAGACATGACTGAGTGACTGAACTGAACATAAAGCCAGGCTTTGAGGGAATCTGGTCTTGCCATGATACAATCCCCACTACTTGGGTATCTCTGGGCAAGTTTCTTTACCTAGAATTTTTACTGCCACACAATGTATACAAGTATCCATGACAAGTGTAATGTCATAGAAAAGGAAGGAGACTTACAGCCAGGCACACTTACAGTTCATTTACCTCCATAAACATGTTTCATAATCGGTATAATGGATAGGATGATAATAACACCTATACCAAAGGGATGTTTGTATGGATGAAACGAAATGTTTCATGTGACGCTTTTGGATAAATCAGACATAGTTTCAAGTTCAAATTAAAGAAAAAAAAGAAAAAAGACCCACAGCATTGGCTTAAACTCAAGAGCTTTTCTTCTCATGTCAAAAAGTCTAGAGGTGGGTGGCTGCTGACTGGTTTACTGTCTTGGTGTCATCACTGTGATTTTCTTGGGCTCTGCTCATAAGTCGGCTGCCAGAATTCAATCCATCACAGCTGTATTAAAGGTAGGTAAAGAAAGCTGAGCACTGAAGAATTGATGCTTTTGAACTGTGGTGTTGGAGAAGACTCTTGAGAGTCCCTTGGGCTGCAAGGAGATCAAATCAGTCAACCCTAAAGGAAATTAGTCCTGAATATTCATTGGAAGGACAGATGATGAAGCTGAAGCTACAATACTCTGGCTACCAGATGTGAAAAGCCAACTCATTGGAAGAGACCCTGAACCTGGGAAAGATTGAGGGCAGGAGGAGAAGGGGATGACAGAGGATGACATGGTTGGATGGCATCACTGACTCAATGGACATGAATTTGAACAAGCTCTGGGAGATAGAGGAGGTCAGAGGAGCCTGGAGCGCTATACCCCCTGGGGTCACAATGAATCTGACACATCTTAGGGACTGAACAACAACAACAAATGGGGAAGTTGGGAGGAATCAGATGTGTCAGGAAAGCCAAGTCTTCCTTGAGGTGTTTCCTGCATCCCCTCATTTTATCCTGTGGGCCAGAACTGCCTCACATGACCACTCTAGCTTCAGGGGACACTGGGAGTCCACAGCTGAGGATGAACTATCACCCAGACTGGGCACATGTGGCCCTGAATAAAATCAGGCTTTGGGTGACAAGACAGAACAGAAAAGGGAACACTAGGAAGCAATTAACCAGGTGGATGACAACCCAGCAATTAGTAAAAAGTGAAAATCTTAGTCACTCAGTCATGCCCTACTCTTTGCAGCCCTGTGGACTGTAGCCCGCCAGACTCCTCTGTCCATGGGATTTTCCAGGCAGGAATACTGGAGTGGGTTGCCATTTGCTTCTCCAGGGGATCTTCCCCACCCAGGGATCAAACCCAGGTCTCCTGCATTGCAGGCAGATTTTTTACCATCTGAGCCACCAGGGAATCATCATTTAGTAACTAATCATTAAATTCAGTCTTTCTGATCCTTCTTCCACCAGTAAACTGAATAAATACATCTGGGTTTAATAGTCTGCAATTCCATAGGGATTATTAAATTATAATCAGAGATCAATACTATATAAAATTTTTTGAGTGGACTTATTTGAAGATGAGTAGGGCAGTGAAAAATCTGATTCATGGAATATTCTTAACTCTTTAGTTTGAGATGATTTCAGATTTATCAAAACTGTTACAAAAACAGCAGAGCAGGCTCTCACACACCCTTTGCTAGGTTTCTCCAAATGTTAACACATTACATGACCATAATGTGATAATCAAAACCTAGAAAAGAACACTGACACAGTGTTATTAACTAACCTGCAAGCCTTTATTCACGCCAATTCACGCCTTGCTAATGTTCTTTTCTTGTCCGGAATCCAATCCAAGATCCCACTGCATTTCATTTGTCATGTCTTCTTAGCGTCCTCCAGTCAGGACGCAGAATATGTTTACAACTAGAAATTTTTACTATTTTGATATAGTGACAACAGGGCTGTTTGTTTTGAAGCCTTTGGAATGCACCATATCGAATTCGAAAGTGACATGACCAAGTGGTGGTCCCTGGCAGATGAAAAGGCTGATCTGCAATTGCTGATGTGTTTAACATTCTTCTACACTGAAAATATGTGTACATCACAACCAAAAGTATAGATGATTAAGCTACAGATGAGTACAATCTGGATTAATGAGGGATTTCTGTATCTCAGTCTGGGTAATGTTACATTTCTCCTCTGGAGCCTTTTCTTGCCCATGACAAAAGCATTGATCATATCCGTAATGGGTCAACTTTGAAGGTTCCAGATGAATATATTAAAGATATATGCTCAAACAGCGATAATTAGCTAAATAAGGACAGCATCATTCATTAGAGAATTCCAACACGGAGTGCTGGGCTGTCCCTGGAAGTGCAGTCTTGTTACATTCCCCCGTGAGGTGGCAGCTGGCATGTGCCACAAGCCATATGGCAAGGCAGCAGAGAGGGGAGCCAGGCCTCCCCACGCAGCCTCCTCGCTTCAGTGCCCTGCTGCCTGCCTGGTCATGGAATTGGAATGATTTATGACCTTGGCATAGGGACCTATGTGTAATGCCAATATTTTGGATCAATATGTGAGAGCGTTTCTCTAAACGATGTATCTTGCCCCTGCTTGGTCTTTTGCTAAATTGAGCCTTGACTGCCCTAAAGTGGGAGTCGAATGAATCAAAATGCCCACATTTCTGGGCTTTGAGGTATGTTTACCTCTCCAGGCCAAACCAGCCTCCTCCAGGTGGTGTCTCAGGTACCATTGCAGCCGCAGAACAGGGATGCAGCGGGAAGTGGAACCTGCCCAGAGCAGCCTCATGGAGAAACTCAACATGCTCTGAGCGCAGCACGATGGCCACACTATCACTGCTAACGGCACAACCTCAGAAAAAGAGCTTACCAGGGTTTAGAGTGCGGAATGGAAGCGGTCTTCTTTGCTTTCCACTGGGGCTCTACACTGTTTTTATTCTGGGGACTGAGAATGAGCAAATCTGTGACAATGTTACTCTTTAAGCAGATGACAAGATGATAGGTACTTGCTGTTAAGAGTTTATAATACTACCCGTCCAATAGAAGAGTATCAAAGCACAAGAGAAAAGGATAACATAATTTAGAGGTATTCCTTTTTCTCCACACTAGTAGCAGAACAGAAAACAAAAGATTTCTGATTCCGATACTGGTTAAACTAGGCACTTGTCAACCAAAGCAATGAGACATATTACATCTTTGAATACTGTTATTACGACCTTGAAGAGGTCATAAAGGGGCATTTGTTCTTCAGGTAAACATGACAAAAAGTAGTAAAAGCATATAAAAGGGGCAAAATTTCTTGCCACATATATGTATATTATTCCTTTCTTACGTTAAAAAGTAGCTATGAATAATCATACAGTTAATTTTTATAAAATATATGTGTATGCTTTCCTTGTGGCATCTGCTTTTGCTATCAAATATTTACCTTGTATGCTGCATCATTTTGGAGCCTCATCATATATGTATAATAGAATAATGTTGAAAATAAATAGTGACTTAGCAATGGCAAGGAGTAACAAACAAAATTACGTCTCCAGGAAAATGCTTACATTTTTGGTATTGTAATGAACCTTCTGCAAATATTTCTTTATATATGTGCTTGCTTGTGTCCCAGTTTTTTCCTTATCCCTAGAGTAGCTCTAGACATTCACAACCAAGTGGTAGGGAAACATATGCATAACATGCAGGGTGGCTCTGGGGCTTAGACAGACAGTTCCACAGAGCTTACCCTTCTGCACACAGAAAAGGCTGTGACTCTTGGGTGCAGACACAAACCCTACATTAGCAAATCTAAGCTAATCTTAGTTTTGGTGCTGTGGTATGCTATGGATATCATCATTAGAGTAAGCGTGATAAACTGTTTGCTAGTAGTTTAAGACACATTTAAATGAAAACTGTGGATTCTGAAAATAGAATTCTTTATCATTTGTGTGAAAGGGAAAAAGAGACTTCTTAGAGGAAAACTGTTCTCTTTTCAGACTATCCTATCCATCACATTAGGGTATAGTAGTGTGTTTACAACAGACTGAGTTTCTTCATCAACACCTAACAATTGTGTGTGTGTGTGTGTGTGTGTGCGCACGCTCAGTTGTGTCCAACTCTTTGCAACCCCATGGACTATAGCCCACCAGGCTCCTCTGTCCATGGAATTATCCGGGGATCAAACCAGTACCTCTTGCAACTCCTGCATTGGCCACCAGTGCCGCCAGAAACGCAGTGTCTAATGCTTAGAAAACTTCTATTTTCTTCCCTACTATTTATTGGTTTTGTCAGAAAGTTTGTTAAGGTTTTCCCATAACATGCAATGAAAAAACCTGAAAGAACTTTTTGGCCAATCCAATATTTGCTGTGATGAAGGTGGAGGAAAAAAATAAGAGAGAGAATAAGTTGATAAGGAAATTATTAATCCTTTTTTTTTTATTTTGGAAGAGCAAATATATTCTAACAAGAGTCAACTTTAAAATAAGAACAGTTTTATTTCAAAACAGTCATGGATTTGTACATAATAATAGAAGTGGAAACTTGAAAGTAGACTTTTAAGTATTAGGTTCCTGAATCCTCACTTGTATTTGCTCTTCCACCTGTGGTGATGAAGACAAGATAAAGCCAGTGGCAGCAAGCCATTTCCATACAGCTTAATTAAACTGTAAATGTTTACAGAGTGTCTACTTCATATAAGACTCCTCTCCAGGGATGCAAAAATGAAGACATAGTTCTAGTTCTCAAGTATGCCTGTGAGCAGTGAGGGGGCCCGATATATCAAAACACTGTTATAATTCAGTGTATAAAGAAGGACACATGCCTAAGAGTGGAATTCTTATTATAAGCTGCTTCTTGCCATAAACGTGTTTGCTGCAAATATTTTCCCCACACAACTAATTCCTCTAAGACAATTTTACCATGAAAAATAAGAGGCAACTGACAGTTTTTGGATTACAGTCCATTTGAACTGGTTGAGTAGCTAAGCTGGTAAAGAATCCGCCTGCAATGCAGGAAACCCCGGTTCGAATCCTGGGTCACAAAGGAATACCCACTCCAGTATTTCTGGGCTTCCCTGGTGGCTCAATGGTAAAGAATCTTCCTGCAATGCAAGAGACCTGGGTTCGATCCACGGGTTGGGGAAAATCCCCTGGAAGAGGGCACGGCAACCCACTCCAGGATTCTTGCCTGGAGAATCCCCAAGGACAGAGAAGCCTGGTGGGCTACAGTCCATGGGGTTGCGAAGAGTAGGGTATGACTGAGCGATTAAGCACAGCACAGCACTTCTTCCAGTTAGTGATAATAATGACGATGGCTTTATCCAGCTGACAGGTGAAGATGCTTTGCCCCCAGAGTGGCTTCTTCTTTTGACACACACTGCACTGGAGGAAAAAGAGGCTGAGGGCCTCAAAGGTGCAGAGTTGAGTCCCCGCTTCCTATAGAACTCTGGCACATCAGTCAGGAGCCATGTGACAGAAATAGCACAGAGGCTTCCACAGGGCAATATAGAACTCGGATAGAACCACGCAGCCTAGTGTTTGGGAACTGACACCTTTCTTAATGACAGAAGAAATTTTAGTGACAAAAAAAGGATGCTGAATGTGAAGGCAAAAAGAGCAAGCAAAAAACAAAAAAAGTTTAAAACACTATGAACAAAAGACTCGGAAGACAAGTGCTTAGGTACAACATGCAAACTAAACTCAGTTATTTGTTCAGTCTTGCCATGAATCTACACACATTTTACATCTACTGAAATCTTTAATAATTCACAATAGAGTCTTTTAAATTGTGTTATTTCTCATGGTTCACTATGTCCTCTTTAATGTTCCACTTTTATTTTTTATTAGTTTGTCTTTTATGGTGAAATTTCTTAACAAGCAATTAGTAATGTAGCAAAAATGTTTGCAGCAGAAATGCTTAAGGGAAAAGCACCGAGAACTGCCTAATACATTGTTAGGAATAAGGGTATCCACTTTTTCTCAAAAGTTCACTGTACACCACTTTACTTTCACCAGAGACCTATATTAGTACCTCTCTTTGATAACCAAAGAAATCCTAAGAGAATTTATGCTTTTACTAATACAGGTAACTGCTTATTATTTACCATTATTATTACTTTACCATTATTTATTTTTTGCTTTATGCCATTTTGGCTACAATAGGCTTTACAGAAACTTTTTTTTTGGTGAATCCTCTCTCTCCCCACCCCCAAGTGCACTACTAACCAATAGAATCCGGTAAAGGTAAAGTAACGTCACTTTCATGGTTTGGTTATAAATGACTGTGCCAGCTATCTTGTGAGCAGACCTTCTCTCCTGCTGGCTTTAAGGAAGCAAGCTGTCATGCTGCAGAGGCCCCCAAGGCAATGAACTGAAGACCATGCCTGACCAACATGGCAGAGAGGAACTGAGAACAACTTGCAACAAACTGGTGCCTGACAACCATGATATGAGTGCTGAAGCAGATTCTTTCCTGATCAATCCTTGAGGTGACTGTAATCCCAGCTGACACCCTGAGACTTGAAGCTAAAAACCCAATTAATCTGCATGTGAATTCTTTATCCACGGAAACTGTGAGATAATAAATATGCATTGCATTAAGCTGTTAAGTTTAGGGGTAATCTGTTATGCAGCCATTGCCATTAGTGGGAGCCCACATTTGTTAAAGGAATTGGGAGAAATTTTATTTTAAAAAGTGATTCAAACATATTTTAAAATAATTTCCAAGTATAACTTGCTTTTAAATGATTTACAGGAAAAGAAGCAAATCATGGTGCAGTTGCAGAAACAAAGAGACTCAATGAATAAAATAATAAATCTTTTGTTTACACAGCTCAACAAGTTCAAGGTTGTGAACAACCAAGAAGCCCAGACACAGAGATTAGGCAGATTTCTCTGCAGACCCTAAAGGGCAGAGATGAAACTTCAAGCCCTGTCCATGCATACAAACACCTTTGGGAGCCTAGAGTCTCTGTTTACAGCATTCTTCTACCTGAAAGCGAACTATGATAATTTTGGCACCAAGGTAGCCATAAACAATTATTTTTAAAGGGAAAGAAAAGGAAATTACCTACTTAAAATATTAATGCTGTAGATTACCCAGAAGGCAATACTGAAGCAATGGAAAGGAAATGGAAGAAACAGATTGCTTCCAATGTCAACATAATTATACCTTTGAAGTACTCCTTCTGTTCCATTCACGCACATGGTACCTGACCAAGGCAATGTACAAAACAGCCAGGATAGGGAAGTGACTGTCCAGAAGGAAGAAGAATGACTTTCACATTTCTTACCTCTTTCATTTCCCCATTCATGTAAGATTCTTATCACTGCCCATGGTCACTTTGAAACACAAATGACTGATTACTTTTCTGCTTTATTCTCTAGCTATTTCTTTGCTAAATGTTTTTCATTTGACCCTTTACTATGTGGGAATTGATTATTTTGTTCAATAAACTCATTGATCCAGACCATCTATGACCTGAAAGTTAAATTTATCCTCATTCCCACCACAATTGCCATCTCATTCCCTCTGCTATTTGATTCCAAGAGAAACAGTACCTCCTGCAGTAAACTCAAGCCTGGTGCCCCTCCCAGCTCAATCTCAATTACCAGGATGACATCTTTGCTCTGCAAAATGGTTCATTCCTCAGTCCAAAGCGCCTGGTCACTTATTATTTGATAAAGCAACAAAACATCAAAGAATTTAATTCCTATGTAAATTCCAGGCTATTTGGTGATGGTCAGTTTGTTGTAAATCTGAGCAGTTTTCTAGCTAAAACAGGGTGGACTGTCTCATCTCAACTGATTTTTTGCTTCTCTAAAACACAGACCATTCAAATGTACTTTGTGTTATATACAGTAAAGTTGTGCCTGAAATAAATAAAATAAATAAATAAATAAAGAATAAAAAATAAATTAAAAATAGATAAATAAAATATATCTATTTCATATATGAGAATCCCACAGTTGATCATTTTTATATGAGAAAATGATCACAGGACGATGACTAGGTGTGGTCCATGCTGCTTCTGCTGCTGCTGCCAAGTCGCAGTTGTGCCTGGTCAGTGTGTGAAACATGGTGTAAAACTGTCCAGACAGTACAGTGAGCAGCGGACTTTTGCCCCAGCAGGAGGCTGAAAGTGTTCCCAACTCTGACCTTACATCTGCTTTGTGACTTTCTGGATCTTAGCTTTTTCTTCTTCTTTAAAATCAAATGATGAAGGCAAAAATAATCACACAGATCTCTGTCTCTGTGATGATGTTCGTCTAAGCCAGTCACTGGCTCATTACTGACACCACTTAGTCACGTGCTGAGGACCTCGTTTTCCTCGTATTCCATTTCCAAGAGAATGGTCTGTTCTTGTGCA
This sequence comes from Cervus canadensis, assembly GCF_019320065.1. NCBI lineage: Eukaryota > Metazoa > Chordata > Mammalia > Artiodactyla > Cervidae > Cervus > Cervus canadensis. The sequence continues at coordinate 54,051,496 of NC_057401.1, forward strand.
GTGCTTGCCTCTCTAAAGCCAAGCTCCACCCTTTGGCACACTGCTCCCATGATCTACCCATGGGAAATGCCTACTTTTCCGTCTGGGTGAGCAGCTCCACCAGGCAGCCTTCGCTCAGGTTCACTTGTCTTTGGTTGGGTTAGATCTCTTACTGCGGTGCTCTGACAGTCCCTTGTACACACCTCAGTTACAGGAGTGACTAAATTATACTGAAATAGTTTGTTTCATATCTGTCTCCTGCCCAACTAGACACTGAACTCCTCGTGATCAATCTTGAAGAGATTTAATCCCCATGAGGACAGGGGTATTTTCTGTTTTGTTCCTTGTCACATTCCCAATGTCCTGGAATTCACAAGTGGCTAAACGAGTATTTAATAAACAGGAGAATGAGTGAATATACGAATTAATATATACTGACATCAATGTCATGAGTTCAGTTCAGTTCAGTTGCTCACTCATGTCCTACTCTTTGCAACCCCATGGACTGCAACATGCCAGGCCTCCCTGTCCATCACCAACTCCTGGAGTTTACTGACATTCATGACCATTGAGTCAGTGATGTCATGAGTACCTCCAGAGAATAGCATATTAAACATTCAGCAAGACTCCCCTGATGATCCAGTTGTTAAGAATTCTCCTGCCAATGCAGGGGACACAAGTGTGATCTCTGGTCCCAGAAGGTTCCACGTGCCACAGAGCAATTAAGCCTGTGTGTCACAACTACTGAGCCTTGCTCTATAGCCTGGGAGGAACACCTGTGGAAGCCCACACTATAGAGCCTGTGCTCTCCCAACAAGAGAAGCCCCCACAGTGAGAAGCCTGGACACCACAACAAAGAGTAGCCCCCTCCGGCCGCAACTAGAGAAAGCCTGTGCATAGCAACAAAGATCCAGCAGAGCAGAAATAAGTCATTAACTAATTTAAAACATTTTAAAAGATAACATAACAAACCATTTACATTTCCAGAACATAAACTACTTAGTCTAGAAAGAAAAAGCATATATACATGTATACATACACACACATACACATATATATATCTTCCCTTGTAGCTCAGCAGGTAAAGAGTCTGCCTGCAATGCAGGAGACCCAGGTTCAATTCCTGGGTCAGGAAGATCCCCTAGAGAAGGAAATGGCAACCCATTCCAGTATTCTTGCCTGGAGAATCCCATGGACAGAGGAGCCTGGCAGGATACAGTCTATGGGGTCGCAAAAGTTGGACCTGACTTAATGACTAAACCACCACAACACACACACACACACACACACACACACACATATATATATACACATATTGATTTTACAGCATAATGTCAAAGCATAATTGTTTTTTAATAAGCACATGCAAAAATGTTCCCTCAAATTTAGAAACTTGTCAACAGCATGTACTAAGTTATCTCAGAGATGGTCAATGGAACTCTGAGAAAGACCACACACAAGAAAGATGAAGAGTACCTTCATTATCACAGTCTCCGTTCAAGTCCATGGTTCAGTTTTAATAAAAATCAGTGAGAAAAGCTATTATTAAATTGTTTGGTAAGACTGGATTCCATGCCTGTTGTGGATTCCACACTAATAAACTTTAAGCTTTCATTTTTAACAGCTTTAAAAATGTGGCCTGCCATTAATACAACTACACTATTATTAACATAGGATGACAATAATAACTTCAGCATTCTGACACAAACTTATTTCAGCTCTCTAAGTAGGAAAAGCCTAAAAAATTAACTATTAGTGTTCAAAATATAAACACCTTTGTAAACACCTTGTGGGATGATCAACAATTTATAATATCAGGTGGTGCTAGAGGTAAAGAACCTGTCTGCCAATGCAGGAGACATAAGAGATGTGGGTTCAATCCCTGGGTTGAGAAGATCCCCTGGAGGAGGGCATGGTAACCCACTCCAGTATTTTTGCCTAGAGAATCCCATGGACAGAGGAGCCTGACAGCCTACAGTTCACAGGATCACAAAGAGTCAGACACAGCTGAAGTGACTGAGCACAAACCCAACTCAATGGTACATGGGGGCCACAGTTTTAACAAATTCAGGAAAAGAAGAAACCTGCTGGCTCAGACATACATTTTGTGTGTATATGCTCAGTGACTCAGTAGCCCACCAGGGTCCTCTGCCCATGGAATTTTCCAGGCAACAATAGTGGAGTGGGTTGCCATTCCCTTCTCCAGGGAATCTTCTCAACCCAGATCAAACCCATGTCTCCTGGGTCACCTGCATTGGTAGGCAGATTCTTTACCACTGAGCCAGCTATGAAGCCTCCAGATATATGTGGGCATATTTCAAATGCATGTAGCAACTATTCTGATAATAAACATATACTTTAAAGATCTAATAAAATTATATGGCTGTTTATCATGTGTGCCTTCTCAATCAATATCTATTAAAATTGTAACTCGTAAAAATCTGTCATGATTTTTCTTTGAAGATTCATTAGAATTAGTTTTATTAATTCTTTTCTGAATATAAAAGCAATTCAATTTAATCAGTCTAAAAAGATAAATAAAAAGAACACCTGTGATCACCCCTATAAACACTTTGCTATGGGTATATTTAATCATATTTCATTAAGTCTATGCTTTTTAATCAAAGATGGGATCATGTTGTTTGGGGACTGGCTTTAAAATGCAATATGTTGTCAAATTTCCTGTATCAATACATATATTTCTGTAACATTTTAATTGTTGTGAAATGGTCTATTACACAGAAACACCAAGATGTATTTGCCAGCCCTTTGTTTGGGGGTATTTTTCACCTTCATAAACGTTCATGTACCTGGAGAAGGAAATGGCAAACCACTCCAGTATTCTTGCCTGGAGAATCCCATGGACAGAAGAGCCTGGAGGGCTACAATCCAGAGGATCATGAAGAGTTGGACACGACTGAAGCGACTCAGCACAAACATTCATGTATACCAGGATTTTTCATCCTCAGCCCTATGAAGCCTTTGGACTGGATCATTCTCAGTGCCCTGCTGGTCTTCCTGCTCGTTGCAGGACGCACCTCCATCCACTGGAGGCAGTAGCATTCCCTCCCCCCAAGCTGGGACAACCAAAAATTTCCAGATAGTGCCGAATATCTCTTAGGGGGACAAAATAATTCCCAGTTGGGAACCACTCCCACAGACCCATCACTGCATATATAATGGATTATAGATCCATTGAATATTTCCATTATATATCCATTGAACATTTTCCCTGAAGTAGGACTGCTGAAACAAAGGGTTAAGTTCAAATGTCTGTGGCCATGTGGCTGCTCCTGAAGACAGTCCCTGTCAATTTCCTCCCGCAACAGCATAGCCCTGAGATGGCCTGTTTCTCTTTTAGTCACCATAATTCAACAGTACCTAGTTCCCTTATTTTTTTCTCTAATCAATACCCATTTGAGAGTATCTCATTGCTGTTTAAAATGCATTTTTTTTAAAGCAACTGGTGAGGATAAACATTTCAAAGTAGGTTTTGGCATCATTTGCATTTCTCCTTTCTTTAGTAAACAGTCTTTTTAACCCTCTCATGTTCAAGGGTTTTCTTTCTTTGGTTTTCTGAGAGTTCTTTATAAATTAAGATACTGCCACTCTCTTATGTTGAAAATACTTTTGTTTTCCATTGTCTCATCTACTTTTATTTTCAATTAGTTATTGCTTATGCAAAAGTTTCATAGTGTTATATTTATGGTTATATATTATATAGATATGAAACTATGTATATTATAGCTGCTTAGGCAAACTCTGAGCTTGGGATTGTGTTTACGAAGTCCTTTCTCTCCTCAAAATTATATAAATGTTAAACTCTTTTCTTATAGAGTTTTTATGTTTTTTTCCTCCGAGTTTTTAGCTATTTTAAGCATTTGACATTTATTTGATTCTGAAGTCATGCATAAGGTGATTTTCAAAATATTTTTATGTAAAAGAGAGGGTCCCCTGGAGGAATGGGAACCCGCAACCTGGCTTATCACTAGGTTTCACTCTGCCAGCTTTCCCAGGCTCCTAGATTTCCTAATTCTTTCTTGCTATTTCTCCCATTATTATCATAATCTGACCATGAAATAGGGGTCAACAAAGTCAAACAGAGTATAACGGGAGAAATAAAGGAAGAAAAGGAAGGCATTTTAATTTATCTGTTAACCTGAAAAGAGGAACCAACTAGCTGTGGGTAGAAGATGAGTATGTAATATAAAGAGGTTGATTAAATTTGCTGGCTGAAGCTTCATTCCTATTTAGTGCTGTTCTTCAGCCCTTGGAGATCTGGGGGGCGCCTTCAGTGCCCGAAGCTTGTCCATGTATTTAACCTACTTACATCCTCCAAAGAGCCCTGGTGGAAATGCTAATCATTCTTAGTTACTGATGAGAGAACTGCAGTTCAGCTTCTCATCAGCATCATGCAGTTCCCAGAATGCAGAGAAAAATCCTGATTCTTTTGTCTATTACTTCTACCTTTAGACAACAACACAAAGCATGTGGTCAGGAAGGTTTGTTGTTGTGGAGAAAATAAATCCACCTAGGGTTTTGGCAGGAATGTCATTCAGCTTTCTGTTTGCCACAGTGAATTGATGTCTTCCGGACTCTGCGACTCTACTTGGGATTAGTGTCTGAAGTCTGAGAGACTCCTAGGAGTAGACCAAGAATTTGAAGCATTCTGCAAAAAATGTAAAGGAGAGTAAGAGGCCAGGTCTCAGAGCTGCACAGCTTTAGTCAATTTCCTCCTAATGGCCTCCTTGAACCAAGACAAAGCCTGTGGTGGTTTTGTGTTATTTCACCATCTCTTTGATAACTTTTCTTAACCACAAAACTTGTCTTTAAGAGGAAAAACAACAACAACAAAAAATCTTGTAGGAAGAAATTCTGAAGCAGGAGTTAAGACTTAGAATTTGAAATGACAAGGAATTTATTGTTCATTTATCTCTCCCTGATTCCTAAATTGAAACACTGGTTTACTTTTTGAGGTTCACAGAAATACCTTTTCATCTATTCTCTGTAGGCACTATGCCACATAAAGGAACGCTGTCTACCTCTAACACTCTCCCCCAGCAAACAATACTTGGAAACCTTCATATTTACACTTCTGTCAAAGTTATTGATCCCAATTTTTTATAGATAAATAAAAAGACTGGCAAATTGTTTGAGTTTGGTACATCTTTAAAAAAATATTTTTCCTTTCTTAACATCTGTCCATCAAAGTTATGTTTCATATTAGATGATGCTTAAGAATGCACTGAGTTCATTAAAACATTTGCAAAGGAGGAGAAAAGCATACTGGAAATTGATCTCTTAACGACTTCAATTATACAAGTGGTTGTTGGCAAGTCATTAAAAATGACCCACTTCACAAAAATGGATACCCTTGTATTGCTGTGGGGGTTTGATCTTTGAAGCCCTTCTTTTTCTTGGTTAAGCTCAACACAGCTAGTAAAACTAGGGTCATATGTCTTTAAAATGTGTGCATCCAATCAACATACCCTAAAAACGGTCCATTTGTCTCAACACTTAGTGACTTCAAGACTTCTCTTGTGATTTACAAAGCACATTCTTGTCATAAGTCAGAGCAAGACAAAATTATTGGGACTGAACTCTCCAACTCATTTTTTTTGTTGAGGAAAGGATGGACTGACACTAATTTGTTCAATGAGTATGAAAAGTAATATCAGGATGCCTTCCATTATCTTTAACCCTTTGCTACTGGTAATTTTGCCATTTGGAAGCATCATTATGGACTAGACCAAATGTTTCCAAGTGGACAGTAATTATGAAAATGAAAAAAAAAAAGAGAAATAGAGAGAGGAGGTAACTTGCTTTCAGCTAACACTGAAATTCTTACAAGGAGTGGAGGAAGTTTGAAAATCTACAGATATGCTCTCATAAAACTAAATAAAGTATTTCCTTTTACATGAAGGCATAAAGCAATAGAAGCACGGGTGGGGGTTTGGAGAGCATTGCTTGATTTTGCTTCATCTTGATGGAAGAAACTGTTAAATGCTATGTCTGAAGCTTACACTTTTCAAGTGAAATACACTGGAGTGAAATATTTAAAAACGTCATCTAGATTTAATGGAAAAAAAACCTGAGCCAGATCTTTGGGAAATCCTTTGAGATTTCAGAAACATGCAAATCAGTGACTAGATTGGACTGCTTCAGGACTAATTCTGGAACTGTGAAAATTCTCAGTATACTCAAAACAACTATGAAACCTGTCTGCAGGTCAGAAGCAACAGGTACAACAGGACATGGAACAACAGAGTGGTTCCAAATTGGGAAAGGAGTATATCAAGGCTATATATTGTCACCCTGCTTATTTAACATATATGCAGAGTACATCATGCAAAATGCCAGGCTAGATGAAGCACATGCTGGAATCAAGATTGCCGGGAGAAATATCAATAACCTCAGATATGAAGATGATACCACCCTTATGGCAGAAAGTGAAGAATTAAAGAGGTTCTTGATGAAGGTGAAAGAGGATGGTGAAAGAGGACAGTGAAAAAGCTGGCTTAAAACTCAACATTCAGAAAACTAAGATCATGGTATCCAGTCCCATCACTTCATGGCAAATAGATGGAGAAACAATGTAAACAGTGAGAGACTATTTTTTGGGGCTCCAAAATCACTGCAGATGGTGACTATAGCCATGAAATTAAAAAATGCTTGCTCCTTGGAAGAAAAGCTATGACAAACCTAGACAGCATATTCAAGAGCAGAGACATTACTTTACCAACAAAGGTCCTTATAGTCAAAGCTGTGGTTTTTCCAGTCTTCATGTATGGAAGTGAGGGTTGGACCATGAAGAAGGCTGAGTGTCAAAGAATTGATGCTTTTGAACTGTGGTGTTGAAGAAGACTCTTGAGAGTCCCTTGGACTGCAAGGAGATCCAACCAGTCAATTCCAAAGGAAACCAAACCTGAAAATTCATGGGAAGGACTGATGCTGAAGCTCCAATACTTTGCCCACTTGATATGAAGAACTGACTCACTGGAAAAGACCCCGATGCTGGGAAAGATTGAAAGCAGGAGGAGAATGGGATGACAGAGGATGAGATGGTTGGATGGCATCACTGACTCAATGGACATGAGTCTGAGCAAGCTCCAGGAGATGGTGAAGAACAGGGATGCTTGGCCTGCTGCAGTCCATGGGGTCACAAAGAGTCAGAAATGACTGAGTGACTCAACAACAACAACAACAACAAGTCAGTTTCTCATTAACCAGATGCTTTGAATGCAATCAGCCAGCAAGGTAGTCTGGAGTCTGACTATCTTTTCTTTCCCTCTCCCTTTTCCCTCCACCATTAAGGAAAAGCAGAATGCAGTGGATTCAACAGATGCAACAAGCGTTTTCTGGCCCAGGCATTGCAATGTCACAACGGATATCTTCTGAGCCAGGCTTTCTCACTTACTCCATTAGTTGTCTGCAAAACAATCTGCAAACCAGCCATCACACTTTATACACTGGTTGATAACATACGTCTAGCTAGTTCTTGTTGGCTAGGAGTTTGTATTGGCTAGCTACTGTTATTGGTTATTTCCAGACAGAATGGAGACAGAATACAGAGTGTTAACCTCGATGGAGGAAGGACGTCAAGGGGCCAAGGATATTTCTCCTGGATGCTCTTTTAAAAACTGCCTTTGGTTAAAATCACAAACTGAGCTTTCCTAAGGCTGGTTGCCCGGGCAATGTATAATTATTTGCTGAAAGCTTTATGCTTGTTGGTGTTCAGAAATCGCTCCCCTATGTGATAGGTAGATGATCGAAGTTTTACTTGAAGAGGGGAGACAGAGAGAGAGAGAAGGAAAGAAAGAAAGAAGCCACACACACACATACACACAGAAGAGCAAGTCAGCTCTTGGAAATTCATCTTTTATGCCTGCTTGATCATTCATATTCTCAATGCCTCCATCCTATTTTTCATTTACAGGTGTTCTTGGATAGGATCTACTGATATTTGTCCATCACATTTTTTAGCCAGTGCACACAGGACCCCCTTAATCCATTAAATTACAAAATTAAATCTCTTTTAAGCTGAGCCTTACCTAAGACATACAGAGCTTATATTGACAAACTTGTTTTCAACCAATAGTCTGGTATGAAAATCTGAGTAACATTATGGGGTTTTGGAAAATGTTTCAGCAATTCAGAAATCTTGAGCAACAGGGGCAGATGAGATTTCCTAAATATTCAGAAATAAACTCCAGCCACACCCCTTTACTTTCCCAACACAAATTACAGCTATAAATTGTGTTAATCAGTCCCTCTCTTTGTTTCCTAGTTTGCATCTAGAAGTCATGTACTTTGGTCCTTGGAGTGAGCAAGGATTTTCCTAATAGCAGGAAGTGAGATATATTTGAAAACAATTTGATACTATTGTGGGCACGGTTTGAAAAAGCCAAGGACTTAATGCTTTCCAAAATCACTAGTAGAGTCAGCTAGAGTCTAGACAACAAAGGAAAAAGCCAACACTAGTCTTAGTTGATGAGCTTCCCAGGTGGCTGAGCCGGTGGCTCAGTGTTAAAGAACCCACATGCAATACAGGAGACAGGGGTTCCATCTCTGATCTGGGCAGATCCCCTGGAGAAGGAAATGACAACCCACTCCAGTATTCTTGTGTAGGAAATCCCATGGACAGGGTAGCATAGTGGGCTACGTCGATAGGGTCGCAAAGAGTTGGACACAACTGCGGCAACTTAGCACACTGGCATGCACACTCTGAAAGTGTGTGCCATTGCTTGATCCCATTATTTCTACTCTCCCTGCAAACAGCTAAATCTTCTAGGAAACAATAAACATACCTACTAGGAGAACTAGATCGAAGCACTTGACCATATCTGATTAATAGTGCTCAATAATAACACAAGTAATGGATCTCTATCAATTAAGTTTCTGGAAGGGGAAAAGCAACATAACATGGATTTATGGGTTCTGTCTTTTTTAAAAATATATATGTATTTATTTGGCTGAGCCTGGTCAAAATCATAGCATGCAGCTTCTTTGATCTTTCTTGTAGCATGTGGGATCTAGTTCCCTGAGCAGGGATTGAACCTGGGTCCCCCGCATTGGGAGTATGTACTCTTAGCCACTGGACCACCAGGGAAGGCCCTGGATTCTGTCTTTAGAACAGAGGGTCATGAGAATCTTCTACCCATGCTTCCTTATCTGCAGATTTTAAAAAATCACATAGAATTTTGACAGTAACAAGGGCTTTTACAACTTGATTTCTAAGGGTACTTTAGAGCTTTTGATGTAGTCTCACAGACAGGGAAGAAAGCAAATCAGTTGTGATCAATTGTTCTGCAAAGTCACAAATACTAACATTAAAAATGTGGATCATCTAAAGTTGAGGTCAATTATTCTCCTTGATCGTCCTTGAGTTTGTTCAGATAGCTGATTATTCACTTGCCAAAATAAGCTCTCAAGTAAACAAACGGTCTGCTGAAAGAACAAAGTAGGAGATACTTAAGTGCTTAGCGAATTCAGTCACAACACTAGACGGGAAAAAAAAAAAGACAGACTGTGTTTGAGGGAGTGTGCATGTGGCAGGGTGTCCAGCCCACGCCTGCTCCCGAAATTCCAGACTTCTGTGAAAACAGCCCCTGAATTCACTGCTCAACAGCCAAGTCCTACTTGAGTTGAAGTGACAGAAGTGTTCAAAGTCTTATCACAACAGAAACAATGTTGTCCAAAAGTCAACATGTTGCTGAAGAAAAAGATTGATTAAACCGATGACAAATCCCTGAACACATCACTCTAGAGCAAGAATGAACTAGGTGAAAAGTACAACCGTCCCTGGAGTAGTCTCCAGTTCCCCCAGAACTTTCTAGAAGGGTAATTTGTTGCTTATGAATTTAAGACATTACTGGAAAAGGACTGGGGGACTGAGGTTGGGGTTGATCTTATACAAATCTCTATAAACATATATAGACTTCCTAAAATGGAGCAATAAAAATTAAGTCAGTAAACAGTACACTACGAATTTTGATATATAATAAATTAGCAACCATGACACATACTATTGAATTCCATTTATCATTCTTTGACTGCATATATTCTTTAAGCTCTTTACCTACAGGTTCAATGAGATGTTTATTTGGCTGAGCCTGGTTGAAATTATAAATTAAATTCTTTGATTGCATATGAAGTTGCATAGCTTTTTAGGCTTTTTTAAAATTCAAAATCATAATGCTTTGAAATTCTTAATCTTCACAACTTGTTACTTGCCTTGGTACTGGTGGGCTGGAGAAATCCAAAAGTTTGAGATTAAAATATAATGCTTTGGAAAATACAGTGTTGTTGATTATTTCTTACACTGGGTTTCCTTTACCTGACATGTTCTGTCCATGAAAACTGCGTGACAAAGCACAGACTCAGAGCCCCTCATCCATCTCACTCCTGCTGCAGCACATGCCTCCAGGGAACACATCTGAGGAACATGCTTCCTTTCATTTTTTTCACAAGATTTTAGGTGAGGTTTTTCCTCTGTGTGGAGTGACTGGCAAACTGTGAGAACCAGAAAATAAAAAAATTCTGATGATCGACGGGAAATAAGTGCTAAATATGAAAATTTTTATAAGAGGAACTCACTCTCGACCAAAAAACCTTACACTTACTTAGCGAGTTAAAGTTCTTTATTTCTTCATTCCGTGAAATGATATTGAATGAGAATGACATTGGGGTTTTGAAGGTCTGTCTTATTTTCACTCACTCTGTGGATTATCCATTTTTAATCTATTATCAGTTTCCTAACTATTGAGCAGCTAACTCCTGGACAGGCCTCCGGCTGCTGGGTAATCGTTGTGCACCGAGAGAATACTTTCTTACTTAAATATTAATCTGAGAAAAAAATATCCATAGCTAAATCCACTACAAAAGTAATGAGAGGAAATATTCCAAACCCTAAACAGGAACGCATTTTTTAAAATGTATTTGTTTCTAATTGGAGGATAATTGTTTTGTAATTTTGTGTTGGTTTCTGCCACACATCAACATGAATTGGCCATAGGTATGCATACGTCCCCTCCCTCCTGGATCTCCCTCCCACCCCTCGAGGTTGTCACAAAGCACCAGGTTTGAGCTCCCTGCATCAGACAGCAAATACCCACTGGCTATCTATTTTACATATGATACTGTATATGTTTCAATGCTACTCTCAATTCAACCACCCTCTCCTTCCCCTGCTGTGTCCATAGGTCTGCTCTCTATGTCTGCATCTCCACTGCTGCCCTAAATTTAGGTTCATTGATACCATCCTTCCAGATTCCATATATATGTGTTAATATATGATATTTGTTTTTCTCTTTCTGATTTACTTCATTCTCTATAATAGGCTCTAGGTTCATCCTCATCCGAACTGACTCAAATGTGTTCTGCTCTATGGATGAGTTAAAAAAAAAAAAAATTCAGTCGCTCAGTCATGTCCAACTCTTTGCGACCCCATGGACTGTGTGGATCACAACAAACTGTGGAAAATTCTTCAAGAGATGGGAATACCAGATCACCTGACCTGCCTCCTAAGAAATATGTATACAGGTCAAGAAGCAACAGTTAGAATTGGACATGGAACAACAGACTGGTTCCAAATCAGGAAAGGAGCTCTTCAAGTCTGTATATTGTCACGCTGCTTATTTAACTTCTATGCAGAGTACATCATGAGAAACACCGGGCTGGATGAAGCACAAGCTGGAATCAAGATTGCTGGGGGAAATATAATAACCTCAGATATGCAGATGACACCACCCTTATGTCAGAAAGCAAGAAGAACTCAAGAGCCTCTTGAAGAAAGTGAAAGAGGAGAGTGAAAAAGCTGGCTTAAAACTCAACATTCAGAAAACTAAGATCATGGCATCATGTCCCATCATTTCATGGCAATAGATGGGGAAACAATGGAAACAATGACAGACTTCATTTTTTGGGCTCCCAAATCACTGCAGATGGTGACTGCAGCCATGAAATTAAAAGACGCTTGCTCCTTGGAAGAAAAGTTATGAGCAACCTAGACAGCATATTAAAAAGCAGAGACATTACTTTGTCCACAAATGTCTGTCTAGTCAAGGCTATGGTTTTTCCAGTAGTCATGTATGGATGTGAGAGTTGGACTATAAAGAAAGCTGAGCACTGAAGAAATGATGCTTTTGAACTGTAGTTTTGGAGAAGACTCTTGAGAGTGTCTTGGACTGCAAGGAGATCCAACCAGTCCATCCTAAAGGAGATCAGTCCTGGGTGTTCATTAGAAGGACTGATGGTGAAGCTGAAACTCCAATACTTTGGCCACCTGATGTGAAGAACTGACTCATTTGGAAAGACCCTGATGCTGGGAAAGATTGAAGGCGGGAGGAGAAGGGGATGACAGAGGATGAGATGGTTGGATGGCATCATGGACTCAATGGACATGAGTTTGAGTAAACTTTGAAGTTGGTGATGGTCAGGAAAGCCTGGTGTACTGCAGTCCATGGGGTCATGAAGAGGAAGACATGACTGAGCAACTGAACAGAACTGAACTGACTCAACTGAACACTCCCACAAACAATGCAAGAGGATGCCTGTTTCTCCATGCCCTTTCCAGCATTTATTGTTTGTAGATTTTTTGATGTTGGCCACTCTGATTGGTGTGTGGTGAGGTTTATTTTGCACTTCCCTAATAATGAGCGATGTTAGAGTATTTCCATGTGTTTATTAGGCATTTTTGGCTATACACCATCTTCGGCATATGTTTTTAAGTCTTCTTTGGAGAAATGTCTCTTTAGGTCTTTTGCCCACTTTTTAATTGGGTTGGTTGTTTTTCTGGTATTGAACTGTACACCTCCTAACACCATACACAAAAATAAACTCAAAATGGATTAAAGACTTAAATATAAGGCCAGAAACTATAAAACTCTTAGAGGAAAACATAGGCAGTACACTCCCTGACATAAATCACAGCAAGATCCTCTATGACCCACCTCCTTGAATAATGGAAATAAAAATAAACAAGTGGGATCTAATTAAACTTAAAAGCTTTTGCATAGCAAAGGAAACCATAAAGAAGGTGAAAAGACAATCCTAAGAATGGGAGAAAATAACAGCAAATGAAACAACTAACAAAGGATTAATCTCTAAAATATACAAGGAATGCATTTTAAGATAGGCCATTGTATGGGCTTTCATGCTGGTCCAGTGGTTAGGAATCTGCCTGCCAAGCAGGGGACACAGGTTCAGTCCCTGGTCTAGAAAGATTCCACATTCTCAGGAGCAACTAAGCCTGTGCACTGCAACTACTGAAGCCTGAGCACTCTGCAACAAGAGCAGCCACTGCAACGAAAAAGCACCTCAACTAGAGAGTAGCCCACTGCAAGGAAGACCCAGCATAGCCAAAAAAAAAAAAAAAAAAATGACAAGCCATCATCAGAGGCCATAAACACTGCATTCCTCTCTTTGACACAGTTTAAAACTGATATCAAAGTCTGAAATTCACCAACTTTTACTTATTGTAGTAATCACTGCAAGGAGATCAAAACAGTCCATCCTAAAGGAAATCAGTCCTGCATATTCACTGGAAGAACTGATGCTGAAGCTGAAGCTCCAGGACTTTGGCCATCTGATGCTAAGAACTGACTCTTGGTAAAGACCCTGATGCTATGAAACACTGAAGCAGGAGAAGGGGACGACCAAGGATGAGATGGTTGGATGGCATCACCAACTCGATGGACATGAATTTAAGCAAGCTCTGGGAGATGGTGAAGGACAGGGAAGCCTGGTGTGCGACCATGGGGTCGCAAAGAGTCGAATACAACTGAGTGACTGAACTGAACTGAACTGAACAGTCATTCTCTAAAATGATAGGAAAAGCATGTGAGTCCATTCAATTCATATAGGAATTCTATGGTCTAAAATACTCTCAGGCCTTACAAATGAGTTGAAGCTTGTGTAGAAGATATCAAAAATCCTTAGTAGATTCTGAAACAATCATACCCAAGGTTTTCTGAACTTACCTCCACCTGGAGATGCCTCCACCCTGTGCATCAGAAGCCTGGCCTGGCCTCCAAGTCAACTGAGTCCTAGTTTGAACCTCAAAGTTCATGTGAAAGCCCTCCTTTTGCTAAAATCTATTAAAAATGTATTTATTTGGCTGTGCTGGGTCTTAGCTGTGGCATGTGGAATCTAGATCCCTGACCAGGGATTGAACCCCAGGTCTCCTGCATTGGGAGCACAGACTATTAACCACAGGACCACCAGGGAAATCCTGAGAACCCTCCTTTCAAACTAACATATCACACACATTTTCCCCTCTCCCAATGGTCCCCTTTATTGCAACCCAAATTCTAGTTACCCCCTGACAAGGGACCAAGGAAAAGGTGAAAAGAAAAGTGTAACTACCCGTCAGAACTTAATGGAAAGAGAAGGCAAGTTTTCAAAAACAGTGAAGAAACTAGGAGTGTAGCTTTACAGAACATTGTGTAAATATCTCCCTGAAAGCATGCAGTCCCCAGAAGTTACAGTATCTCAGAATCAAAACCCAGAAAGAGAAATACGCGTGAATGATGGCAAATGACTTCTGTCATTTGGAAAAAAAAAAAAGAATGCATCTTTCTCTTTCAGTGTAAAAGACATAAGCTGACATATTTTAGGACAGAAATGACTGAGCTTAGTAATTTATATCATGTTGGTTTGGACATTGTTTCCTTCCAGATGTTCAAGGAAAGACTGATGGTAACTCACACCTCAGCAAATACATTTCAGGATTGCATTCCACTTCCGCGAGCTGCTCACTGCTGCCTGCTTTCTCAGCTTTATTTTTTTGTTTTCAGTCCAGTACATGCTTTGCTTTCAGACTACAGTTAAAAGGGTGGTGACCACGGCATATAAATACTGGAGCAAATACTGAAGCAAAGCAGCACTAATGACACTGTCCAACACCAATCTCCAAACCCCCGAACAGAAAAAATATCTGCGAGAAGCCTTCAGACCAATATAGCACGAGACATGGGCTTTTGGATACCCGCGGGCAAAAAAAATGCAAAACAAAACCCAAAGAGCAGGAAATGTCTCATAAATTCAGAACGGAGCTTTGAAGTCAAATGTTCAATCAGAGACTTGCCAGGATCCACAGGTGGGGCTGCTGGAAGTGTTAAGAGCCAGGCAGGGGGTAAAATGCTTCCTTCTTCACTGAGCCAGGCCACTCACAAAGGCTCGAGGTCAGAGAATAGGGTTACAGTAAGTAAGGCAAGAAGGAAGCTGCGTTAGACCTCAGGATGAGGTCAGCTGAACATCCTGCCGCAAGAAAGCCCAGCCTGGAGCTGGTGAGATTGAAACTAGGCCACTGCTCTCTGGACCCCTAATGATGAAACTCTTCAGCCGTTTATTATTTTTCACCTAGAGTATACATTTATTATCAACTTTACACAAACGTTTAAAACACAAGCTCTGCTAGACTGGGCTTCTCAGGTGGCTCAGTGGTCAAGAACCTGCCTGCCAATGCAGGAGACGTCAGAGACGCAGGTCCAATCCCTGGGTCAGGAAGATGCCCTGGAGGAGGGCAGGGCAACCCACTCCAGTATTCTTGCCTGAGAATCCCATGGACAGAGGAGCCTGGTGGACTACAGTCCATGGGGTTGCACAAAGTCGGACACAACTTAAGAGGCTGAACAACAAACAACCACTAGACTGTAAATGCCACCAGAATGTAAGCTCCTCGAGGTGGAGATCTTTATCTGTTTTGTTTGCTGGGCCACTCAAGTGTCTACAGTGGATACACAGTAGGCACTTCACACACATTTGTGCAGTAAATAAAGACCAAGAAGGATGCTCATGACAAAGACACAGCTCCAGCAGGGCTGTTGTGTAAGTCTGTGCAAGTTGTGTCCTGCACAAAAGCACCTCGCATGTGTGGGTGTTTTGGTCATGTCTGACTCTTTATGACCCTGTGGACTGCAGTCCACCAGGCTCCTCTGTCCATATGATTCTCCAGGCAAGAATACTGGAGTGGGTTGCTATGCCCTCCTCCAGGGGATCTTCCCGACCTCGTTATCGAACTTGCATCTCTTACGTTTCCTGCATTGGCAAGCAGGATTTTTACCACTGAGCCAGCTGAAAAAAGCCTATAAAACCACCTGGCCCCCTGCAAAATGAACCTGGAGGCCTGCCAGTGTGGACCCATCAAAACCTGGCCCTGGCCTGTGACTGTAAAGCTCAGAAATGGAGCCATTTTGCAATCTGTCCACCCAAAGAGGAAGATGTTTTGTGGGCAGAGTCCCCAGGGCTCTGCCAGGGCAAGCTTCCTCTGGGAGGTTACTTGGTGAGTGCGTAGGACAAGGCAAGGGGCATGCAAGTAATGCAATAAATTTCACCAGAACCATTCTACAATTCAGACTTTTTGTCAGTTCATTTCATTACTCAGGTCTTCCTCTGTTAATAACGCTGTGCCATCAACTGAGGATACCCCTTTATCAAGTACTTACAAATGTAATTCACAAGTAGAATCAGAAGTCTTGACATTATAAAGACATGTTTGCCCTACTTCTTATGTAGCCATTAACTAGTCAATATGCTTCTCTGAGCATATGGGTCATTTTCTCTTTTTCTTTTTGTTATTTCTTAATCAAGTATAATTAGTAACTGAAAGTGTCTAAGATATTTAAGTGGAGAGAAATATTAGCATGGGGGTAAGTAATGAATGAATCAATGTCTAGGTATATGTGAAGCTTCCTTCACTTTGGTACTAGTGGTATGTGAAACCAGATAATTCTTTGTTGTCAGGGGCTTTCCTGTGTACTTTAAGATTTTTAGCAACATCTCTGATCTCCACACACTAAAGGCCAGTGGCATTTCAGCCCCCAGCTGAATCAAGCAAAATGTCTCCATATGTTTCCAAATGTTCCTTAGGAAGCAAAATCACACCCAGTTGAGAACCAATGATATAGGTAAAGCTGCCATACTGGGATTAAGGTAAACCTAAAAGACACTTAGATATATTCATGGACAATTAAAAAGAATTACCGCAAAATACTAAAATGGGTCTACGCCTTAACATCAAGCTGGGAAGTGGTCCAAGATCAGCTGCCCCAGTTGGAGAACACAGTAAGAGAGCGGAAAGATGAGCAGAGACAAATACCAGGCTAAGCAAAAATATGGGGCAATATTTTTAAGTGGGTGAAGTAAGTCACAGATGGAAAATCTAGATTGTGCAATTCCCTTTGGGCTCCACATAAGGTAGTAATCTTCGGTTGGATCCACATGTGTGCATTTGAACCAACTAACCATCATCCATAGATTTTTTTTTTTCTCCCTTTGCCTGAAAAAACAATCTTGCTGCAAAAATCAAGAGTACCATTATACTGTTGGCCTGATTCAGAGAATGTGTTGGTTGAAATAATATCTACTGCTAATGATAAAGAGGGACAACCAAATAAATAGAAATGGTTGGTTTGGTAATGACTTCAATCGCCAGGCTGAACCCCTAGAGCCTCCCATTTAAGAGTTAGGTCACTTGGCTTGTGCTTTTAAGGAGGAAGATGTTTAAAACTCTGATCTCACTCCTCTACCCTTAGCGATGGATCTAGCTGCTTATTTCTTTTCTTTTTTTTTTTTTAAGCTTCTTCATTCAGGCTTGTCCCCAAAATATCTTAGAACAGACTCTCCAGAGACAAAGCTAAAGATTGGTAGAACTTCATCCTATGAAAACCTGTAGGGAAAGGAAAGTGTAAAAGTAAAAGCATATCTTTGTATCCTTCCTGGCCTCTTTGATCATTCTAGTTGATGTCTGGGAACATATATATAGGCTATATAGCTGCCTCATTTTTCTTGAGACACTCTCTTCATCTGAATTCTAGAAACTATAGTCTTATGTTTTCTAAAAACTTAGAAGCTGCAGCTTCTCCAACTGGGGCAACTGAACTTGGACCACTTCCCAGCTTGATGTTAAGGCATAGACCCATTTTAGTATTTTGCGGTAATTCTTTTTAATTATCCATGAATATAATATCTAAGTGTCTTTTAGGTCTACCTCCTCATCTTGCTGCAGGCTAACACTGGAAACCCAAAGCTCCTCTTCTCTCATTCCAAGCTTGGTTTACACTTTGTCATCAGCGTACAGAAAAGTAGGTACAACAAGCCAGCGTAAATGCTTAGAAACTGTGACAGCAATTTGGCATAACAGTTTCATATCCATTAAATGTAATAGCAAAAATAAAATAAATAGCTGGCATTTGCATTTCTTTCTTTCACTTTTCTTTTAGTTTTATTTTCCCTTTAAATTATTTTTACCAAAAAAAAACCCAAACCATTATTTTTACCGTATTTGATAAAGTGTCCATCCACAGCAACTGAGAGAAAAATCAAAGTTTCTTTAGCCAGATCAGAGAGACTTTGAGAAGAACCATCTTCACATGATCTCATTTAATCCCAGAGTTTTAAATCACTATCTCAATGTTGCCGGCATTCAATTTTATATCTCTAGCCAGATTCATTCATCTAACGGCCTTCTCATCTCTCCCCTGGGAAGTCTAAAAAGCATCTCAAAGTGACACGTCAGAAATCAGGTCTTGTTTCTTGCTCCTCAGTCCTGCTCCACCCGTCTTCTTCACCTCATTAAATGGTACTACAACCAACGCAATTTTTCAGGCCAGACACTCAGGGATCATTATTGACTAGTATGTTTCTGCTGAGATTCCCAAGTGGCACTAGTGGTAAAGAATCTGCCTGCCAATGCAGGAGACATAAGAAATGAGGGTTTGATCCCTGGGTTGAGAAGATTCCCTGGAAGAGGGCATGGCAACCCACTCCAGTAGTCTTGCCTACAGAATCCCATGGACAGAGAGGCCTGGTGGGCTACAGTCCACTGGGTCTCAAAGAGTCAGTCACAGCTGAAGTGACTTAGCACACACACATGTTTCTACTGCCTCAGACATTCTATGCAGTAGAAATTTCTGGTGGCTCTGGTACTAACAGATATTTCAAACTGAACCACTTCTCACCAAGATCTCAGTTCAAACCATCATCTTTTCACCTCAGAAAAACAAGAGTTCTGTGATTTCTCCCTGCTTCTCCCTTGCCCACTATATAGTCTATTAACTCTGGCAGTTACATTTTTTAAAGTATACACCTGATCAAGTTCTCTATGCTCCAAATTCTCCAGTAGATTCCCATTACACTTACAATGAAGTCCAGTGTGTGCCATGGTCTAGGAGATGGTATGCAATCTGCCCTGCCGTCATCCTTACCTCACTGGTAACCATCTTCCTGCTGGTAACACCTTAATGCACATTCCTATTTTAGGAGCTTTTGCATCTTGTTTCCCACTGCCTGAGATACTTTTTTCCCTAGACATGTGCAAACCAAACTCTCTTGTTTCCCCAAGAACCCATTTCATGTAGCAATACTACCACCCTTCATCATAATCACTCTTATTTCCATTTATGTTGCCTGGAGAATACCATGGACAGAGAAGCCTCGTGGGCTATAGTCCATGGGGTCCCAAGAGGTGGACATGACTGAATGACTAAACCACAATCCATGTATCTTAGCTAAATACTGTAATATGATTTAACTATTTTGAAATTTGTTAAATGCCTCTCTCGTCCCCCAAAATGTAAGCTCCATAAGGGCAAGTATTTATCTTCACTGTTACCTCTTCTGTGTCTAGAGAATGTATGGCATAGAACAGAGACTCAAAAATGTGCTTGAATGAATTACTTTATTTCAAACATGTTAGTGAATACAGAAAGGAGTAAAAACAGTGATTAGCTAACAAAACGGTTTTCCTCCTTAGGCTTATCATTAGTCATTCCTTTTATTCTTTTGACATTTTTAATTGAAAAACTATGAATCCTCATAGCCATGGTGGTCAAACAATTAAATATCTATAACTAATATTTAGACTATTAAGTAATCAGCCACAGAAATGTGAACTGGAGAGAAATACATTAATTCAGACTCACTTGATCCTTATTTCGTGATAACAGTTTGAGTTTTGTTCAGCAAGTAACAGTTTGAGTTTTGTTCAGACTTCCCTGGTGGCTCAGATGGTAAAGAATCAGCCTGCAATGCAAGAGACTTGGGTTCAATCCTTGAGTAGGGAAGATTCCCTGGAGAAGGGAATGGCACCCTACCCCTGTATTTTGGCCTGGATAATTCCAAGGACAGAGGAGCCTGGTGGGTTACAGTCCATGGGGTCCCAAAGAGCTGGACATGACCAAATGACTAACACTTACTTTCCTTCACTTTCAGTAAATAATGGTAATTTTAATGCAATTGTGTACAGAAGAGTGAAAGGAAAATGCTTGAAAATTTTTAGGAATGCCACCTGTCCAATACCAGGGGAGAAGTCATAAAAGTACCAATGATTTCAATGCTAATTACAATGTAGTTTCATCCATTCATCAGCACAGGTCACTCAAGGCTCTACTAGACAGCTCTCATTCATTCATTCATTTTGCTACTTAGGCTTATAACTCATTCATGCATGTTACACATATTTACCAAATGTCTACTATGCGTTGGACTCTGTTCCAGGGGGTGGGAAGGACACAGCCACTGGCAAAGCACACAGGAGGCCTTCCTTCACTTAACTGCCTTTCCAAGACAGTTTTGTTAGTTCTGACACCTGTTTGTGAAAATAGTGAAACTACTTTTCATCAGTCAAATTCTGTAATTCATTGGTTTCGAGGAGTTTAGAATCTTCCTTTTTAGAGATAGGTGTGCTCTCTTCTCCAGCCTCCATATTTTCAAATGTCTGAATGGCTTCAAAATTAAGATATATTATTCTCCTCCATCACCACAGGGGAAGAACAGTTAGGGAAATGCTTTTCAGATTTTTTATTTATTTAAGACAAAACCACTTGTATTTCCCACCAGGGAGTATTTATATAAATATAACCCCTATAAGTAATCTCATCAAGTAGTTTTGGATGAAAAATCTTTGAAAATAGCAGAAAGTGTCTGTGAAGCAAAAATGGACTTAAGAAAGCTATGCGCACAATTAATAATTCAGTCATTTTCTGAGCAGTGAGCTGGTGCCAACAAGTTACTTATTCTGGCCTCAGTAAAATCATTAACTCTGACTTTTATTCAAACCTAACTGTCACCACCATCAGATCAGGAACTTAATATATTTGTCCCCTGACCATGGCACCCTAGTGCATTCAACAAATATGCTTTACATTTATTTGTGAGATCATACTGTTCCAGTTGTTGTTTAGTCACTCAGTCGTGTTGGACTTTTTGTGACCCCAAGGGCTGCAACATGCCAGGCTTCCCTGTCCTTCACTATCTCCCAGAGTTTGCTCAGACTCATGTCCATCAAGTCGGTGATGTTATCTAACCTTCTCACCTTCCAGTTGGGCTGTTGGTGTTTTCAGGGGGAAAATGTTCTTCTTTCAATCTCTTAAGGAATGGTTTCATTTTCTTTATAGAACTTAATTGGACTATACAATATCTTCCTTCTTTCTTTGCTTCCCATCTTGCTTTTTTTTCAGTAAGGTAACCTCTGAGAACACATGAACTAATATTCACCACACAGAGCCATATGCATCTGAAAAATTTGTAGTCTTTGACTTTCTTTTTTTTTTTAACACCCAAGAGCAGCCTTTTCCGGGAAAAGAAGAAAAACAAAGATCAAGGAAGGAGCTTTAAATCTCCCCCAAGATGAATTCAATGCCAAAGAATGACTCCTTAAATATACAATTTCACCCTGACTGCCAATCCATAACTTTTGGAAAGCAAGATTTTTTTAAGCTGGAAATTCATGTGAGAACTATAGGCAAAAGAAGTTTCAAGGACATGCACAAACACCCATATCTATCCAATGGGTAAATCACCAACAAAAGAAGGTATTATATTTAATATTGGGCTGTAATCAAAATTAAAAAGATGTATCAGCAAACGTAAAGTGTATGTGTGTGTGTGCCTGTGTTAATATGAAGGCCCAATACTAGGCCATATCTAAAGGAATACTGCTACTTAGCATCATGTTTCTCTCTATAAGAATATTTGCTAAAATAATCTTTGACTTTTTGTCTGTGCTGAGGAATGTTACAGGAAAGAATATGAGGATATGTAACTTTTAGTGGATGATACTGCCTTTTGGTCCATCTCTTTGTAGAGCATTCCCGCCATGGGAACACACAGGAGACATTTCTCTCTCAGGAAAATGTCTGATGATCTTGAGCAACTACATTATTCACTCCTTATAAATGTATTGAATCATGCAATTGGTTGTCTTTCTCTCTTTGTTTGGACAACTAAGGAATTCAGCCAAGTCTGTGAACCCCCACTGATGCAGGGCAACACCCAGCATTAGTGAATATCACCTATTACTCAGTAATGTTTTATTCTTCTGTTCTTGCTTTCCTTTGCCCAATTTCCTCTCTGTTGATTTTATCCCATTCTCTGGGTTAGCCACTTCAAGTCCACTTTATCCAAAAAGTAGGGATTTAAGGAGACAGGGAAACATTTGTCAGAAAACATAATTTCTCATTCAATATATAAACACTCTCACGTGTGATTCCTGACTGCACGTGCATCCTCGGAAGCTAGTGGAATCAAACACAGGTCATTTTAAAGGTGAAATGAAGATGGCAACACATTCCAGGGGAGCCTGGAGAGATCTGTGTCCAAACAGGAGGCTCTGGGTAGACCAAAAAGGGAAGACTTCGGTTTTTAAAGAAATGCGTTTGTAACATGATGTTACCTGGATGTTTCAGCTGAGGTTTGAAGACTCCAGATCCAACCTGTTAAAGCGAAGGTACTGCCCTATGCAGAACTTGTGGGAAAGGAAGAGGGGGAAACCAGAGAGTACGGACAAGTCCGGGTCAGTGATGCCACCACAGCAGCATCAGCAAGAACCCCCTTGTCCCCCCTGTCCCCTCCCCACCCCATCCTAGAGGTGTCAGAATCCGTTAGCAGAAGGGGAGGCTGACAGAGAGAAGTAACACACACACTCTACCTCCGACAGCCTGCAGCCACCCCATGGGACAGGAAGTAATCCAATCTTCCATCAGGTTGGACCCTTTATCATTATATTTGCTCAGACAGTTGAGTTACTGAAATAAGATTGTCTCTGCATCTTAGGTAAGAGCTACTGAAAAGTCTGGGTCCCCATGGGGCTTCCCAGGTGGTGATAGTGGTAAAGAATAGGCCTGACACTGCAGGTAGACATGAGATGTGATTTTGATCCCTGGGTTGGGAAGATCCCCTGGAGAAGCACAGGGCAACCCACTCCAACATTCTTGCCTGGAGAATCCCCATGGACAGATGAGCCTGGCAGGCTACAGTCCATAGGGTCGCAAAGAGTTGGACACGACTGAGATGACTTAGCAGGGAGCAAGGGCCCCTGTGACTGCTCATCTGAGGCGGTAATGGCTGGCCCTCACTGAATAACAAAGGGGCCACGGGAGACAAAAAGATTCTGCTTAACAAATATCCGCCACAAACCATGCTGGCTTGACATGATGTTGACATATTTTTCCAAGTGTGACATATTTATTTGTCATGGTTAATTTTATGGGTCAACTAACTGGATCACAGGATGTCAGATATCTGGCTAAACGTTATATCTGGGCGTGTCAGTGGGCACACTTCTGGATGAAACTAGCATAACCCATGGTGGATTCAGGAGAGCACTGTGCCCTCCTCAATGCGGGTGGGCCTTCATCCAACCCACTGAGGACCTGAACAGAACAAAAGGGCAGAAGAAAGCAGAATTTGGCCTTTCCTGCCTCAGTTTCTGAGTTGGGATGTGGCCAGCTGCAACTCCTGGTTCTCAGGTCTTTGGATCTGGACTGACCTGCACCCCCAGCTTTCCTGGACTCGAGTTTATAGTTGGTAGATGGTGGGACTTCTCAGCATCCATAATAGAGTGAATCAATTCCTTATAATACGTCTCTTCATATAAAATATCTCCCATCAGTTCTCTTTCTCTGGAAAACCTTAATACAGTATTATTTCATCCACATCATGACGCTGAACATGTCCTAACATATAAATGACATCCCTTCTTTATGGATCTCGGTGATTCTCTCCTACTGATTTCATACATTTGCAGGCAAACATCAGCTCTACGTGGAGACCCAGGTGCCCAATCACATGCTTTAGCTTTCCTGAAGGAAAACCACAGATCCGAAAGGGGCCTTGTTATTTGTCTTATTTCTCTAAGGACTATTTGATTCAGATAGTTGTCAAAGTATTAGATAGTGACAATGTCATTTATGGGAAAATATACAAAGGGAGGGGCTTCCCTGGTGGCTCAGATCGTAAAGAGTTTGCCTGCAATGCAGGAGACCCAGGTTAGATCCCTAGGTTGGGAAGATCCCCTGGAGAAGGGAATAGCAACCCCCTCTAGTATTATTATTGCCTGGAGAACTCCATGGACAGAGGAGCCTGGCGGGCTGTAGTCCATGGGGTTGCAAAGAGTTGGACATGACTGAGCAATGAACACTTTCACTTTTTTTCACTCAAAGGGACAATGGAAAATCTCCTTCAGTACCAGATCTGGCGAGAGGCTTCTCAACTCCATGATGCTGCTGCATAAAGTGGTCATTTGGTAAAGTGAAACCCTCTTTACAGACTAAAAATGTTACTTTCCTCTTATTCTCTTTACTCTTTCTTATATCTCAAGGGATAGCCTCTAGGGTTGGCATACTGTTGCTTTTAAAGTAAGACCACTTGTGTGACATTTGTAAAGTTATAGATCTCAAGTCATTTGTTCACTGAAGTGTTTGTTGAACATCTGTAAGTTCTGTGCCTGTGATGTAGGGTATAAAGAATGCACATGGGACTGGAACATTTCCTCCACTGGGGGAGAGAGTATGTCATAAATGTTGTGGAATGCATAAAACAAAGAGCTTCAGGTGCCCAGTGGAGGAAGGACCAGAGAGAGGTGACTGTGGGGGAGGGGTGAAGATGACTCTAGAACTAGGGTGCTTGTGTGTGCTCAGTCGTGTCTTACTCTTTGCGACCTCATGGACTGTAGCACACCAGGCTTCACTGTCCATGGAATTTTCCAGACAAGAATACCATTTCCTTCTCCAGGGGATCTTCCTGACCCGGAGATTGAACCCACATCTCCTGCATCTCCTGTATTAGTGGACAGATTCTTTACCACTGCACCACCTGAATTAGGTTGCTGGGGCTCAAATCTGAACTTTTCCCCCTTTACTGCCTAAATGACTCTGGGCAAGCTAGCAACCTCTCTGTGTTGTTATTTCCTCATCTATGAAAAGAAATGATCATTGTATCTACTTCATGGAGTTATAGATACTACAGTTAACTCACAGAAAGCACACACAACAGTTTTTGGAAAATAGTGAGTGTCACACAAGCTTCAGATATAATAATTACCAGGTTGCATTATCTGTGGTAATAAGCAAATTTGTTGTTCTGTCACTCAGTTGTGTCTGACTCTTTGAGACACCCATGGACTACAGTATGCCAGGCTTCCCTGTCCTTCACCTTCACCATCTCCCAGAGCTTGCTCAGACTCATGTCCATTGAATTGGTGATACCATCCAACCGTCTCATCCTCTGTCGTCCTCTTCTCCTCCTGCCTTCAATCTTTCCCAGCATCGGGGTCTTTTCTAACCAGTAAGTTCTTCGCATCGGATGGCCAAAGTATTGGAGTTTCAGCCTCAGCATCAGTCCTTCTAATGAATACTCAGGGTTGATTTCCTTTAGGATGGACTGGTTGGATCTCCTTGCAGTCCAAGACTCTCAAGAGTCTTCTCCAACACCACAGTTCAAAAGTATCAATTCTTTGGCACTCAGCCTTCTTTATGGTCCAACTCTCACATCCATACATGACTACTGGAAAAACCATAGCTTTGGCTAGAGGGAACTTTGTCAGCAAAACTTAGTCAGCTTTTGAATATGATATCTAGGTTTCTCATAGCTTTTCTTCCAAGGAGCAAGCAAATACATGGTGCCTTTTTATCCATAAAATAAGTAACAGGAACTGCATATATCCCATCAGACAGAAAGAAGTGTGTCAAGTGGCCCCTTGAGGCTGTAAGAGAAGTGGAAATTTGAATATTTCCCTTTCTAGTTTTTAAGTTGAAGGAGGGCAAAGAGAACTGTTGCTGAGGAGTCCAGGCCTTGGGTTCTAGGATTGTCTCTTTTAGTGCATAAATTTTCTTAAAACCAGTCAAATTTAGAGGGAGGGACAAAGATAACAAAGCAAAACCAAGGCAAGTGCATTATGTGTTTACAAGTAAGTTTTGTGCATTTGCTATTTTATGTGGGCTTCCCCGGTGGTTCAGCATTAAAGAATCTGCCTACAATGAAGGAGACTCAGGAGATGTGGGTTTGACCCCTAGGTCAGGAAGATCCCTTAGAGAAAGGCAACACATTCCAGTATCCTTGGCTAGAAAAGCACATGGACAGAAGAGCCTGGTGTGCCACAGTCCATGGGGCTACAAAGAGTCAGACATGGCTGAAGTGACTGAGAACACACACATGGTATTTTATGTATTTATCAAATTTAAGATTGGTTATTTATTTAGGTCTTTTAATTATAAGCTTATAAAATCATCCAGGAAAAATGCACCAGTTTATAAAATAATATTGTAATGTTTATAAGAACTTAATGGTCACCATGCTTATAAATTCAATTTAATATATTTATGTAAATTTCTGCAGAACTTGGGACTGTTGGCTTCTTAGATCTTTGAAAAGTTTAAAAATTGAAATGAATATGTTAAATTTATGAATGCTATTTAAATATTTAATGAAATTTAATTAACTAAGCTGCAAAGGTCCCCTTGAAAGTGACGGCTGAACTGTACCAGATTTATATACAGAATAATGAGCGTTTGAGCTAAATTTAGGAGCGTAAGAAAAATTAGGCTTTGGAGTTTGCAACTTTACTACTTTGAATATTAATCTGCTAAAACAAAAATAGGTACAAATGATCTTTTCTTTGGGTGAAACACCTAGAAAGACACCAAACCTCACATTGAAAACAACTACAGGAAACAGTTCTTGCTTCAAATCACTAAATCAAATTCTAGGTCTTTCTTACTATGAACCATTGCACTATATTCTGTTCTACACTGTCTTTGCAAAATATTACCTTGTAAAACTTCTCAAAATTCTCCAGTGACCTCTTGCTAATAAACCCCAAAGCTTTTAATCTCCCACCTTCCTGAAAGTCAGTGTACCACACTGTCAGAAGCACCCAAGTACACCCTTTTTCTTTGAACATGATTCCATTCTTCTGAACAGTTCAGTTTCCTATTCTGATTTTTCTGGATCATCTCTCACCTTTCAGAAAACAGATCTCACTATCCCTAAGACCATGTCATCTCAGACTCTTTCTAGAAGATTCTGACATTTACTATTCTTGGGCATTTCTTATAGCCATTTATCTTCTATTCCAAAATCAACGATAAGAAGCTGTTTTTCTTATATGCCGTAACTGTCTACTCTTGGATAGACATGCCCCTCTACTGTACTCCTCTCCCCAACAAACATTTTAGTTACATCAGATTTATGTCAAACTCCAATTTCTAGTCTCTGCCTCTTATGACAATTATGTTTGAATCATCTTTGAGGCACTGATTCTTCCCAGCATAGCACTCTTCACATAGAAAATACTCATTGAATATTTTGCTAGGTTCATGAGTGTTCTTTGGGTTTCCCTGGTAGCTCAGACTGTAAAGAATCCACCTGCAATGCAGGAGACCTGGGTTTGATCCCTGGGTTGGGGAGGTCTCCTGGAGAAGGAAATAGCAGCCCACTCCAGTATTCTTGCCTGGAGAATCCCATAGACAGAGGAACATGGTGGCCTACAGTCCATGGGGTCATGAAGAGTTGGACACAATTGAGCAACTCACACTTTTACTTTCATGAATGTTCTTTGGAATTAATTAATTTTTGTTTTTTAACAATGGTAGTATACTAATTTCACTTTCCTGTAATTGCACTCATGTTAAACATACGTTCTGATTTTATGCTTGGTCCACGTCAATGGGTACCATCCCAGCACACACTACTGCGCTTGTCACAATGTGATCATTTCTGTAATGTTTGCATAGTTTTACCCCTTCTAAGAGACAGACATACCTCATTTTATTGCTCTGTGCTTCACTGCACTTCTCAGATACTGTGGATTTTTTTGTTGCTGTTGTTTTGTTAGTACTAGATT
This sequence comes from Cervus canadensis, assembly GCF_019320065.1. NCBI lineage: Eukaryota > Metazoa > Chordata > Mammalia > Artiodactyla > Cervidae > Cervus > Cervus canadensis. Next base: position 54,079,595 of record NC_057401.1, read on the forward strand.
TTTTTTTTTTTTCTTTTTAGAAATTCAAGATTTGTGGCAACCCTGCACTGTGATAGGGATTACAAGGTGACTCAAATGGTAAAGAATCAGCGTGCAATGGGGGAGACCCAGGTTTGATCCCTGGGCCAGGAAGCTCTCCTGTAGTAGGAAATGGAAACACACTCCAGTATTCTTGCCTGGAGAATCCCATGGACAGAGGAGTCTTGCGGGCCACAGTCCATAGTGTCACAAAGAGCCAGACATGACTGAGCGACTATCACTTCACTGTGTTGTGATGATTCATTATTATGATGATGGCTAGCATTTTTCAGCAATAAAGTATTTTTAATTAAGCTATGTATATATTTTAGAGATAAAGCTGTTGTACTCAACAGGCTATGATATAAAGATAACTTTTATATACACTGGAAAATAAGAAAAAAATTTGACTTGCTTTATTGTGGTGGTCTGGAACTTAACCTACAATATCTTCAAGGTGTGCCTCTAATTGTTCTGGATGAAACTACTTTATAATACTAAATAGAACAATCTGAAATCACGTAATCCCTGAAGAAAGGAAAGTCTTGAAGGTACAAAATTCCTCTGCTCTTTCTGCATTAAAGTGCAAGGGCAATGTCATTACTCCTGATGGCATTTTGTTTTCTGTATTTGACACTATGAAGCTGCAGGAGGAAACTGTAACCAAGAGGAAATCCTTTTCTGACGTTAAGTTGTGGATCCAAATATGCAAGCATTTCAGTTTTAGACAAAGTGGAGTTTCTATAGATTGTGATCTTAAAATATACAAACCACTCATTTTCATTTTGACCTTCAGCCCCACTGCTTTTAAAATGGAATTGCCTAAACTGACCTCACACTTGCCTCTGCAAATTTAGAAATACAAAAGTCCTGCATTTGACATGTGGAGACTTCTTACTTTTATCTATAAATTAAAACATTGTAGAATGAATGAAAATATAAATAAAAGAGATAAAAGAATAAATATGAAAGGCTTCATTTTAATTACTAAGAATTGTTTCATTGCTCCTGGGTTATTTAATACATCAGTTAATAAAAATGATTTTAAAAAACCCTAATACTTTTTTTGGGTAAGAATCCAGCTACTCCTTCTCTTGTTTTTATTTTGTTTGTTGGTTGGTTTTAACAAACAAAGTGACCCTTAAATCCTGAAAGAAATGCTAACTCTTGACGTGCCCTGTAATTTGAGGAAAGAAAGCATTCCAGACATGAATAAATAAACACATCTGTGGAACTGACCTAAGAATTATTTGGTCAACTTTGCCAGAACCAACTTTCAAATATTGAATTTTATATCTGGGGGGAAAAATGTTCAAGTATGGAAAACAAACATACCATGGGCAAAAGAGCTCGTAAGATTCACCAGAGGGAAATGGAACGAGAAAATCCGTCCATCTGTTCGTACCTTATTTTTTCATCGCGTTTGGAAACGTGCTGCACAGAGATAACTTTGTTCAGTCCTGAAGTGCGACTTGACATGACTGTTGTTTCTGGCGCCAGATGCACCGCACAGGACCCATGAAGGGCGAGGAGCCGGCCAGGGGAAGGCAGCTGCCAGCGGCTGCAAGGGGATCAGAGCCCCTGATCAGCCTCCTCTCCCCCTGTCCTCTGAGCACACTCAGGAATTCGATCCATCAGGCAAATTCATCATCTCAATTCATCAACGGCAAACTTTCAGAATGAACAGGGGACCGTGTGTTCTGTGACCCACCCCACGTTGCAGAGACGGTTCAAAGGGGACTGTCAGAAGGCTGATGGTCTGCATTGACATTGGTCACCTATGTCTCATGCTCATTAATTTTTTCACCCAGAAGCAACATTCTCTTTTTCACTTTTTTCTGCCTAGGATCCTTCCTCTTCTCCCCTCCCTGGAATACTGTGGAGTATTTTTTTTTTCTTCTAAAGCACTTTCCCTCTTACAAGCAAGATTGAACTCACCAGGTTGTATCTCAGGGGTCAGCAGTTTCTAGAAAAACCATTCCCTTCCTCGCCACACTGGTGGAGATGCTCCCCGGTATCACTAGCAAAAGAGGTGAACAACCTGGTTTAAAATTCAAACTCTGGGACTTCCCTGGTGGTCCAGTGGTTAAGCATCCACTTGCTAGTACAAGAGACACAAGTTTGATCCCTGGTCCTGGAAGATTATACATGTTGCGGGACAACAAAACCTGTGTACCACAACCATCGAGCCTGCATGCCTAGAGCCCATGCTTATCAACAAGAGAAGTCGCCACAACGAGAAGCTCGTGCAGTACAGCTGGAGAGTAGCCCCCTCTCACTGCACCTAGAGAAAGCCCACACAAAGCAGCAGAGACCCAGTGCAGCCAAAAATACATAAATAAAATAAAATGTTTAAAAAAAATACATTAAAAAATACAACCTCTTACCCTTGTCTGAGCAATCAGCATGGGGTTTCCACCTCCAAAGTGTTAGACTAATCAAGTAATCAATTCTGATGTCAGTAAAAATGTAGGGGTTAGGTTTGTTATTTGGTCATCCGAAACAACACTGTTTTATAAGGGATGCGCTGGTGGCTCAAACAGTAAAGAATCTAGCTTCAATGCAGGAGACGTGGGTTCAATCCCTGGTCGTGAAGATACCCCGGAGAAGGGAGTGGCTACCCTCTCCAGTGTTCTATCCTGGAGAATTCCATGGACAGAGGAGCCTGGTGGGCTACATACAGTCTATGGGGTCGCAAAGAGTCAGACACGACTAAGCAACTAACACACATAATGATGCTAGTCGCTGGACAAATTCGAGTTTAACAGTCATCAACAGGCACCAGAAAACTATCCAGTTGGGTCACACATCTAATTGTGAATGGAAAAATAAACCCTAGAAATAGCTTCTCCAAAATAGAACAAAACTTATTTTTACAGTAGGAACATGAACAAGGTTTCATGTAATAATGTAACTACATCTACACCCTGTTCCTAAGACCAAACCAAACTAAACTAACCCTCCCTCGTTATTTAACAGATAATCTCAGTGGTCCTATGTTTATAGCAATTCTATGACTTTAAATAAAACATGCTTTGAATTATTATCTTACATATTTTTGATGTATTTAGTAAATATCTCCATACGATCTTAAGGTGTCTTGAAGGGAACTTTTATAATTCAAAAAAATGAAAAGCAAACAGCTCAAGAAACCAGGACCCATGACAGGTGAGGTAGAGACATAATAAAAAGCCAAGATATGATTAATTCTGGGACATACTAAAATCCAGGTTTCCATGATGGCTCAGACGGTAAAGAATCTGCTTGCAATGCAAGAGACCTGGGTTTGATCCCTGGACTGGGAAAATCCCCTGAGGAAGGAAATGTCAACCCACTCCAGTATTCTTGCTTGGAGAATTCCATGAACAAAGGAGTCTGGCAGGCTACAGTCCATGGAGCTGCAAAGAGTTGGACACAACTGAGCGATGAAGCACAGACACACACATACTAAAATTCTATACAATTTTTACAAGTAGGCTGCACATTTGGTTCTGAACGTCCTAGTGGCCAAAGAAAACAGACAAATACAATCAGTTAGAAGATTCACAGCATCTATGCAAAAGAAAAATAAACGAACGTTTGTGAGAAATTCCTTCCAAATTTCTCTATTGTCAGAAAGTATAGACTATGTCAAACAGGAAAAATGTCTTTAAAATGGTTTTTGTTTTTTTTTTTAAACATCGTGTGTTTCAAGAGAATTCTAAGCACACATCTTTCTGGCCACTGAACTTGTTAACTTGATAATGGGAAACTAGCGGTCATTAAAGCTTTGCAGTTGTTTCGTGAAGCATGTGCTTATTTGTCATGAAAACTCTGCTTCCGTTCTTTCTAATCATTCATCGTGAAGCAGCACTGCTCATAGGTAAGAGTGTGGAATCTGGAACCAGCACCTTTTACTATTAGTGTGAACTGGCTGACTTGCGTCACTTCTCTGGACATCATTTTTCCCATTTGTAAAGTGGTGATAATACTATCATGAACCTTTTCAGTTCATTGAGGAATGAAACAAATCACTTATAGATATTGCCTGGAGTGGAGTAAGCACTAAAAATGATAATTATGACTTAAATTGTCATTATTGTTTACTATTAATATTTAAGTCTGTGTGCACATACATCTATGTATTACTACATAACTATTAATGTTTAGGTATAACATACAATAGTATACAATCATAATGTTAATTCTGCCTTAAAGAAAAGATACATATCATTACTAACAGATTGTGCAAAAGCATATGAACTTCTGTGAAATCAACTTAGTGCCAGTTTGGAATCATAGTATTTGTTTTATTCTTCCTTAAAAGGGAGTCATAGTCAAGGAAAAAGGCTAATAACAGATATTTTACATGTCATTATTTGGAACATTGGTCTTTTAAAAAACACCATCATTAAGTTGATGGGCCTCTGGGAAACAGCATCATCAAAAGACCCCTGGAAGCCATCCATCCATGTGTAAGTTCTCCACTGGCATTAAAAGAAAAAGGGAACACTAAATTATCCAGAACAATGAATTCAGAAAACTAAAAATAAACTTTCAAAAACTGATACCAAGTATCTGCATCCCTAGTTGATGTGGAAACAGTCTATCAATAAGTAGACACAAAAATTTTAATCATCCTTCTTGTCTTGTTTTGTCCAGTGGAGAAACAGATTCTTTAATTATATATGTTCTCATTCTCACTTTAGTGCATTTCTATCATGCATTAACTCTACAGAGGCTACTTTGTTCATTTCAATAAAATTAGGTCCATACACACATTAAATATCACAGTCTTCTGTGACACTGATAAATCACTCATCATCCAATCCTTAATTCTACAAAACTGAGCAAACCAGATGATGTAAGAAACACATCATTTGGCTGTTTGAGGCAGGGATTCATGAAATGCTTGATACATGTTGTATTAGAAAAGAGTCCACCATGGAGAGCCAGAAGACCTCTGTTTACATCTGAGCTTCACCCATGAGTTTGTGTCTTTGACATAGATATTTAAATCTCTGAGGCTCAATGCACTGAGCTCTAAATTAGGAAAAGTAATTATCACTAATTCAAAGACATATTGGGAAGATAACATGAGATGTTCATAAAAGCCTTTGAAAATTGTAAAATATTATGCAGAGCCATAGTTGATGATCTGACCCTTACTTAGCTACCTAGGGGTTTATGCAAGGATCAGTCTCACAGGAGTGACTAAAAGCTAGAATCTCAGTTTTAAAACACTTAAGTTTTAAAGTTTACAGGGCGTAATTGGTCTAGGCATTCTTCACAGAGTACTGCTTCCTAATGGCCATGTCTCCTTAAGACACCAAATAATGCACAAAAACGTTGCTTTATAAGCACAGAGTTTCAAAGAACGCAAAACAAAACAAAACAAACAAACCAAACCAACCAAACAAACAAAAAGCAAAGAAAAGTTTCCAGAAGTTAAGGGCAAAACTCTGGAATCACATGAGTTTGGAATTCTGGTCCACCATTATTTTTCTATGCCTGCCTGTTAGTTTCTCCTAGCCTATTTATTTATCTGCAAACATGAGGGTAATTACAAAACTTAGAATAGTTGTGAAGACTAGGTGAGATAATATGTATCCAGCACTTAGTGGCATGCTGGGCATACAGTAAGTGCTCAAAAAATGCTTATTTGCATTATCTATTAACAGAGAACCAATATCTTATATTACTGAATCAAGAATGATCTGCCTTCATGTGAGAAATAATTACCTCTTCATTTGAGTATGTAGCTTAAGAAAGGGCACAACACAGAATAGAGATGAACAAACCCGGTAGAAGAATGGTCTACCATGTATAGATCAGTCAAACTATTTATGGGTTAGGTGGAAGACAAACACCATGTCACCAATTCCCTGACGGTGTTAAAGTTTCACTTAAAAATATCAGTAGGACAAGCATTCCAAAACTGACCAAGGAAAAAAGTCTCAAACAAAAACACACTGTAAGTATTGAGAATCAACTGTATAGTGCAGGGAACTCTACTCAACACTCTGCAATGACCTACTTGGGATCAGAATCTAAAAAAAGAGTAGATATATGTATATGTACAACTGATGCACTTTGCTATCCAGCAGAAACCAACACAACATTGTAAAGCAACTAGGCTTGGATAAAGTTAACATTAAAAAATTAAAAAGAAAAAAAGGGTAAAAATAAGGAGACCTACAAATAAAATAGTTGTAAAATAAATTTTAAAACTTAGAGGAAATGGAGAAAATACTAGAAAGTGTAAATTAACAAAACTGACTCAAGAAGACATAGAAAGCATAAAAAGTCCTAGCATCATAAAAGTATTTGAATCTGTTTTACTGACATGAGTCAGCAAACTACAGTCAACAGGTTGGCTGCCTACATTTGCAAATAAAGTTTTATTGAAATACTGCCATGACTGTTTACAAGTTATCTATGGCAGTTTTTGTACTCCAAGAGCAGACTTGACTAGTTGTGACAGAGATTTTTTTGTTCCACAAGCTGAAAATGTTTATCATCTGACTCTTTAAGAAAAAGTTTGCTATTCCCTGATTTTTGAAGTCAAGTTCATTTTTGAAAATATATACAAAAAGGATTTAAAAGAAAAATGATTATTAATAGCTATAGTAGAAAGCATTCAATAAAATCCAATATCCATAATGATTTTTTTTTTAATGTTAGCAAACTTGGGAAGGGAATATATTTCCTAAGTCTAATAAAATCTGTTTATACAACACCCACAGCAGTCATTAAACTCAATGGTGAAATATGGAAATGCATTCTAAGAATAAGAAAAATATGATGAGGCTTGCTATTATAACTTCAATTTAACATGGGATGTTGGGGCTAGCATAAATAAGATGACAAGAAAAAGAAACAAATAGTATAAGAGTTGGAAAAGAAGAAATCAAAACGTCATCGTCTCCAGGTTTATTATTACTCACATTTTTTTTAATAAAATAATCTCAGATAAGTTATTGGGTTTTATAAAATAAAAGTAAATAAGATGTATTTTCACAATATAAATAAATAAAATAAAAGTAAATAAGATGAATTTTCACAAAACAAATTTTGTTTCCATACTTCAGCAAGTTTATAAATGTATTTTTTAAAAAAGAACTTTGGGTCCAGCAAAAAGAGCCAGACCCCAAAAATGCACATACTGCATGATTCCATTTATATGAAATTCAAGAACAGGCAAACTAATCTATAGTGACAGAAAGTGAATCAGTGGTTTCCTGGGGCTTGCAAGGAAAGGAAGATTTGACTTGAAATAAGGCAATAAGAAATATTATGGGATGACAGAAATGTTTTACATCCTGATCGTGGAGGTGGTTACATGAGTGTATGCATTTGTCAAAATTCATCAAACTGTGTATATATGGTTTTTCATATGATTTCACATACATGGTGGATTTCATCATATGTAAATTATAACTCAAATTGACTTGGAAAAAGTAAGAAAAAAATCTTTACACCACCAACAAAAAATATAAGTTACTTAAGAATAAATCTAAAAAAGAAAGTTTTAAACATTTTAAGATTATTTTAACAACACGAAGAGATCTACAATGGAGAGGAATACAATATTAAGGCACAAAAATGCAGTATCATAGAAATGTCTGTTCTCACTAAACTAACCTAAGATTCAATGCAATTTCATTCCAAATTCCGAATATTTGTGAAATTCATGAAGTAACTATAAAATACACCTGAAAGATGGAAGTGCCAACACAGCACTCAATAAGAACAGCTAAGATATTTCTGAATAAGAAAACTGTGAAAGAATTGCCCTTTCAGATAACAAGTTTAATTTGAAAACTGAATTAATAGTGTTTTGCCAGAGCAGCAATAAACAAGTAGGACAACAGAACAGAATGTAAACCCAGAAATGATCACATAGACTATTCAGTCAGTGGCGTTGAGCTATACTGTACCAGAGCTGGTTTGAACCAATAGTTGACAGTTTTTAAAATAAATTTTTCATTACTTTTTATTTTTACACTGTTGTGTTGGGTTCTGCCATACAACAATGCAAACTGACCATGATTATACATACATAATCCTATCCCTACAGGTCATCAGAGAATGGATTTGTGGACACAGCAGAGGAGGGAGTGAATGAGACAAATGGAGAAAGTAGCATCAACATGTATACACTATCAGATAAGACAGATAGTAAGAGAGATGGCTGGTGAGAAGTTGTTGATTGTTAGTTGTTGTTGTTTTTTTTTTTTTATTTCAAGCTATCTGGTAATATAACCATCAAAAAGTAAATTGTATAAACTTACAATTAAGTAAATGTATTTAATAACAAAAGAAAGGAATACTCAAAATTCATGACTTCTTAATGATCTTACTAAAGCCCATGTTCCCGAGGTCATTTATGTCCTTTGATTTGTGTGGTGGAACTACAATGTAATGTGAACCACAGAATGCCTTTTTCCATCTCTGTTTTCAGCAATGGTATGTCAATAGCTGGAAATGGGCACTTGTAAGAGTATTTATATCAAGGAAATTTTCAACACTACAAATCAGGGCTTGATTTATTACTTTATGTATTGACTATTCTTAAGAGCATAATGGAAAAGAAAACTGTTATAATGCAGATTAGAATTAAAAGGGTGTCATGTCTATAGTCACTACATTATGAATAGCACAAAAAAGCAATAAAATATAATCTACCAGTATTCAAATGTTGTTTTCAGATTCAACAAAGAAGCTACTAATGTCACTGAATTCCCAGAATACATTTTGTTTCACTTTTGTGTTACTTGTTAAGGTAAGGAAAGAAATCACCCAATATCACTATTATACTCATTCACCTATTGCAACCATAGGCCAGCTACACATGTAATAAAATCAATAAAAACATTCTGTGATAATCAATCAGTTACATAGAATTCATCCATAAATAATAGTGTTTAATATATAATATATGCACGCATATTTTCACTGTGTACATGTGCAAGTGTTCCCGTTAGTGTAGGATAAGGCAGGGAATGGGGGTGGGGGAGCGTTGAAGAAGAGGGTGCTGTGGGGATGGTATGAATATGAATAAGTCATCAAGAAGCCTAGAATTCTAAATTCAAACCTGGCTTTTCAGGTTGTTATAAGAAATAATGAATTAAGATTGGAAGACGGCCTATATAAGCATGACATATACCTATTAAATAGTCATCAAATGGTACTTAAGCCTCCACTGTACTCTTGCATTTGGCTCTGAAAGCCTGTTATTGAAAGTACTAAAACATTTCATAATAAAATATTTCTTAAGATGACAGAGATATGCTAGGTGTACAATAATATGCATTCTTAGACACTGTTTGGAATTTTTATAGTGGCAGAAATGATTTGGGAAGCCAAAAAACAGTGTACAGCACAGTCCTACTTTTACAATATCCCTATCTGGGCCAAAAATATCCCTGGGAAAATATCACTACAGTGCTGACAACTGAAAGAAAAGATTTAACACCTGGTAGGTGAGGGGGGAAAGGTAATACGCAAAAAAAGTATTCCCAAAACTTTACAAAGGAGAACTGAATATTGGCATACTTGGGTTCGAGAATCCAAAAAAGGTTTTCTCTCTCTTCTTTAAGTTGGGGAATAGTTATTTTTGTATTACCATGGAGATATACAGAGAGAGAAGAATCAAAGATGGTACAGAGAAAGGAGAGGGGGAAAAAGAGGGAAAAGAGAGAATATACATAATTTTCTTTGAAAGGCAAATAACAAGGTAGGACCTGAAATGACTAATGCTCCCTATTTGTTGTGATCTTTGTTAGTTATGATTTTAGGCAGAGTATTCACAGATTTTGAGTGACCTTTGCCTGCAGGTTTTGGAACTCTCACCACTTTAAGTATAAATGTGATGTGCAGTGCTCAGCTGCTTCTGCTGTGTCTGACTCTGTGCAAACCTATGGACTGCAGCCTGACAGCCTCCTCTAGGCAAGAATAGTCTTTAGGTAAGAATACTGGAGTGGGTTGCCATGCCCTTCTCCCGGGGATCGCCCCAACCCAGGGGTCAAACCTGAATCTCTTAATGTCCACCTGCTTTGGCAGGAACGTTCTTTACCATTAGTGTTACCTGAGAAGTCCCGGGTCTCTTAAAATCACATGCCTAAAGGAATATAGAGATTGTTCTATTTGATATCATAGACTTCACACTGAAAAGCAATTATTTGAAAATCCAAGATATATGTGGTCTCCAAGCAGAAAATGAAATGAAAACTTACCTAATCTTTATAATAAAATGAAATACTGAGCTTCAAAGATGTATGTGGATGAGCATCATACTAGCCTGCTCCATAAAAGAGTTACAACTTCTATTAGAAAAGCAAATTATATATCTGAAACTTAAGGTGGGATCTTTTTAAACAGTAAAACATCCAGAATTGCAAACAGATATTACTAATCTGTGGAGAAAGTTGAACCATGAATAAAATTTAATAGAGGAAGAAAAAAATACTATATATAAAATTGTTACTTCCAAACATATTTCTCACTTGACTCATTGTTGCCTTTATTTAGCAAACAATTTGCACTGTCAAAATATCCAATTTGTTCCAGAATGAGCTCATTCTCCGAGTCTATGATGTGTGGTTTTAGAATTTTGTCATTTTTCTCCCAGGGGTGTGTGTGTGCGCGTGCGCATGTGTGTGTGAGTGTGTGTGTTTCAGAAAAGCAGGGGCGACTACAAATTTAGGTGGAAAATCTCATAGTAAGCTGCTAAAGCATTGAATAGTTATATATTATATTCTTTCCAATAAATTATTTTGAAAGGAAAGAGCTAAAAACAGATAGTAGCTGATGATGCCACTGTTGCCAAAGCCAGTGGCTTAATGTACAAAATGATGTGCCATATTAAAAAAAAAATTGTTGACCAACAATTTCAGATAGTGAGAATTGCTGGATTTACTAAATGCAGAGAAAAAATAAGCTACATACAAATGCAAAAATCAGATTGCTGGATTTATTAGATGCAAGAGAAAAAATAAGCTAGGTACAAATGCAAAATCAGACAATTTAAAACATAAGAATTACTGACGAATTATTAAATGCTTTCCTAATATTTACAACCTACATGCGTGCTTGAAAAGGTTCACAATAGACCATGTAATCAGGCGCGATGTAGTTACGTGTGTGCATGCGCTTAGTTTTGTATGCCTCTTTTCGACTCCCTTGACTGTAGCCCACCAGGCTCTTCTGTCCATGCAATTCTCCAGGCAATAATATTGGAGTACAGTGTCATTCCCTTCTCCAGGGAATCTTCCCGACTCAAGGACCGAATCTGCATCTCTTGAGTCTCCTGCATTGGCAGGCAGATTCTTTACCGCTGAGCCACCTGGGAAGCCGGGAGAAAAGTTAATTTACTCCAGCCACCCAAAGTAAATATAATCAAAGCTTAAATTTTACAACGTGGAAGTTTCTAACTGGATGTCTTCCATCTGATTCTTGAATGTTTTTAGGGAAAGTTACAAAGGAAGTCTTCAAGGAAAATGTCCTGGGGGCATCCATATTGTGGGCTCTTTATTACTAGCATTACATGGAAGATAATGCCAATTAATAGTCATAATTGCTAATAAATGACTGGTTTTAGTGTAGGTATTATGCTTTATTGCTAACATCTTACTTTATGCATAGCAACTCAACAGGGATTGCAAATTTAGACTTGCATAGAACTGCAGAGACTCAAATGAGTTCAGTACACAGCTTGATGCCTGGCACAAAACTGGTGATCATGCTGTTGAAGAAACAAGAAGTACTAGCTACTGATGTTCATACACACTCAATTTCTCACCTGCCAAGTACTTCTGAGTCAGTGAGGGAATATTCGATGATAAGCCATGTTACTTCAGCTTCTCCCATTTCTCTTCCATCTCTGTTCCAAGAAGGATTCTGGAGAACTTAGCTGGATTCTCCCAGGATCTTTGGCCTCAACAAAGGCAAGCTACCTTGACATTAATCATTCCTGCAGAATGTCTGTTATTTCCTTTAGCCTGTGCTATAAATTTTAATTGACAAATAAATGTCTATCCTTGTTAATACTTTAGAAAGATAAATACACTTATAAAAGACCTAACTGACTGGCTGGTAGAGAAAAGAAATAAAATTGCAACCTTAAAAGGATTTGTTTCCATTTATTTGATTGTCTTTCTGTACCCTGTCACAATGTCTAAGTGGATAATGGATCAAAAGAAAATAAATATCTTTTACTAGCAGGAAGCAGTGTATTACAGTGGTAAGAGCAAGACTATTACCAGACAAGGGCTGCCTTGATGGCTCAGCAGTAGAGAATCCACCTGGGATGCAGGAGCCAGAGGAGACACGGATTCGATCCCTGAGTCAGGAAGATCCCCTGGAGGAGGGCATGGCAACCCTCAGCAGTATTCTTGCCTGGAGAACCCCATGGACAGAGGGGCCTGGGGGGCTACAGTCCATAGGGTCGCAAAGAGTTGTTCAGGACTTAAGCAACTTAGCAAGCACACACGCATTATCAGACCGACCACCACCTACTACCTTAGCTGTATAATTTTCCTTCTCTGTTAAATAAAAGTACCTGCCCTACAGGAGCTCTTAAGGTGTTTGTACCAAATCACTGCAGGTGGTAATTCAACTAGAACAATGTCAGGAAAATCATGGCCACTCAAATAATGATATTCACTACAGTTCTGGGTATCTTTTCAGTTCTAAAAAGCAAAATTAGAATTTAGAGTGACAACAGAATAATTATTTAATCTTCTTGCTGAAAGATTTATCATGTCAGATTAAGAGAACAAAGAAGGAATTTATTACTATTTTACTCATATGGAAATAAACTGAAGATGTGAAATCACACCAAAAAATGTCTTCAACAGTTTTAACTCTTCCCTGGAAAAATGTGTAAATCCTTTTAGGACCAACCTTGGGATAACCATAAAGATAAACCCACTACAGTATTCAGAACAGAACTTAAGTCAGTTCCTAGGAAGTAAGTTAAATAAGGGCATCCTCTGAGCTTATAGTCCCATTCTGAACTGTATTCAACAGTCAAATGCAGATTTCAGTAGGAAAGTAAAGCCAGCTTGCTTGGATAAGAGTCTGGGCTTATCCCTGTGTGAAGGCCACAAACAAAGGGGCTATGGAACTGTTTAAAATAATGGTGAAACCCTCTTGTAACCAGTCTTTTTATCACCTCTTAGTTGAAATTCTGTCTCCCCCAATATACATACACGAGACTTTCTGGTGATCGAATGCTTATAGAGAAAAAAGGGTTATTTATGCTTTCTCAACAGTGCAGAACTGTACCAATGATATTTATTTTAAACATCATGTATTTTCCCCTTAGAGGAAAAGCCCATTATTATTACAGCTGAAAGCAATAACTCTCAAACTGGGAAACATTTCCCAATCAAAAACTTGTGATTATCACAATGCCTGGATGCTTGGCTGTTATTTTATTTATTTGTTTACTTAAAGGAGTCTCTTCAAGGGTCAAATATATAAAGACATATTTATTTAACTAGTCTTCAACTGCCCTTGTCTATAAGTGCCAAAATATCCAAATATTATAAAAGATAAGAACAGATTATTTATTTTAGTAGCTTGAGGATTTTCCACGTTAGTTTATCTGAACCTTAACTTAAGTCCAAACAAAAGTCTGGGGAAAAGACCCTCCGGGACTTACTGTCTACCGATCTTCAAATTTTCATTTTGAAAAATGTCAAACTTATGGAAAGACTTGGAAGAATAGTGCAACAAACACCTATATGCCAAATCTGCCAACTGTTAATATTTACACAGTCTCCCTCTCACTTCATTCACGTCTGTGTATAATACATGTGTATATGTGTGTGTATGTATGGGTGTACCCACATACACACATTCCCTTTCTCTGAATTATTTGAGCATCACAATCAATACAATCGTCACACACAGAAAGTTTAACAATGATTCAATACTCTAAATAACATAAACTCAATATTTAAATTTTCTTCATTGGCTCAATAATGTCCTTTAAAGCTGGGAAAATTTATTTTTTATTTGAATCCACAATCTGATCAAGGATTGTTTATTCTAATTCTAGAATTTTCATTCCCCCAGACTCTTCTGACCTACATGACATTGGCAAGTTTAGAGCCTAGGTCAATTATTTTGTGTAACATTCCTCCAATTGGAAATGTCTTGTTTCTCACAATCTTGTTAGATTAGATTACCTTATGCATCTTTGGCAGGCATACATCAGAAGTGATATTGGCCAAGCAATGTCTTGTGTCTATTTTAATGTAATTATTTGAGGTCTACTTTTATCTTTTCTCACTCACTCAAATAGTACAATACGGAAGATGGCAAGCAAGTACTTTTAGTATTGCTTCTTATTGTGTGCTGACCACTGGTCTGGGACAGCTCTGGGCATCAGAACACCTACTGCACTAACAAATCATGATAATTTTTTCATGGAGTGGGTGCAGAGAGTATTAAAAAAGGATGGTTTAGGTACTTGGCACTTATGCATTTTAAATGAACATCTTTAGAACAGTTTGTAATGGAATCTCAGTAGAATTCTACTTTTTATATCCTCTGGGTGGCTTACAGTATACACTATGAAACTAGACCAGTAACATGGTTGTCATACCTAAGAGAGAGCAGAGCAGAATACAAAGAGCAGGTGTTCCTGGGAAGTGGAAAGAAAACAGAAATGCACTGCCAAACACAGCTCTCTCTATACCAAGTGGCATAATCACTGAGGCCTGGCAAATGTGTAGGACCTTACATGGCATGTTATTTAAAGTAGAATCAATCAAAAGTCAAGAGACTCTGGACTTTTTTCTCTATATGTTTTTCAGGATAATAAAATTCTTGCTTATCTAGGACAGTTTAGGTAAATTCACGTCCAAGTCAAAAATGTTCAAGAATATATCCCAATTATTTTCTGCTTTCAAGATAGCAATTAAAGTGAAAGTCACTCAGTCGTGTCCGACTCTTTGTGACCCAATGGACTATACAGTCCATAGGATTCTCCAGGCCAGAATACTGGAGTGGGTAGCCTATCTCTTCTCCAGGTGATCTTCCCAACCCAGGAATCAAATTGCGGTCTCCTGCATAGCAGGCGGGTTCTTTACCAACTGAGCTATCAGGGAAAGTTATCATCAAATATGATCTTTAATATAAATGACAGCTCCTAAGCAAATCTGGAGATCAGAGTAGGTTGCTTTCTCTCTCTCTCTAAAACATGAAGAGAGCTTTAGTTATAATTGAAAAGACAAAATAAAAGAATGCTGTTCTAAACAACTAACATATTTCTCAATATAATCCAAAGAAAACCCCTTTCTCAGAAATGAGTAAATACAGCAGGCAGAAAAATCCATAAAGATATAGCTGAATTCAATAACATCATTAATCAACTAGCTATAATTAACATCTACAGGCTATTTCATTTAACATTGAGAATACACATTTTTCTCAAGTTCACATGAAACATTCACCACAACTGACAACATTCTCAGCCATAAAATATGAAAGAACAGAAATCATACAAGGCCTGCTCTCAGACCACATGGGATTAAACTGGAAATCAATAAGAGAAAGTTAAGTGGAAAACCACAAAATACACAAGATTTTAAACCACATACTTCTAAGAAATACATGAGTCAAAGGAGAAATCTCAAAGTAAGTTTTCAAATATTTTGAACTACCTAAAGATGAAAACACAACTTATCAAAAATCTGTGGAGTACAGCAAAAACAGTGCTAAGAGGCAAATTCATAGCACTGAATGCATAGGTTAGAAAAGGAGAGAGACCTGTAGTAATCAAAGTCACACAGTATTGTTGAAAGAATAGACAAACAAATCAATGAAACAGATCAGACCGCCCAGAAACAGACCCCTGATCTTTGACAAAGCAGAAAAGGCAATACAGTAAGTCTCCTCAACCAAAGGTGCTGGAATAATTGGACATCTGCATGCAAGAAAATGAACCTAGACACAGATCTTACATGCTTCACAGAAATTAAATGGATCACAGACCTAAACATAAACACAGAACTATAAAACTCCTAGGTGAAAACACAGAACTATAAAACTCCTAGGTGAAAACACAAGAGAAAAATGGGATGACTTGTATATGGTAATGACTTTGCTGTAGGGTTTTTCGGTTTTGTTTTGGGCCACACCACAGGGTTTGTGGGATCTTCGTTTCCTGGCCAGGGATTGAACCCAAGCCCACATCGGTGAAAGCACAGAGTCCTAACCACTGGACTGCCAGGGAAGTTCCAGCAATGACTTTAGACACAACACCAAAGACACAATCCAAGAAAGAAGTAACTGGTAAGATGGACTTTGTCACCATTTAAAACTTCTGCTCTGCAAAAGACGGTATCGAAAGAATTCGAGAAGACAAGCCATAAAGTTACAGAAAATATTTGCACATCTGACAAAGGGCTGTTATCTGGAACATACAAAGAACTCTTAAAACTCAATAAGAAAATAAACCATCCAATTAAAAATAGGCCAAAGAGCTTAACAGACACCTCACCAAAAAGATATACAGATGGTTAAAAAGTTTATGAAAAGACGCTCTACACCGTAGGTCATCAGGGAAACACAAATTGAAACAGCACTGTATAACTATTAGAATGGGTAAAATCCAGCAAGCTATAACACCAGATGCTGACGAGGATGAGGAGCAACAGGAACTCTAATACATTACGGGTGGGATGCAAAATGGTGGCCATTTCCTCCAAACTAAACCTACTTTTATCACATGATCCAGTAATTGTGCTCCTTGGTTATTTCCCCAAAGGAGTCGAAAACTTAGGTCCACACAGAACTCTGCACTTGGATGTTTAGAGCAGCTTCATCTGTAATTACCAAAACATGGAAACAGTCAAAATGTCCTTCAGTAGGTGAATGGATAAATAAACTGTGGTATACCCAGATAATGGACTATAGTTCAGCGCTGAAAAGAAATGAGATATCAAGCCATAACAAGATCTGAAGGAACCTTAAAGTGAAAGAAGTCAGTCTAAAAATGTTACCTGCTATGATTCTAACTACATAAGATTCTAGAAAAAGCAAAACCTTGGAGACAATAAAAATTAGTGGCTCCCAGGAGTGCACGTGTGTTAGTGCACATGTGTATATGTACTCAGTTGTGTCTGACTCGATGCAGCCCCATGGACTGTAGCTTGCCAGGCTCTTCTGTCCATAGGATTCTCCAGGCAAGAATATTGGAGTTGGTTGCCACTTTTTACTCCAGGGGATCTTGCCAACCCAGGGATTTAAACTGTGGCATCTCTTGTGTCTCTTGCATTGGCATACGGATTCTTTACCACTAGTGCCACCTAGGAAGCCCTGTATTAGTGCATTGGTAAATATGAACAGGCAGAGCACAGAGAATTTGTAGGTCAATGAAAATATTCTGTATGATATTATAATGATGGATATGATGGATAAATGTCATACATTTGTCCACACCCATAAAATGCATATACCTAGAGTAAGCCCTAGAATGAACTATGGACTTTGGGGGATTATGATGTATTGATATAGGTTCATCCTGGGTAAAAAATGTACCCTTTTGGTGAATGATGTTGATCATGCATAAGGCTATGCATGTGTAGAGGTAGGAGGTGTATGGGAATTCTCTACACCATCCTTTCAGTATTGTTGTGAATCTAAAAATGTATTCTGAAAAATACAGAGAAGAGTCAAATTAAGAGGAAAATCAAACCATCACTAAGTGAGATAGTATTTATTGAATATTACACGTAAGTATTATAAAATATAATTACAAACTAGCTTCTGAGTATGAGCATCTTAGTAGAGTACATGCAAAAATCATGTAAAGTTTCAAGTGACAGGAATGAACTAATCGACATATAGGCCAGGAGGATGTTAGGAGAAGATGCAGAGGAAACAATGATGGTGCAGGCCTGACCAGGGATGGGGGAAGGATTGAGTCTGAGCTTTTAAGGTTGGAGGTCAGTGCAATGAACAAGGAAGAAGGGAGAAGAAAGCCAGCAGGCATGGGAGGTGGGCCAATGTCATTTAGTACGGATATAAACATGATGAAAACAGAATTGTATTTGGCAAGTCAGGTACAAGCAAGCTGTTTTAACTTGCCACATTTATACAGATGTTTGGGGTCAGGTTCACGAAGCATAAAGAAGTACAACGTAAGTCTAATAAGGATCCCCCCGTGCATCAATTTCTTTGGCTAAAAATCACACTGTCTGTACAGTACCTCCTCTGCTGAAAGAACATTTGCCTCCAGAGAGATGTTCCAGGGAGAAATTATAAACAAAAGAGCATTAGCCATCCTGAAGTCTGTACACAAAAACATGGTTTTACAGTTCAGCTTAATCCTCTGTAGACAGTGCTTGATGAAATACATTTCCATGAGTTGTGCATATTCTTAGCATTAGAAATGCTGGAGGCTTTGTGAAAACACAGTATGGTCTTCTCAGTTGGGCAAATTAAGCTAGAGTCATTTAGCACTACTATTTACACCTCTAAGATATAATTCTTATAATGTGTTAAGAATTAAAGATACTGAGGAATTAAAGATAACTATAAAGTGTTAATAATAAACATCACATCTTCACACTTAAAAATCTTACTGTTTCTGGTTGGAGAACCAATTCCAGACCATTGCTGAGTATTCAATATCTACTTCAGAGGGTCATGGGGCACACATAAATAGGAAACGGATTCCAGAAAACGATGAAGTATAGATTAAAACAATAAACAATGATGAGGCTTTGGTTTATACTATATATCAGCAATCTACAGCCCATGGATTGAATCCAGTCTATTGCCTATTTTTGTAAATAAAGTTTTATTGGAACACAGCCACAGCCATTTATTTACATATTACCTCTGGCTGCTTTCATGCAACATGGCAGAGTTGAGTAATTGTGACAGAGACCACATGGCCCACAAAACCTAAAATATTTACTATCTGGTCTTTTACAGAAAAGATTGCCAAATTCTGGTCTCTGCTTTTAATTGTCAGAGCATTAAAATATGTGTTAGTTTCTTACAGACCCTGTAATATATTACTGCAAATTAAGTGACTCAAACAACACAAATTAATTATCTTATAATTCTACAGGTCAGAAGTCCTACAATCAAGGTGTCAGTAGGCCTGTATTCTGTCTGGAAATTCTAAGGGAGAATTCATTGCCTACCTTCCTGATGTTATCTGCATTCTTTGGTTTATGGCCCCGTCCTCCACTTTCAAAGCCAGCATGTCAATCTCTCTCTGCTTCTGTTGTCATGTGGCCTTTTTTCTTCTCGCTATTGTCATTACATCTCCTTCTGAGAGACTGACTGTCTTGCTTCTGTCTTATAAGTATCCTTGTTATTACACTGGATCCAGTCAGAATAATCTAGAATAACCTTTCCATCTCAAGCTCCTCAATTTAATCATACCCATGAGGTGCCTTTTAGCACATAACTTATTATATTCACATGTGCCAGGACTGTGTGTAGAACCTTGGCTATACTACAAGGACACTGGCCCTACCCTGAGTGGGTCCGGAGCCTCCAAGGGCTTCCAACAGGAGACTAACATGGTCTGACTTCACTTTCTAACTGGATCACCTTGTTATGTTGAGAACAAGCTAAAGAGGACAACAGTGGAAACACAGAGATATCTCTTGGGAGATGACAGCAATAACTGGGATAAGAAATGACACCATCATTAGAGCAGGGTGGTAGCAATGGATGTGATAAGTACCCTGAATCCACAGAGATTTTGAAGTTAGAGACAAGAATGTTTGCATCTTTAGTGATGCCTTTTGAGATCACAAAGTTAATGTCTTAACTTTCCAACTAGATTATAAGTTCCTTGTGGGCAGGGTCCAGGTATTCTATGTCTCCAGAGACTTCTTGGCCCTGGGGCCTTACAGACAGCAGGTAATACATCTAAAACACATTCATGATCAGTCAGTAAAAAGGAACTGTGGTCAGAGACCCACGGATGTCATGTGAACATGATTCAGAACACTTGGCATTTGAGTCAGTGACCAACTATGCAAGAAAACATTTCCTGGGACAAGTCCAGCCTCTATTCTCTGCCAACAACCCCACGATACATAATTGTACTGCTATAAATTCAGTTATATCCAAATATTCCAATAGTGTGTTAGTAAGCCTTGGGCATTTTTAAATTCCATAAACTTTACTTAAAGTGCTCTTCTGGTTTGAAAACAAATAAAACCCCAAAGAGAAATATATAACTTGGAGGATTCGTGTGAATGGAACTGAGAATAAAAGCATGTTTGATTACTGGCTCAAGTTGATTGAAGTGAAAGAGGAAAAAAGGACTGCTTCCTTCTGAAGATAGTGTCTCAGAGATTTATACAAGTGGTCAGGGGATCTGATAACTGATTGCTCATTCCATAAAACAAACATTAACTGGCAAAAGAGAGCTCTTCAGCATTGAGATATCAAATGATATTTGGCATCAGCCGCTAAATGTGGCAGTCCAGTTCAGCTCCCTGCATGACAGGGGTTGTAATTTCTAGCTACAGTAGCTGAACATATATTTGGATAGCTAATTTTTCAAGTAAAGGAATGCTGGAGTTGATCAGTAGTGACTATTAGGTAAGGGCACCCTTCCGCACCTGCTAAGACAGATGGCAGAGAGTGGACCCAGCACTCCACGGGAATTCAGCACACTTGGTTTTCATTTGGAAACAAACCTACTTGTTTTACAGGTTCTTGCCTCTGTCCCATTAGCTGAGAAATGGAAACCAGGTGATAGGCTGGACTCTTCCTCATCTTTAGAGATGGGGCCATTTGTGCAAACACCTCAGCCAGCAGACAGCGTTGAGGAAGCATGGACAATTGTGTGATTTGTCTTCAGATGTCAGACTGATATTACCCTGGATGGAAACCAGGGCAGTCAGGTATCACTCCCGACCAGACATCAAACCAAGCCCTGGGCATGAAAAGACTTAGAATAGAAAGACAAACTGTATGTAGACAAAGCACTTCTGGTCTTTCAGAAAGTACATATCCAAGCATTGGCATAGAAATACACGTAAAAATAGTTGTTGGGAACTTCCCTGCTGGTCCAGTGGTTGAGAATCTGCCTGCCAATGCAGGGGACATGGGTTCAATCCCTGGTCCAGGAAGATCCCATATGACATGGAGCAACGAAGCCTGTGCACAGCTACTGAGCCCACGCACCTAGAGTCCATGCTGCACAACAAGAGAAGCCCCCGAAAAGAGAAGCCCGTACATGCAGTGAGAGAAACCCATGCAGCAATGAAGACCCAGCACAGCCACAAATAAATAAACAAAATAATATATTAAAAAATAGTTGTCAGTTTAGGAAAAGAGCAAGAAAAAGGAATAGAGAGGAAATATTAACATAGAGATGGTACAGGAAATAAAGTAAAGGCCTGTTTTTGTTCAGCACCAACTCGTGTCCGACTCTTTGCAAGCCCATGGACTGCGGCACTTCAGGCTCCCCTGTCCTCCACTATCTCCCAGAGCTTTCTCAAACTCATGTCCATCGAGTTGGTGATGCCATCCAACCATCTCATCCTCTGTCATCCCCTTCTCCTCCCACCTTCAATCTTTCCCAGCATTAGGGTCTTTTCCAATGAGTCAGTTCTTCACGTCACATGGCCAAAGTATTGGAGTTTCAGCTTCAACATCAGTCCTTCCAATGAATATTCAGGACTGAGATGGACTGGTTGGATCTCCTTGCAGTCCAAGGGACTCTCAAGAGTCTTCTCCAATGCCACAGTTCAAAAGCATCAATTCTTCGGCACACAGCTTTCTTTATGGTCCAACTCTCACATCCATACATGACTACTGGAAAACCATAGGTTGACTAGATGGACTTCTCCTGGCAAAGTAATGTCTCTGCTTTTTAATATGCTGTCTAGGTTGCTCATAACTTTTCTTCCAAGGAGCAAGCATCTTTTAATTTCATGGCTGCAGTCACCATCTGCAGTGATTTTGGAGCTCCCCCAAAATAGTTTTTCACTGTTTCCACTGTTTCTCCATCTATTTGCCATGAAGTGATGGGACAAGATGCCATGATCTTAGTTTTCTGAATGTTGAGTTTTAAGCCAACTTTATCACTCTCCTCCTTCACTTTCATCAAGAGGCTCTTTAGTTCCTCTTCACTTTCTGCCATAAGAGTGGTGTCAGCTGCATATCTGATGTTATTGATATTTCTCCCAGCAATCTTGATTCCAGCTCATGCTTCATCCAGTCCAGCATTTCTCATGATGTATTCTGCATATAAATGAAATAAGCAGGGTGACAATATGCAGCCTTGATGTACTCCTTTCCCGATCTGGAACCAGTTTTTCCATGTCCAGTTCTAACTGTTGCTTTCACAGTAGGTGCTCAATAATTTTGTATTGAAGGTGATTGAACAGTAAATATTCTAACACAGTATTTCAAGAGGAAAGGAGACACAGGGTTTAGCACTTTGAGTAGGGCAACTCACTAAAGTAAAAATAGGATAAGAAGTCAATATTCAAAGCTGACAGTGGTCAGGAAAATATTTGTGCCAAGAAAGGTTGCATGACCACAGTGTTGGAGGGTAGAGAGGTTAACATACTCTACACTCCACCCATAAATGCCCTCTATATGGTCTGTAGATGGATCTAGAAAAAGAGCAATAAAACCCACTTCTGCAACAGGCTTCTGTTTAACTTTCTGACTCCTGTTACAAGATTGTCCTGGGGAAAAGGATGTGTGTGCTCAGTCATGTTTGACTCTTTGTGACCCCATGGACTGTAGTCCACCAGGATCCTCTGTCCTTGGAATTTTCCAGTCAAGAATACTGGAGTGGGCTGCCATTTCCTACTTCAAGGGATCTTCCTAACCCACAGATTGAACTCCTGTCTCCTGTGTCTCCTGCATTCACAGGTGAATTCTTTGCCACAGATAAATGGGCAACAGAGATATAGGACTTAGGTATAAACAATTATAGTTAGAGGTGGCATGAGGCATCAAGGAATGATGTTTCTCAAAACCTCTGGATATACTTATAGAACAAATTTCATTCAATCAGTAAAGCAGTGCTAAAGAAGCTGCCTACCAGTGAAGGAGATGCAAGAGACATGGGTTTGATCCCTCAGTCAGGAAGATCCCCTGGAGAAGGAAATGACAACCCACTCCAGTATTCTTGCCTGGAAAATCCCATGGACAGAGGAGCCGGGCAGGTTACAGTCCATGGGGTCACAACTTAGTGAAAGAATGACAACAACAAAGAAAAGAATGGCTTTATTCATTTGCCAGGCAAAGGACCCATAGCAGGATAACATCCTCAAAACTGCAAGTCCCAGCCAGGAGGTGACACTGAGGAATTTTATAGTAATGGTTCAAAGAGGGTACGATCAGCTCCTGGCCATTCTTCTCACTGGTTGGTGATAAGTGGGGGTCAGCATCCTCAACCTTTAGGTTCCAAGTGGGCTGTGGTCTGTGTGCTGGTGGGCACCCTACCATGTTAAGTTTTCCCACCTGGTGGGGGCTTCAGTATCTGCAAAACAGCTCAAAGATATTGCTATGTATATTCCTTTGAGGGGGAACCAGGACCCTACCCCCAAGGCTATACTATTGTTTCTTTTGACTGTTCCTCCCTTTTCTCTGTATCCCCTCCCTTCCCTAATTAAGGGCTTGAAACTGCCCTGTGGAATTCAGGGAAGATTATGGAGACTGAATGAAGACTACTAACTTCCTATAATCAAGAAATGGGCAAAGAGAAAGCCTTTTATGCCCCAGGAGCCCCGCAGGATCCTGCTTGATATCAATAGGAATCCTGATGATCTAGTATTTTATCTTCCTGGTGAAAAAAAAATGTTTTTTATATCAAGACATTATTTGAAAATGTGGGAAAATGTGGGTAAGATGTCTTATGAAAACAAATTCTACTAATTCACATGCAAGTTGTAAGCTGATCTACAAACACCCTATAACCAATAATCCTCCCCCATTCTTTTCTTCTCCCTCCTTTTTTGTAGGAATGCAGCTTCAATTTTACTAATACCTTGATCAATATGTAATAATATCGGAAAGGAAGCTGTTGGGACAAAATAGGATGATCACATAGGTAGCTTAGAAACCCCACTAGGTAATTGTAGATAGAAAGGGAAGTTTGGGGGCTTTGGGAGACCACAGTAAGAATAATGATAACTTGAGAAAGTAATGAGAAAATTCTGAAGGAATGTGGGCTTGCCTGACTCATAAAGCAAAACAAGTCACTTAACATCAAAGTCAGATCGTCATGCTTAACAATAAAATTGAGCTATCTTGCTTAGCCACAAAACCATGCAACAGAAGCATGAGACATGCCCCAAAACAATGAAACAATGGTGGCATGAGACCTACATCCTGCCCAGTGAGCTAAGAGCACCAAATATGCAGGCTCTTTAGTCTCTAAGACATTTTTTCTTTCTTTTTTTTTTTGCACCATGCCCCCTAAACAATAAAACAGTAGTAGAGAATAAGGCCTACAACATACCTGGAGGTGTCCTCAAGTTAATGACCCCCAAAACAGGCTCTGTGCACACAAAAAACAATCACTTATGGAAAGGTGGGTGACCTTCCAAAATGAAAGACTGTCACTGTACTGAGACTTGAAACTGTTTTTCCAAAGTGCTATGACAGTTCTGGCCTGACCATATATGAGGCAAGAAAACTTCCCTGCCCTACCTAGGGGAGGAACTGATGATGGAAACATGACAACTACTCAAGCTCCCTTTCCCCCTTCCTTCTTCTGATTTAAAAAAATGTAACCCACTGAGGACCCAGAGCAGCACAAAGCTTGATACCTGCTTGTGAACCTCACAAGCATCCTATTCTAATCAATTGCTTCTTATCTAGCACTCTGCCTCTTGCTGAATTCTTTTTGGCATTAAGACAAAAAGGACTGTGGTGTCAGAGCTCTTTGGAGCCCCTAAAGGACACCAAATGGTTTCAAAGCCTATACTTAAAATATTTGGAGAACTTAGAATGTTGTATTAATTTAACAATTATCATGGGGGCACTAGTTTTTATGAGCCACTGTAACAGACAGAGTCTAGAGCTTGAGTAGTAGCTGATAGAGGCACCAGGTTTGGAGACAGAAAGGAGGGTGGATTGGAGTAGAAAGGCAGGAAATGACAGGATAAACAAGGACATGTGTGAGAGAGAACTAAAGAATTGAGCCAAGGTCAGGAAGAGTGAATTCGTGTGGACAAGGTTTCTAGGGCAAGTAAGGAAAGTATAGGACCAGGTGAAGAATGAAGTGAAAGTGAAAGTCACTCAGTCGTGTCCAACTCTTTGCGACCCCATGGGCTATACAGTCCATGGAATTCTCCAGGCCAGAATACCAGAGCGGGTAGCCATTCCCGTTTCCAGGGAGCTTCCTTGGTGTCTCAGATGGTAAAGAATCCACCTGTAATGTGAGAGACCTGGGTTCATTCCCTGGGTTGGGAAGATCCCCTGGAGAAGAGAATGGCTACCCACCCCAGTACTCTGGCCTGGAGAATTCCATGGACTGTATAGTAATTAATAACTCTAATTTCCAGTGAAAACTAGGAAGCAAGCAATTGTAAACTGTCTGTGGTTATACCAATATTTATAAGGCTTCCCTGGTAGCTCAGCTGATAAACGATCTGCATGCAATGTGGGAGACTTGAGTTCGATCCCTAGGTTGGGATGATCCCCTAAAGCATGAAAGATTGAGCAAAAGCAGACATCAAACCCCAGGGTAAGCCTTAAGGAAATTCAGGACATGAAAACACAGGTTGCTGGCCCCAATAGCTGAGGTACATATCAAAGGAATGATTTCAGTGAGTCCAGACTCTTGTATCTTCCTATACATAGAAAAGTACAAAATTCCTTGAGATTATCTCAGTTCAGTCACTCAGTCTTGTCTGACTCTTTGAGACCCCATGGACTGATTATTTAATTTTCTTTAATTAACAGTAACTGGGATTCAAAAGAGAGGCAAAAAGAATGCCTGGGGTTGAGAAACTAGGTAAGACAAAGGAGACAGACTAAAGCCAAGCCTGCCCTTCAAGAGCTCTGGTCATGGACACCACATTTCAGACATGTGATTTCATTCACAAAGCATTTTAAGTAGTTTAATATGTTGCACTGTCAGACAAGAAAGAGCATTCTGGAGTTTAGAAATAAATAAAAAGATGCAGCCTAGTCTCCAGCAGAATTTAACTCCAACTAAGGGACGAAACAGAAGAAATGCTATATGTCTTGACTTGGACATGACTGATGGGAGATGAAAAACTGTCAGAGGATTTGAATCTAATTCTTGGATTTGATATCACCACATGGAGTTTTGCATTATAGCTGTTTTCTGTAACTGTTCAGAATCCTGATGTCAAATGCTATGGTTCTCCTTGAACAATCTCAAAATAAAACTCTTTTACCTCAAAGAAAATCCTTTTAGATTCAACAAATATGTTAGGTTTATAGTTTCCATAACTAACACATAGAGAAAGAAAGAGAAGAAAAGAAGAGAGAGGGAGAGGGAGGGAGGGAAGAAAGGAAGGAAGAGAGGATAAAAGAGTTCTGCCATGAATTACAGGCCTTGGAGTCTTTGAATATTGAAGTTAGAGAGGTCATCATGCCAATTTCTCATTTTATAAAGAAGGGAACTGAGATCCTGAGACACTGAAGGATTTCCCTAAGTCACCAAGTACATGAGCAGCACAAGCAAGACTTAAATCAGATGACCTGAAGGGTTTCCTCTTCACCCTTTCAGGAGGAGCTGATGTCTTTCTCACCTTCCTCCTCTAGGTTAACCCTTCTCAAAGCACTCCGAGCACATCTTGCCATTCCACCCTGAACCACCAGGAGCAGCAGAAAGAGCAGGATTCCAGGCCACTGAAGGACAGACAGCCCAGAGGAGTCCAGTTTCACTGCAATCCCAGCCTACTCCTCAGGGCTCAAGCTCAGGACCTACCACTGCCTGAGTGACCTTGTTTATCTGCTCTGTTCAATACCAACTCATTGTATCCTTGTGTTCTGGGAGAAAATATAACTGTATTTGTTACTGTATGTCTTTAGTCTGTGAATGCTACACAAACTTTTTGAGTTACAGTGAGGTCATTGACACTTAGGAGGCTGAATTATATATTAAATTATATTATTTTTAAAATTATATTATTAAAAATAAAATTCTAACTTTTGAATAAAGTAGGTCACACCCTTCAAAATCAGCACCTATTTTTATCATCAAACCAAGTAGTAGAGTGGTAAAGATTCTGCCTGCCAGTGCAGGAGACCCAGGAGACTCTGGTTCAATCCCTGGGTTGGGAAATTTCCTGGAATAGGAAGTGGCAACCCACTCTGGTATTTTTGCCTGGAGAATTCTATGGACAGAGGAGCCTAATGGGCTACAGTCCATAGGGTTGCAAAGAGTTGTATATAACTGAGCATGCATGCATGCACCATGAAAAAGAAAACTCTAACTTTTGAGTAAAGTAGGTCACATCCTTCAAAATTGCACCTATTTTTATCATCAAGCTTCTGGTTTCAGTATTCTGCCAAAACTTTATTCATCTTATGAAATCCACAAGACACATGATCTGTGAAGAACCATTGTCACTTCTACCAAAGCTAGAAGCTATTTCAGGGAAACTGTGCTTAAAATTAACAATTTAACACATGTGGCTGTGACAAAAGACCTATTAGTCCATAAACCATGACTTTTCATTTAGACTATTCAACGCTTTGTTGAATCAACTTTGCTTATTTTCAGTTCCAAGTTGTTTCAGGCCTATATAAAAAGTGAAGCAATAGCTCAACACATTGGATCCATGAACAGAAACAGAACTTCACCAAAGTTGAATGATGCAGATTTTGTCAATATCATCTGATGCCTCTAATGCAAAATATAGTTAACTCCAATAATGACTTTTTTTTCTTCATCCAATTCATAGAATCAAAAATAAATTTTTGGAAATTCTATTAAAGGTGAAACATCTGACATCACTGTGAATGATTCCTGCACATTCAATTTAAAAATTCAACACTGTAGAGGAGGGGGAATGGGCTGGATGAAATAGGTGAAGGGAATTAAGAGGTAGAAACTTATAGCTATAAAATAAATAAGTCTCAGAGATAAAATTTCAACACATGGATTATAATCAATAATACTGTAATAACTCTGTATGGCAACAGATGGTTACTAGACTTACTGTGGTGATCATAATGTCTACAGATGTAAAACTACCATGATGGACACCTAAAAACTAATATGCATTGTATGTCAACTATACCTCAATAAAAATTAGAATAAAAATAAAATACTGTATTAAAAATTGACATTGCAAACAAAATGTGAAAACATTCAGGCCGCAATAGTTACATATTTATATATTATTGTTGTTGTTCAGTTGCTAAGTTGTGCCCAACTCTTTGCAACCTCATGGATTGCAGCATGCCAGGCTTCCAGGTCCTTCACTCTTTCCCAGAGTCCATCGAGTCAGTGATGCTATCTAACCATCTCATTTTCTGCTGTTGCCTCCTTCTCCTTTTGCCGTCAATATTTCCCAGCATCAAGGTCTTTTACAATGAGTCATCAGTTGGCCAAAGTATTGGAGTTTCAGCTTCAGCATCAGTCCTTCCAATGAATACTCAGGGCTGATTTCACTTAGGATTGACTTTGACCTTCTTGCAGTCCAAGGGACTCTCAAGAGTCTTCTCCAGCACTACAAATTTGAAAGCATCAGTTCTTCAGCACTCAGCCGTCTTCATGGTCCAACTCTCACATCCGAACATAACTACTGGAAAAATCACAGCTTTGACTATGTGCACATTGGTGAGTAAAGTGATGTCTCTGCTTTTTAATATATCATCTGGGTCTGTCATAGCTTTCCTTCCAAGGAGCAAACTTTCAAATTAAGAATAAATTCTATTTAGCAGAATTTGCTCCAAACTTAGCAGGTAGTGAAGCAACTATAAAGAGTATTTTCTCAATTACAAATATTTTGATATGCAGATAAGAGTCCCTTGAAATTGTCAGTAATTCCCAATTTGTTAACCATAAAATGCTACCATACAAGACTGCAGGCAGTTTTATTTAAAATGAAAGAAGATGACTGTATTGAAAAAACATGTGGTTCTGTAAAAAATCAGTGACTTAGTATTGGAGAAAGCACATGTAGAAAGAAACAGAATGAGACCACCTAGAGATGGAGAGACAGCCACATGCAGAGTGGCTACTCTTGAGACCAGACACTCTCTACATTTTGGTTTTATGAGAACCCTTCATGTATTAAATGTTTATTTGAGCTGTCTCATTTTTATTTAAACTCATTTGAGTGGACCTCGTCTTTGTAAACCAAAGGCCTCACTTGCTTTTATTCTCAAAAGTGACTGCCACTGTACTCCACAGCACTGCTTTCCATTCTTCAAGGTAAAATTTTCACAAGGCTGTGATTCTTCATCCATTTAAGTAACTTTCTTCCAATGTGTGAGTCCTTAAGGCAAAAACCACATTCCACTAATTGTCAGCACAATGTCCGATACATAGAAATGCTCACTAAATACATGATGAATGAATAAATATTATAAGGACCAAGAGCATCTTCATTCTAATTGTCCTTTTCAGGAGAACCTTACGACTCATGGATTTCTTATTTTCTTCCTTATCATTAGTTTTTGCATTTTTTTCTTGTATTGCATTATATTATTTATCATGTTCCAAAGCAGAATTTTTCCTCCAAAATCTATTTCCTCAATTATACTGAGAGTTTCTCTTAAGCTTTTCAACCTGAGTGTGTGCATGCAAGCAGTAAATACTTGAAAAATATTTTTACATTAATTATTAACTAGTATACCATTGAAATTAATGTAAAAATATCACATTATTAATTAGTACACCAATGAAATTATTAAGTACATTAATGAAAGGGCTTCCCTGGTGGCTCAGACGGTAAAGAACCTGCCTGTGATGTGGGAACCTGGGTTGGGAAGATCCTCTGGAGGAGGACATGTCAACCCACTCCAGTATTCTTGCCTGGAGAATCTCCATGGACAGAGGAGCCTGGTGGGCTACAGTCCATCGGGTCATAAGGAGTCGGATATGACTGAGTGGCCAAGCACAGCACACACCAATGAAAGAACTGAAGTATGGTGATGAAGATGAAACCAATACAACACTGTAAATTAACCACATTTCAATTTAAAAATAAAGTTTCCAATTAGAAAAATAAATTAAAAATAAAAAATACAGTTTCTAAAGTTAAAAAAGATGAGCTGCAGCCAAAAGGAAACTATTAACAACAAAGTGAGAAAACCCAATGATTTCATGATGAACAGCTGGTTTATTCTGAGACTGAACTATAATGTTTGCTACTCTTTGCCTAAAGGTACTGATTTCCAGTGATCTTAATATTTATGTGGACTGCCAGAGCTGGTCTCTGGATTACTTGGTGTATGATTTAGCTTTTGACTCTCCTGCTTGTCTTTGATAACTACTGACCCAGAGACATGGACAATAGCAGACCTCTCAAGAGAATATGTAACTCCTATAAGAATATTGAAATCAATGTTTCAGTCACAGTGGAGAATAGATAAACCAGCAAGAAACTGTGAATAGGAACAAGTTTTCTAATTCTGTTTCCATCCTGATCCTGAGGAATGTTCACAGACATTATGTGTATCCATCCTGTCTCATTCTTCCTAAATATAAATCAATACACACCATATGCAAAGTTATTTAAATATCTGGCTAATTCATACTAGAAATGAGCTCACTCAAGTCTCTATGAGATAACGAGTCTCTATGAGTTTCTATGACATAATGATTTAGGCAAAATACTTTATGTACCAGATTTATGCAGCAATCATCAAAAATACGTACTTCACTTTATGTGCCACACCATCAGAGAGGCAAAAAACATACCAGATGGAACTCTGCAAGTTAAATGTAGATCAGTGTCAATGTCACTATTACCGGGGGAAAAAAAAATCCCTTCAGAACACAAATATAAGTAAAATACTCAAAGGAAACTATGAACTGAGTATAAATGATTCATGTATGAACTATGTTTGCTTTTTCAAAATGTGTTATTTGAAACAGCCAACATAATAAAAATTATAAATTTCACTCAACATGCAACTCAGTGATCCTGAAACACACTTGTTAATAGTTAAATTGGAGTGACTTCATTTGCCAATGAATGGACTAAATACAAAACTATGGTTTGTAAGACACACATATATTCACATCCAATTGGTTATACAAGCAACCACTTGCAGATTCCACTTATTATCAAACTTAAAGACATACAATTTGAATTATCTTAGTCTCCAAAATCAGAAACTTGGTTCCATGAGGAACCCTACAATTATTTAGAAATGGTCAGGGATTAACAATGTATGTATTATTGAGTGTGCCTGCAGCAAAGAGTGCTTTTTGCTCCAGACCATCTATATTTTATCTGTATTCTATCATGAAAGGAGGATTTTTAAACATGCCATTTTGATCAAACACACGGCCTCCTGAAATCCTTAGAGACTTGAGTGAGCTCATATTTGCATTTTGGTTCCACTTCAAGAAGAGCTTTTGTGACTATTAATGAAAACAGTCATCATGAGAGTGAATGACCCAATTTTCCTCATCCCTTTGATAATTAAAATAGTGGAAAAATAAAAACATCAAAACTGCTTGATTTTATAAATGGCTGCTGTTAAGAAGAGCTTTAATTTTCTTTAAAAGGATGGGACCATCAGTTAAACAAGCATAATCTGTGAACACCACTGACCTGCCAAAATAGAGCAACATATGTTAGCAGAGCATTGTAAAGATATTACACATAGCTACACGTGCTTATTACATAAGTTTGATGTAGTCATAACTTGTTATTTACCCACTACATTCAGTAAAACATCAATTAAGTGAATGCTTCTAGTAGGGTCCCTTTGAGTGGGTATTTTCTGGAGAGTGGTAATTAATACAGATTCTAAGGCACAATCTCATACTTCCTAAGACAGATTCTAGCGATCAGGTTAAAGAAACCTGTGATTTTAGCTTGTTCTCAAGAGACCTTTAAAGAGACAGGCTGGACAAGTTACTAACTCTGATTTCAAAACCCCTGACTTATTGTAGCCACATTCCCTTCCCTTCTCTGTTGTAGGTTAAACTGTGTCTACCAAAAAGATACGCTGAAGTCCTAACTTCCAGCACCTCAGAACGTGACCTGTATCAGGCAATAGGATTTTTGCAGAGGTAATTAGTTTAGTAAAGACAAGGTCGTACTGGAGTAGAAAGAGTCCTTAATCTAATATGATTAGTGTCTTTCAGCAAGAGGAGAGAGGCACACAGGAACACCATGGATGACAGAAGCAAAGAATGGGGGTACCTGCAGCTACAAGCCAAGGAACACCAAGGACTGACGGCTACCAGCCGAAGCCAGGAAGGGACAAGGAAGCACCCTATGCAGTTTCAGACGGGTAAGACCAATGCTGACACCTTAATTATGGGCCTCTAGTCTCCAAAACCGGAGAAGGTAATGGCACCCCACTCCAGTACTCTTGCCTGGAAAATCCCATGGATGGAGGAGCCTGGTAGGCTGCAGTTCATCGGGTCGCGAAGAGTCAGACACAACTGAGTGACTTCACTTTCACTTTTCACTTTCACACATTGGAGAAGGAAATAGCAACCCACTCCAGTGTTCTTGCCTTGAGAATCCCAGGGATGGGGGAGCCTGGTGGGCTGCCATCCATGGGGTCGCACAGGGTCAGACACGACTGGAGCGACTTAGCAGCAGCAGCAGTCTCCAAAACTGGGAGACAATCAATTTTGGTTGTTTTAAGCCACCTAGTTTATGATGTTTCATTTCAGCAGCCCCAGGAAGCTAATATATTGCTCATTTACACAACAGGGAAAAGATTCAGGGCAGAAATGGTAGAAGTTGACCTTCAACCTGTGTTGTCTATCCTCTACTAGAGGATCCTACCCAAACTTCACACATATCCAGATGTTCAGTCTCTCTCATGTGGACTACTGTAGTTAACTTTACATCTAATGATGATCAAACTGTGCTTTGGGGACTCTTATTTCAGAAGCAGCTTGAGAGTGCTTCTCTGACCTAGTGTCTCAGAGCTTCCTGCAGGTAAAGTACAAGAATCTGCATAGTTAAAGAGTTCACACTGTTTTCAAGTGCACCTGGAACATACTCCAGGACAGATTACATGCTGAGTCACAAAGCAAGCCTGTGTAAATTTGAGAAAAGTGAAATTATATCAAGTATCTTTTCTGACCATGATATTATGAGGCTGGAAATCAGCTACAGGGAAAAAAGTGTAAAAAACACAAACATGTAAAGGCTGAACAAAAAGTCACTAAACAACCAATAGATCACTGAAAAAATAAAAAAGGAAAGAAATAAAAAAAAGAAAAACCCTAGAGATGAATGAAAATGAAAACACAATGCTCCAAAACTTATGGGGTGCAGCAAAAGCAGTTCTAAGATTAAGGAATTTTATAATGATACAATCTTACCTCAGGAAACAAGAAAAATATCTTATAAACAACCTAACCTTATATGTAAAACAACTAGAAAAAGAAGAATAAACAAAACCCAAAGATACTAGAAGGAAAGAAATCATACAGATCAGAGCAGAAATAAATAAAATAGAGAGTAAAGTTTACAGAAAAGATTAATGAAACTAAAAGGTGGTTCTTTGAAAAAGCAAACAAAATTGATAAATCTTTAGCCAGACTCATCAAGAAAAAAGGAAAGGGCCCAAATCAACAAAAATCAGAAATGAAAATGGAGACATTAAAAACAATATCACAGAAACACAAATGATCATAAAAGACTACCATGAGCAATAAAATAAACAACCTAGAAGAAATGGATGAATTCTTAAAAACATACAAACGCCCAACTGAACAAGGAAGAAACATGAACAAACCAATTACAAGTACTGAAACTGAATCAGTAATTTAAGAACTCCCAACAAGCAAAAATCCAGGACAGCATGGCTTCACTGGTGAACTCTACCAAACATTTAGAGAAGGGTTAATACCAAACCTCTGAAAATATTTCCAAAAAATTGCAGAAGAAGGAAAATTTCCAAATCATTCTTTGAGGATACCATCACCTTGATATCAAAATCAGACAAAGATATCACAATGAAAGAAAACTATAGGCTAGTATCACTGAAAAACCTAGAGGCAAAAGTCCTCAACAAAATACTAGCAAACTAAATGCAACAATATATTAAAATGATCATATACCATAATCAAGTTGGATTTATCCCAGGAATGAAAAGATATTTCAATATCCATAAATCAGTCAATGTTATATATATTCCACATTAACTAACTAAAGAATGAAAACCACATGATCATTTCAACAGATGCAAAAAAAACTTTTGATAAATCAACATCCATTTATGATAAAAACTCTTCAGAAAGTGGAAACACAGGGAAGGCCATTTATAACAATCCCACAGCTAACATTATATTCAATGGTAAAAAGCTGAAAGTATTTCCTCTACGACCAGAAACAAGAAAAGGATACCTGCTCTCACCACTTTTATTCAGCATAGTTTTGGAAGTCCTAGCCACATCAATTAGAGGGGGAAAAAAAGAGGAAAACAAATTGGGAAAGAAGTAAAACTGTCACTGTTTGCACATCACATGACACTATACACAGAAAATCCTAAAGATGCTACCATAAAACTACTAAACTCATCAAGGGACTTGGTAAAGTTGCTGGATACAAAATTAATATACAGAAATGTGTTGCATTTCCATACACTAACAACACAATATCTGAAAGAGGAATTAAGGAAAAATCCCTTTTACCATTGTATCAAATAGAATAAAATATCCATGAATAAATTTACCTAAGGAGGCAAAAGATCTGTACTCTGAAAGCTGTAAGATGCTGATAAAAGGAATTGAAGACAACACAGACAA
Source organism: Cervus canadensis (assembly GCF_019320065.1). NCBI lineage: Eukaryota > Metazoa > Chordata > Mammalia > Artiodactyla > Cervidae > Cervus > Cervus canadensis. The sequence goes on from NC_057401.1 coordinate 54,114,492, forward strand.
AAAGATATACTGTGTCTTTGGACTGAAAAAATCCATGTTGTTAAAATGACCGTACTGTGCAAGGCAATCTACAATCCAATGCAATCACTATCAAATTATCCATGGTATTTTTCATAGAACTAGAGCCAAAAAAAACCCTTAAAATCTGTGTGGAGTCAGAAAAGACCCCAAATAGCCAAAATAATCTTGAGAAAGAAGAATGCAACCAGAGGAATCATGTGCCCTGACTTTAGACTATACTGCAAAGCTACAGGTTTCAAAGCAGCATGGATGGTATTGGAACAAAAACAGAAATGTGGATCAATGGAACAGGATAAAAGTCTAGAGATAAATCCACACACCTATGATCACCTAATATGACACCTAATGTGACAAACGAGGTAAGACTATACAATGGAGAAAAGACAGTCTCTTCAATAAGTGGGTGCTATGAAAATTGGACAGCTATAAGTAAAAGAACCAACCAAGAACATTTTCTAACATCATATACAAAAATAAATGCAAAAAGGATTAAAGAACAAAATGCAAGACTGTATATTATAAAAATCCTAAAGAAAAACACAGGAAGACCACTCTTTGACACAAATCACCACAATATTTTTGGATTTGTCTCCTAGAGTAATGTAAATAAAAACAAAAATAAACATGTGGCATCTAAAAATTTAAAAGCTTTTGCACAGCAAAGGAAACCATAAACAAGACTAAAAGACAGCCTATGTACTGGGCAAAGTATTGGCAAACAATGCCACTGAAAAGGGGTTAATTTATAAAATACACAAGTATCTCATAACACTTAATATAAAAAAAACTATCAAAAATGGTTAGAAGATCTAAGTAGATGTTTCTCCAAAGAAGACATACAGATGTTCAACAGGCACATGAAAAGATGCGCAAAATTGCTGGCTATTAGACAAATGCAAATCAAAACTACCATGAGGCATCACATCACACTAGCTATAATGGTCATCAGTAAAAAGTCTACAAATAATAAATGCTGGAGAGGGTGTGGAGAAAAAGGAGCCCTCTGATTGTCAGTGGGAATGTACACTGGTGTAGCTACTATGGAGAACACTATGGAAGTTATTTAAAAAACTAAAAATAGTTGCCATGTGATCTTGCAATCACAGTTCTGGGCATATATCTGGAGAAAACACTAATTCAAAAAGATACACATACTCCAATGTTCATAGCAGCATTATTTACAATATCCAAGACATGGAAGCAACCTAAAAGTCTATCAACAGATGAGGAAATAAAGAAGACGTGTGAGATATATATCACTTCAGTTCAGTTAAGTCGCTCAGTCATGTCCAACTCTTTGCCACCCCATGGACTGCAGCAGGCCAGGCTTCCCTGTTCACCACGAACTCCCAGAGCTTATTCAAACTCATGTCCATTGAGTCGGTGATGCCATCCAACCATCTCATCCTCTGTGGTCCCCTTCTCCTCCTGACTTCAATCTTTCCCAGCACCAGGGTCTTTTCCAATGAGTCAGTTCTTCGCATCAGGTGGCCAAATATGGCTTCCCTGTGGGCTCAGGGTAAAGAATCCACCTGCCAAGCAGAAGACCTGGGTTCAACCCCTGGGTCAGAAAGAGCCCCTGGAGGAGGGCATGGCAATCCACTCCAGTATTCTTGCCTGGGAAATCCCATGGACAGAGAGAGGACCCTGGCAGGGCACAGACCTTAGGGCTCACAAAAAGTCAGATATAGTGACTTAAACAGCAGTATTTATACACACACACACACACACACACACACACACACACATATACAGATGCATATATATAAACTGAATCATTTGCTGTTCACTTTAAACTAACACATTTTAATTTAAATATACTTAAACAAATAATCTACATACTTCAAAGAAGTCTAGGCTACTCCAGCTATTATAATTAGTTTTCCCACTCTGTCTAAAAGAATAGAGTTTTCTGATTAAGCTGATTTAGAATTAACTGAGCATTATTCAATAATTCTTTCCTTTACTTTTAGATTTTCTCATGGAAAAATACTGTACACTTTCAGTTCAAATTCTTTCTTAAGTAACTTAACTCAATAATGCTAATCGTGAACCACTGTATAGCAAAAATCTTTAAGCTGAGTGGATCTTAGAGAGGGACAAACAGAATCCTTTTTAGAGATAACATTGTCCATCAGAATTTATCATTGCTATTTTAAATAAATTTGGGAGTTAAATAGTTTTCTATATTTTAAAAAGATACAGCACACCATCTTTATTCTGCTCGTTTTGCTTCTGAATGGTAAAGGTAAAGAAAATGTCCTGAGAACCATTACTCAAGCTCTGAAGTTGTTAACTGGGCTTCACGACTCCTTGTATAAAATAATAAAATGTCAACCTGCTCACCATATGCAACTATGCGTATGCAAAATTTGTATGTAACTTGAAAATCAAGGTTGGAGACATGATTTAAATTTAGGTGAGGCCTCCTGGGTTGGAATGTGAATTAACTTCTATCATGTTCTAGAAGCTGTCAAGCTTTCATAACACTCCTTGATAACCATTTAGAGAATAGCCATCAGTTATTTTTTAAGAGATTACAAATGATCTGTTTTTCAGCGATTTTTATTAAAAGACTCCCTCTCTATTGCTTTTTGCTTGGTTTCTATTTACACTCCCTATTTCTCAACTTCTGGAAGACACATTAAAAATCAGGAAGAAATATTTTGCTTTCACATTGCAATTTCCTATGTTATTATAAGTGTTTTGAATCATCACCAAATTTTCCTCTAAAATATAAATGAGTAGGTAGGTCTCAGGAGAATATTTCTATTTTATTATAATAACAAACTTGAAGTAATTGGTTAATTTTGGAAAATAGCATTTCCTCATTAGTTCTTTGCTTTAGCATGCTGGTTAGTTATAATAAAATCCAAAACAGCACTGGCTTTAAAGTAGGAAGTTGATTTCTTTGTTCATTTTTAAACACACTGTGGGGAAAATAAAAAGAACTTCACAATTTTGTTTTTCAGGCAAGCTTTTAAGATATTTAAGACAGAGAGACAAATTAGTTCCTTTGATAGCTTAATTAAGCCTTGTGTGTGTGGATGGCCCGTCATCTCTTAAAAATGTCTTTGTCATCTCCAGCATCTGTCTCTACTTCCCCCAGTCCCAATTTTTGCATCCTTACCTTAAACCTAGGTTGTGTAAATAAACTCTTAGATTTCTCTGCTAATTCAACTTATTAACCCTGAATATACTATATACTATTGTCATATTAATCTCAAAGCACTTTTCCAATATTATCATTTGTTGGCTCAAAAACTTCTATTTGCTCTCCAATTACCTTCAAAATTAAATATGACACCTTGGACAGACATTTAAGACCCTTTAAAATGTGTCACCAAATGAATCATTTTCTCACTCATCCTAGACAAGTTCTCTCTTCCAGTCACATTCCATTCTTGAATTTTATTAGTAAGCGTGCTTTTAGACTTTCTAGACCTTGCAATTTTATCATTCCTGGCTCCTGGCATGATTTCTCTATAAATCTTCACCTAAACCAGAGAGGATCTATTTCTTATGGCCCAGCAAAGGCCCACTGAGGACCCCACACAGATAGAGTCTCACACTCACATGGACCTTGTCAACATGGTGCCTGCCACTCACGCATCTTCCTGTGATGTGCCTAGTGTAGCGTTCCCAAGGAACTTCTCTTAAATGTTCTGCTTTTTTTGTAAAAGCTTATGCACTCATTCACTCACTCATGTATTTATAGATAACCTCCTATGTGCCATACAATGGGATATAAAACTTAAGCAAACCTTTCTATGTAAGGGCAAAACTGTTATGATAAAGTCCCACAGGTGCTACGGAAAAGGGGAAGGTAAGCCATTTAGATATGAGAAGAGACCTCCAAAGAAGGGACCCATATCTAAAATTGGCATTCATCCCATGAATAACTGTAGGAGAGGACGAGATTCCAGGAAGACAGAATGACTCCTGCCCACCTTAGAATTAATACAGATTGTATTTTGACAGAAATCATCATTTTGTAAAGGGAAAATCTGTTTTAGTTATAAAGTCATGTTAAAAAGGTACACTGAGCATTCATTTAATAGAAGGTTCCCTTTCAAACTCCAATAGTGGTAAAACCTGACCATAAGCAATCTTAAATGAAGATTAAGATTAAGCAATCCAAACGAAGCTGGGATGATGATAATATAAAATTAAGTTTGTATGTATGGCACACACAGGATTAAGTCTTAATCAGTTATTTAGGTGGAGATTCAACTTATAAGACAAGGGATAACTGAAAACAAAACCAGGTCACATCATGGTTTTATCTACTTTAAATTTGAATTTAATTAGAATGTGTCTATGAACCCTTCTAATGTAAAATAATCCCTTTCCTCCATTTTCAGTCCAATGTATAGGACTCTGGAGAGAAAACTGACATCTAGAAAGACAACTACAACTTTAAAGCATGACAGCAGGATCATTTCATGTTTAAAAAAATATTGAATTACATATTCTGGGGTAGTAAAATATACTAGTACTTTTCAGAATGATGGAAGAACCTGGAATCGCAGTTAACCACACCATGTCATTATGTATTCCAGTAAAGCACTGCTTCACTCCCAGACAGCAAGAGTTTGGGGCCAAATATACTCAGGAGAGCAAGGATAAGCCACCAAGGCACAAAGGACAGGGGTAGCAAAAAGAAACAAAGGCAACCTCATTTTCGGCCCGGGGAGGCAGTAGGCAAGCCTCTTATGCAAAGAAACAAATCTTTCAAAGGTTTCTTTCCTGCAATTGCATCAGACTTAAGCAAAAAAGGAACCAGACCTGGTATTTTGCATGATCAGAGCAAGCAACTGCAGCTGGCGCTTAACGCCCCAACCCTGAGCCAGTCATTAGCAGCATCACTTTTTTGGAATAGAAGTTAGGAGCTTGATTTCCGGATTCAGACAGGTTGGGCTGAACCCAAACTCCAAATTTTATAGGTTGTGTAATAATCTCTCTGGATATGATTTCCTCCTCTGTAAAATGTAGGTAATAAAACCTACTTCAGAGTGTTTGTTGGGAGATACAGAGATCATCCATATAAAGTACTCTGCATGCTGACTAGCACACAGTGAGAAATCCATAGATCACAGCTGCTGGGATCAAAGCAATCACCCTGGTGCTTGACCTAAATGTGCAAATATTTTAACTAAATATTCATATTCAGCCAGTGAACCTCTTCAGACTAACGTAGGGGGGCCTCTTGTTCTCCAAAGGACCATCATTTGGAACCAATTCGGCCTCGAGCCAAAGACCTTCAGAGCAGTGTAGGGTTGTAATGCAGACTTGCTGCAAAGCACATGGAGACTGGCTACAAAGAGCACTGGGGCTGAGAGAATTGCAGATTTAAACACTCTCCCCTCCCTGGATGCGGACCCGAACGCTCCCACTGACTTCTATTTCCTCCCAGCCTGGGTGTCCGCGGAGGGTCTTAAATAGGGAGTTGTTCTCTGAGAGGTCTCCTGTTCGTGCTTTAGGACACCTCAGATGCAAGAGATGTAGACTAAAGGCAGACTGAAGTCATTTGCAAAGTTCAAGGTCATCTTTCCTTTTTCTTTCCTTTGAATCTAAAAGTTCAGTCATTAATTACATCACAAGTCTAAAAAGGAATTCTCCCCATCCTGGTCTTTATTGAGTTGGGTTAGACACGAAGGCAGCAATTTCTGTTTTTGTTTATTTTTGAGCAGGTCTGTTGCCTGTGCTTAAATTTCTTGTTAAATCTCTCTGTTTTATAGCTAATCACATTTTTATAGCAGGCATGAAGCTCTCTACAAGGCCCTTGCTGAGCTGTTCCTGTAAATCAAAACCTTACTCGGCTGTTCTTGTAGCTGGCAGTGGAACAGGGTTAGTTTTACCATTTATGGTTGCAAAGACCATCCAGATTTTTTTTTTAGTTCCCTTAGCTTTTTGTTTTTTTCTCCACTCAACTCCCTCCCCTCCTGCCTTAAAAATGTATATTCCAGGCTTAGCTAAAACATGTCTGAATAGATTATTTCATTCCTTACCACGGTGCATTAATAAAGGTGTCAAAATGACAGAGGAGGCTTGGCTTTCATCCCCGAGTCCCAGATCCATTCCTCGAGGGTAGGCTGTAGCTGTTTGGGAAAAGATGATCTGATCTCTGGGGCTCCTGGAAGCTGACCTCCAAAGTCTATTTAAAGTATTAAACACTTTCTAGTAAAATACAAAGTGGACAGGGTGCTTAAACACATCCTGTCTCGTTAGGCTACTCACACCTCAGCATCGTCTTTGCCACCATGCCTGTGTCCAGCTGGGGACAGAGGGAGCTCATGCATTTAACCCCGGATTATTTCACTAAAGGAGTATGAGTGTCTCTTCTGTGTTCACACCAGTGGTCAAAACTGTCCTGACGGACTTTCCTAGTGGCGCAGTGAATACGAATATGCCTGCCATTGCAGGGGGAACCGGTTCAATTCCTGGTCCAGGAGGATCCCACATGTCATGAAGCAGCTAAGCCTGTGTACCCTAACTACTGAGACCACGAGCCTAGAGCCTGTGTTCAGCACCAAGAGAAGCCCATTTGCTGCAAGCAAGAGTGGCCCCCACTGGCTGCAAGCTGAGAAAGCCCGCACAAAGAAATGAAGACCCAGCTCAGCCAAAAATAAATAGAATTAAAACAAAGGCTTCTATTTTGTTTGCTAAATAAAACTGCTATCCTGTATTTTTTTTTTTTTTTTTGCTAATTATGGTGAGGCTAAGATGAAAGGAAGGTATGAAGATGTATGAAAAATAAAAACATATATATATATACTTGTGTGTGTGTGTGTGTGTGTGTGCGTGCGCATGCTACGTCATTTCAGTTGTGCCTGACTCTTTGCAACTCTATGGACAGTAGACCACCAGATTCCTCTGTCCATAGGATTCTCCAGGCAAGAATACTGGAGTGCATTGCCATTTCCTTCTCCAGGGGATCTTCCGGACCCAGGGATCAAAGCTGCATCTCTTATGTCTGCTGCATTGGTGGACAGGTTCTTTACCACTAGCACTACCTGGGAAGTGTGTGTGTGTGTGTGTGTGTGTGTGTGTGTGTATATATATATAAGCTATTTTTAAAGACCACGTTAAAAGAGCAAGGAAATAAAGGAATATGGATCCTACCCAAAATTTCCAAAAGAAAAACCCCTCTCAGGCACCATGGTAGAGCCTATGCCTGTGGGAATAATAGAGGGCACAATGACTCAATGGCTTTGGATTTTCAGCAAACCCCACACCTGGTAGCATCCACTAGTAACCATCCCAGGTAAATATTCCAGGTGGCTCTACTCAGAGGAGACAAAAACCTGCTCTCTGGTTCCAGTAACTGACCCAAGTAAGACCCCAGGACAAGGGAGTCTCAGCTCTGACACTGGGAACTCTCCTTCTCCTGGGCACCCAGGCCATTCCTCTGCCCAAGGTGGGTGCTGGGTGAGACCCTGGTGGCATTAGAATGAGTAAGACATTGGCAGTGCCCTGATGGAGCTCCTCAGCCCCTCTTTTGAGCTCTAGTCTCCGGCTGGTTCACAGGACCAAGATGCAACTCCAACATGATTAAGCAGGAAGGAAATGTATTGGCTCCAGGAAGGAAGAGTGGTAGGTGACAGAATGGAAGGAGAGGGTGGAGTCAGCAGTGGACCTGAGGCTGGAGCAGGATGCTCACGTCGTGGGCTATCTCTTCTTCTTCGCCTCTTCCTAAGTCTGCTTCCCTTGCTCTTCCTGCTGACAGGAAACGTGATGCTGGCACCACCAGCTTGGCCACCCCAGAAGAAAGAGAGGACTTGTTCAGCCCAGTGTGTGGATAGCAACTGCAAGAAGGGCTCTGAGCAACAGAGAGCACAGGCGCGACCCGCGGATTATCTTTCTTTGTAGCAGAAGGGGTGTCTTGGTCACACCTGGATCAAGTCCCAGTTCTACAGCCAGGGAAGAGTCTGTCATCAGAAGAAAGGGGATTGGAGAGTTAATGAGCTGCCTCTGGTAACTCCAAGGCTCAACAGTATAGGATATTTGCCCGAAAGAGAGGCATTGGGAGGCAAGGAAATACATTAAATGGATGGCACTTAAACTGGGATTGACATATACACACACATGCATACTAAGTCACCTCAGTCATGTCCGACTCTTTGCGACCCTATGGAATGCAGCCCACCAGGCTCCTCTGTCCATGGGGATTCTCCAGGCAAGAATATTGGAGTGGGTTGCCATGCCCTCCTCCAGGGGATCTTTCCAACCCAAGGATCAAGCCCAAGTCTCTTATGTCTCCAGCGTTGGTAGGCAGGTTCTTTACCACTAGCGCCACCTGGGAAGCCTGGTCTATGTGGGAAAAGAATCTAAGAAAAGAGTGGCTGTATGTATATGTCTAACTGATTCACTTTGCTCTCCACCTGCAACTAAAACAACATTGTAAATCAACTACATTCCAACAAAAATTTTAAAAAAAACAGCAGAAGGAGATAAATGGTGGAATGAAATGTTAGTATTTAAGTGGGGAGAAAGGCAGTTATACTTGATTAGGAAGGTCCACTCCTTACAGCCTGTCCTTTTAATAACAAGAATTATTTACTTCCTATTACTTCCTATTACTAGGCACTTCCTATTACTAGGCAGTAAGTACTGTTCCCAGTACTTTATTTTTCTATAATTTTTACTTTATAGTGGAGTATAGTTGATATTTAGCCATATGTAGGATATCACACCTATGAAAGAGTAGAAAACCTAGATTCCAATTCAAGTAGCCTAACCTGAAGGCCCAGGTGCTTACATATACTCTCCCGGCCTGGTTCTTCCCTACCATTTTGCGTGATAAGTCACTTCAGTCATGTCTGACTCTTTGTGACCCCATGAACTATAGCCCACCAGGCTCCTCTTTCCATGAGATTCTCCAGGTAAGAATACTGGAGTGGGTTGCCATTCCCTCCTCCCAGGGATCTTCTCAACTCAGGGATTGAACCTAGGTCTTCTGCATTATAGCCAGATTCTTTACTGTCTGAGCCACAAATGAGTTTCCCTTAGAAGCAAAAACGACCATTCAGTGATACTTCTCGGGCGACATCTGCTGTGTGATGTTCTGAAGAGAGGCAGAAGGAAACGTGACCCACAAGGATGATGTAAACTCTTGTAGCTCCAGACAGATGCTAGGAGAGGTCAACTGTCTCCCAGACATTGTCCTGGGTGACCAGTGCAGGAAAAGGGTGACATGATTGACTAGAAAATCTTGGTAAGGAGAAGGATGAGATGTGTTCCCTGGAAAATGTCCCCCTTTTGAAAATTAAAATCGAGTATTTTAAATAAACTTGAGGAAGTATCCTCAAGTTACAAAACAGAGGCTCTGATAACACTGTACACAGAAACCCATTCATTCTTCTCCAAACCATCATCTCTTGCTATAGTAATAACAGCACTTGGAGCCTCTGAAGCCTACATGTTAGAAGAACCCAGATCTCCTCAAAATTGCCTTCACTCCAAGGGCGTTAACTGGAGAATCTGGAAGAACAAAGTATATTTATTCTACTCACTGACCATAGGGACAGTTGTCTAGCTGCCTATGATTATTTATTTTAATTTAATTGGGTTTTGATTATACCTGCCAAGCTGATTATTTAAAATAATGACATAGTTTGAAAGTTGGAAAGCAAAAGCTTCTTTTCTAAAGTGAAGAAATGCCTCATCACTTAGCTCATCTGCTTAAAAAAATGTAAAAAAAAATTTTCCTTCATGATGAGGATAGTGAAAAAGGCGGAGTACTGCTTCTCACCAGTGGTTCTCAACCAGAGGCAACTTGTATACAACTGTCATCCATGAGGATATTTGGCAACATCTGAAGATGTTTTTCATTGTCACAACTTGAGGTGTGTAACTAGCATCTAGGGAGAAGAGATTGGAGATACAACAAAATGCAATGCACAGAACAACCCCTCAGGAAAGAACTGTGTGGACCAAAATATCAGCAGCGTCACGGTTGAGAGACCCTGGTTTAGACAAGCTGAATTCTATCCATTATTGACTATTCAGGTTCTTCATGGGTTAGTAACTTAAATTCTGCAAAATTGTGAAAGACTGTTTCAAAAGACTAATCCTCTTTTACAACCACTACTGTTACTACTAGATCAATTCATCAAGCCCTTTGGGTTGCTGTTCAGTCACTTAGTCACGTCTGACTCTTTGCCACCCAAGGGACTGCAGCACACCAGGCCTCCCTGTTCTTCACTATGCCCTGGAGTTTGCTCAAACTCATGTCCACTGAGTCAATGATACCATCCAACCATCTCATCCTCTGTCGCCCCCTTTTCCTCCTGCCCATCGAGCGCTTACTATGTGTTAGGTATTGTTCTAATTGTTATTTCAGTCAATCAGTACAACTACCTTAGGAGGCACTATTATTTCTCCATTTTACTGATGAGAAACTGAGGCAGAAAAGGGGTGAGAATCATCCCCAAGGCAAGATCTGGCAGAAGAACACCGGCCTTAGGCGACAATATGCACATTTCAGAGGCTATAGCATGGCTACTGATCTTAGATGCTGGATGAAATACTGAGCGGACAGTGAAGAAGGGCGCCCCCAGAGGTTCTGCATCAAGATGTGTTGATCAAAGGAGGCAGAATCAGAGGTCAAGCTCGTCCTATCACACTGGGAAACACTGTCTATGAGTTTTTCTAAAAAGTACAATAATTGAAAAATATCAAACTGAAGGGAGGCAACAGTAATAATATTTAGAACAGAGAAAGGAGTACGAACAATGAAGGAGAAGACTATAGGGCGTCAGTGTGACCCATAGCCAGTCCAGCTCGTAGCAACAGAACCAGTGATGGTGGGGTGTCCGAGTTCCCTCCAGAAGCCCTGAGGCAGTGATAGAGGTCACGTCCTCCACGTGCATAGCCTCGCTACTCTGGGGGATGGAGAATGAGGCCTGACTCACTGGCCCTGTCCTTGGCAGTTGGGTATGAAGAGAACCATCCTTTCTGGACCAATTATCTAACACGGGTTACTCTAGAATGCTCCTCTCCCAACCCTCTGTATGACAGTCTTTCTGAGACTCATCAGGTTTATTTCTATTTCACAAACAAAGCTCTCTGCTGGTCCCTTGATATGTATAAACTCACTCAGTTGCAGAATCAGCCCCACTGACATCAACTTTGAATGTTATTCATAACAGAAACCGAGTGTGTTCTGGTCCTGATGATGGTGAGGGATCTTTAGCCTCAGGGACATGACTGTTCCCAAGTTCACTGCATGTTTCTTCAAGTGGGACACTTACGGGTAGGTGCTGCCTGATCTACAGAGAGAGCTCTCAGGTACAGACTGGGAAGTCTTTATGGGGGACGAGAACGTGGCCTTGCTTTTGGCTGATGAGAAGACAGCAGCACAGCATCTGACTGACGGCAAATTGTAGAGTAGTTGCATGCGTTGTCTGAGTCACTGGATCTACACAAGTTTGAATGCCTGCTCCCAACTACAAGCATGTTTAGGACTTTCACCCAGCAAGTCTCTGTCTTTTGATTTGTAAACTAGGATAATACTGCCTCATATTTATGCTGATAAAGGATAACCACAGTACCTTTATTACAGTACTAGAGACATGATAAGGACTAGATCGGTAGTTGCCATTGCCAGTGAAACTCAGCACTCCTGTAAGAAACATATGGTCTTGTCCCCTTTGCAATCCTAAAATGAAATTCATAGATATTAACCAACATGCAAAATTTCGAAAGAAATAACAGAATGCCTTAACAATATAGCAAAGGAGAAAGAGAAGAAAAGTAAATTATAATAAAGTGCCATGCCTTTAAATATGTAATTGGCTAAGTTCTTCCACCCAGGAAGATGCAAAACTAGCTGTGTACTTCACCTTGAATGCAACAGCGACAAACACAGATGCAAGTGTGAGGTGCCTGTTACACACAAGCAGCATGGCAGCTATCTGAAAGCATCAACAGCTCTTGGGGAAGTTCTGATTCCCCAAGTCCTAACACCCCTCGATGTACATGGTAGTTTCATTCTTGGAAAACCCAATGCATATATTCACCCTTCACAAAAAAAAAAAAAAAAGAAAGAAAATGTACTTCATGTCTACATAGACATGGTTCTGACCCTAGACCCAAATAATTATTAACAATACGTTTAGCCTACTTGAATGCCCAACAAGCTCACAAACATTGCTTCTCTTTTTGGTTGTGCAAGACTCTTCTATGCACTACAGGACACTAGCACCCTTGTCCCTCTCCCCTGAAGTCCAGTAGCTCTCCTCCAGGCATTATAACCAAATGCATGTTCACAAATTTGACCCAAACACAGCTTCAGAGCGGTGCCATGCCAGCTAAGTCCCATCACACCAGATCAATGGTATCACTATTAAAATGAGAAAAAATGCCCTATTGTTCTACTAAATGATTATTGATTTCTCTTTCCACACTGTATTAAATGCATTTGACATTGGTAGTAATTATTAAAAAAACAAGCTCATGGAGGCTGCTCTCATGGAGTGTGAAGGAATATGAAGAAAAGTGGAGGGTAGCTTTAAGTGGAGAGTGAGCACTGACTGCTCACACTCAGGGCTTCTGGTTTCCAAATGTCCTTTTCTGCTGCCGCAATTTGAACTCACTAAGGCTGATATCAGGAGAGCAAGAGTTAACACTCGGAAGTCTGAAAAGGAAAAGACGGTAGTTATATTGAGGGCTTCTGAATTCTAGTCAGCCATGTGGATTTATTTCTAATGTTTTTCCAAATATAGGATTTTCCTTTAAAGGGGTTTTGTTAACATTATAGCCACCTATTCTAATCCAGGGTGGCCTTGGATTGTGCTTCTCTCTAACGATTTCACTTATTAAGTTTTGAAGGAGGGCAAGAGAGAATTTTATTATGGAAGCAGATGGCATGGTATTCTAATTCATTCAACAAACACAAAAGATCCACAACCTGCCAGGCCTTCAGACATTAAGACAGACTCCCTTGGAACACTACATAGATGCTAACCTGATGTGACTGGTTTTAGAATTTCTCTGGACCAGACAGAGATTATCTTCACTTAATTATAAGTAGGCTAGGCCTGGAGTTTGACAATCATAACACTATGCCTGAAGTGCCAGTGGGTGGTCACCATACCTCTTGGCTCAATGGTCCAATGCACTAAAAGTTAAGTAGGTCACAATTTCTGAAACTTTTTCCTTCCAAAAATTTACATTTTCAAGCATCACTGCACTTCCAAGCTATTAAAACTTCAGTAACTAAAGATATAGGTCCAAAAAAGCCCATTTTGCCTTCTAAATCATACTGAACATTATATAAATTGAGGTTTTGCTAATTCTGTACATTTAAGTCTTGGATAAAATAAAGCAATTAAAATAATATCCCTAGAGGCCAATATACTTTGTTCACTGCTACACAGGGAATAGTTGGGAGAGGGGGAAAAAAAGCAAGTTGAATAGGAACAAGGCCCCTACCCAAGTAATATGGCTCCCAAACAAGACGGGAAGGATTTAGATAGAGGGACCACAGAGGGGTCGTTTCATCTGATATTGACCTATTTGAAGTGAAGTGAAGTTGCTCAGTCGTGTGCAAATCTTTGCAATCCCATGGACTGTAACTTACCAGGCTCCACTGTCCATGTAATTTTCCAGCCAAGAGTATTATATTAACCTATTTACTGTGCTGCTAAAAGAGAATTTACATACTGTCAGATTTATCTAACACAGTTACGTTAATACACTGGCTTGATCCCATGTGGGACTTTCTCAACCTGAGTGTAATGGGCAACACAACAAAAAGATCCACTTAGTTCTCTATGATCATAAAGAACCAGCCTCACATGCACAGCAAGAGCGGGACATCAAGTGTGAAACAGACAGGCTGAGACCTGGGGCCCTTTGCTGCAACGCTTGCACCTGGACAATGCCTCCTCCAGCAACAGAACACAGAGAAACAATCAGGGACTAAAAACAATTGCATGCATGGGCAGCTGGGGCAAATTCTGGACAACATGCTACCAGAAGATCAAAAAGAGCCCAACTGCCACTTGTGAAGAGTTGGGAACAAAACCAGAGTGTCAGGAACACAAGCAGGGTACTGCGTATGTTCCCCGTATCCAACGCCATCAAAGGGGAGGGCAAACCACCTATGCCGCCCCTCCAGCCTGACCTCTGGACACACCCCTACCCTAACCCCACATAAGGAACCAGCTCGCCATGCCCCTCAAGAAGCAAGCAAGGGAATCTGTTACTTGTTTTCACTCCCTCCACTGCTGCAGCAGGGGCCCCAGTAATGTCTTGCCTGAATTTCTTAACTGGCCTCTTGTCAAAAAAGAACTTGGAGGTGGCCCAGTGAAAAGCCATTCAGAGAGCTAAACTGGATGCATTTGGAACTAGTGTCCAATACCAGTGTTCAGAGTCCACATCACCCTGGTAAGAGCATTCCTTATCACATCTGCTCATTGTTCTCTGACAAAGAGACCAACAGGGCCACTGTTTAGACATTTTTTTTCCCTAGGTTTTTATGTATTTGGACATTTACTTTGCTGTCAGATGCCTGCCTCAAATACCACTCTGGTGACTGCATATTGGAGATCAAGTTGTGATAAGACATGGGGCTTCCTTGGAGGCTCACAGAATCTGCCTGCAATACAGGAATTCGGGTTCAACCCCTGGGTTGGAAAGATTCCCTGAAGAAGGGAATGGCAACCCACTCTAGTATTCTTGCTTAGAGAATCCCATGGACAGAGGAGCCTAGCAGGCTACAGTCCATGGGGTCACAAAGAGTCGGACATGACCAACCTAGTAACGTTTTTACTTTTTTCACTTTCCTGATAAGGCATAGCAAAATCTAATGCCGAATATATATCCTAATAATAACTACATTTATTGAGTGCTTCCTCTGTGCCAGACATAGTGCTAAGTTCTGTCCCTATATATTCTTTCATTGAATCCTGAAAATGAAAGTGAAAGTTGCTCAGTCATGTCCAACTCTTTGAGACCCCATGGACTATACAGTCCATGGAATTCTCTAGGCCAGAATACTGGATTGGGTAGCCTTTCCCTTCTTCAGAGGATCTTCCCAACCCAGGGATCGAACCCAGGTCTCCCCCACTGCAGGCAAATTCTTTACCAGCTGAGCCACAAGGGAAGCCCCATTGAATCCTGGGTTCACTGCAAATAAGGCACTTCATCCCTTTTTACAGGTGAGGATGCTGAGGCACACAATAGTTAAGAGAAGTGGTCAAGGTCATACATATGGTAATAGCAGAGGGAGGATTTGCACTCAGGTATGATGATATTAAAAGCCTGCACTTTGCTCTGTAGCCTTCCACAACATCCAGTCTGTTTTGCCAGCACTGAAGAAATACGTGGAATATTCTACTATCCCCCACACACATTTCTTTCTGACATCTGAACTATACTAGATACCATTCCTTTCACCTGAAATAGTCACCCTGGACTTGCAGGTAAAGTTATTCCCAGCATATGCTTTGAGACACTGTCTGTGGCTTCCTTCTCATTCATGGAATCTTGGGACACACCCCAGTCCATTCAGCTGCAGTAATTCCACTGGCTTCCAAACCCTTTTGTATCCTCCCTGTATGCAAACTGAGAAAGTACATGCATTTGTACCTTTTAGGTACTTAATGTCACATTCAAAGACTGCATCCAAGCTTATATTCACACTATGAACACAGTTAAGACTTTGAAAACTCATTTGCCCAACATGAGTTTTATTATTTGTGCATACTCTAGAGACACAAAGCTGAAGCTCCAATACTTTGGCCACCTGATGCGAAGAGCAGACTCACTAGAAAAGACCCTGATGCTGGGAGAGACTGAGGGCAGGAGGAGAAAGGGGCAACATAGGATGAGATAGTTGGATGACATCACGGACTCAACAGACATGA
This sequence comes from Cervus canadensis, assembly GCF_019320065.1. NCBI lineage: Eukaryota > Metazoa > Chordata > Mammalia > Artiodactyla > Cervidae > Cervus > Cervus canadensis. The sequence goes on from NC_057401.1 coordinate 54,130,388, forward strand.
GTTTGAGCAAACTATGGGAGATGGTGAAGGACAGAGAAGCCTGGTATGCTGCAGTCCGTGGGGTCACAAAGAGTCGGACACGACTTAGCAACTGAACAACAAGAACAACTTATGAGGAAGGCTTTGCTTTTGTTGTTGAAGATACACTTCTGTCTATCTCTTCTCTGGACTACTTTAAATATATCTTTCTCATAGTATGCATCAAGTTACAGTATCATTTACCTGCCTCCCTTACCAAACCAGACCATAAAGTTCCTGGGAGCAGAAACAGGCTTTTCACTCATGTATCCCCATAAGTTAGCACAATGAATTATGAGAATCAGATCAGCAATAACTATTTGGGAAATGAATGGATGGATGAAAGGAGCGGTGTATATAGTATGAACTAATGGTAGCATATAATGATTAAAATGTAAAATATATCACATACATATATTGATGGAGCAGGAATGGCAACCCACTCCAGTATTCTTACCTCGAGGAATCCCATGGACAGACGAGCCAGGTGGGCTACAGTCCATGGGGTCGCAAAGAGTCAGACGCGACTGAGTGACTAAGTACATATGTATATTGAACCATTAGGCTGCACACCTGAGAATAATACAATGCTATATGTCATTTATATCTCAATTTTTAAAAATTAAACTATGGAAAATTGTCTAAATTACCTCAATCAATATGGAAAATTGTTAAAATACTTCATTGCTTCAACTTTTTAAAAGGCTTTACATTCTTTAGTCTGTACACAGCTCTTGGGAGGCACTTCGGGGTCTTCATTTTCCATACAAAGACACTGAAGATTAAGGAAGTTAAGGGATCCAGACATGTAGAAAGAAGGTGAAAGAAGTGATGGGCTTCAATATCCTATTCTTCAAACTACGAAAGAAAATCATTAAGGATGAAGATTTTGGTAAAATAATTTTTTTTACATTTTTTGTAATGTAAAAATTGAACAGTTTTCACTCTAACTTGGATTTTTGAAGGGAAAGATCATTTTTCTAGGTCTAAAACTACTTGACTCTGTTAAAAGCCACACCTCCCACTGTCTACGCTTTTATGAGGAGAACATTACATGTCATTATGGTTGCCCTTTTATAGCGTGCTTCCAGGAACACCTCTGCTGTGAAACAAATTTCTTTCCTTCTCAAATTCATTAAAATTTCCACCCTCTCTGTGGTATTCCAGAATACACGGTTTATACCTCCTTAAAGTAGGGACTCACTCGTGGGACCTCAGAGGCAGATGCAGTATAGCAGGAAATCTTAGATGGAAATTCTTGTGGAGTTCAGCCTCAAGGCAACAGAGGTCATGGTCTAGCAAGGTTACATGGTTCCCAGAGGTTGTTCACCTCTGGTACTGCCTAGCTTCATTCTCACACACAATTTCTGGTATAAAGCTACATGACCCAAAAGTGCCTTGGTATGATAATGACATTTGAATAGACACATTTCTAACTGATGAATTAAAAACAACAATAAACCATTCTTTGTAAGTTGAGAGCTTCAAGAAAACAAAAGACAAATTTTAGGTCTCCAAAGACTACATCTAAGTGATCCTGAAGCAATGGTTTAACTCTACATATGAAACAGAAGCTTCCTATGTCTCAAAAGAATAAGCAATATAAGTCCTAATACCTCCACCTTTTATTTTGCTCTCTTATTCTATTTACAACCTCTCCTCGGTTTCTGTAAACACTACTAAAAGGATAATTAGAGCTACAGTTTATTTATTATGACCAGACATTGCCTAAACCTCTAGTTCCAAAAAAATGGAACCAGGTAATTGCATATGCTTAAGATTTCTTTTACTGCCATCTTCAACAAATAGAAAATCTCAGACAGTAAAGTGTTTTTCCAGTGTCTGATACAAATTGAAGAGTTTCCAATCAGACATAAACATTTTGGAAGCAGAGGGTAACAGACTGTATCCATCCATTAATGTGTAGCCTGCACAAACATTTCCTCTGAACCAACAGTCATTTGGGAGTTGTGCTGAAGAAATATGTTATCATGTTTTGGGCATCAATTACCCCCTGATAAATACTTTGTTGTTGTTTTCAGCTGGATATAAAAATTTTAGAGTGATGTACTATAAAAAATAAACTCAGGCAACAGAATAGAATTTAAAAGCAATATTTTACTTATATGCTAAAGTAAAACAGAGTACTGGGATACCATTCTCTCTATAATTAAAGACAAAAAAATCCTTTTTATCTGGGTAAGATAATGCATTAGGAGAAAGAGGTAGTGACATGTGTTGTATGTTCATCCGACTTACTTTGTTTCCCTCCTGGAAACACAGTAAGACTATAATAGGAAGGAACCTATCTGACTCCACATTAGAGCTGTTCCTTTTTAATCTGTGTGTTTTACCGCTTGTGTTTAGTCATTTGGCTCTGAACCTTTTGTAAAGGAATGTTGCCTATTGCCTCAAATACACAAGGTGGCCTATTCTCAAGGCTCTGACCTTTAAGTACAAAGAGATATAAAAAGCTGCAGAACAGAGAATAACATTTGCTTTATTAGAGATGTGCAGGACCAATGTGACCTGACTATGTGGACAGCTGCATGGACAAAGGATTCCAACCCCAAGAAGTTTGCAACAACGAACCACACCCTTCCCAGAACAGTTTCCCTACCACTTCCCTGACTCTGACCATAATGGTCTATGATGTAACCAAACAGTAAATTGTTATATTAAATCGCTAATAGTTTAGCTGCTGTTTGTTACAATAGTTAGCAGCTTCTGACTAAAGCAGACTTGAATGATCTGGGTGATTGACACACCTTGTTTATATAAACCTAGTCTGAATGAAACAAAGCAGAGTTTTCTTATTCCTTGAGAGAAATCATCTTGCCTTGGTTCTAACTTCAAAAGAAATAAAATTTTTTTCCTATGTTCTTATTGCAGTTATTCCTGTATTTCTTAACAAAGGCAAAAAGAAAGTGTAAAACTGAGATAAATATAAAAATAAGATCAACATTAACCCATCTTTATACTTGGTCAAGTTTAATAAAAAGATAAATGGCTATATTAAGTCCAAATTTTTGAACCATCTTTTTCTGATTATAAAAGGAATACAGTTTATTATAGAAAATAGAAAAAAATCCAAAAAAGCAGAAAAAATAAACATCACTCCTTACTGTACCACCCATTGTTAACTACTATTGACAGGTTTAAATAAACCATTTTAGTCTTTTCTCTGTGTACATCGGTGGGTGGGCAAATACATACTTAATTTCATAAATCTGCAATCATACATTTTCAATGATGCCCTTTAAATATTTTTCAATATGTTAAGAACATTTTCAAAGCAACGTTTCTTCTACAACATCCTTTTTAAAGCTGCACGTGAACACAATTTACAAAATCTCATTTTGATGAATATGCTATTTCAGTTATTATTAGCAGAAGCAATATTAAAGTGGATCAATATGTAGAGACTCTTGCTACCTCTCTAATTACATCTTTTTGATGAGTTTTTCATGCTGAAGTTTCTGACATAAATTGCCAAATTATCCTCCAAAAAGGTTGTACCAATTTCTGTTCCTACCAGGCTTGTCATGTTCTTCACATTGATCTCTTGACAGATCTATTCTTAACTATTATGCACACCTATTTGTGTCTGTTTATAATTACACTTTCCCACCTGATTCTTGCTGGCATATAAAAAAAGTTACAAATGACTTTTTTTCATTTACATTCTCAGGAATGGCATGAACACTGGGTTCCACATAGGGTAGTGTCTCTAAGCTTAGATGATGGGAATGACTAAAAGAATAATCCTCATGAAATTATAGCCATTCATTGAGATAATATATAGAAAGCATTCAGCACAATATTAAAGTTCCTAATAAGTAATTAATAAAAATGATGCACTGACAGAGCACCCTAATGCATTTCCAGAAATCCACATGTATAGATCAATGTCACTGACATGAATTAAAGCTTGCTCACACTCATGATGGCAATGTATGTGTATGTGCTTAGTTGCTCAGTCATGTCCAACTCTTAGCTCCATGGACCATAGTCTGCCAGGTTACTCTGCCCATGGGAATTTTCAGGCAAGAATACTAGAGTAGGTCGCCATTTCCTTCTCCAGGGCATCTTTTTGATCCAGGGATCAAACCCGAGTCTCTTATGTCTCCTGCATTGCAGCCAGACACTGAGCAAACATTTATTTAGCACAAATTACTGGTCTAATTATTCCAAAATCACTGCAGATGGTGATTGCAGCCATGAAATTAAAAGATGCTGACTCCTTGGAAGGAAAGTTATGACCAACCTAGACAGCATATTAAAAAGCAGAGACATTACTTTGTCAACAAAGGTCTGTCTAGTCAAGGCTATGGTTTTTCCAGTAGTCATGTGTGGATGTGAGAGCTGGACTATAAAAAAAGCTGAGCACCAAAGAATTGATGCTTTTGAACTGTGGTGTTGGAGAAGACTCTTGAGAGTCCCTTGGACCACAAGGAGATCCCACCAGTCTATCCTAAAGGAGATCAGTCCTGGGTGTTCATTGGCAGGACTGATGTTGAAGCTGAAACTCCAATACTTTGGCCACCTGATGCAAAGAGCTGGCTCATTTGAAAAGACTCTGATGCTGGGAAAGATTGAGGGCAGGAGGAGAAGGGGACGACAGAGGATAAGATGGTTGAATGGCATCACCGACTCAATGGACATGAGTTTGGGTAAACTCCGGGAGTTGGTGATTGACAGAGAGGTCTGGCATGCTGTGGTTCATGGGGTTGCAAAGAGTCAGACACGACTGAGCGACTGAACTGAACAAAACTGAATTATTTCTGCCTGACATCTCATCTTTACAGCTGTTTTCCTCTCTTATAGTCAGTATGTTAATGGAAAGTCTTCTGAAATCCAACACAATCAACAAAACACTATGTGATCTATTTAAGACTGGTTCTTTCCTCCCTATTTGACCATGAGTTAGGAAGATGAAACTAGTAGATTTCTGACTCCTACACTATTTATCTCCTGGAATAGCTAACTGCTACAATTGTTCAGGTTGTGTATTGCACAAGGGCATCAAATCTAAGGAGCTATAATTCACATCTCAGTCATCTTTTTTTATTGCAACTTCATTACCTCCAGAGATGAGTGCTTATTAAAAAAAATTTCCCCCAAATGGCATTGACATTTCTTTCTTCTGATGAACATAATACTTAGGATAATTTTCTGACAACTAGAAGCCAAATGTTTCAGGAAGAGTTATCTGATTAAAACACACATGAAGTCATCACACAGTAGTAGCCTCGTCCTCAGTGGCCATAGTAGTTTGCAAAAGTGAATATCTAACTTACTGGACAAAATTGCATGTGATTGTGACTGTGGACACTGGTTCCGAAGACAAACAAAAGTTCGATTAAAACTTGTTTCCATCACCTGTTAGAAACATGCAGGCTTCCCTGTTGGCTCAGTAGTAAAGAATCCACCTGCAGGAGACTCAGGAGATGTGGGTTCAATCGTTTGGTCGGGAAGATCCCCTGGAGGAGGGCATGGGAATCCACCCCAATATTCTTGCCTGCAAAATCCCACGACAGAGAAGTCTGGTGGGCTACAGTCCATAGGGTCACAAAGAGCTGGACGCAACTTAAGTGACTGGGCACACATACACACATAGAAATCTATATTGGTCATCCATCCTTCTGCTTCTCCAAGCAACTAATGAAGAGTTGGGGTTTTTTGTTTTGTTTTATTTTTTAATTTTATTTATTTATTTTTATAAAGAGTTTTGACCATATGTTTAACATAAAATATAAGTTTTCTTCCTTTGTCTCTCACTTTTATAAATGGTGTAAATATCTTTTACTCCATATTCAGTAAATATCTTTTACTCCATTTACATATTCAGTAAATATCTTTTACTCCATTTTCACCATCACAATGATGATTTATCATCATCTCATATTTTTCTCATAATTGAGTTGTTAGACGTGGTTGATGAACTCTCATTCTATGGAAGACTACACAGTCCTCATGACTTCATGAAAAACAGCCGTCACTAAATTGGAACCAACTAAAGATTTCATTCAGTGCTCAGCTGTTCAAGAGATATTGGCGCTCTGGTATATATTGTCATTTTTTAAGGAAAAAATAAAATTTTCTACAATTATATTCAGAAAGTAAGTTTTAGCTTTTGTATTTGTGTGTGAGAAGAACACAACTCTGGAAAAAAAATGAAAACAGTGCAGTATCTTATGGGTGTTTCTATTGCTTGTATTTTCCAATTTTTTTTTTTTTTTTTGCCACACCACACAGCTTGTGGGATCTTAGTTCCCTAACCAGAGATTGAACCAGGCCACCACAATGAAAGTGCCAAGTCCTAGTTACTGGACCACGAGGGAAGACCTCTATTCTCTCAATTCTCCAATTTTCATTAACATATTTACAGTCTCCTAGCAAAGTCACCAGAAAAATGTGTAACTTACTCAAAAAACAAAGTAGAAAATCATAATAAAAACTGTAATCACTTCTAAAATAGAGATGGTAAGAAGCATTGCCCTGCTGGCTAAAGTACAGTCCATAGCAGTCTGGTCGTTGTGAACGTTGCTTACATCATTGGTATTTTATCAACTTTGGTATTTAATTTTGGGCTTCCCTTGTGGCTCAGATGGTAAAGAATCTGCCTGCAATGAGACCCGGGTTTGATCCCTGGGTCGGGAAGATCCCCTGCAGAAGGGCATGGCTACCCACTCCGGTATTCTTGTCTGGACAATTCCATGACAGAGGAGCCTGGCAGGCTACAGTCCATGAGATCACAAAGAGTCAGACATGACTGAGTGACTAACACTTTCACTTTCTTTTGGTATTGTATCAGCATTTAGTAAATGAAATGATGTCTTCCTTTGATCCTGTCTTTCAGTGAGGATTGATGAAAAAAAATAACCAAGATTTTAAATTAAGTTTATCCAAAATAACTCAACTTCCATAAACAGGTCAATAGGTACCTGTATTTTTTCTGTAGCTGCCTGTCCAATGTTGGTCAGATAACTAAGAGTCCAGAAATTGGTCAAAAACATTTCAGGTGGTCAGCTGTAGAGTAATAAAGAACCCAAAGAAAAGAAGAGGGCCCTGCCCAACCCCAATTTTCTCAATTCATAAAAATGAGAACTTAGAATAACTTTAAATGGAGTATAATCCATAAAAATGTTGAATCAATTGATGGAAACTTGAAGCTAATATAATATTATAAATCAACTATACTTTGATAAAAAAAATTAAAAAATAGTTCAGGTAGAAGAACTTTCTTTTTAAATCTCAGGTTGAAAAAAATGAGGAGTTAGAAGTTAAAAGCTGGTGGGAGAGGGGTTCAGGATGGGGAACACAGGTAAATCCATGGCTGATTCATGTCAATGTATGGCAAAAACCACTACAATATTGTAAAGTAATTAGCTTCCAACTAATAAAAATAAATGAAAAAAAAAAAAAAAAGAAGTTCAAAGCCATTTGTATCTGCCTGAAATTACATGATATCCAAATGCCCTTTTGCTCTTTGACACTAACATGCTCAAAGAAAGAGTTTGAGTCTTTTCCTCTCAAAACAGAGGCTAGTTTCACAGGACAACTAACTCAGATACATCACCTTGAAGATGTCCATAAATATGAACTATTGAATCATATTTTCTTACATCTATAGATATTAGTAGGGAAACTAGATTTTTGTTGGTCTATATATGTCTCTCCATTTTCTGGGTTGAAGAATCAGGGATCTGAACTCCAGTATCACTAAAACTCATGGAAAATCTTTCTGATTTCCATACTGTAAACTCAAGAGCAATGCATCCATGCTTTATTTATCCTTGGAGAGAATTAATTTAATTTTTATTTCATCTCCCTGTATTTGCTTTGGAGCTTTTCACATATGTTGCTGAAACTGACTAGAACTTGGCAGTGAGAAGACTGCAATGTGATGTATATCCCTTCAGCCTCCCTTGGCCAACTTGGCGAGGCTGTCAATGGAGGTCAAAGGATAGCTTCATCTCCCGTGCAGGGGGCAGAAGATGGATGAGAAACAAAGCCACAGCATGACATTTTTAACCAAAACACTGCAGCAAGGTCGGCACACTTGTTCCAGGTGAATAGTGCTCTTCATACTATCATCTTTCTTAGGAAAAAGCTAAAGAGGAAGGGGAGTTAGGGCAAGAAGAAGGGTGGAAGAGGAGTACAAATTCTAGATTTGCTACCATCCCTTTCTTGCTCCCTGTGAAAAAGAAAATGGTTGGTTAGAGTGATAGTTCAGAAAGTAAATCCACATGGTAGCCTGAGATATATATGCTGAGACATGCTGTTATACAAAGAAAATATTTCTGACTTTGATCAATGACTTTTAATAAAATTCTCCCCAAGCTAGGTTTTTCCCATGTCTTGGCCATTGTGAAGGTAACAACGAACATGGGAATGTAAATATATCCTCAAGATTCTGATTTCAATTCTTTTGGATAAATACTCAAAGTGGGGTTGCTGGTGTATAGTAATTCTATTTTTACTTTTTTTTAGAAACTTCCATACTGTTTTCCATAGCAAGCTGCACTACTTCATATCTCAACAACAGTGGGCCAGGTTCATATTTTTAAAATAATAGCCATCCTAAAGTGTAAAGTAATAATTCATCATGGTTTTAATTTGCATTTCCTGAATAGATAAAGAAAATGTGATATATCTATATATACTATATATGAGCTTCCCAGGCAGTGCTAGTGTAAAGAACCTGCCTGCCAATGCAAGAGATACACTGGAATATTATTTAGTCTTAAAAAAGAAGGAAACCTTGTGATATGTATTAATAAGGATGAAACTTAGGACATCATGCGAAATAAAATAAGCCAGCCAAAAAAAGATAAATACTGTATGATTACACTAAATGAAGTATCGGTAAGAGTCAAACATATAGAAGCAAAGAGTGGAACGGTGGTTACCAGGAGTTAGGAGGAAGAGAATATGGAGACTTACTATTCAAAAGATATAGGGTTTCAGTTACGCAAGATGGTTAAGTTCCAAACATCTGCTTTACAACACAGTTCCTATAATTAACAGTGCTGCCTAGTATACTTAAAAATTTGTTAAGAGGTTAGATCTCTTATTAAGTGTTCTTCATAAGCGCTCAGTTGTGTCCAACTCACCATGACCCCATGGACTGCAGCCCACCAGGCTCCTCTGTCCATGGGATTTTCCAGGCAAGAATACTAGAATGGGTTGCCATTTCCTCCTCCAGGGGATATTCCTGACCCAGGGGTGGAACCCGTGTCACCTGCATCTCCTTGTATTGGAAGGTGGATTCTTTTACCACCGAGCCACCAGCGAAGCCCTAAGTGTTCTTACCACAATGAAAAAGAAAAGTCTCTCCAAACTTAAAAAAATAATCCATTGAGAAACAGATAAGAATTAAAACTTACACTTTTTAAAATAACTATTCACTTATTCAATATCTCTCTTTTCCACAAATTTCTTGAGAATGGTAAGTATATTTCATAACCATTAATCTACCTCAGAAACAATCACAAGGTACTGATAAGCTATAAATCTGACTTACTGTTATTGATGATGATAGGGAAATGATGATGAATCAGTCAACACGAAAGCAGTATTTTGTATTTTCATTTTCACCACATGAACTTAACATGAGTGTTAAAAAGAGCTGCTTTTAAACTTAAGGACCACAGTTAATTTGTGGATTTGCAATAAAAGAATTTAAAATGGCAGGTGAGGAGTGCTAGATCCGAGATTTTCCAGGTAGCACACTTAGTGACAAGTTGCTCCTACTGCTTTCAGGATTTATCATGTGGAACATTGGCTCAGAGGCCATTTCGTGAGCTTTCTCCTAGCTGAAAAACATTCGTTTCATCTTCTGTTTCAAATGCTTTTAAACAAGTGTTTTCCTTGGCCAACCCCTCATGAAGAGCAGTGCCCTACAGCATGGTGACCTGTGGTTCCACTTCTGTAACCAGAGCCTTAAGCAAGGAGCCTTCTCAACACACAGATGAGCTCTTTCAGGGCAAATCGAAGAAGATGACATTTTTCACTGGGTAGGAGCATTTCATCCTTCATAAGAAAGATTATCAGTCAAACTGTCTGAGATAGACACTAAACATCAGAAAAAAATTATTGTTTCGAAAAGCTTGAGTAAGATTTTACAAAAACACAGAAACAAAAGCCCTTGGGGCTGTATTCTAAACATATAACCATATTTTCTGCTTCTCAAATTACAAAGCCTAGCGAAAACCTTGGCATCAATATCTCGCTGCATTTTAAGGATCAGGAAGTGGGGTCAAGGAAGGACTTTAGTCCCATCAGATATGAGAAGAGAAAAGTAAAGAAGAAAAATATCTCAGTCTTCCCCCAGTTCGCTTGCAAACCAACCTCTTACTTAAAGAACATCTGTAAAGATGATTTAGTCTCACAGAAATGTAGACCTAGAAAGTGTCAGTCTTACTTTATTTTCAGTCTTATTTTAGGAATAAGAAACCTTGAGGTTCAATGAAGTTAGACTCCATGTTCAAGATCAGTTAAAGAAACGAGGGATCTCCTTAGATCTCCTAACTTTCTGCTCACTCTCTCTACACAATATTGGCAAAAAATAACACAGTTAAAAAAAAGTACAACCTGAAGGATCACAGAGACACACATTATGGACATTCAAGGACTGTGAAAATAGCGATTGTACACAGATTTCCTACTCTGTTCAGGCCAATGAAGAAGAGTCAAGATTGTGACAAGGAAGAGAACCAAGGAAATAAAGAATGGCCAAAGCATAGAATAAACCTGAGGACAGGACTCAACACAGCCTGTAGGTTCAGGAGTGAATACTTCATGCATCAAAGAAGGACTGAAAGTAGATTGCTGGGTGCTGTTTGGTATTCTCAGAGAAGACTTCTCAGAGACAGGATGGATATTCTAGGAAGATGGGAACATAAGGTGATCAAACAGCAGATGTGATCCTGGGGGAAGGTTCCTGGGGGAAGGTTAAGTAGGTTACTACTAGTAGCTAGTATTAGCCATACTACCTATTTTTTCTCTTTCTTTCTTTCTCTCTCTCTCTCTCTCTCTCTCTCTCTCTGCCATCCCCTTCTCTGCCTGTCCTCAATCTTTCCCAGCATCAGGGTGTTTTCTAATGAATCAGTTCTTCACATCAGGTGACCAAAGTATTGGAGTTTCAGCTTCAGCATCAGTCCTTCCAATGAATATTCGGGACTGATTTCCTTTAGGATGGACTGGTTGGATCTCCTTGCAGTCCAAGGGACTCTCAAGAGTCTTCTCCAACACCACAGTTCAGAAGCATCAGTTCTGGAAAGACCATAGCTTTGACTAGATGAACCTTTGTTGGCAAAGTAATGTCTCTGCTTTTTAATATGCTGTCTAGGTTTGTCATGACTTTTCTTCCAAGGAGCAACAGTCTTTTAATTTCATGGCAGCAGTCACCATCTGCAGTGATTTTGGAGCCCCCCAAAATAAAGTCTGTCACTGTTTCCACAGTTTCCCCATCTATTTGCCACGAAGTGATGGGACTAGATGCCATGATCTTAGATTTTCAAATGTTGAGTTTTAAGCCAGCTTTTTCACTCTCCTCTTTCAGTTTCATCAAGAGGCTCTTTAGTTCTTCTTCACTTTCTGCCAGAAGGGTGGTGTCATCTGCATATCTGAGGTTATTGATATTTCTCTGATCAATCTTGATTCCAGCCTGTGCTTCATCCATTTCAGCATTTTGCATGATGTACTCTGTATATAAGTTAACTAAGCATGGTGACAATATACAGCCTTGACTTAATTCTTTTCCAATTTGGAACCAATGTATTGTTCCATGTCCAGTTCTAACTGTTGCTTCTTGACCTGCATACAGATTTCTCAGGAGGAGGTCAGGTGGTTTGGTATTTCCATCTTTTGAAGAATTTTCCACAGGTTGTTGTGATCCACATGGTCAAATGCTTCAGCGTAGTCAATGGAGCACAAGTAGCTGTTTTTCTGGAACTCTCTTGCTTTTTCAATGATCCAGGGGATGTTGGCAATTTAATCTCTGGTTCCTCTGTCTTTCTAAATCCAGCTTGAACATCTGGAAGTTCATGGTTCATGTACTGTTGAAGCCTGGCCTGGAGAATTTTGAGCATTACTTTGCTAGCGTGTCAGATGAGTGCAATTATGCAGTAGATTGAGAATTTTTGGCATTGCCTTTCTTTGGGATTGGAATGAAAACTGACCTTTTCCAGTCCTCTGGCCACTGCTGAGTTTTCCATATTTGCTGGCATATTGAGTGTAGCACTTTCATAGCATCATCTTTCAGGATTTGAAATAGCTCAACTGGAATTCCATTACCTCCACTAGCTTTGTTTGTAGTGATGCTTCTTCCTAAGGCTCACTTGACTTTGCATTCCAGGATGTCTGGCTCTAGGTGAGTGATCACACCGTCGTGATTATCTGGGTCATGAAGATCTTTTTTGTATAGTTCTTCTGTGTATTCTGGCCACCTCTTCTTAATATCTCCTGCTTCTGTTAGGTACATATCATTTCTGTCCTTTATTGAGCCCCTCTTTGCATGAAATGTTCCTTTGGTATCTCTAATTTTCTTGAAGAGATCTCTAGTATTTCCCATTCTATTGTTTTCCTCTATTTCTTTGCATTGATCACTGAGGAAGGCTTCCTTATCGCTCCCTGCTGTTCTTTGGAACTCTGCACTCAAATCTTTCCTTTTATCCTTTGTCCTTTCACTTCTCATCTTTTTATAGCTATTTGTAAGGCCTCCTCAGACAGCCATTTTGACTTTTTGCATTTCTTTTTCTTGGGGATGGTCTTGATCACTCTATCAGATCTAATCCCTTGAATCTATTTGTCACTTCTACTGTATAATCATAAGGGATTTGATTTAGGTCATACCTGAATGGTCTAGTGGTTTTCCCTACTTTCTTCAATTTAAGTCTGAGTTTGGCAATAAGGAGTTCATGATCTGAGCCACATTCAGCTCCTGGTCTTGTTTTTGCTGACTGTATAGAGCTTCTCCATCTTTGGCTGCAAAGAATATAATTAATCTGATTTCAGTGTTGGCCATCTGGTGATGTCCATGTGTAGAGTCTTCTCTTGTGTTGTTGGAAGAGGGTGTTTGCTATGACCAGTGTGTTCTCTTGGCAAAACTCTGTTAACCTTTGCCCTGCTTCATTCTGTACTCCAAGGCCAAATTTGCCTGTTACTCCAAGTATCTCTTGATTTTCTACTTTTGCATTCCTGTTCCCTGTAATGAAAAGGACATTTCTGGGGGGTGTTAGTTCTATAAGGTCTTGTAGGTCTTCATAGAACCATTCAACTTCAGATTCTTCAGCATTACTGGTCAGGGCATAGACTTGGATTACTGTGATACTGAATGGTTGCCTTGGAAACAAACAGATATCATTCTGTCATTTTTAAGATTGCATCCAAGTACTGCATTTTGGACTCTTTAGTTGACTATGATGGCTACTCCATTTCTTCTAAGGGATTCTTGCCCACAGTAGTAGATACAATGGTCATCTGAGTTAAATTCACACGTTCCTGTCCATTTTAGTTTGCTGATTCCTAAAATCAGTCGATGTTCACTCTTGCCATCTCCTGTTTGACCACTTCCAATTTGCCTTGATTCATGGACCTAACATCAGAACAAGACCCAGTTTTCCCTTCAGTCAGTCTCTACCATCAAGAAGCTTCCATAAGCCTTCTGTCCTTCTCCATCAGAGGGCAGACAGACTGAAAACCACAGCCACAGAAGACAAACCAATCTGATCACATGGACCACAGCCTTGTCTAACTCAATGAAACTATGAGCCATGCCATGTAGGGCCACCCAAGATGGACAGGTTATGGTGAAGAGTTCTGACAAAACATGATCCATTGGAGAAGGGAATGGCAGACCACTTCAGTATTCTTGCCCTGAGAATCCCATGAACAGTATGAAAAGGCAAAAAGATAGGACACTGAAAGATGAACTCCCCAGGTCAGTAGGTGCCCAGTATGCTACTGGAGATTAGTGGAGAACTGACTCCAGAAAGAATGAAGGGACGGAGCCAAAGCAAAAACAACACCCAGTCATGGATGTGACTGGTGATGGAAGGCCTATGTGGAGCCATTTAATTCCAGACGGGAAGAACAGACCTAGGAAGTCAGAATGATAGAATGTATAGATAATCAATCATAAAGGAGTATATGATTTATGGAGAATACAACATCCAGCTGGGAGCAGTGACATTTTTTGCAAATGACCCTGTCTCAGTAAGTGTTCCCTCATATTCATAGTCATATGATCTACTACAGTTCTAGATTCCATGCTAGGGACCAATTTCCAGCACATGAAAGGCATGAAAAATAGTAAAGGAATAAATCAGCCATGCACTTCTGCTTGATGCCAAAAATTTTAACTCAAGGAAGGAAGTTAACATTCACATGATAAAATGAATGGTTCTACTCAAAGCAATCAAAGAACATGCAGAATCCTTCCAATAGTGTCCTTAGTAAAATGAAAGCCTGCTCAGGACCTACAGAATGGTCCTGAGACTTTGTCAACTGAGTGTCAGTAGGTATTTAATCCTACTATACACAGTAGTAGAAATGTAAGCCCACTGAGAGAAGTAGGAGCAGAGTATACCACAGGCCTAAGCAGCAAGCCTATTTCCTCCAAACAGATAATCTACACAAAACAAGACCTTACATTTCAGATCAGTAAGTACATAAGTTTTTTGGAGTACTTATGCAAGCTAATTGAAATGGTGAATGGAAGCAAATGCATAGACTTCTCAGGCCTTTGCAGGCCAATGCGTGCATGCTAAGTTACCTTAATCATGTCCGACCCTTTGCGACCCTATAGACTGTAGCCTGCCAGGCTCCTCTGTCCACGGGGATTCTGCAAGCAAGAATACTGCAGTGGGTTGCCATGCCTTCTTCCAGCGAATCTTCCTGACCCAGGGTTTGAACCCGTGTCTCCTGCAGCTGTTTGTATTACAGCCAGATTCTTTACCACTGAGCCACCAGGGAAGCCCTTACAGGCCAATACTTTGATGCAAAATATCCAGAAAATTGAGATACAAGATTGCTTGTCGAGTTGTATACCTCACTTTAATCATTTCGAGTAATGCCTAAATTCAGGAGAAAACCTTGCATATATAACATTTTTAACTATCAGGTAATACACATATGTATCATAAAAATTCTGGTTCTTTTAAGGTCGACTATAGCAAAAATACCTTCAATTATTATGTAAGTAATCTAAAACTTCACATTTTAAATATAAAGTCTTTTTTTCAGGGAGTTAACCTCCCATTCCATGCACTGCAACCAATGCATTATTCATCTGACTGATGATGTAGTGTGTGTTCCAAAACAAATGCAGATAGTCTGACCCAGTCTGCTGCAGTTCAAGGTGGTCTTGGGGGAAAGTCTGTTGATGTCAAGTTCATTCACATAGCAAAGACTCAAAACTGACATGGATGCAGTGATATGAAACCCAGGGGTCCTTCTGGAAGTCATCCTGGAATCTTAATGATCTATCTGAAAGAAATGCTGTGACAGTGTCAGAGCAAATAAAAACCTTCCAGTTAGCAAAGAAAACTTAACTCTTTCTGATAATATAGGGCAATACTAAAATCTCCCAGACATGGCCACGCATCAGTTATTTAGGGTTGATTAGCAAGTGCATTTTTGTGGTCAAGAGAGATTGGACTATACTGTAACCCAATATTAGAGGGGAGACAGCAAGAGTTCTGTTACAGCTCTGTGATCTGATAATTTGCCCCTTCCCTATCTTTTTCAGGTGAAACCAAAGAAACTCTAAAGGTAAACTGAAATTCCAAACCATGTGAGTCCTTATAGATTGGAGTTCTTCCCTTAAGTGATGGGACAGTTCATACCATGAGTTATCTTTCCAAAGAGAAGCCTCAGACCCATTCTAGTTGGACTTTATACATACAACTCAACTACCTCTAAAGATCTTTTCTTAAATGGACCAGTGTTTTCATGGTTTTCCTGAAAAACCTTGATTTACTTGCAACAAACTTTGAGTAGTCAATAGTTGGATTTGGTTCTTCTTAAAAACATCACAAGAAACTTCCTCATGTATTTTTTTTTCATCATGTAAGAGTTGATATCTGATAATATAGCTAAAACAACAGGAAACTAAATAAAGCATTCTATGAGCTATGTACAAATGTTCTGATAATCCCAAACCTCATTTATTTATTACTGATCCTGGAGTGACACCAGACATTGAGGTGGCTTACCACTGTGAGGAGCTATGACTTGGGACTCTTTGCTACAGTGCTGCAATGCTTGTACCTGGATAATGACTCCTCCAGTAACAGAATACAAACAAATTCTAAGGGACTAAAAATAACTTAAACTGAAAGTCACTCAGTCGTGTCTGATTCTTTACTACTCCATGGACTGCAGCTCATGACTCAATGGAAAAGACCCTGATGCTGGAAAAGATTGAAGGCAGGAGGAGAAGGGGACTACAGAGAATGAGATGGCTGGATGGCATCACCAACTCAATAGAAATGAGTTTGAGCAAGTCCCAGGAGTTGGTGAAGGATAGGGAAGCCTGGCATGCTGCAGTCCATGGGATTGCAAAGAGTTGGACATGACTGAGCAACTGAACTGAACTGAACTGGACTGCAGCTTGCCAGGCTCCTCTGTCCGTGGAATTTTCCAGGCAAGAATACTAGAGTGGGTAGTCATTCCCTTCTCCTGGGGATCTTTGTGATCCAGGGATCAAACCTGGGTCTCCTGCATTACAGGCAGATTCTTTATCACTAGCACCATCTGGGACTCAATAGACATGAGTCTGAACAAACTCCAGGAGATAAAGAAGGTCAGGGAAGCTTGGCGTGCCTCAGTCCAAGGGATTGCAAAGGATTGGACATGACTTAGAGACTGAATAACAACAAAAATAACTTCTTGCGTGTACAATTGGGGCAAATTCTGGATACCAAAAGTACAATTCTGGTTGTACTAAAGTACAAAAAAACTCAACTGCCACTTCTGGAGAGACAGGAGCATAAACAGGGTATGCTGTGCATGCCCCCTGCCCATGGCATCACCACAGTGGCGGGCAAACCACCTAACCCATCCCTCCAACCCGACCCTGGACACACCCCACCTCCACCCCATAGAAAGAACCAGATCACCTTCCCTCTGGGAGCAAGCACTGGAACCTGTTATTTGTTTTTGCTCCTTCCTTCAACCTTAGGGGCCCCAGTAAAGTCCTGCTTGAATTTTCAGACTGGCCTCTTACAATTTCTATTGATTAGAAAAGGCCCAGAAGCCTGGTCAGTATTACCACCATGCACACACGCATGCACGCATGCATGCTTAGTCACTCAGTCGTGTCTGACTGTGTGATCCCATGGACTGTAACCCGCCAGGCTCCTCTGTCCATGGGGATTCTCCAGGCAAGAATACTGGAGTGGGTTGCAATTCTTTCCTCCAGGGGATCTTCCCAACCCAGGGATCGAACCCACGTCTCCTGCACTTCCTGCACTGGCAGGTGGATTCTTTACCACTGTACCACCCTTGGAGGTATTACCACCATCAGTGCTAATCCTAAACTGCAAGGCTGCGTCTCACAATTCCACTTCAAAACTTAAGAAATGGTAGTTCAGAAAGACATCTGATATCACAGTTAGCAAGTAGTGGAATTCTTTTTGACTAACCTTTAGGACTCTTTAAAGCCTATATCTTAGTTCTTCCCTCTGTAACACTGCAATGCAATGAGACTGATTTCCTCAACGCACCAGACTTCTATCCAAATACATGTTCTCACTTGCAAGGCAATTTGCTCGGGGAATCACATGCTTTTTCCAGTATGCTGCGAATTGATTCACATAGTTTTTGGACTTCCTCCTTTTGGAGTTTCAGAATTTAAAACATAAGAAATGTAAGTGGCAATAAACTTCTGTTCTTTTTTTTTTTATTTTTTTTTTATTTTTTTTTTTTATTAGTTGGAGGCCAATCACTTCACAACATTTCAGTGGGTTTTGTCATACATTGATATGAATCAGCCATGGATTTACACGTATTCCCCATCCCGTTCTTTATAGATGTATTTATTCAATGTCACTAAAAAGTGAGGAGTCAAGATGTAGAGTTAAAATGGATGATCAGGCTTGGGGATACAAAATGAAATGTACCTAAAGCACAAGGTTAATTTTCTTCTGTGGCACAGGGACTCAGAAGATAATTCCAAGGAGACCAAAAGTTGTTTAAGCAGTGGGAACATGTTTGAATCACTGCACTTCCTACCATGTGACCACTCAGCAACCCCCTCCAGGATTCTTGCCTGGAGAATCCCATGGACAGAGGAGCCTGGTGGGCTACAGTCCATGGGGTCACAAAGAGTTGGACACGACTGAAATGACGTAGCATGCATGCATGCACTCCAAAGAACAAAATTCATTCTGAAGAACAATGTCTACTTAACATTTTGTTTCTATGTTTCATGATCTATGTTTACCATCAGTATGGTAACTAAGATCCATCCCAAAACATTATTCTGGTAACTACATGATTAATACTTCTAAAGTATTATAGACCATGAATGAGAATAAGGGTATTAATTTCAGTCAGATTATTGAGCATCTTTCTCCAATGTCAGTGAATTTTAAAAGTCCAAGGAAACTCTGTCCAGTATCCAATCAGCATTTCTCTCAAATTCTGTTTGGATCATCTGGAAAATCTGGTAGAACATTCAAAAGAGGCTAAAAATAGCACTCAAATACATTTTCCAAAATAGAAAGAAAAAGGACAGGTGGACAACTGGTAAGAATTAAATTTAGGAAAATAAATTACAAAATCAGTCTTGAATTTACCACTTCAGATTTTAAAAGACCTCCTAGAACGTTATTTCCAGCATAAAACCTCTCTATGAAAACAGAATCATTTTTAGAAACTGAACGAAAACAGTTAATATATCTAATTTTAAACAGGAGGAAAAAGAAATGTAATACTGGCCAAAAGTGTCTCAACCACATAAAATAAA
This sequence comes from Cervus canadensis, assembly GCF_019320065.1. Lineage (NCBI taxonomy): Eukaryota > Metazoa > Chordata > Mammalia > Artiodactyla > Cervidae > Cervus > Cervus canadensis. The sequence continues at coordinate 54,149,385 of NC_057401.1, forward strand.
CTCTTAGGATATTTCAAAGAGTTAAAGCTCTTTAAAATAATACCTCTTTCAAGTAGTTTAAAGGCATTACTTGCTAATGTTCCTGGAAGAAGTCCATTTAGAGACATTAAGATGTCTTGAAATATCCCTCTTGCTGTATTTTTATATGGTCAAGTAATATATATAAAGACATAGGGACTAAATACCATGGTTTTCTCTTTCCCTAAAAGGTAGGGGAAATAAAGATCCATCAGTAAAGATCCTTGTCATTGACACAACCCAGAATTTAATCATGGCATGAATTCAGGGTTTTTTCCTTCTTTTTTTCCCTAAGTCCAAGATAATTTATATAGCAAGTAATATTATAACAATTGGTAGCTCCCACCAACAGGGATAGTTTCAAACTTTCTATAAATGCATATGGCAAAAGAAACATTTGTTAACAAGATGCCTTGTTGACCCAAAGCACTAAAACCTGCTTTAAAAGAGTTCTATATTTCTCACTGTGTATGTCATTAACATACACATTAACAGAGTAGACCAAGCCTTAAAGACGATCCTAGAAACCAAAGCGGGATCTTCGCAGTGTTGAACGAACCAAATCATCTCAATATTTTTTTGATTCCAATTAGACACTAAGCTCTACCACATACCACTGCCAACACAGTTCTGGAACTCTTGGCCTTTGCAACAACTGTGACTGCTGCAGGACCCTGACCCTAAAAATGAATCACCGGGGAGTAGAGGGGAGTCCGTTTCATCTCAAACCCAGAGTTAGGAACCTTTTAATCATGAGTTCTAAGATTAAAAACATTCATTAACATAAGCAGATTTAAAAAAGAAAAAAGAAAACAAACCAATTTGTGATGTTACATAGTGCTTCTAACACAGTAGAGGATTAACTGAAAAAATATTGATGAAACTTTCAGAAAAAATCCTCACTGCAAAGCGTGGTATTATTGATTTAACTGAAATGGATTATACTGGAGAAATGGGATCAGGGTTAGTGGAAACGAAAGAGATTTAATCAAGGAGTTAGCAGAGTGTTCTAGGAGACCACAGACCTGTATTGAAAAGCAGACAAAACAGTTCAGAGATCTACAGAAACCTTACATTCTTCCCACCACAAAAGACAGGGAGCAGAGAACACACTTGAAACTGTTGAAATGGAGCAAAGATACACCTGAAATTGAACAAAACACCATGCATCACTGAGTTACCCTGGCCCTTGGAGGACCCCCCCCTGCTCAATCATGACAATAATGAAAAAAGATCTATGAAATGAAGTAGAACAGTAACTAAAGGAGGATTCAAAGTACCACTTTCCACTTAGATCCACCTTAGAGTGAGGTCAGAGGATGAGTTTGGGGAGAATTACACAACAGATAAAGGACAAGATAAAAAGGAACAGAGCTGTAAGTGTGCAAAGGTGAGGAACTGTTTGAAAATTACAAGTAAGTTGCTTATTCCACTGACTTTGCTGTGGTCAGGGTACCTAATAAACTCAAGATCTGGATTATGCATTGTGTCTCCTGACCAGGGGGATGGCTGTGCTGCACTAAGGAAATCTTAGAGGAAGGAGTCAGGTGATCCAACTCTTAGCACGAAAACAAATGTGAGTCATCACTTCTATTCAGTGTTGCACTAGAGTCCCAGCTACTGCAAAAAGGCAAGGCAAACAAAGAAAATACACACAAATCAAAAGAAAGAACTAAAATTGCATTTATTTACAGATGACACAATCATTTACATAGAAAATCCCAAAGAACTGACAAAAAAGCTATACAACTAATAAGTAATCCTAGTGAGTTTGCAGGATACAAACAATACAAGTCAATTGTTTTTCTATATACTAGCAATGACCATTTGTGATTTGAAATTATATTTGTGTCATCAAGACCAATAGTTAAAAATGTAAAGAAATGAATGACTTTCTCAACATAAGATTGCTTCCTAACAGTTAGATGAAGAAAATTGCACAGACTGTCTGGAAGCTTAAAGAAACTGTGGTTGTTCCATCCTGGAATGGCAAATTGCTTGAAAGGAGTTTGAAGAGAGAGAAAGAAGCAAGACTCTCAATCCTCAACAGAGCCACAATATGTCATAGGAAATGCTTCAAAGATTAAAGAAAATGAAATCAGAAGCATCTAAAAAGTGTTGGGTTACACCACAAGGTCTACAAAATGGATATCAATGTGCTATACATTTAAGATTATGTAAAGGGTCTTCATGCACTATGACGTATACACAGAACTCCTAGCAACCTAACTCGGCTGTCATAAATTTGATCTCAAACAAATGTAGGGACAGTAATAAACAATTGGCAACTGTGCTAGCATTCTTGTGTGTGTATGTGTGTATTTATTTTAAAACTTATTTTGTATTGGGGTATAGTTGATTAACAAAGCTGTGACAGTCTCAGGAGAACAGCAAAGGGGCTCAGCCGAATATATACATGTATTCATCCACCCCCAACGGCCACACGATGCTGAGCAGAGTTCCATGTACTATGCAGTAGATCCTTGTTGGATATCCATTTCAAATACAGCTGTATACACAGGCAATCATAAGTTTATTCTCTAAGTCTGTGAACCTCTTTATTTTTTTTTAAGTTCATTTGGTACATTTATATAATAGAATATTACTCAGCCACTAAAAAGAGCAAAATAATGCTACTTGCAGCAACATGCATGGACCCAGAGGCTGTCACACTGAGCTAGGTAAGTCAGACAGAGGAGAAATACCATACAACATCCCTTACATGCAGGATATAAAAAGAAAGGATACTATGTTTGTGTTTTTATAATTAAATGGGACTTTGGGGAGGTGAGCTGAATGGCCGCACATCCCTGAGGAAATCTACAAGAAAGTCTGAGCAGGTGCCTTTTTTCTCCCAATAAATTTATCAAGTCCCAGCATCCAAGTCCTTTCTACTGAACTTCGATTTGTTTCAGTGGTTGGTAATCATGGCAATTGTTCAGCTCCTTTAAGAACACTGAGAAAGTCAGAGTGAAAATGCAGGGAATGTGCTCTTCAAAGGGGATGAGATGAGTGGAGTCAAAGTGGTTCTATCAGAGCTTGGGGTAGGATGTTGAATCCCTGCCTGTTGGGGACCCTCTTGCCGAGGGAAGTGTGGCTCATGGCTCAGGCAGCAAGACCAGAGAAAGTACCTCTGCAACTACCATACAACGTGCCTTTGGGTGAAACCATGGGGGTGGTACAGGCTATTTGCTACCATGCATTTTTTCACAATCATTTTGATTACAGAAGCAATAAGAGTCAGATGCGGGCTTCCCTGGTGGCTCAGGTGGTAAAGAATCTGCCTGCAATGTGGGGGATCCTGGGTTCAATCCCTGGCTTGGGAAGATCCCCTGGAGCAGAGCATGGCAACCCACTTCAGATTTCCTGCCTGGAGAATCCCAATACACAGAGGAGCCTGGCAGGCTATAATCCATGGGGGTCACAAAGAGTCAGACACGACTGAGCGAATGATTACATGAGATCAGATGCAAACTACACAGAAGCATCTAAAGCTTATCATTACTCCCTCATACATCCAACATCTCCTACACAGTAGTAACAATTTGGTATGCATCTTCTTTAAAATATTACACACTACTCTTACAATATTTATTTGGCTGTGCAGCATGTGGAATCTAGTCCCTTGACCAGGGAGCAAACTTGGGCTCCCTGAATTGGGAGTGCAGAGTCTTATTCCCTGGACCACCAGGGAAGTCTCTACAATATTAAGTTTTTATAAAATAAATGTACACATAATCTTTTATACTGGGTTAAGGTTTAATTTGACATTTTCATTTAAAAAATCTATCAGAAATAGTCTTACAAACTGATAGAGACAGACCCACTTAAAACAGTGCAGGAGAATTCCAGACTAAAGGAATATAACCCTTCTTTTACCATTATTCTCCTGTTGATCACTTCAGTTGTTTCCAATTCTAAAGAAAGTTGTGAACTTTCTGATTTGGATTTATGTGTGTCTCTGTTTGCCTGTCTTAGAAATTGAATGCTTTCGGTTTTGAATAAATTTCTTTGAATGAAGCTAATAGATCAATGTCTGTCCACATTTTCACTGTATAAAGTATTACCAGGTCACAAGGTTTCATATCCATTGTATTCCTACCAAAGTTTATAAGAGTAGTTATTTTCCTACATTTTTACATGACCTGAATTCTAACCATATTTTAAGTTTAAACAAATGTGATGGTTGAAACTTGGGGTTTTATTATTGTTTTCTGAATTATCTAGGAGGTTATGCAGCTTTTTATTTGCATTTTTTTTTCTTTAGTGGATTGCCTGTTTATGTCATTTGCATATTTTTTCCTCTTTAGCTGTTCTGACCCTTTGTTTTCTGGATTCTTCTTCTTCTCCTCCCAGACTATCATTTGTCTTTTGTCCTTTTATGGAAGTGACAGTCATAATTCTTAGCGGCAAACACAAGTCACTCCTCCTAGTATAAGCTGAAAAACAATTTTTTAAAGAGTGTTAGATCAATCCCTAAAGTTCCCCGAAGAAACAAACAGTTGCTCTCTGAGGCCACAAAGCCAGGGAAAAGGTCCAAATTAAGGTGATGCATTGTTATACAGGCCTTCCAAGATGTCAGTAGTAGTAAAGAACCTGCCTGCCAATGCAGGAGATATAAGAGACAGGGGTTAGATTCCTGGGTCGGGAAGATCTGGTGGAGGAGGGCATGGCAGCACACTCCAGTATTCTTGCCTGTAGACTCATAGACAGACGAGCCTGGCAGGCTACAGTCCTTAGAGCTGCAAAGAGTCAGACAGTGTTGTTAAAGGAGACACTCTGCTCTCTTCCAACTCTCAACGTGCAGGACGTCACTGCCAACAGCTGGATGTTTCTCTGTCACTTTCCACATAATTAATTCCATGAGGCACCTCCTTCTTCACATCAACCATTTCTGAATCAGAAATTAGAATGAGTCCATCTATATGGTGAGACCAGTCTCAACACTAGCTGCAAGGGAGCCTGGGAAAGTGGATTTCTGGCTTCTAGTTTAGGAAGGCCGATTTATAAAATACCCCAAACACTTGAATGACATTCAAAAAGTTGGGAGCCAGTGAGAAAATATTTAAAGTGTCCACTACATGCAGTCTTTGTGTCACATACACTTTCAAATTTCACAAAATCAAGTATGTGATTGTTTCTTTATATTTATGGTTTTGGTCTTGCTTTTAAAAAATACCATCACCACAGTATGACTATACAAATATTCTCTTGTAATGTCTTATAAGACGGTTGTGGTATTATTTTGTACCATTCAGACTTTTCTTTCCTCTATGATTCATGGTTACATAATGCAGTATGAATAAACTTGCAATTTTTTCCAAAAGCACAGGCAGTTTTTTCAGCTTCATTAATTGAACAATACATAATTTATCCACTGATAAATAAATGCCATCTTTAATTATATGGTCAATGATTTCTATTTGTTCTATAATATTGTTTGTTTATCACAATTCAGTACTATACTATTTTCTTTAAAGTAGTTCTATATCTGGTTTTCATGTCTAGTAGAGAAAGCATCTTTGCTCCTGCTTCATTTCAAAATTTTCTTGGCAATCTTCATATGTTTATTCTTTGATATACACTTTAGAATCACTTATGTGTTCCAAAAGAGAAAAAAATTCTGATTGGGACTGCATAAAATTTATATATTAATTTCAGTAGAAGTGACATGTTTAAGATATTGTCTTCTTATCCAGAACATGGTCAGTCTTTCCCCTACTTGGGTTTTGTCCTATGTGTTTCAATATAATTTTATAGTTCTCTTCATAGGGTCTTTCTCATTAAATTCATTCCTAGGTATTTCACAGATTTTTCTACACATTATTATGAATGGTATCATTCTCATTTCCATTTTTATAAAGTCATTTTATTCTCTTTTTCTAACTGCATCTCATTCAACAATACATATGCTGTACAGTTGAGCCTTCATGTAAGTAATTCCCAGAGTGCTCAATATTGATACTTTCATATAAGACAAGTTTGAGGGGACACAAGATAATTTCCTAATTAAAACCGATTGTCTCACACACTAGATTTATTGTTTTTTTTACAATACATTAGATATTCATTGTCTAGAGTTCATAGTTCCAAATTTTCTTTACAGTAATAACAAATAGACAAGTGGGTATATGCATCCTTACTGTTTACCAATATTATTCTGCAATTTGACATGAGATTCACATAAATCTTTGCCTTCACAACTTCTCAAAGTTTATTTCTAACTAAACCTTTAGCAAACATTGTGAAATTATCTATTTGTCTATATAGAACCTATACATCCAGTTTCTACTATAAACCAAAGCTAACAACATTTTCTATGATTGAAAACTTAGGGGTGGACATATGAGCAAAGGATGATTTTTTTTTCTGTCAAATGTTCATAGTAATTTGAACAAAATGAGGATTACAAATACATCTTTATACAAAAAAGATTCTCAACCATCAAAATTAGGGGCTACAACTGCACCAGGTTCTGGCTATAGGAACACGCTTTGTACAGAGCAGAGAACCTGAGACACAGTAACGGTATTACTGGCTGCAGCATCAAACTGGTTCAAGTGATCCAAGATTTCGTCAAGGCTTTGTGAAATGACAGACTTGTAAGTCACTTACTTTCTCCTTATATAGTTCTTACATCTATAAAATGAGTGAGTCAAGCTGGAAGCAAGATTGCTGGGAGAAATATCAACAACTTCAGATATGCAGATGATACCACCCTAATGGCAGAAAACAAAGAGAAACTAAAGAGCCTCTTGATAAAAGTGAAAGAAAAGAGTGAAAAAGTTGGCTTAAAACACAACATTCAAAAAACTAAGGTCATGGCATCCAGTCCCATCACATCATGGCAAATAGGTGCGGAAACAGTGACAGGCTTTATTTTTGGGGGCGCAAAATCACTGCAGATGGTGACTGCAGCCATGAAATTAAAAGATGCTTACTCCTTGGAAGAAAAGCTATGACAAACTTAGATAGCATATTAAAAAGCAGAGACATTACTTTGTCAACAAAGGTCCGTCTAGTCAAAGCTATGGTTTTTCCAGTGGTTACGTATGGATGTGAGAGTTGGACCATAAACAAAGCTAAGTACCAAAGAACTGATGCTTTTGAAACTGTGGTGTTGGAGAAGACTCTTGAGAGTCCGTTGGGCAGCAAGGAGATCCAACCAGTCAATCCTAAAGGAAATCAACCCTGAATACTCATTGGAAGAGCTGATTCTGAAGCTGAAATTCCAATACTTTGGCCACATGATGCGAAGAAGTGACTCATTTGAAAAGACCCTGATGCTGGGAAAGATTGAAGGCAGGAGGAGAAGGGGATGATAGAGGATGAGATGGTTGGATGGCATCACCGACTCAATGGACATGAGTTTGAGCAAGCTCCAGGAGATAGTGAAGGACAGGGAAGCCTGGGGTGCTCCAGTCCATGGGGTCACAAAGAGTCAGCGACAATGTAGCAACTGAATAACAACAATAGGCACTAGGACTCTCTCTGTTTCATGTTTCAAGTCTCAAGTTTCAGAAGGGGGCCATGTGGCTCCCCCAAGCCCATGGGAAATGGTGGACACTTCTGGATCCATGGACACAGAACTATTTCAGGGTCACTGAAACCACAACTTTCAAAAAAACTAATCAACCAGAGGTTGCCAATAAAGACACTTTACTGTAGCCTCAAATTTTGCCTATGATAACTACCACACATATGGAAATAATGATTACTTTAATCAAAAGTTATATTCCTATATCAATTTTGATACTACAGAAAGAAACACAGTCTCTGCTTATTTGCTCACCTTGGATTAGTTGACAGAGGATGTTCAAATGTAGCTTGGACTAAAGTATGTGCTGACATCAGTAGCTCTCTTAATATAAGTCACACCAGGAATGTGGGTGTTTCTACACCTGCCATGGCAAAATAGCCACATACCAGCTTATAGTAAGATCCACTTGAGTCAGATTCGGAGGACTTTTCTAGCATGTAAATATCATGCAAACATAAAAGTGAATATAAACAATGTTTAACATGTAGTTTATCTTCTAGAGACTTATAATTACAGAACCCACATGTGTATATCTAAAGTAAAGCTTACAATGGAATCCTATTACATGATTTTTTCAAATCTAAAGTGAAATTTTAAGCCCTAGTCTTCTAAAATTTATCACACAGAGAGAAGCCACCAAAAATCTTGAATACATCTTATAGTGTTTCAAGGAGCCAAGGCAGGCGTCTGTTTTTCTAATCAAGAAGTTTTCTGTCTGAGATTAGAGCTTTGGGGAATAGTTAGAGGTTCTGAATCCTTTAAATAATCTTGAATCTTTCAAGTATTAAATTCAAGATAAAAATGAGCCATGAGTACTAGACATGAAGAATATTAAAAGAGGGAGATGGCTACTGAATATGCATCAGGTGTTCACACTTAAGAAAGTTTATGGCTGATGGTAAGCAGATTGCTAAAGAATCATTTTAGGCTTTTTATTGTTTTAGAAATTTCCCTCATACATAGAGCTGTGGCAGATGATTTTCTTTTAATTTCATCCTTGCACAAATAGATTCCCAGGCTCCTTTCTCAATGATGTAAATGGGCCTAATTAAAAACCCTACCATTTACATATTAAGGTAACTATCTGTGAACTGCCGACTTCATCTGGCCTGATTTAGAGAACCATTCCGAGGGATTACAAGGAGTTATAGACCCCTGCCCTAGAGTAAAAATAAACCCTTCCCTAAGAAATGATTGGTTCCACAGTCTGTGGGAATGAAAGCCAGTTTACTTAAGTCTAATTAGTTCACTACTTGCTGGGTTTGACTCACGTGAAGTACAAAGGCCACTTATATGACCTTATTCCCATGTGTTGACAGGTTCAGTGCAGCTAGATGATGTTCATAGGTTCTTCAAGTTTCAGTCAAAGCCACTGACTTCACTTTTCCTCAGTATATTGTTTATTCATAGAAACTTAGGCATTTACTGAAACATGAAGTCAGTTCGGTCTCACAAAGTCAGAACTGAAGGTGCAGGTCATGTCTTGCAGCTTTTGTGCAGAACTCCCCAAAAGAAAATGATTTCACTGTAGATAAATGCAGTGAGGATGAATGGATAAAACAAGTTTTTTTCTTTTTTTTTTTTATTCCACTAACTTTTTGTATGAAAGGTGGGATTCTTGAGAATTCTAAATTGCTTCATATTTCAACTTTTTTTTTTTAATTGGAGGAAGATTAGTGTTGTGTTGGTTTCTGCCACATAACAATGCAAACAAGCTGTAATTATACAGATATCACCTCCCTTTGAGCCCCTCTCCTGTCCCTCCATCCCACCCCTCTACGTCATCAGAGTGCCTGGCAGGGCTTCCGGTGTTATAACGCAACTTCTTACCAGCTAGCTACCATACACATGATAGTGCACATATGTCGAGGCTACGTCCTCTGTCCCACTCTCTCCCTCCCACACTGTGTCCACAAGTCCACTGTCGATATCTGTGTCTCCACTGTTTCCTTGCAAATAGGTTTCAACTCTTTTTGAATCGACCAAGAGCATTCATAGCATAACTTCCTTAAATTGAACTCTGTTCCTCAAGAACCTAAGTAGTCTTACAATCCACTGTGCCAGATGGATGTGGAAAGGCAAAGTCACTTGGAAAATTTTGATAACCTTTCCATCCAGAAATATAACTCCTATCAGGGAAATCAGTCCTGTGGGTCAGAAGTCTTTTGACAGTCCAATCTGAATAAAGGTTATCAGCAATTCCAGACAAACTGTAATTTAAATGAAATCTTAAGGCATTTCTTTCCAGTGGGTAAAATCACAAACTACCAAATACGTAATGAAATAGGCTTATAAAATTGTTTATGAGCCAGGAGTTGAAGTGTTGGCCCAAGACTCGAGTAACTTTATACCGTAAGATATATGAAGGAAAGGAGGAGAAAATATGAACCTGAAGGGAATGGAGAAGCTACTGGAGAGAGTTTTGAGGAGAGGCAGTCTCCAATTATGGTGGGGTTTATACAACTGGAAAACAGCTGATCAGAAGGTAGAAAACTCCTTAACCACCAAGGCAGTTACTGTTTCATAGAAACAGTCCCACATTTAGATCATGTAGAAAATCTTGCTAAGTTGAAGTACATGAGTTATCACTTTCCATCCAGCCGTTTGATAGTGTAGCAGTTGCTTCTATCCTAATCAAATAAATTAGAGAAAATAAAAAGTGAATGAGAGGAGAGGGACCCAAGAACAAGGAATGAGCAGGTGAAAACAGATACATAGGCACATGCATGAATACTGAGCTGGACAGAGCAGGATGCAAAAAGAGAGATTCACAGATAAGTCAGACATGAAGAGAAGATGAGAGGCAAGAGAGCTTATCTATAACACAGAAAAATAAAGAAAGCAAATGCAAAATTTCACCCCCAATGATTTGCAAAACAAAAATCCAGGTCTGTGTTAGGTCTTAAGTATCAAACACAAAAGAAATTTTAAGCTTCAGAGACTTTAATCTTTCCCTACTTAAAGATTTGCATGGATCCAGAACATTCCAGGGCAAGTTAGCAAACTAGTGTATTATCACAACATGTGATAAAATTTGACCACCGCCATGTTGTAGGCAAGACCCAGTCAGACTTTGGAGCCACCATCAGGAAAAAGATTCAGCAACTGATGAAGGTCAAGTTTGGGGATGAAACAGTGAGTAATGAGAGCATTTTAAGTTCAAAGAGTGAAATACTGTGGTAAACGTTAGACAGTGAGGCAAAAGTACACTGTTACACAGGTGTCAGAGCTGATGAGGGAAGAGAGGAAGTAACTGTAGAGCCCAGGGCGGGGAGAAAGCACAGCCACAGCAGGGAAGAATCCAGTAGCATGCAGTACCCAAAACTAGAGAGAGACAGAGGAGAGCGACACTGTAAGAACGCACACACTGCCGTATTTAAAAAGATAGCCAACAAGGGTCTCCTGTACGGCACAGGGAACGTGGCTCAGTATTCTGCAATAAGCTGAAGGGGAAAAGAATTTGAAATAGAAAATAGATAAACGTACATGTATAACTGAATCACTTTCCTGTACATCCGAAGCTAACACAACAGTGTTCATCAACTATGTTCCAACATATGATTAAAAAAAAAATAATAAAGAATGTATAGGAGACTTCTCTGGTGATCCAGTGGTTGAGAATCTGCCTTCCAATGCAAGGGGCCCATGCGCTGTAACAGAGAGCTTGCCTGCCACAACGAAGACCCAGTGCAGCCAAAATAAACAAATGAACAAATATATATATATAAATAGACCATTAAACTGGGGGAGAGGGTGAAGCAGGTCCCATGGTTACCAGGTGCCAGACATAATGCTGAGACAGGAGCTTATTGAAAGTGAAAGTGCCAGTTGCTCAGTCGTGTCCAACTCTTTGCGACGCTATGGACTGTGGTTCACCAGGTTCCTCTGTCCGTGGGATTCTCCAGGCAAGAATACTGGAGTGGGTTGCCATGCCCTCCTCTAGGGGATCTCCCGGACCCAGGAATTGAACCTGGGCCTCCTGCACTGCAGACAGATTTTTTTCCAGACCTTATTAAGTCTTGGGAAATCCAAGGTAACTGTTTCTCCTATGTTCTCTTTTTGTTTGGTCTGTTTGTTGTTGTCAGTCTTAACTCACACTTTGATCTACAATCCATTTCGAGTTATTATTTGCATATTGTGTGAAGGAAGGTTCAGGATTAATTTTGGTGCCCATGACTGTCCAATTGTTCCAGCATCATTTGTTATAAAGATTATCTTTATCCCATTGAATTAATTGGCTTGGTACATCTATCACAAATCAATTGTATAAGTCTGATTGTAGACTTTTTTCCTATTCTACTGATCTATTTGTCTGTCTTTGCATAAATACATGCTGTCTTGTTTCCTATAGCACTATAGTCTGGAATAAGGCAGCAGTCCACTTCTAAGGATGGAATACAAGGTCAGAATCAGATAAAAATAGTTGTCATTTGGTAAAGAGGCCCAGAGAATTCTGCTGGAGCTCCTTAAATCTCTCCAGCTAAAGTCAAGATTGGCCATGGATATCAAGTAAAGTTAATGCTACTGGGAGGACTAAAGCAGTCCCAACCACAAAGTAGAAGCACATAGACAGATTACAGAGGACCAAGTACAGCCCATAAATATCTGACCTCAGACTCCAGACACAGACTAATATAATATTGAAATAACAAACTCAGCATCTTTTTCATGTAGTCCTGCCTAGATGACATCGCAGCAGTCTACTGCAGTTGTACCTCTGTAAGATAAATATCTAAAATCCAAGCCATGAGAACACCCCTGGGTGTCTTCACACTACCAGAAACAATTAAACTTACCTAAGCACAGAAACAGGAGAGCTGAGACAAGTTTAACCAGTTAACTTAGAGTTATCCTGCCAAAATGTGATAGCCTCTTTTCTTCTGTTTTATTCTCAGGACCTCATAATATGAATTTTCCTTTGCTATTCTACTATTCCTTAGGTCTATGCATGGCTTTAATAACTATAAGACTTATCTACGTCAATAACTCGAACCAGTAATATCGTCATTAAGCAACCAATAAGAAAGCTTTGTTAGATTTCCAATGTCAAAGTCTACAAACCCTGCAATAAAAAGAAAATAAGTATACCAAGAAAGGAAATGAAAATATGGCCACTTTCCTAAAGCATTAGAAAAAATTTGGCTCCAAAAAAAAAAAAATTGAAATTGCCTTGGCTGGGATTCTGATGAGCACAGTCTGAGACAATAAAACAGTTACGAAGTCTGAGTTCAAGTGGTCATTCCTCCGTAGTTTCCAGGGAAGATCATTTCAGCTGGTGTTCATCTTTCTGTTCAACAGAAGTCTTCAACAGGGCATAAGGATAGAGGACGGGAGACATGGAAAATTACTGTGGCTGAGAGAGCCTGAATGGAAAAATAACCTTAGCATAAATGCATGTGGAAGTTGGTAAGAGCCCTTATCTTGCAGGAATGTGGGCCCTTCAATTGGCCAGGTTTGAGCCATCCTGGGGCCTGATCCACTTGGCTCTGTGAATACTGAGCAGTTCAAACTAGGCTTTAGCTCAGACAGGATAAAAAAAATCACCACAGGAATGTTCCAGAAATTTTAAAATGTAGAAGAGAAAACCCCTCATGGAAAGCCCAAAGCCAGAGTCTGGGGCCCGTTCATCTATGTCTAGTTCCGGATCTCTTCATTTTTTGATCTCAGAAGGTTTTACTCATACCCTATCACCTGTGTGTGGATCACAATAAACTGTGGAAAATTCTGAAAGAGATGGGAATACCAGACCACATGACCTGTCTCTTGAGAAACCTGTATGCAGGTCAGGAAGCAACAGTTAGAACAAGACATGGAACAACAGACTGGTTCCAAATAGGAAAAGGAGTACATCAAGGCTGTATAATGTCACCCTGCTTATTTAACTTATATGCAGAGTACATCATGAGAAACGCTGGGCTGGAGGAAGCACAAGCTGGAATCAAGACTCTTGGGAGAAATATCAGTAACCTCAGATATGCAGATGACACCACCCTTATGGCAGAAAGTGAAGAAGAACTAAAGAGCCTCTTGAAGAAAGTGAAAGAGGAGAGTTAAAAAGTTAGCTTAAAGCTTAACATTCAGAAAACTAAGATCATGGCATCTTGTCCCATCACTTCATGGCAAACAGATGGGGAAACAGTGGAAACAGTGGCTGACTTTATTTTTCTGGGCTCCAAAATCACTGCAGGTGGTGATTGCAGCCATGAAATTAAAAGACGCTTACTCCTTGGAAGGAAAGTTATGACCAAACTAGACAGCATATTATAAAGCAGAGACATTACTTTGCCAACAAAGGTCCATCTAGTCAAGGCTATGGTTTTTCCAGTGGTCATATATGGATGTGAGAGTTGGACTATAAAGAAAGCTGAGCGCCGAAAAATTGATGCTTTTGTACTGTGGTGTTGGAGAAGACTCTTGAGAGTCTTGGACTGCAAGGAGATCCAACCACTCCATCCTAAAGGAGATCAGTCCTGGGTGTTCATTGGAAGGACTGATGTTGAAGCTGAAACTCCAATACTTTGGCCACCTGATGCAAAGAGCTGACTCATTGGAAAAGACCCTGATGCTGGGAAAGATTGAGGGCAGGAGGAGAAGGGGACAACAGAGGATGAGATGGTTGGATGGCATCACCGACTCAATGGACATGGGTTTGTGTGGACTCCAGGAGTCGGTGATGGACAGGGAGGCCTGGTATGCTGCTGTTCATGGGGCTGCAAAGAGTCAGACATGACTAAGCAACTGAACTGAACTATCACCTGGACTTCAAAAAAATGTAGACTTAGTGATAAGCAAGTGGTGCCTTCATTCACAATTCAGATGTAAAAACAAAGACAAACAGAAAGAAAAACAGGGCACCCTGTTGAAGAAGATACCACATAGGATTCTACAAAATCAATCTCAATTTTTGGATGACTTAAATATTAGTGAAAATACACTTGAATGTGTATTATAGTCAGATCAATGGTCAGTGTGTTCAAGACAAACTGAATTTAATAGTAGGTGGGGACTTCCATGGTGGTCCATTGGCTAAGACTCTGTGCTGTCAATACAGGGTGCCTGGGTTCAACCCCTGGTCAGGGAACTAGATCTCACATGTCTCAACTAAGAGTTTGCATGTGGCCATTAAAGATCCCCACATGCCACAATGGAGATTGAAGATCCTACAGCACTAAGATCTGGCATAGCCAAATAAATAAACAAACAATTAAAAAAACATAAATTCAGTAGCAGGTAACAGTAGGAAAAGTAAGTATGCATTCAAGACATGGTAATTCTCCAGGCCAGAATACTGCATTGGGTAGCCATTCTCTTCTCCAGGAGATCTTCCCAACCCAGGGATGGAACCCAGGTCTCCTGCATTGCAGGTGGATTCTTTACCAACTGAGCTATCAGGGAAGCCCAATATTCATGTTCTTATTTCCTTTATAAAAATGTTCATTAAAAGTGTGTGCCGGTGGCAAGTGTTGAAAACATATTGTTGCACACTAGTATTTTCAGCATCCACTCTAGGCTTTAGCAAGGCAGCATGCTGATTTCAAACTGGTACAGAAACTCTCCGCTTCATGAGCTCAGGCAAAGTACTTCCATTTCTTATTCTAAGTATGAAAGTGAAAGTGTTAGTCACTCTGTCATGTCCAACTCTTTGCTACCTCATGGACTGTAGCCCACCAGGCTCCTCTGTCCATGAAATTCTTCAGGCAAGAATACTGGAGTGGGTAGCCATTCCCTTCTCCAGGGGTTGAACCTGGGTCTCCTGCATCACAGGTAGATTCTTTACTGTTTGAGCCAGCAAGAAGGCCCATTGTAAAGTGGATGTACCATTCCCTACTTTAACCCAGGTCTCCTGCATCACAGGTAGATTCTTTACTGTTTGAGCGACCAAGAAGGCCTATTGTAAAGTGGATGTACCAATGCCTACTTGGGCTGTGATGAACTTGAAGAAATGCAACGTATATACAGCATCCAGTGAGGTGGCAAAATATGCCAATAAATATTAATATTCCTCTATTCCCTCTTCCTATATCACTGGAACAAATTAAATTTGATTAAAATGTTTTCTTTTCAGGACTCTTACTGTTGCCTACTCTACAGTACTGAGAAGGAATAATCACTGAAGAGCAAACTATGTTTAACTCTCTACATCCAACCCCATATTCACTCTTAAATACTCCCTTTTGAGCACTCTGTTCTTCTAGCTTTTTAAACCCTAAGCCTTCTGGATTTTAGATTTATTGTGGGCTATCATTTGGATTTGGGACATAACATGTTACATGAGAAAGTATAAAAAATGGACAGTTGCCTCAAAGTATTGAGAGATAATGAGAAATAAAAGAGATAACTGCATAGGATAGTAAGAAGGCTTGGTGTCTAAGGCTCGTGTTTAAGTCCATGGTGGGACACTTGCAGGTTTGATTATTTTTGAGTCTTAGTTCTCACATTGGAAATATGGATAATCATGCTTGTCTTACCAAAATCATAAGAATTTGAAAGAATCAAATGTAATTACTTGTAAAATTTCTTTATAAGTGCTAAATAAATCAATGATTGACACTTGTTTTTTCATTATAGGTGTTTCCCTGGTGTCTCAGAGAGTAGAGAATCTGCCTGCAATGTGGAAAACCTAGGTTAGATCCCTGAGTCAGGAAGATCCCCTGGAGAAGGCAATGGCTACCTGCTCCAGCATCCTTGCCTGGAGAATCCCACGGACAGGGGAGCCTGGTGGGCTACAGTCCATGGGGTCACAGAATCGGACATGACTGAACGACTAACATTTTCACACACTTCATCATTATAAGGTCAAATAGATAGATTGGAATTCTTGTCTTCACTTTTGTCTTCTTGCTCCCATCCTAAAGTTGATCCAACCAAACTTAGTGCAGGACTTTCCAGACTCCAACCTTACAAGAGTGGCATCAGAGAATCTTAAATGATCCCAAGTAATACTTGAAGACAAAACTAAATTAGGGGTTCTTCTGTGATTTGGACCAACATAGTGAATGCACATTATCTCTGCCCAATGAATTTCCTCTAAATCTGATCTGAATCCTCATTGAATACTAGAATGAACCAGGTCATTTCAGGCTCCCGAGTTTCCTGAGCTCTCGCTTGGTCATATATTCCCCGGGGGACTGTCCACTGGATGACCATAATGCAATCACATCTCTGAAACTCTGCATCTAAAATATCCATAACATCTCAGTGTGTGAGTGAACGAGTTATCCATTGGTATCATAAAGTAACACACCATTAACATTAGACCAGAAAGAGAATTTTAGGGGATTGCAAAACAACAAAATAAGTTAAATCAACAATGTGGTGTTTAAACACGTCCAGCAATTCCAAGGCTCCAAAACAGCTGAAAATGATTTGAGGAATAAGATCAGCCAAGGAGAATGTTTAATTTCCATTAATGTAGGAGCATCTATTCAGACCTGCCATAGCCAAAGAGGCAGCATTTGAGACAGTTTTCAAGCCTGGTTGCAGCTGAACTTGGTGAAAATTATTTCTTGGCATTGTTTCAAGTTCTTCATTCTGGAGTCAGACTGTCTGGGTTCAATTTCTAAGTTGACCACTTACTAGCAGTATAACCTTTGGCAAGATCCTTAACCTCCATCAAAGTTTCTTCAACTATAAAATGGGGTAATAATAAAGCTACCTCATTCAAGTATTGTAAGGATTAAATTGGAAGTAACTAGAATAATTGAGACACAAAGTAGTTACTTACCAAGTACTATTATTATCATAGTACTATCATAAGTCTACAGTGACTTTATACATGCTATTTATAGAGTAGCAAAGTGAGGCTTTCAATTTGTATAAGACATGATGTTGTTTAGTCACTAAGTCCTACCTGACTCTTTTGCAACCCCCATGGACTGTAGCCCCACTACAGTAGCTCCAGGCTACTCTGTCCATAGGCTTCCCAGGGAAAGAATACTGATGTGGGCTGCCATTTCTTTCTCCAGTGGATCTTCCCAACCCAGGAATCGAACCTGCATCTCCTGCACTAGCAGGTAGATTCTTGACCACTGAGACACACCTGGGAGGCATGCACTATTATCCTCTTTGTATAAATGAAGAGAAAACGTGTTAGAGAGGTTGAATTCACAGCACTACCCAACAACTTAGTGGGTTAATCATGATTTCTACCAGTTTCCCTCCTCCCACCTCTACCCACCAGCTCCCAAGAGTTTTAAAGTTTCTTCAAAACACAAATGAATGACGTAATCACTGTGGGTGAGTGTTAGAACAGAGAAGAAGTTTGAAGCAAGCCAAAATTCCATGTTTGAAAAGAAGGCGAGGCAATTACATTGTCATTTTCAAGTGAACAATGAAGCCAAGTTATTTTGTTATTGGACAGAACTTTCAATCTGTAAAGTTTCATATAGAATTGAACCAAATAAGCCCATTATAAAGAGGACAAAGAGTTATAAAGAGACCTTTTAAAAACAATCTACCTTTTAAAACCAACAAGACCTTTTAAAAACAACAGCAAAATGGGTGACGGGTATAAGCTTGAGTTATAAAATAAATCAAGGAGGTGCAATGTACAGCACGGGAACTGTAGTCAATAATCCTGTATTGTGTATTTGAAAGTTGTTCATGAGAAGAGTCAGAGAAGGCAATGGCACCCCACTCCAGTACTCTTGCCTGGAACATCTCATGGATGGAGGAGCCTGGTAGGCTGCAGTCCATGGGATCGCGAAGAGGCAGACATGACGGAGCGACTTCACTTTCACTTTTCACTTTTATGCATTGAAGAAGGAAATGGCAACCCACTCCAGTGTTCTTGCCTGGAGAATCCCAGCAATGGGGTCGCACAGAGTCGGACACGACTGAAGTGACTTAGCAGTCGCAGTAGCAGCATGCAAAGAGCTGACTCCTTGGAAAAGACCCTGATGCTGGGAGGGATTGGGGGCAGGAGGAGGAAGGGACGACAGAGGATGAGATGGCTGGATGGCATCACCGACTCGAAGGGCATGAGTGTGAGTAAACTCCGGGAGTTGGTGATGGGCAGGGAGGCCTGGCGTGCTGCAATTCATGGGGTCGCAAAGAGTCGGACACGACTGAGCGACTGAACTGAACTGAACTGAACTTAAAAGTACATCTTAAAAGTTCTCATCACACAAAAATATTGTAACCATGTAGCATAACGAATGTTAAGAAGACTTATTGTGGTGATCATTTTGCAAAGTGTACAACTACTGAATGATGACGAGTCACACCTGAAACAAATATAATATTATATGTCAATTATATCTCAATTAAAAACAAACAAGCAAAAAAAACTAAGAAGCAATGAGACAGCTTTCATATCATGTAGGTCCATACAAAAGGAAGGCATCAACGGATGTACGGATGTAACTATGAATATACAGTGTGGTGAAATGGGAAGAAAGCAACAGAAACAGCCAATTGCTTTCCAAAATCAAACATCTACATAAATAAACCTGTCTAGATTGTGTTATCACTTTGTCCATGAAATTGCCGATGATCAGAGTAAGTCAATCCACTGT
Organism: Cervus canadensis; assembly: GCF_019320065.1. Lineage (NCBI taxonomy): Eukaryota > Metazoa > Chordata > Mammalia > Artiodactyla > Cervidae > Cervus > Cervus canadensis. Next base: position 54,168,459 of record NC_057401.1, read on the forward strand.
TCTTCTGGGAAAGAACAAGGCAAATACAAAGTCCTAGGAGCACAATGTTCTGCAGTGAGCTTGTTGGCTTCCAATATCTTTTGCTCTGCCATTGCCCTGGGTCTATCTGAAGGCAAAGGCACTAGGACGAGATGTTGCATCACACAACCGGAGCACACCTGGGGGTCAGTTGCTCTCCTCCCTCCAGTGAGGGGAGGGAGGGGATTTACTTCTGCCTGAGTTCACCAGATTCCCTATATCTGAAAACCATGGACTCAGGAGCATCTCAAAGATGCCATTAATTCTGTGAAGATAGCATGTCTCATTAAGGCATCAAGTTTCTCGCACATCTCTGATGAGCTAAAATGTAGTATCCTAAAGCAAATGTCAAACTGAAGTCATCTTGAGACTCATGGTGTGCTTCCTTAAAAATGAAGCATTACTCAAGCAGCCAAAAATGATGAATAAGTGCTCTGTCTGTCTGTCTCTCACTTTCTTTCTACTGATGTGGCAGGAAATCAGTCATTACCATCCTGACACCACTGCTATAACATGTCCCACGTAAGGGCAATAATGCAACTATTTTTAATTTCCTGCTCCAAATCATCAGAATAAATAACAAATATCCATGTGGATGGATTTGAAGAGGAAAATGGGCTCACCATCCCTTTAAAAGAACGAAAGTACAAACTGTCAAAATTATGTTGAATTAAAAATCATTTATTTTGGTCTTATAGTAGAGGAAAACATTGGATCAAACACATTTTCATTCAGACAAAAATCCTGGTATTTGTTAGATCTTGACATGGCCTCAGATCAAACCCAAGTAGGCATGTCTACAGCCGAGAAACAGATCATCCTTCCAGAGACAATTACTGTTTCCAGTCAAAACACTTGAGTATATCACATCAACTGGGTGTGAGGGAATTCTCCCTCTTCTTCAACCAAATCAGTCTTCATTTCCATCAACCTTATGTCATAGAGAAGTAAATGCCTCCTAAACTTTGAGATCAGCCTTCAATTCTTTCTTTACCCAGGAAGATAAAGCATGGTTCATCTTAATATTTTTAAGATGTTATAACCTGTATCTACCCACCTTTCCAGTTCTAGCTGCAATGCAAGAGGTAAAGAAAGTAAATAGGTCTACGAGGTCTTCCCACATGGTTCCACCCAAGATCGGCTCCTCCATCTAAGATCTTTCTATATGTCTGCCTTTCACATGAGGAAGCCAGAGTGAATCTATTTTTTCTTTTTAGCAGGCATTGCATTAAGTTTCTGATCTATAAATACAAGTAGGGTACAAAGGACGATGTGATTCTTGGCTAAATTTATTGGCCCCCCAAAATCAGAATTCATGCAAATCTCTAGCTAGATCTAGCTGGTTCATTTCTCCTAAAATATTTCATAAAGGGAAAAGATGAGGTTGGCCAGATCAATCATTCCAACATATAGAAATAGAAGCAGCCCCATGAAGAAGTCTGAGGGCTGGGACCCTTGCCGCTTGAGAGTTCATTTAGATTTATAAAACTTGAGCTCTCTTTGCATGCTTCATAAAAAATTATTATGTGAAAAATCTGGCTGCTCGATGCATTATTCATTGCAGACCCTCTTAAACAAATAACTGTTAAACACATAAAAGGGTTCACACATGAAGTGGGGAAAAGCAAATGAAATCTGCTAAACAAATTATAATTGAGATGAGTAAAATGGTCCTCGGGTCACAAGAAGAAAAGTAGAAAGTTGTCAGGTTTTTGTGATTCATTTATGAAAAAGAGATGCGACCATTCCTTTTTTTATTTTTTAAAGTAAAATCACAAAATCAATTGAACGGGTGGGTAAGTGATCATTATGAGAAAGAAGAATGCCCACGAAAGGGGATTTGTTAGATGAGCATCAGAGGAAGGACCTGAGGTGGACCCCAACTCTCCTAGGACTTTCATGACCCCTGCTTCCTACAGAGAATCCTGTCAAGGACTGTCTTGTTCTAAGGTCCCTAAGGCTCACCTGGTGAGCTCCCCAGCAGCTACTGGGTCTAGAGCCAACCAGATTTCCTTTCATGTAGAACCACCTGAAAGGCTTAGTTAGCTCCCCCAGCACTTGAGAGTTTGGATTTAGGTAAGGAAGAGCAGGTTTCACAGACCATAACTTTTTACTTTCTAAATACCCCCCAGTTCTTGGTCATGCCAACCACGCCGAGCTCACGGGAATCAGAAATTGAGGGCCAGGCAGGATTGTCTCTCTATAGTTTTGAGTTAAGCAGGTGTACAAGCCCTGACATCTGTGACCCTCAGAGGCTGGTAAGCACCACAGCTGCTGCGTGTGGTACCCTGGGAGGATTAGATGTCCCACCACTCTCAGCATAGATTCAAGTGATTTTCTTTTTCTTTGTGCAATGAAGAGAAAGAATTGGAGAAATGTAAAAACTCATCCCTGTGTTAATTTTTCCATTCACCAGAAGATAAAAACAGCCTGGAGAAACGAGGAGTGATCACTGGGTTAGGGTTGGGATAGGTTTCCAAAATCTCTTCTAAGCTATAAAATATCCATTATCATAACTGCTCAGCTCACTGAAATCATGAGTCAGAAAGCAACACTCCTTCAAACTCTCATTAGATCCACCAATATGCTGGAGGTCACATTTACTGATGCTTTAGACAGTGTTTACTAGAGAGACACAACCAATAGATTATCTGTGTAAATGGATTCATTATGAGGAATTAGTTCAAGTGGTTATGGAGGCTGAGAGGCCCCCAAGACCTGCAGTCAGTGAGCAGGGGCTCAGAAAGGCAGGCGGTAGAGCTCCAGTCTCAGACTGAAGGCCTGCAAACCAGAAGAGATAATGGCCTAAGTGCCAATCCAAGTCCAAATCCTTACCAAAGATGGGAGAAGACTGACATCCCAGCTTGAAGACATTCAAGCAGAGAGAGAAAATCCTTTATACTCAGACTTTTATCCTAGCCAGGATTTTAAAGGACTGGGTGAGTCCCACCAGTATTGAGCAAGGCAATCTGTTTCACTGGGTCCACGGACTCCAATGTTCACCTCATCCAGGAACCCCCTCCCAGACACAGCCAGAATCTGTTTAACGAAACGTCTGGGCCCTCCGTGGTGCAATCAGGTTGATGTGTGAAATGAACCATCACAACTAGAAGAGCAGTGATGACTGAAAGGGACACTTAACTCCCATTCCTCCCATTGCCCTGGGAAACAACATCCATGCAACCAAAACCCCCTGTTTCTCTCTGCTGCCTCCCATGCTCATACCTGCAGGAGGAGAAGTGAATTAACTGCAGAATCTGGCGGAAGGAACCAGGCGCGCAGGACTCTGCCCTGTTGGGCCTTTCCCCTGAATGCGCCTCAGTGCAGAGTGAGCATGCGCCACCCTCAGCTCACAGTCCCATGGGGTGGTTCTGGGGGGACTAGCTCAACTCAAAGGGTCCCTAACACATTAACATTTGCTGCATCTTCTGGGAACCTAGAGAAACCGATTGTGGCTACCGGAGAAGGCAATGGCAACCCACTCCAGTACTCTTGCCTGGAAAATCCCATGGACAGAGGAGCCTGGTAGGCTGCAGTTCCTGGGGTCGCTGCGAGTCTGACACGACTGAGCGGCTTCGCTTTCGCTTTTCACTTTCATGCATTGGAGAAGGAAATGGCAACCCTCTCCAATGGTCTTGCCTGGAGAATCCCAGGGACAGGGGAGCCTGGTGGGCTGCCATCTATGGGGTCGCACAGAGTCAGACACGACTGAAGTGACTTAGCAGCAGCAGCAGGAGAAGTAAAATAATCCCTGGAGCATGTGGAGATTCTGTAGGGGGGCTTGCCTTGAGTGGCTTGAGCCCTGGGGGTATATTCCCAGACTCAGACCTCAAGGCCTCAGCAAGTGCCAGCCGTGGGAGCCTTTGCAATCTTCCCCCCTGGAACATTTCGGCCCCAGCACATGAGACAGTTCCATCCTAAACACCACAGGCTCCACTTGCCCTGGTGATAACACTGAGAACAGAGACCCAAGCAGACTAGTCCCCAAGACTTCTGTTATGGGTTAAACTGTGTCACCCTGAAAGATCTGCGGAAGTCCTCAGCCCATTACATCACTTGTTCAGTCGCTAAGTCCTGTCTGACTTTTTGTGACCTCATGGACTGCAGCCAGGCTTCCCCGACCTTCACTATCTCCCCGAGTTTGCTCAAACTCATGTCCGTTACGTCAGAGTGTGGCCTTATTTGGAGGTGCAGGGTTGGGGGTGGTCACTGAAGACATAAGTAGTTAAGATATAAGTTAATAAGTAATTAAGCCATGCTGAAGTGTGTGGGTCCCTAATCCGTACAGAAGATGAGAAGAGACACGGAGACACACAAGCAAGAAGCAGGCAGTGTGATGACAGAGGCAGAGACAGAGAGCCTGCAGCTGCTGGCCAGGGAACACCCAGAACTGCCAGGAAGGTTTTCTCCTACAGGTTTCAGAGCCAACACCCTGACTTCCGATGTCAAGCCTCCTGACCTGTGACACAATATACTTCTGTTGTTCTAAGTCATTCAGTTTGCGGTACTTTGCGTTGGTGGCCCTGGGAAATGATAGAGACTAGTAAAACATCAATTCAACACCAAATCCCAACCTCTAGACAAACACTAAGACATGAACTGAAGTTCTTCACGATGCCCTAAGATGCAATCTAAGGAAATAAGACTTTCTGTAAATATCCTAGGATAACTGCCCCCACCCCAACTAGGGGGGAAAGGTGTTTCGATGACTTTACAGCAGCAGGACTGAGCTGAGCAGAGGCAGAATCCACTGACTCACTGTCTCTCTCCCCTGCACTCCTGGCTTCAGATTGCTACTATTCACTGACTTCGTCTACTTCAACAGACACAAATCTGTAAATTATTAAGAATAATGACAATAGTTCATTAAATATTTTCCTATGCCAGGCAGTGATTTAGCAGTCTTGACATAGATTATATTCTGAGGCCTGCAAAAACTTGAGAGATCAACATTTCTATCTTCATTTTCTGGAATGAAGAGACTGAGCTTTCTAGGTCCAATAAATTATGGAGCCTTATTTTGAAGCCAGGCCTGTCAGAAACACCAGCTCAGTCTTAGAGATATTTCAGAACATGAAGAGCCAGATGGATTCCACCATTTGGAAATTTAAGGATACATCATAGCGCCAGAGATGAACAAAAATACAAGCCTTCCTAATAATTATTCCCCAGATTATTTCTTGAAACATGAGAGGTCGTCAATGATGAAAACACATAACAGCACTCCTTACCGGACTATTTTCTGATTCTGCCAGGGAAACTAGCCTGGGTAGAGAATCAACCTTTGCTTTCTATAGCTCTGATGGTATGTTAAGGTTCAGAGCAGTAAAAATATGAGTGCCAGAGGACTGTTTTTATTCCAAATCTACTTTCTGGTATCATAGATATGGTATGACTTGCTACAAATGCAGTTGAAACACTGCTCCTGGAAGCTATAAACAAGTTGAACTGCAGACTGATGACTGGCAAGCACCAAGTGTGCAAACTGCTGGCTGAGCTGTTGCTAGGATTCTGCAACAGGTCATCCTTGCCCTTGGGATATGATCTGCAGCCAGCCTGAACGGTGAGACAGGTTGTCCAGCCCCCCTCAGCACCACTGACACTTACTACATGTACTCAACACTAGAGTTACACACTCATTCTACAGCAGTGCTTGCTCAAACTTTAATGTGCATAGCAGTCACCCAGACAACTTGTTAGAATGCAGATCTGGCAGGTATGAGGGAAGCCTGAAATTCAGCATCTTTGACCAACTCCTGGGGATGTGATGCTGCTGGCCCTGGGTCCTACATTGATTAGCCCGGGGCCAGATGACCTATGTTCACAAGCCCCCCTGATCTCCAATTCCCACTTCGGGACCCTTCCCTTCATGCAAAGCTTGGACCTAATGTCAGGTCCTCCGTAAAGCTTCTGAAGACTGGCAGGCACGGCCTCTCCTTCCTCTGGGCCCACTATGGTTTTTAAGTAACCTATTAAAAAAGAAAAAAGCAAAACTAGAGTTCTCCTTGGGCTTCCCTTGCAGCTCAGTTGGTAAAAAATCTGCTTGCAGTGCAGGAGTCCACCTGCAGTGCAGGAGACCCGGGTTCAATTCCTGGGTTGGAAAGATACCCTGGAGAAGGAAATGGCAACCCACTCCAGTATTCTTGCCTGGGAAATCCCATGGACAGAGGAGTTGGCGGGCTACAGTCCATGGGGTTGCAAGTGTCAGACACGACTTAGCAACTAACCACCAGAGTTCTCCTTCATTTGTTTGATTTGTCGCAATGTACCTCTGGAGGACGAGGATGGCCTCTACCCTGTCTTGCTCTCCTTCACAATCCTCAGAGGGTCTGTCACAGGATAGGTGGTAAACTGGGTTTGCTGGAAAAATAAAGTAGACTTAACATGCTGTGGTTTCAGGAGCTTACACTGTCCTCAATTTTCAAAATCAGATACATGGTTTTATCTCCAGTTCTCTCAGACTCCTGTGTTGGGACTTGTTTGGGCTTGTTGACTTGTACTCATTTTAAAGATGCTTTTTAAACCATGTCATCACCTTATATGAGCGACAGTTTTAAATCAAAGAGCCCTACAACAAAGAAGGGAATCAAGAAAAAATATGCTTTAGTTCAAGGCATTGAGTAGCTGTGTCACCCTGAACCCTCTCACTTCTAAACTGGCTTTAATAATGAACAGAGCAGGATCCTGCTGGGCATTCTTGGGCACAAACCAGCCCGCTGAGTGTATCAGTTTCTAGTTTGTAGAAAAGCTTTAGCTTCTTAGGCCCTCCCAGAGTTTCAAACAGCAAATTTAATCAGACAAGTGAGAAAACAGAGAAACAAAGGAAAACAGTCAAGCAAGACAAAATGGTTGACGTTTAACCATAAACAAAGTCAAGGACCTTTAGTTTCCCCTCAAGGTCTATATGTAATATCTTGAACCATGTCCTTGAGCTGTTTTTCAGATACTAACCCCACCATCAGGTAGATGCAGTTAACTGCTAACCACCAGCAGGTAGACTCCAGACTGATTGGGACCAGAAGGTTGAGGTTGACTCCCAAAATACCACCCGGTGACCTCACTTCCAACCAATCAGAATGTCCAGGAACGGATCAGGCAAGCTGAGATCCTCTCCCTCACCATTTCCTGGGAAAAAAGTCCCCAAAGCCACTGGGGTGTCGGATCTTTTGAGCGTGAGCTGCCCGTTCTCCTTGCTTGGCCCAGCAATAACGGCCATGTATTTTCCTCCATCACAACCTGGTGGCAACAGATTAGTTTTCCTGAGGGTGGGATCAGCAGACCAGGCTTGGTACAGCCACAATAACAGCACCTGCCCCATTGATGCTGGGGGGTATATAAGATAATATATGTGATGCATTTAGAACCACGGTCAGCACATGGTAAGCACTGTAGAAAGATTAGCTGTTGTCATCACTTATGCCTTTCGGTATTTATGGAAAACATGCTCCTTGCTACAGAAATAATTGAAGACTAGCATCTGTGCTTTCCCTCTGCCACCTGTTAAATGATACCATCTTCTGTCATTGCCCTTCTTTGACATGCTTCCCACACTTCATCTTCTCACATAACTTCAAACAACATACCCCTGAGTAGTTCTCTGCTTTTTCATTCTTGTCTCTGCTCATTTGTGATGCTCCTCCTACTGACACCATTCCTGAAGCTTTGGTACCACTTTTCCCTTGATTCTGCACCTGTCTTTATCCCTTTTATAAGAGCTTTAAAATCTAAGCTCATCAGAGATCCATTCACACTGGCTCCAATTTCTGTTCATTGGAAAGGGCCTCAATTATGTGATCAGAATTTCACTCTTTATTCTATTTCTTATTTTATAATCTTCCCCATCATTACTTTTTCTAATCTCCAAGGGATAAAACTTTCACCATCTTGTCTAAATTTATCACATGCTCTTTATTAGCAGAATGAGAATAAAGCATTTGAGGAGTGGGGTGACCCATCGCATCTATCTTTTCTGTCTGACAAGATCAAAGACTGTGTCACTTATGCATTCAGTATGTGTAATAACGAACCATTTCTGCTCCTTTCTCCTTATATCATGATAAAAATGTACCATTTCTAGTTTCAAATATGTGGATTTCTTATCACATCATTATAAATTGTATTTCTCCCTATTCTTTCTGTTGGATCTGTTACTTTTGAAAAAAATAGAAGTATATTTCACCCTACCAACTTTAAAGACATCAAAACTGAAAATCATAAAGATATGTTGCTATATAATCAATGCAAGGAAAAGCACTGTAGAACACCCATCAACAGCCACACATTCAAAGGGAAGGTTTTAACCTAACTTCAAAAGACTGGAAAATGAATTAATACGTTCTGAGTTAAAAGAAAACATTTATAGCCTACATATTAATTTTTAAATGAGTCCCTGTTTTTAATCTATTTTTTCTAATACATGCCAACCACAAATTGGCTTCTGTCACCATGAGCAAAAAGTTTTGCATGATTAATGCAACCAGAGAACACTTAATTCTAAAATGCAAATATGAGACATATGACAAATAAATATTGACAAGATTTTATGAAAGAGCACAATATCAGGGGTCTTAACAGACTGTTAAGAGTGCTACATCCAGATCTTCAGCTGTCACATGTTAAATGAGAAAATGAGAATAATTCTGACCTCCGCTGCAGTCTAAGAATACCAGCATGTGTAGCTGTGGGCATTCCTTTCTCATAAGGAAAGTCCAGGGCAACCAAGGGTAACACAAAAGAAAAATATAATGTGTGTTAAAAAGATATTGTGTTCTAAAAAAGATGCTTCTCAACCTAGGAGTTAGAAAGGACCAATATTCTTCCAGCTTTGAAAATCATATGAATACTTCATAAAATGCAACAAAAATGAAGAGAAACATAAAAGTCTTTTTTTTTAAGGCAGACATATAAATTACAAGTTCATGCTCATCCCTGTGGATGTCACAGCATGTTAAGTTGCTCCAGAAGACTCTGCTGCTACTGCTAAGTCACTTCAGTTGTGTCCGATTCCATGTGACCCCATAACGGCAGCCCACCAGGCTCCGCCGTCCCTGGGATTCTCCAGGCAAGAACACTGGAGTGGGTTGCCATTTCCTTCTCCAATGCATGAAAGCGAGAAGTGAAAGTGAAGTCTCTCAGTTGTGTCTGACTCTTCGCGACCCCACAGACTGCAGCCCACCAGGCTCCTCTGTCCATGGGATTTTCCAGGCAAGAGTACTGGAGTGGGTTGCCATTACCTTCTCTGCCAGAAGACTCTAATTATTCTTGATTCCTACGTTTACCTTGATAGAAGCAGATGGTTCACAGAGTACCACTGACCACACTTTGACTATCACTCTTCCGTCATAAGCTACTAAGGAAAAATGTGACTGGAAATGGATCAGAACTATACTAATCTCAAGGACTATTATTTCTTACCTGGCCCACAATTGAAATCTAATGGGTTTCCCTCATTGCTCACTCCCAGGGTCACACAGCAGCAACAGGAAGTCTGACTCTGTTTATGGTCCTCAAGAGCTCCTCCTTGCTCTTAGAATATAATCTACACATGGTAAGATCCTACAAAGGCTGGCTGAGCCCACTTGCCCAATGTCATGCCTTCTCCCCATTGTCACTGTCCTGCAAATACACATGGCTTATTGCTCAGAAAAGCCCTAAGCTTCTTCCAGGTCCAGGGTCTTCTCAGGAGTTGGTCTCTCTTCATGTAATCGTGTACAACCACCCATCCATCCTAAAGATCAAAAATGGCTGCAAATACATCAACCTTCATGCCACAGAGTGGTAGAGTCAATACACCTACATTCAAATCCAGGTGACTATAACCACTGCAACTAACAGAAAATGACAAAAGTAAGGCTGTGTCAATTTCTGAACCCAGAACTTAAGAAACTAGCAGCTTCCACTTCCTGTCTCTTGACTCTTTTTAGAACCCCCATATAAGGAGTCTGATTACCCTGAAACCATCCCACTAAAGAGGTTACCTGTATGCTTTCCAATTGACAGACTAGCCATCCTAGGCAAGGCTGGGGCACACATTGTTTACCATCTAGAATAGCCTATTCACCAGCTGAATACCACTAGTGACCTCAGTCCATGCCACAGGCAGCAAAACAATTATGGTCAAGCTCCATCCAAATATTTGACTGGGGGAGGGGGGATGTGAAATATGTTATAATGGTTGTTTGAAGTAACTGAGTGCAAAAGCAGAATAATGACTTCCCCAAAGATGTCCACATTCTAATTCCCAGAACATTGAACATATTACTTTACATGGTAAAGGGAACTTTACAGATGTGATTAAGATGTAGAGATGGTAAGATTATCCTGGCTTACCTGGTGGGCCCAAAGTCATCTCAAAGGTCCTTACAAGGAAGGACCAAGGAAGGCCCCTTACAAGGGAAGAGCAGAAGGATCAGAGTCAGAGAGAGACAAAGGGAAATATGAAGATGCTATGATGCTGGTTTAAAGGATGAAGGAAAAGGCCATAAACCAATTTGGGAAAAGCCAGGAATGGACTCTCCTCTAGAGATTCCAGAAGAAATACAGCCCTGCCCACACCTTGATTTTAGTCCTCTGAGATTCATGCAGGGCTTATGATCTCCAGGATTGTAAGAATGTAGGTTTTTGTGGTTTTAAGCCACTGAATTAGTGGTGATTTGCTACAGGGGCAACAGAAAACAAGTGCATTAATTACTAGGGTAATTTATTACACAATAATGGACAACCAGAAGACAGTCCTCCCTGCCACTACATCTCCCAACCCCACATACCTGCATTCACACAAATCTTTGTTGTTGTTCAGTTGCTCAGTCATATCTGACTCTCTGTGACCCGATGGACTGCAGCACTTCAGGCTTCCCTGTCCTTCACTGTCTCCCAGAGCTTGCTCAAAGTCATGTTTATGAGTCAATGATGCTATCTAAACATTTCTTCCTCTGCCACCTTCTTCTCCTTTTGCCCTCAATCTTTCCCAGCAACAGGGTCTTTTCCCATGAGTTGGCTCTTCACATCAGGTGGCTAAAGTACTGGAGTTTCAGCTTCAGCATCAGTCCTTCCAATGAATATTCAGGGTTGATTTCCTTTAGGATTAACTGGTTTGATCTCCTTGATGTCCAAGGGACTCCCAAGAGTCTTCTCCAACACTACAATTCTTGACCTTGCTTATTTCTGTTCATTATTCAGAAAAAAAAGAAAGTGAACTCACTCAGTCATGTCTGACTCTTTGCAACCCCATGGACTGTAGTTGGCCAGGCTCCTCCGTCCATGGAATTCTCCAGGCTAGAATACAGGAGTGTGTTTACATTTCCTTCTTCAGGGGATCTTTCCAACCCAGGGATCAAACCCGGGTCTCTTGCATTACAAGCAGACTCCTTACTGTCTGAGCCATCAGGGAAGTCATTATTCAGAACCCTGGCTTAAATGTTTACTTATAGGCATGTATTAAAGAATGTATTCTCGGCATGTAACTTGTTTGTAAGATTATACAATATCTAGATCCCTACACAATAAAAAGTTTCAGAAGGTGAAGTCATTTTGGTCTACCTGACTCACCAAGGAGTCCCCGTTCCACACTCGCGATACTCAGCATTCGGTAGCATTCGGTAAATATTCAATGTAAATGAACACAGATGAATTAGAACATAGGTAATACACTGGAACTGTAGCTTGTAAATGCATATAAAGAAGACAAACTGCGTTAGAAGTGTGTTCAACTAATGGAAATAAAGTTTTAACAATGCAAAAATTCTTTGAAAACTAATTATATAAAGTCCATGAAAGCAAGTGATGGCTGCCTACATGAGGTTGAATGCACACTTGATGTTCAGGCATGAAAAACAGCACGGTTGACCTTTATCCAAAAATATTAATCAGAGAGAAAAAAAAAACAAATAGTTGAATTTTTGGTCATATCACAGTCAAAAAAAATTAAAAAAAAAAAAGAAATGACCAAAGAGACATTCTCACCCATAAAAATAATTAAATTGAATTTTCTATGAATTGCCTTTTTAACATGGAAAGTTGGACAATATTGAAAAATACCAAAAAACTACAGTCACCCCCCAGTATCTATAGAAAACTGGTTTCAGAAGTCCCTACCTATACTAAAATTTATGGATGCTCATGTCCTTTATATTAAATGGCCTGGTATACAACCTATAATTCTCAGAGATAGCCATTGATAACATCTTGAAATGTGTCCCCTCAGTCTTTTTTTCCTCTTAGGATATAATCTTATGCACACTTGGGATCACACAAGAAATGTTGCTTCAAATTCTGCATTTGTCATATTTTTATATGGCTAAACTTTTTTTGCTAACATGTTTTTAATAGCTAACCAGGAATTTGACATACAGATGCCTCAATTAAATATGTTTCCAACATTTTTATATTATAAACATTAGGAAGCATATAACTACAAACAAAACTATAACTACAAACAAAACTAAGATTTGTAAGGTAATTTCCTAGTGTGAAATTCTTAGATCAAAGTATGTATATACTTTTATAGCTCTTGATTCACATGGATCAGTGTTTTTTGATTGTGAGGTATAATAAAAGAAGTTTGAGAAATAAAACATGCTATTTAAAGATTAACAACATAGACTAAAACATCAAAGGCTCCGAGAAGTCCAGCAATAAAAAAGAAACCTGTGTTAGCTTAATGGAAAGATAAATATTTTTAACGACATAAAGACATTTTCTTCCCCATACAGCACGCACTAAACCATGAATGTGCTGGTGGTCTCCTTAAGCTTTATAACTTCTGTTTTCATGCTTTCAAAGGTTCTTCTACCCCAAGATCATAAAATAAGCCATCTATATATAATTTGAACATTTAAATCTTTCATCCATCAAGAATTTATTTTGGCATCAAGAACTTCCACATTCCTTTTTTAAAAAATGAGAAGCTGATCTTCCTATTAGGATATATTGACAAGGTTTATCTCCTTATCCATGTATTAACATAATGCCATCTTTATCATACCCTAAATTGCCATAGATAACTACAGGTGATGCTAGTGGTAAAGAATCCATCTGCCAGTGTAGATGATGCAGGAGACAAGGCTTCAATCCCTGGGTTGAGATCCCCTGGAGTAGGAAATGGAAACCCACTCCAGTATTCTTGCCTAGAAAATCTCATGGACAAAGGAGCCTGGCAGGCTACTGTCCACGGCGTCACAAGGACTCAGATACAATTAGGCGACTAACACTACTACCCTGAGCTCGCTGTCCCATTATACCAAGCTCTATCACACCACACTTCTTAAATATTTATAAATGTATAATATATTTTCATAACACTAAGGAAATATGCTTTCATTACTCGTTTCCAAAATTTTTCTTGGATATCCTCATATGCACGTGTATTCATTCAACAAATGAGTTCAACATACTTAAGTAATTCAACATCCATGCTGTGATACATATGGAATTGAACGGAATTCATCATCCACATATGGTAGGTACTTATAGATGTTGGAATTTTTCTTATAGGTTAAGAAGGGAGAATTTGGTCAGGTTTCAAAATTCAAATCCTACTGGGATTTCCGTAACAATTATGTTGAATTAATTTAGGGGAGACTTTTCCATACAAACTCTTTCTGTCCCAGAGTAAGGTTGGATATGAATTTACATAAAGTACTTGATTAAGCTGATGAAACTAAACCAGCTCATATGCAAAGGGTCGCACATTGGATATAATTTGCAAATTTAATCCTCATAACCAACACATGAAATAGATAATATTACAATTCCTAGTTTACAAAGAAGAAAATAAAAACTAAGCAACTTGTGTCACACACATATGGGGATTTACAAAATCACACAATTTTTATTTCATAGGGTTTCTTTTTTCCCCTCTCATTCAGATTAAATGAAGAGTTCAGTCTTCAACTTCGTTTTCCAAACACACCCCTTAACCATAATTTAGCTCTGTAAACCTCTGCAATTGGATGAATTCACTTTCCAGTCTCTGTGCGTGTGTGTTACATTGCTTCAGTCGTATCCGACTCTTTGCAACCCTATGGACTGTAGCCTGCCAGGCTTCTCTGTCCATGGGATTCTCCAGGCAAGAATACTGGAGTGGGTTGCCATTTCCTCCTTCAGGGGATCTTCCCGACCCAGGGATTGAACTCACATCCTTTAAGTCTTCTGCATTGGCAGGTGAGTTCTCCACTACTAGCGCCACCTGGGAAGCCCTTCCGATCTCTATCCTGATCTATTCCAACCCACCGAAATAAAACATATGAACTTAAGCGTTTGGGGGAAATAAAATACAGTTTGCAAAAGATAATCTGAGGTCAAGGTTGGTTCCAGGATAATTCTTTTTTAAAAAGGGAAAGAACAGTACAATTTTCTTTTTTAGGAATGGTTTTTCTAACATTTTCTTCATAACAAGTCAGTAAATCCAAAAGAATATGAGCATGTTTGTTAACTGGCCAATTCAGCCATATTTTGTGCCAATAAAATGAAACTTACTTCTCCAATTTCATCAGTTAAAGAACCACAGGCTCTAATTTGTTACCTTGAGATGTCAGTAAATGAAGAATTGAAACAATCCAATGTGTTGAGGTTAAAAGAGATTAAAAATGGATTTGGTGGGGGGAAAAGAACATATTTTCCTCTTCCCTTAAAATTGAGGTTGCATGGAGGGGTATTGAATAGCCCCAGGATACTTAGATTTCTAAGTTTATTTCATTTGCTGATCTAAAATGTTAAAAAAAAAAAAATCTGAGAAAAACTGGTTGTTTATAGACCTAGTATTCAAACCACTTAACCGTTTGGTTTAAACTATTAAAGCACACATGAAAACATAGAAACTAGACATATCTTCTGTTCCCTCTTTCTTCTTACATGCCTATTCTGCTTTTAAAAAGTTGTTTGTCCCTTTAACACAAAAGGTAACTAAAAACAACTCGATGGCAAATATTCCCATGATACGCCTCAAGTTATCCTAAGCAATAGTATTATTATTTTTTTCTAAAAAATAACTATGCTTCTCATATATTGGTTTTGCATGGCTTTTGCAGGTATAGTCTTTAAGACTCTAGTTGGAAAGTTAATCAAGCGGGCTATTCCTTCTTAAAATCTTGACTAACAACCCGGTTATTCATTCAATAAATACTTATCAAATATTTATTATTTGCCAAATACTGTGGCAGCCATGGGGTATAAAACTGGATGAAATACAGTTCTTTCCTCAAAGAAGCTCAAACTAGTGCAAGAATGACACCATGGAGCTATGAATTGAAGCACACATAAAATTCTTATACGGTTGATATCTTGACTGAACTGTAGCCTCCTGCTTGCTGCTGCTGGCAGAACATGCAGACATGAGCATATCTGGAGATCTGAAGGGCAGTTTCAATAGAGGTTAGAAGTTTGGGTGCTGAGTAGCAGAAAATCTTAGTTGCAAGTGAAATTTCATACAAAAGGACATACACACACACACATATATAGTGCAGGAAGTTACAATATACAACATTATAAATTAGTAGCATTCATTGTACTGTTACCCTAAGAAATGCTTTTACCCCTATTCTAACTTGACTAAACGAGAGCTCCCAGCAGCAGGAACCTAGATTCCTAGATTTACATCTTGAATATATTCCTCCACTAAAAGGTCCCAGGCTCTTTGGGGAGCATTATTCTTGATTCTGGGCAGAAAAAAAAAAGAAGAAGAAGAAAATACAATGTATCTGGACCATTCTTTTGTGGCCAGAAAGAAAGGATGGTTTTATAGCATGAAGGACAGTGCTGGAAGGGCAAAGGAGATGCTTGAAGGTTCGGTTTTCTCACAGAAGTTGTGAAAGCCAAAGATCAGAAAGTGAAGAACAATTATTAATAACCAGGACAAAGTGAGTTTGCAATTAGACTGAAAAGAGTAAAGGTAATATAAATTGCATAGTTACTATAAATTATATAAAATACTGGAATATACAATAGAAGATCAATAAAATAGGACACTTAAATTTGAGCTGATAGCAATAATAATGAAGTGTTCACTGATGGATTCTTCAGAAGCTGGCTTTGGCTGTATCTGTGTAAGTCGGGCTACAAAGAAGGCAAGTCAACAGTCTCAAAAGTGAGTCCTTCTCTGATTCCTATAGGAAATCCACTCCATCCAAGCCTTTAGTGAGTTTTGCAAAGACTGACTAGAAATTTTCAGGGACACGGGACAGTGTCACTTTGGGTACCAGTGCCTGACAAGTGGAATCACTGGAATTGCTGGAATCGCTCCCCAGCTCCACTATTCCTTCTTCTTCCCATCATCTTTCTCTTCCCTCTCCTGGATTCCCCCTCTGCCTCCTTCCTTCGAAGCCCAGAATCTCTCTACAGCGCAGAGAAATCTAGTTTTCTAAAGTCCACATGGGGAAACTCACATAAATAGACCCATGCAGCTATTCAGAAATGCAAACATCCTCCAGTGTACCAGTGGTCCACTCCACCCTGGAAGGCAGTCGGTTATAAACAGCAGAAAACTCCTTGCTACACTTCCAATTAGTAACTGTGTTACTATCTGCTTCCCATAGACCACACTCCTTGTTACAATTTTTCAATCACCTCTTAATGATCACAAATAATTTCTAAATTACTTGTATATCCTTCGCTCCAAAATGTGGATTTTCTACATTTTTTTAGGAATACATACAACACACACACAAACAAGTGCTTTCCTCTCACTATTTGTTCATCAGCCTAATAGCCTTGGGAAGCCAGGGACTTCCTGAGGCCGGTAGTTTATCCTCAGGAAGTTATTTCCTGGTCAAAACGGAAGTAAACAGACATGTTAACCTGACTTTTAAGGTCAGACTCTGTCCATGACTGTAAAGGGCAAATATTTCCAACATCAGGATATTTGTCCTGAAACATGGGTTCCCAACCTCCTCCCTAGTCCTTCTTTGCCTTAGATGAGCTCAGAAATGGGTCCTGTAGCGTGAAACCTTCCAAACAACCGAAACAAACCCGGTGGGTGCACAGTGGCATAGAATGATAGCCTGTTTGTCCCTGACAACTCCGACTGCATGGGCTCCACAGAAAACCCAGTACAAGGAATATGCAGCCACTCCATAATTAATCATTTTAATGAAAGACTGGATGCTCGAAGCAGATGGTAAAGAATCTGCCTGCAATGAGGGGACCCAGGTTCGATCCCTGGGTCAGGAAGACCCCCTGGAGAAGGGAATGGCTACCCACTCCAGTATTCTTGCCTGTAAAATTTCATGGACAGGGGACCCTGGTGGGCAACAAGTCCATGGGGTCACAAAGAGTCAGACACGATTGAGCAACTAACTCTTTGGATGTCTCAATTAAGTATTACTTTTAAATGTCCTTAAACATACATACACACACACACACATAAACACACAAATAAAGAAGCCTAATTTCCTTCTGAGACTATTACATGATATTTTTGCCATTCCGGGTAATTCATTTGGGAAGATAATTCCCTCAAGAAATTAAACTTAGTTCTTGAGTCTGAGACAGTATTTATAATTTCAATGTACATGTCTAGGCTATACATAACCATTTTCTGGGTACTGAGCTGATGGGCTTTCCTCTACTTAAACTAATCCTCATATGAAAATGTGACTTCCTTATTAAATTGGGCACATTGAATCTATAAAATGCTCAGCTCACTAGGTATAATTGCTGCAGTTTTTCAAAAGTCACCTAACTTACAATTAAGCAGTAGCTTCAACAATAAAGGAAACTTGATCAGGAAGCAGTAAGTTGCTAATTTAATTACCAAAATGCATTAAGCCTCAAGAACTAAAGTCTTGCAAAGCATTCCTAAATCACCCTAAAATTGTCAGAGGTAGTTAAGTTTAAAATTTAATTTGTAAAGGCAAAACAAATTCTACAATAATTGGTCATTACCTTCCTTATACACCAAACAAAAGCTCCTGAAAACCAGTTCTTATTTTGGAATCTCTCTCCCCATAAGGTCCCCCATCCTACCTTCCAATTTGGATAAATGTCAATTTATAGCTATTTTAAATGAGATTTCGGGACTTCCCTGATGGTCCAGTGGTTAAGATTCTGTGATTCCACTGTAGAAGGTGCAGGTCCAATCTCTGGTTGGGGAACTAAGATTCCATATGCCTCATGACCGAAAAAAAGTCAACAAACCAAAAAAAAACAAAACCTGATGACCAAGGAACCTTCATAGCAACTCTGAATGCAAACCTTCAGTCCTCTTACATATGAGAGAGAAATAAAATTTATATATTTTTTTAAAAAGATTTCTTCAACGTCATTTTCTTTCTCCAGTTCTTTATAGTCCTCTTCCTATGTTATCATTCTGCTTCTCTTGTGTCACAGATAGAATTTCATTCAACTGTAATAGACTGCTTCATGGCGTACTTCCAGTCTCCCAAGGCACGTGGTCTAAGATTGAGATCTACCACTTGTGTGCATTTCCAATTTAAGAATAATTCCCTGGCTTAGTTTTAAGGGGAAAACAAGCAATACGACTATCCAGTACTTTAATATTACGTACACTATAGACCCTCTATCAAGATTAACTTACATATCAGTTTCAAACCCTAACTCTGTCTGGTGAAGTCTGTTAAGGCACAGTTATGGTTACCGGAAAACTAAAACTTCAACAGCACAATATAAAAGGAGCTTGGAATGTTTGACTTTTGCTTTCTATAACTGAGGATATGAAGTCAATTTCTAGACTATACATGAAACAGCAAAGTGTTTCCATGTATAAGACCGGCAATTGAGACACGATTATGAGCTGGCTTTTGAAAGGGTACTTCTCATAAGTACTTTCAAAATACACTTTGATATAAACTTATAACAATGATTAGTATGAAATTCTCAGTACTTTATCATGGCATGTACAAAATAAGCATTAACAATAAATGTTAGCACTCAGGCCCAAAGACTATCTTTGCTACTTACTAGTTTTACATGACTTTGGGCCTCCCGGATTCTTTCCCAGTCTCCCTGTTTTCATCTACCAAATGGAAACATTTATGCCTACTTCACAAGAGAAGCAGGATGATGAAACAAAGTTGAATGCAATAATGTTCATGAAAGTACTAGTAAGAGCCTGAAATAAGTGTCCCCAAAATGTTTGTTGAATTTGCTGGATAGTCAAAAAGGCTTTTTGAGAAACAGAATCTACCTTGAGTTAAAAGCTTCATCCTTTTCATCCTGAATGATTCATGTGGATTTTGTCTGAGGAACATATTCAAGAAGTAAAAAGAAGATAATATAAAGAAGACAAAGAGAATAAAAACAAAGCCAGATGCCTGGACATTTTCAAAATAAGTCTATTTAGAATTGGTTTAATTCAGGCACTGAAAACATGAGAACCTGGAACTGTATAAATAAACTGGTGATTTTAGGGTTGCAGAAAGAATATCCCCACCAATTCTTCATAAATTAACTCATTTCACATGGTTCAGATGAAACATTTTTAAATGAACTTCTTTCGGGGAGTTAAAGGGGCAGTTTCACATAGTAACATTATATGAATCTATTGAAGGCTATTTGATAATCATGAGCTGACTTAAAGGGAGTGTTTACATCTCCAGAAGTGAATGTACTCAAGTAGGTTGAAATCCTTTTACTATTTGAAGCAGCTACCCCCTTTCCATTGGAAGGACTGATCTCCTGGGGCTCCACCATCTTTCTCAAACTCTATTCTAAACACCTTGCCTCAGCTCTGCAACCAGCTCACAATAGGCAGCAAGAGAACAGGTGGGCAAACGAGAGTTAAATTGGTTCATGCTCCAAAGGCCACAGGGTTTTTACAGGTTATGCTTTCTTCCTAAGTGGAACATCTTTCACCAAAACATGACTGTGTCAGACTCCTGCTTGACAATATATTATGTGTGTAATCTTGAGACATTACTTTGTCAACAAAGGTCCGTCTAGTCAAGGCTATGGTTTTTCCAGTGTCATGTATGGATGTGAGAGTTGGACTATAAAGAAAGCTGAGCACAGAAGAATTGATGCTTTTGAACTGTGGTGTTGGAGAAGACTCTTGAGAGTCCCTTGGACTGCAAGGAGATCCAACCACTCCATCCTAAAGGAGATCAGTCCTGGGTGTTCATTGGAAGGACTGATGTTGAAGCTGAAACTCCAATACTTTGGCCACCTGATGTAAAGAGCTGACTCATTTGAAAAGACTCTGATGCTGGGAAACATTGAGGGCAGAAGGAGAAGGGGACAACAGAGGATGAGATGGTTGGATGGCATCACCAACTCAATGGACATGGGTTTAGGTGGACTCCGGGAGTTGGTGATGGACAGGGAGGCCTGGCGTGCTGCAGTTCATGGGGTGGCAAAGAGTTGGACACGACTGAGTGACTAAACTGAACTGAACTTGAGTAAGTCTCTTCATTTCTCTGGGTCACAAGTATTTCTTTGTAAAATGACTATATTAGATCAGAAAATTGCCAAGGCTTTTTGTAGCTCTAAAAATTCTCTGATTCCATGGTTGTCTGGTTTGAAAACCAACACATATAAACAACCATCACACTTATAAATTGTGTTGTCAGGGAGTTCAATACCTGAACTTGAATGTGATTAAAAAGCAGCTGAATGAAGTTGACTTCTCAGCAGCCAACTGCATTTGGTCTTTGAACTAGATATTTCATTTTTCCCCAGTTCAAGGGAAGGCAGAGTCTTTGAGACGTCATCTTTAAAGCCACACCCTCATCCCCCTCTGCACCCCATTCCAAGAAAGAAGCCCAAACTCAGCTTCCTATTTCTAGGAAGCTTCTTCATGATCTAAAGTCAATTGATTTTGCTCACAGCTGAACGTGATTTCAAAGACCTAAAGGTCAAAGGCCATCCTTTCCTATACAAGAGAAAACATTCTGTGGATGAGATAGACTGAACAACATGAAAACCATGGAAGAGAAAGAATAACAACACAACTAGAAAGAATTAAGCTTCAGCTTAGCTAGTGGTAAAGAATCTGCCTGCAATGCAGGAAACCCAGGCTCAGTCCCTGGGTCAGGAAGATCCCCTGGGGCAGGGAATGGCTAACCACTTCAGTATTCTTGCCTGGAAAATCCCATGGACAGAGAAGCCTGGGAGGCTACAGTCCATGGGGCCACAAAGAGTCAATACAACTGAGTGACTTTCAGTTTCAGTTATTTCAGTTAGGATGTTCGAATGCAGATTTTGTTGTGGGAAAAAAATGGAAAGTCTCTAGCTTTCTACACTTGAACCCAAACACCTTAGTGTCAGGAAGTCAGGAACTTAAACTGTTACAAGAAATATAACAGGTCTTAAAGAAAGCATATACCTTATCAGAGAGAAAACACTGCAGGCTGCTAATTACTTGGAAGAGATGTGGCTTTAGAGTCACAAAATTAAGACTCATAAAAGTTTTGCATGAGACTCTGGAACAGAACACTACATCATGTGAACTCTACCATTCTTGTTTGGATTGAAATCAAACTGTATCACCATCTAGGGCTGTCTTCCTAGGAACACAGCCTTATGACCCAAAGTGAATCATAAGTTGGAACTTGAGATAGCAAAGCTATAAGTTCTTAGCAAAGAAACTGACTTAAGTGTGAATAAATGTGATGCCTCAGCTATTAGGGTTGGGTGCTAAAATGCTTCAAACCTGAGATGAGATTGGTCCTGACTGTCCAAGAAAAGCTAAAATATAAATTAATCAATTAAAAGATTGGGAAATCTGTGGGTCTGTAATCCCTCACATCTTCCAGAGCTTCATGTGAGAATATGCAGGTACCATGATGGGTCCACTCTGACCGGGCAACACAGGCTGGGCCATGAGCCCTGCTGGCTCATGGATTTGTTATGATGGATTCCAGGCCAGTTCTGGCCCCAAGGCATCTCAGGAGAAGCATTCAGCCACAACCTGGCACTTTGTACGGCCAAGACTCAGCCTCTCACCACTGTGTATGACCTCCTCTCAGAGTTGGAAGCCAGCACATGAAAAGAACACTTTGTGATGGATTAGATTGGGGTCTGAAGGTCAGGCAGGAGCTCCCCCAAACCCATTTTCACATGTTTAAGTCAATGAGTTCCAGTATATTTACTGGGCTGTGTAACTATTGGTACCACCACAATCCAATTTTAGAAAAGTGTCATCTCCCCAAAAGGCTCCCTCAGGCCTGTTGACAGTTAATCGCCATTCCCACCGCCAGCCCCAGGTCAGGGTGTTTGCTGTGCGTCCTTCTCTTCCCCCCACTCCAGGTCCTCAGTCTATTTCCCAGTATACGCTGAACAGAGGGGTCACCCACGTTTCCCGGTGAAAGACAGTGCCTATACCATCAGCCAGCTTGTAGAGGTTGGACACAAATACATACATGTATGTACCCACACACATGCACACACACACTACCCAGGGAACTACGTAACACCCTCCTCATCCAGCCCATCAGAGAGAAGTCCAACACTGCTCCAAAATGCTTCCAACCCAGCTATTACAGGGATGGCCACAGTTTTCAAAAGCTGCAGGAAAACTGAATATTATCCTCCACAATAGATACCATGTTTAGAAATCAGTATCACTCAGACCCTTAAACTGAGAATCCTTGCTGTGCTTCCTGAAGACAATATCCTCGAATTCAAAGGAGAAAAATCATAAGAGGGTCAAAGAACTGAAGACAATAACCATAATCAAATAGCTTTGGAAAAACCAGGCAACCACACACTCAATTTTTTTTAATATCAAAGGTTAAATATAGTTCTAGAAAACTTTGGAAAGAGAATCAAAGAAGCATTTTTCAATGTGCTCTTCTGTAGCGTATGTAAGAAATCAATGTCCACCTTTTGTTTTCTTTTGTCGTGTGTTGCAGAGAGTGGTTACGTAGGCATTTTCCGGTAGGAGGAAACCTACATGCAAACAGGTAAATCCACCTTGTGGACGTCAGAGAATGTGATGCTCTGATCGCTTATCCTGAGAGGTGGACGTGGGCTCTGTCATCTGTAAACTGAGGAAATGGGCACTTCCATCTTGAAAACCCAGATCCATCGTATGAGGCCACTCTGTGGCAAACAACCCTGAAACACACTTAAATGTAACTAATATCCACATCAAATTCATTTTTTAATATTTAAAAATTTTCAGTGATGGAAAAACAGCAGCAAAAAAGATTCATGCAAATAAACAGCAAAACAGCACATTCTTTTAAATTTTTTTCAGATAAGCAAAAAATGGATAGTAGGATGACGTGCTTCCATTTAAGACTTCAGAAAAAAATCTCATACCAATTTAGCCCAGTTGCTAAAAATTCTGTTTCATATGAATATCACAGTTTCTTGTTTTTCTCTCCTGAAAATGCATTGTGACCAAAATGTATAAAACATTGGCTGAGCCTACACCAAAAGCATCTTCCTAAGAAAAAGGCAAAATAGAAATGAAAAATTTGAATCCCTATAGTTTATTTTGAAGCATAAAAAGCAGACATTTTTTAAATGCTTGAAATCCCACAGTCCCAACCTTGGCAACATAGCTCATATATTCTTTCATTTTCTACTTCTGAAAAGGAGAAAAAATAAGAGAACTTAAATCCATTGGCTAGAATCAATTCACCTGATTCACACATTACCTTAACTGAATTTCAGAAATAATCTAATCCCCACATTTGAATTAACAGGCAGAAAATTAAGTTTAGACTGCTGATTTTTTACTGCATTAAGAAGAACACACCAATCTGTTTGCCATACACTGCAGTAAAACAATGCTAAGGCATTAAACTCAAGGGAATACAATCCAGTTTTAAAATATATTTATCCATCAATCTGGGGATAATTAACTCAGAGAAGTTAACTTTTATATGAAACACACCAAGTCAAAGAATACCCAAAGAAGACACACACAACAGAAGTAAACTCTCATTATTAATGTAAAAAATGTAGTGCAGATCAAGAACAATCTAACAGGTTAAATGACCAACACCA
This sequence comes from Cervus canadensis, assembly GCF_019320065.1. Lineage (NCBI taxonomy): Eukaryota > Metazoa > Chordata > Mammalia > Artiodactyla > Cervidae > Cervus > Cervus canadensis. The sequence continues at coordinate 54,192,384 of NC_057401.1, forward strand.
GGCTATGAGTACACTTTCTGATATTATGAACAGCAGAAATTAAGCTTCTGAAACAAAGACTGGAAATGCATTTCCACAACACCCTGTACATATCAGGAAAGTAGGCTCTCTATAGTGTCATGAGGAGTCAGCTGACACCCCACAGTCTTTCATTACAAATGGCATTCATGTCTTCCACAGACCTTCACTCAACCATTCATTTAGAAAGAATTCTTCAAAAAAGAAGTCATTTAATTGTGTGTTTCAGATTAACATAAAAGGAGCTGAATCCATAATTGGGTCAACTTTTTACGAAATAACTACTACAGAATCAATTATTTCCACACTCAAACAAGTAAGTATAACTGAAAAGCTTCTCAACTATTGGGAAGCAGTTAAATTCCAACACGTGTTACTACATATAGTCAAATTCTTCATCAAGAACACCAATGCAACCCATCTTCGTTCTGACAAGCAGCAATTCTCACTTAATTTTTTAAAGAATCAAGCCTCTTCTCCTGCTCCCCGATACTGGGGACTGGTTCAGGTTCTACAAATCACACAACTATGACCTTACCATTATCAAAATCCCAAATTCCAGGTGTGCCTATTTTGAAAGTTCTTGCAGGAACTTTCAACTACAGCAGAAAGATTTTACAATCATAATGCTTCCCATACTGAAAACAAGACATCATTCATAAACATTCACAAAAGTCAGCCTATTATACTTTGACAAAATAACAGCATTTACCTTAAACTGCACCAAAACAACTTTAGTAGACATTGACAACAATGCAATAAAAGACAAAGCCTTGGCCTTCCCATTTTTGAGAATCTCATATGCTCCCACTCAGCAGAGCAGATCTGAGACGCACACATTTTATATGTCTTCCAAATATAGCCAGCACTGTGATGAAAGCGTGAGAGATAATGAAGACCAGATGCCTACCTTCGCTGGTAGCCACATTCTTCTGGGCTTGGGTCGGCGTGTGATCTGTACTTGAACTCACGTCGGATGAGATGCTTGAGCTGCCTTTGCCTAGAGAAAACAAGAACGAGGAGCTTTTGAGTTTTGTCATTTCAGAACTGGACTGTGCCTTCCACTCCATCTCACACCAAGCCATATCACTCGTTTCCAAGAAAGGAGCCATAACACTAAGAATGAAGTTTATTAGTTTTCTGGCCTCATGCATTAAATATCTTTGGGGAAATATCTGACCCATGCCATAACAGAGCTAAAGCCCTATTATAATATGGCTTGACTATAAACTCAGACGATTATAAGGTATTGTCAAACATGATAACGTAATATAGTTTTGGCATATATGTGAATAAGAGAGTACTAGTGGGAGACACATCTACAGTATAAATTTTTTCTTTGCAACTATAAACTATACATTTTCTGGTAAAGGACAAAAGCAAATCTAGGAATGAGGCATCATCCAAGGGGCAAGAGCCTGCTGGCTCCAAACAGCTGCATTGCCTTAAAAAAACAAATTCCCTAATTTAATGGGTTCTTTGTTAAAACAAACAAAAAACCTGCTTTGTTCTTCTAACGCAGGACTTCTTAAACGGGGATGCCTCCTCCTCAAATGAACATCTGGCAATGACCGGTTTCATTTTTAATTGTCACAATGGGGGAAGGTGCGCTACTGGCATCTAATGGGTAGAGGCCAGGGAAGCTGCTCAAAGTCTTACCATGTGTATTGACAGCACCCCACAGTTTCAAAAAAACAATCCAAACCAGAGCATCAACTGGGCTGAACTTGAGAAATCCTGGCCTAAGTAACCTGGCCTAAGTAACCTAACCTCAGCTGACAACTGACTCTTCTAACTTTAAATTTGCTCTTATAACTTTAAATTTGAACATATGTCAATACATTAATACTGCTGAACATTTTGTCTCTCAATCATGTCTGACTCTTTGTGACCCCATGGACTGTAGCCTACCAGGTTCTTCTGTCCATAGGATTCTCGAGACAAGAATACTGGAGTGGGTAGCCATTTCCTTCTCCAGGGGATCTTCCCGATCCGGGGATTGAACCTGGGTCTCCTGCACTGCAGGCGGATTCTTTACCATTTGAGCCACCAGGGAATGAAAGTCTACAAATATAACACACGCTGGGTAGGGAGGGAAGTGCCAGTGACCACTGGGCAGAATTCTGAGATGATCTCCATGGTACCTGCTACAGACCAAATGGCTGAGTTCCCAAAAACTCATGTCTTAAAAGCTAATCCCCAGGGTGATGGTTTTAGGAGGTTATTATAGTCTTTGGAGGTGATTAGATCATGAGAGTGGAGCCCTCATGAGTGTGATTAGTACCCTTATTGTAGAGACCCCAAAGTGCCCCCCTGTCCTTTTATCATGTAGGGACACAGGGAAAAGATGGCCATCTATAAACCAAGAAGCAGCTCCTCACCAGACACCTTGATATCAGACTTTTCAGCCTCCAGAACTATGAGAATTAAATATCTGTTAACATTATAAGTCACGCAATCTATGGTATTTTGCTGTAAGCAGCCTGAATAGGATAAGCCTATGTCCATGCCATTGGTAATCTGCTCCCCTTGTGTGTGGACAAAATTTGCAATTTGTTACTAAGCAATAGGACATGGCAATGGTGAGAGGGTTTTGCAGATGTAATTAAATTTCCTATAGCATTGACTTTAATCAAAAGGGTGATCATCCTGGATGGGCCTGACCTAAATACCTGAGTAAACCCTTTTATAGAGCCTAGAGGAGAGAGACTCTTCCTTCTCGTCTTGAAGACACAAATCATCATGCATGCTACAGCTGCAAGGAGATAAATTCTACCAACCCTACATGAGCCTGGAAGAAGATCCAACTTCAGAAGTGAAAGCTGACCAGACCAACATCTTGATGACAGCTTTGCAAGATCCTGAACAAAAGACCCAGCTGACCCAAGCCCAGAGTTATGATCCAAGGAAACAGTGAAATAAGAGATATAACTTGTGATAAACTTTGCTAAAATCATGGTAAACTATTATGCAGCAATAGAAAGCTAAAACAATGACCAGTCAATTACATCCTAAATGAACTCTTTTCATGCCACAAATTATGATCTAGATTCTTACAGGCAGCTGAGAAACACAGTTTTTGAATAGTCTTCTTTGCACAGTGGTACATAAGCCAGTTAGGTGGAGGGAGTTTACAGTCTATGAAAGGACAATGTACAAAAGTACAAATGCGCTTCCGTTGAAAGAGCTTCAGGATTTTGTTTGCTAATGTTGAGAGTAATGGAAGAATCCAAATTTATCAGTGATATCACCTGAGCAGGGAACTCAAATGGCTGTTGTTTCTCCTTGCCCCTGCACATAACTCATTATGACATATCACTCTGAAACAATTCTGTCATTCCCGTCATCTCTGCCCATTTCACATGCAGGTGGAGAAGCATGCAGTAGCTTCTCTTGGGGACCAATGCCTTGACCTCTGCAGAAAGGCATACCAAGAATCCAGGAGGACCAGGCAAAGTGTTCAGTATAGCAACCTTCACACATATCAGTTACTCTGTCCCGAATCCATCACGGTTGCCAATTTCTCATGCAATTGGAGTGATATGTGCTTCTGAATGTTTCAAGTACTATGTCTGGAGTCTGTGGCTTCAAAGCCCAGCTCTACAAGCCACATACGTATCCATGAACAAGTTGCTCAAACTAAATCTTGTTTCATCTTGCACCTTATGCAAATGGGTATCATGGTGCCCAGGCTTTGGTGTGTGTATCAGTCAGGCTTCTCCAGAGAAACAGAACTGATAGATGTGTAAATATCTCCCATTAGGATACATGTTAGGATCAGGGGAAATTATAGAAATATGGAATTATATAATTATAGAATTCTATGTATAGAATTATATATAGAATATACATATATTCATATATGTGAGATATTGAGTTGACCAGAAAGTTCATTTGGATTTTTCCATTACCTCATATAAATATTGGCCAATCCAATATCTATACATATATACATATGACACACATATATTAAAAATATACATTATAAAATATCTATTATTATATATTTATAATTTATATATATAACATATTATACATACATATACATATTATATATGTATAACATATACATATAATATACTATATATAGATACAGAGTCAGAGAGAAAGAGATTTAGAGGAATTGGCTCACAGAACAGTTGGAGCTCACAAGTTGGGAATCTGTAGGGTAGGCGGGCAAGCAGGATGGAAACTCAAGAAGGAGTTAATGCTGCAGCCTTAAGGCAAAACTATTAATTTTCCAATAAACCTCACATTTTACTTTAAAGGCCTTAAAGTGATCAGACTGAAGGCCCACTGTCCAATCAATAGTCATTATCAAAGGTAACCTTAAAGTCAACTAAAACAGCAGATGGTAACCACATTTATAAATCACTTTCACGACAAAACCTAGATGAGTGTCTGATTCCATAACTGTGTACTATGGCCTGGCCAGGCTGACACAGACTACTTTCTATCATGGCGTCAGACCCACAGGAATTGAAAATCCGTATTTGCCACGCACCATGCCTGGAAGAAGATCTGTCAGACTCTCTAAGCTTCATTGCCTTTCATCCATAAAACAGAGATAAAAACAAATAAAAAACCAACTACTCATTTCCTCTATTAAAAATAGGGGAATTACACCCCCACCTCTCAGGGTGGGAGAGGCTGCTATGAGCTATGGTTTATAAAGGCATTCAGTCACATCCGGTCCTGGAGAGAGTCCACTATATGATCGTTTAATATTGACCCAATGATCACAGTTGAATTTGTATCAGGAAATAAGAAATAAAATGTAAAACAGTAATTATTATTTGACTATATATGCATATATAATAGAAAATAAATATTATGTATGCTTATAAATTAAATTCTACATGCCTTATAGATCTAGTTAAACTCCCTCAAGCATAAACAAAGTTGGCAATTCTGCTCTCTGTCCAACTGCTACATGAAAGTTTGTTTATTTGATCAATGGCCAAAACCCCCATTAGGGGTGGTTAGCATATCCAAACTGTGCCGGTTGGATTTGGTAAAGTAAAATTTTGCTTTATTGAATTTCCTCCCAAGTGGGCTAGAAGCCTAAATGAGGGCAATTGAACAAACAATTAGGTATCAAATATATAAACATCAAAGCAAGCGAAGACTAACAATGCACTGAGGTTGGTAGGTGTTGTCTGTAACAGGTGAGCATACACTTCTGTGAATCTCAACCACCTTATGGACTAATTAGCCGGTGGGTCGATCATTTCAGGGACTTGGGGTGTACTGTTAACCTAAGCATGTTAGCCGAAGAATTTGATCCCAATCACAGATCCCTTCAGGCTTTCTGTTAGAGGGTGCCAGGTTCTCCCAATGTCTGAAAAGATGTTCATTAAATGAGGATACTATTTGAACGGGATTTCAAACCTTTTTTAATATAAAAATCTCCATGTATAAAACTGCAACACTAAGTATCTTTTCTTTTCTCTTTCCCAGTGCCCAGGCTGACTGTGCAAAAGCAGATGTTTAAAACAAGACAGATGTTCCATTGTTATTTATTGATAACATGAGGAAGGGAAAGGGGGGAAGAGAAAAGATCAATCAATACATAACAAAAATGAATTAGTGTGGTCCTATGATTTCTAACATTCTTAAGAGTCCAATAAATCCCTTGCAAAATTGATTCCCTTTATCAATTCCAGATTAGATGCATCAAATTCATTCCTGGGGATTTCAGTCAAAGACCCCTGACAGTAAATGCACAAAGGAGCACATGGACACATGTGGTGGGGGCCTTAGCCCTTTATTTCCTGTTTCTCTCAGGTACCTTGATTCCAAGTGGCTGCTGCAGGTACACCCTGAGAAACTTATTTAATATCAAATGTCCACACCAAAGGAAAGAAAATAATTTTTTCTCAGAATTAGATCAAGGGAGCAGTGGGTCATGTTTGTGTATTGAATTCACTGTTATTTTCCTGATTGTTATATTGAGATAGTTTCTTATCTTCTTTGATCCACGTTTCAAATGTCTGTATGTACAGAATAATAATATTAGTTATCTCAAAGAATGATCAGGCCTAATCCCTGGCCCAGATGCATGTTAGCTTTTGGAAAGAAACTGAAGACGTATTGTTGAAGAATATTAGCTCTTTCAGGCCAACGGGAATTTTATAGATGAGTTGTCCACAGTCAGAGATATTGATGGAGAGTGAAATGAGGAGATATCAAATACAAGGCCCCTCTTTCACTTTATTGTGAGCAGAAAACAGTAGATGGTGTCCTTTGCTTTGCTTCTCCAATTTTTTGTTCTGTCCTGGTGAGGGTTGGAAGCACAATCTAAGGAACACAACAGTGAGAATGGAAAAGAAACAGAGAGATCTCAGAGTCATGTTTTGAGGTTTTTTTTCTATCAAGGCACTTAATGTCCTAACTGGAACTTTCTTTACTCCCTTTTTCCCAAAGCACCTAACAAGTGACCTCAGGCTCACTGATCAGGACTCACACGTTGTAACTGGAGGGTGATCTGGGGCAGAGACAAAGATCGGTTAACTGAGCACCTACTTCACGCTGCCATATGCTGGGCCCTTCTCCTAAGAGGCCACAGTTCTCACAGGTTTATGTCCATCTTGAGAAAAGCCTAGGACAGTTTTCAGGATTTTTCTCTTTGCTAAGAAATGCAAGATTTGCTTCAGGGAGCTGACATTCTTTTCAATATTTTTAAAAAATATATATAACATAAAATTTGCCATCTTCACTATTTTTTACTTGTACAATTCAGAGGTATCCACTCACAGTGTTGCATACCCATCACTACTGTTTCCACAACTTTTCCATTACCTGACACAGAAATTCTGTACCACAGCCCCGTAAATCTCCATCCCTCCCTCTTTCAGTGTCTGGTAATCTCTACCTGCTTTGCATCTCTATGAATTAGCCTATTCTGGATATTATCTATAGATAGAGTCACGCAATCTTCATCCTTTGTGTGTTTTTTTTCACTTATCATATTTTCAATGGTTCATCCAAGTTGTGCATCCCTCCTTTTTGTGGCCAAATAATATTCCACTGTGTGTATGTTCCATGTATGGGGGTACATGGATGGGCACTTCGCATGTTTCTACCTTGTAGCTACTGTGACTGATGCTGCCTTGACAGAGGCCTGGCTTCAATACTGGCGGTTTGTAACTTTGAAACTTCTGATGCTTGCTGTTTCTAGCTGAAATCAGATCCTGAGGGCTGTGGCTGGAGCCAGGGAGGAGAACAGAGTACACAGAGTTCTTCCAGGAGATAAACAGGGACAATCCCACTGCTGAGGCAGCAACTCCTCCAGAGCCATTTACTTCCAATCCCTGTGTCAGCTTCTGGGGTGGGCTGCCAACTGGCCCACATTAACAGAGCAGAACAGGTCTTTGGGACCTGAACACACACCTGCTGCGAAGCTCGGCTGAACATAGCTCCCTCTTCCAAAGTCTGTGGGGGTATTGGTTAGAACTGGACTGCCAGGGGATGCCTGGGGACAGCCCCTTTCTCCCCTTCTTGGGGACAGTCCATGTTTTCTCTAGCAGAGGCAAGAGCTTCAGCCTCCAGGCAGACAGCTCAGTCCCCGCTCCAACACCACACAAGGGAAGCCATGATGTGAAATGCAAGCCCAGGCTCAACCACGCAGGACCCTGTAGGATACTTCATCATTTAAGTGATGTTAGCTTAGAAGCCAAAGGCTTAAGAGAGAAAGAATTCAGGAGAAATGATTGCAATCGATCAGCAATTATTTTACATCTCAGCGCCACTCTCTTTACCTTGGTGAAGAAAGAACATATTCTTAGACAAAAATCTCAGTTAAAGCCAATCTTTTCTGCATTATTCCTGGAGGCTGTGATTACTAAAAAGAAAAGAAGAAAGGCACATGATTTTGACACAGTTCCCTTAAACCCATCCACGGAACTCAGGAGGATGACTGTAAGTGTGAGTAAAGCATGAGGTGCCACCTTGGAGTGTTTGTGCAGTTTGAACGCCCACTGCCTGGACCACAACTTGGCTTAGCTGATTGAATCAGACATGCAACAAAGGACTGATTCCAAATTGGGAAAGGAGTACATCAAGGCTGTATATTATCACCTTGCTTATTTAAATTATATGCAGGGTACACCATGCAGAATGCCAGGCTGGATGAAGCACAAGCTGGAGTCAAGATTGCCAGGAGAAATATCAATAACCTCAGATAGGCAGATGACACCAACCTTATGGCAGAAAGCAAAGAGGAACTAAAGAGCCTCTTGATGAAAGTGAAAGAGGAGAGTGAGAAAGCTGGCTTAAAACTCAACATTCAATAAACTAAGATCATGGCATCTGGTCCCATCACTTCATGGCAAATAGATGGGAAAACAATGGAAATAGTGACAGACTTCCTTTTCTTGGGCTTCAAAATCACAGCAGTTGGTGACTGTAGCCATGAAATTAAAAGACACTTGCTCCGTGGAAGAAAAGCTATGGCAAACCTAGACAACATATTAAAAAGCAGAGACATCACTTTGACAACAAAGGTCCATCTAGTCAAAGCTGTGGTTTTTCCAGTAGTCATGTATGGATGTGAGAGTTGGACTATAAAGAAAGCTGAGTGTAGAAGAACTGATACTTTTGAACTGTGGTATTGGAGAAGACTCTTGAGAGTCCCTTGGACTCCAAGGAGATCCAACCAGTCCATCATAAAGGAAATCAGTCCTGACTATTCATAGGAAGGACTGATGCTGAAGCTGAAGCTCCAGTACTTTGGCAGCCTGATGCAAAGTGCTGACTCATTAGAAAAGACCCTGATGCTGAGAAAGATTAAAGGCAGGAGGAGAAGGGGATGACAGAGGATGAGATGGTTGGAAGGCATCACTGACTCAATGGACATGATTTTAAGCAAGCTCCAGGAGTTGGTGATGGACAGGGAAGTATCCTGGCATGCTGCAGTCCATGGGGTCACAAAGAGTCAGACATGACTGAGTGACTGAATTGAACTGAACTGAGCTGGTTGAGCTGGAGGAAGCTTTCTTACCTTCCAAGAACCTCAGTTTCTCCACCTGTAAAATGGAGTGCAAGGATGCTAAGTCATTTCTGTCATGTCCAACTCTTTTCACCCGTACGGACTGAAGCCCGCCAGCTCCTCTGTTCACGGAATTCTCCAGGCAAGAATACTGAAGTGGGTTTTTATGCCCTCCTCCAGGGGATCTTCCCTATCTAGGGATCAAACCTAAGCCTCTTACGTCTTCTGCATTGGCAGGCAAGTTCTTTACCACCATTGCCACCTGGGAAGCCTACAAAATGGAGTACTGGGAGGTATAAACTCATAGCACAACTATGAGAATAAAATGAAGTCAATAAGCCAATTGCTCATAAGGCATACTCATATAATAGATACTTAGTGGTGCCAGCTACTATTAACCATCCTCCCCATTTTTATTATTAATCAATAATCCAATTTAATTCAACAACTACATGCTAAACCTACTGTATGTGAAGGGTTATGATTAGCACTAGAAAAACAGACACAGTCTATATTGGGTGGGGAAGTAAAACAGATACACAAGTAGAATTGAACATAAATGCAGTATAAGGTTTCAAACATTAAGGTTTAAACATTTTAAACATACAAGGTTTTAAATCATTAAGTGATAGTCTCAAACATGTTGATTCACAAAATTTCATCACTGCTTGGGGTAACTGCTGTTTTCTTTTATAATGATGTTAAAATTATGTAGGTTGATTGTAAAAAATGGTGTCTATCTTCTCTACTGGACTTTCAACTTCATGAAGGTAGATTTCATACATATCTTATTCACTGCTCTACTCTCTAAAGCAAGCATGGTGGTTGGCATGTTATGGTCACTCAGTACCTATGTGTTAAATGACTTGGCATCAGTGAGTGAAGGATCCAACGTGCAAATAAACTGGAAATGTATTCCTAATGGAATAGCCCTGCTCCTGTCATGTTTCCTAATAAACACTACACCTTCCTACAGGCACCACTGAAATCTGTTACCCCAAAAGACAGTCTTCACATAACAGCTATGTGTTGACTACACAAAACAGAAATTACAAAATTCATACATATTCCCAGTGGTGACAGAATATATGGTAGTGGTCCTCAACATTTATGGCACCAGAGACCAGTTTCATGGAAGATAATTCTTCCAGAGATTGGCGGGGGGTGGGGAGATGGTTTTAGGATGATTCAAGCACATTATATTTATTGTACACTTTATTTCTATCATCAGATTATGATACATAATAAAATAAGTACACAATTAACCTTAATGCAGAATCAGTGGGGGCCCTGAGCTTGTTTTCCAGCAACTAGATGGTCCCACCTGGGAGTGATGGGGAGACAGTGGCAGCTGCCCCCAGTGCTAGCAACACTGTCTCAGCTCCACCTCAGTCATCAAGCATCAGGTTCTCACAAGGAGCACGCAACCTAGATCCCTGCATGCACAGTTCACAGTAGGGTTGGTGCTCCCATGATAATCTAATGACACTGCTGATCTGACACGGGGCAGAGCTCAGGCCATAATGGGAATCATAGGGCGTGGCTGTAAATACAGATGAGGCTTCACTCACTTGCCCACTGCTTCCCTCCTGCTGTGCAGCCTGGTTCCTAATAGGTCACTGATCTATACTGGTCCATGGCCTGGGGGTTGGGGACTACTGTTATATAGAACTCTGTACTAGCTCCTAGAGATGCTGTAGCAAATTATCACTAAACAAATGGCTTAAAATAAAAGAATTTTGTTGTCCCATGATCTTGGAAGCTACAAGTCTGAAATTAAGGTGCCAGAAGAGCCATGCTCTAAAGAAAATCTGTTCCCTGCCTCTCTCCCAGCTCCTCCGAGTTGCCAGCAATCCTTGGCATTCTCTGGTTTGTAACAGCGTATTTCCAGTCTCCACCAGTCATCACATGGCCATCTCCCTTCTATGTGACTCTGCATCCCTTCTTATAAGGACACCAGCCTTATTGAATTGACTCCACCCGACTCCAGCGTGGTGTGTTACTTGCTCAGTCTTGTCCAACTCTTTGTGACCCCATGGACTGTAGCCCGCCAGGCTCCTCTGCCCATGGGATTTTCCAGGCAAGAATACTGGAGTGGGTAGCCATTCCCTTTTTCAGGGGATCTTCCCAACTCAGGGATTGAGCCCAGGTCTCCTGAATCGCAGGCAGATTCTTTACAGTCTGAGCCACCAAAGAAGCCCCAGTGTGCCCTCATCTTAATAATGACACCTGCAAGGACCTGATTCCCAAATAAGGTCACATTCTGATGTTTCAGGAAGGGAGGGGAGGACACTCTTCAACCCAGGAGATTCTCCAGCACTATTTTCTGCAGAATTAAGCAGAAAGCCAGAAATCCTACCCTGAATTTATCATTTGAGCATTGATTCAAGTCTCACTGCATGGCAGTATTACTATGAGAGGAAAAGGAAGATTAGCCATAAGATTTAATGCATCATGGAATGCAGGAGTCCTAAAAAAGCCTTCCAGCATTCGAAAAAGCAAGCACTTGGCACATCATCACGGGTAGTTGTAAGTTGAAAAGGTCAGGCAATATTTCACTAAAGGCACTAAGGCGGAGCCTGCTCCCCCAAGACTCACACCCACCTAAGGGCCTTCAGGCAATGCCTCCAGAGCTAACACAGATGTCAGCTGACACGAAGACAGATGCTGCTGCTGCTGCGGACAGATGGTGCTTCACAGCTGGGTTTCTGAGCAGAGTAATGAGAGGATCAGACCATGGACAGGCTAAAGGGTACGTGCGTCGGCACAAGAATTTCAGTCGTACTGTAAGTCATTCAGAAGACAGTTTTATGCTAATAGCAACACTACAGTTTGCATCAAAGTTCTGAAGGGCTGCTGAGCCCCAAAGATCACAAGAAGACCGTGCCTGGCTGAACCATATGGGCAGGGAAAGACAAGGGTTCTTTTTGAAGTTCAAGGCTGTTTCAGCAGGATCTGAGGGCACATTCAAAGCCACATGCTCATTTCCTGACATCAAGAGTCTCAGTGAGAATAAAGTCATAAGTACCTCTTCTGATTCACCCACTCATTCATTCAATGTCCCATGTGCCAGGCACCACGTTTGACACAATTCCATGATCAAGACATCTTGGTGATGTTACTTTCCCGCAGGATCTTGAGGACAGGGAAGAATGGAGAAAATACAAACTTACCTTTCAACAGCAATATTTTGTGGTTGCGCAAACCCAGTCCACTCTGACAATTACAGACCTTTGTGCCCTGTGGCCACTCATTGACTTTAGGGATTTTATACAAAGTATGCTTATATGTGTTTACCTTAAATATCAGTGATGATCTATATAAATCAGTGAAAATTCTGAATTGTGGCAGAGATGGTAAAGAATCTGCCTGCAATGCAGAAGACCCAACTTCAATCCCTGGGTTGGGAAGATCCCTTGGAGGAGGGAATGGTTACCCACTCCAGTATTCTGGCCTGGAGAATTCCAAGGACAGAGGAGCCTGGCAGGCTATGGTCCATGGGGTCGCAAAGAGTCAGACATTACTGAGTGACTAACACTGAATAATAAATTCTTAAAAGTCATTTCACTATCCTCCTTTCACACATAAGCAGTAAATCTACCAATAGTGAAAGGGGGAGGGGAAGGGCTATACATTTTAAATCTTAATCTTTTTCAACACAAGACAAACAGGATTTTACTCTGCTTCACATCTGACATGTCCAATTATTAGGAACTCATGGGCAGAAGTTAGGGAAATATACAAATATATATGTACATACACATATTTATGTCACCAAATATGTCATGAAGATTCTGTCAAGGGAACTGAAAAAGATTCAGACTGCCCTGCCTGGCAAAGAAGATACAACAAGCAAGCTTTCCTACCACCAAGAAGACACAGACACTGAAGATTAAGCAAGCACTTAAATGAAGAAATCAGAACTCCTATCTCAGATGCTCAGATAAGCTCAGATGAGTCCCTGACTAGCTGGGTGGCCCTGAGGAAGCTACTCAAGACTTTTCAGCAACAATGAGTGTGCCACCTTGAACCAGGAAGAGAGACATTGGAGGAGGTCATCTTCAAGACCCCTTGCCACTCCCACGTTCTCTATTTCTCCTTGACTCAAAAAGAGATCAACCCTCTTGCAAAGCTACAAACCACTTTGCAACCACAAACCAAGGTTCTGCAAGTTAACAGACATGTGGGAGAGATGCAGTTCTTAACCAACTTCTTCCTTCTTCTGCTGAATAGAAATTATACATAAATAAATATATATATGGGACTTCCCTGGTGCTCCAGTGGCTAAGACTCTGAGCTCCCAATGCAGGGGGCCTGGGTTCAATCCCTGGTCAGGGAACTAGATCCCACATGTAGCAACTAAGAGTTCACGTGCCACAACAAAAGATCCCGCACCCAGGAATGAAGATCGAAGATCGCTCTTGTCACAACTAAGACCAAGCATAGCCAAATAAATAAATAAAAATAAATTTAAAAAGTTATATCTATGTATATATTATCATATATAATGTTATATACATGTATATGTGTGTATATATATGTGTGTACATATACATATATGGTTTTCCTGATGGCTCAGATGATTAAGAATCTGCCTTCAATGCAAGAGACCTGGATTTGATTCTTGTATTGCAAAGATCCCCTGGAGAAGGAAATGGCAACCCACTCCAGTATTCTTGCCTGGGAAATTCCATGGATGAGGAGCCTGGCAAGCTACAGTCCATGGGGCTGCAGAAAGTTGAATACAACTTTAGTGACTAACACACATACAGACACACACACACACTAATACATAAAAATACTCTGGCATTAGGAAAACATCCAAATATATATGTACACACACATATTTATGTCACCAAATCACAGCTGCTTTATTTCACCACTGTGTCTTCTCTTTGAGCATGTGACTTTGGACTTGGCCTGTCCAGTGTGATCTTCTTAGTCCCCAAATGAAACATCCCATTTTATTACCTTCCACACGCTCCCTAAGAGTATCATCATTCTCTTCCTCCATCTCTTCCACTTTCCCTGGGGTGAGAGAAGATTTCCTAGGAACCACAGTGGGAAGCCACAGTTCTCTTCTATTTCATAGGAGGAGAAGCAACTATTCCTGACACTATGCATCTCTGAGCACAAAGCAAGTGAGAAAATGTGAATGGCAGCAATGTAGTCCTTCAGAGAGAGCAGAATCCTCCATCAGAACTGGAAGGAAGGAGAGGCCAAAGAAGCACACTGGGGGTGCTGACTGCCCCCACTCTGAATCCATCCCATCCCTCTGGCTTTGGGCAGCTCTGTCATGACTGGGTGACAGTGAATTCAACTCTGTCTCCAGCAGGAAGCTCCGCCTGTCCTAAGCCAATCAACATGAGCCCATCCTCACTGCCCAGTGACTGCCCAGGCAAATACAGAGGGGCAGGTAGGTGGCCAAAGTTGTCAATGTAGGGGGAAAGGTCTTCTCCCTGTCTTTCTGGAGCATAACCCTAGGGTTTGTTAGCCACAAAACTATCAAAAAGGAGCATTTACCTTATCATAAAGATAAACACAGCAAAGCAGAAAGACAGAAAGAAGTCAGGTGAGAACATGGTAAATGCCTGCTCAGTCATGTCTGACTCTTGGCAACCCCACGGACTGTAGCCCACCAGGCTGCTCTGTCCACGGGATTCTCCAGGCAAGAATACTGGAGTGGGCTGCCATTCCCTCCTCCAGGGGATCTTCCCAACTCAGGGATTGAACCCGTGTCTCCTGTTTCTCCTACACTGGTAGGCAGATTCCTTACCACTGAGCCACCAGGAAGACATAAACCAGTTCAACATAAACCACCAAGACATAAACCCAGTTTAAACTGGTCCTGATGATGGCCATGCAACTGGATTTCTATTATGTGAACCAAGAAAGGACAAAGAGTTCCGTCTGCTGCTCCTGGTGATCAGTGTTGGAACTGCAGAAATGCATGCTTAACAACGAGAAAACATAGCATTCAAGAAGAAAAAAAAAAATTAGGAATTCCTTGGTGGTCCAGTGGTTAGCACTCCATGCTCTCACTGCTGAGCACCTGGGCTTGATCTCTGGTCAGGAAACTAGGATCCTCCAAGCCATACGGAGCAGTCAAAAAAAAAGAAAAAGAAAAACAGAAAAAAAATTCATCCTAAAGGTATTTTTTTCTATGTGAAAGCTACAATTTCTTCCCATACAGACTGACTCTGAAAGGTGGAATAAGTATAAAGAAATCATTTTAACAGTGATGAATTGTAACATTTGTAAAAAGCACCACCAAGTAAAAGTAAGAAGCTGTATATATAGCCACATGATAAATCTGATAAGGCTTCCAGACCCTGGAAAACAGTTTAATTTGCTCTGGGCAATGAACAGATGACTGGGTAGGTCTTTCTTCTTTTAAAAAAAACTTTAATTTAGCTTCAATCTATAATCTACGTTGTATTTTTCAAAGCTTTATGCATTAAAAAAAAATCACTCTCCCTAAATTTTGCATTTACAGCCCTTTTATCATATAAATTGCGGTCATAACCTAACTTAAGGTTTGCAGGAGCCAGTGAAGGGAAAGGTCTGGCTTGTATAAAATGAGATACACTAAGCAAAATAAATCCTGCCTGGAACTGGAACAGTTCTTGAATACAGCAACTTAGGAGCTAATCTCTCCTCCCTTTTAAAAATATAATAGTTTCACCTTTTAGACCAAAGAGATCAAATATTTCACCAATAGCTGTTGTTCCTTTCCTCATTCTCTTTCTTGATGTACAGATCCTAGGTTAATAACTGTAAAATTCCCTAGAATTCTTCTCCTGAACTCTGATAGTACAAAGGTATCACTTCACCCACAAAGGTGACAGGGACATTCTGACTATCACATTTTTGTCTGAAGGAAAAACGGGTCACAGGGATCTGACCTTTCAAGCTGTGCATCAATCCACTCCAGGCCCTTCTTCATTTACCGTCTCTTAGAATTATTATATTCACCCTAAAAGTCAAACACATTTTGTGGAATCCAGATGGAAAGTCTAGGGTGCACTTCATAAAGACTTTGTTGTCATGCAATTTACAGGGCCTTCACTTACTTAAATAAAAAGTAAACATTTCAGGCATTTGTGCTGATCTTTTTTTCAATGCAATGATATCTAAGATGTATGGTATGAGACAAACAGAATAATCTTGCCTGCCTCCAGACTTCTATCTTTTACAATAAAGAGATAGAATGAAGTATTTTGCCCTGTCTTCCCTTGCTCCTGGTGAGATGTCACAGATACTGATATTCACATCACTAGATTATACCAGCCCAGTTTAAAACCCCTTAACAGTTTCCTATTGGGTGTGGACTTAAGCCCAAACTCACTACTATGGCCCATGAGACTGGGTATGACAGTAGCCACTGCTCTCCCCAGAGGGTCCCCAGAGAAGGACTCTGTCTGTTGAGATCACTGCTGCTCACAGTGCCGGCTGCTTGCAGATCCTCAATAAAGACTTGTTGAAGGAACTAGGCAATAGCTATCAGGTAAACACAGAATTCGCGTTTTTAGTTTTATCCAAACTATAAAACTAGCAAGTTTTTAGAATACAAAGAATCTCCAAATACAGAAAAATAAACTTAACATAGATCAATACGGCTTCCTAGGTAGCTCAGAGGTAAAGAATCCACCTGCCAAGCAGGAGATGTGGGTTCGATCCCTAGGTTGAGAAGATCCCCTGGAGAAGGAAATGGCAACCCACTCCAGTATTGCCTGGGAAATCCCATGGACAGAGGAGCCTGGTGGGCTATCGACCGTTGGGTCCCAAAGAGTCAGACACAACTTGGCAACTAAACAACGACAAGATCAATTTGAGACAATGACTCAGTAAAGATTCTGAATGTTGAACACTTAAAAGGAATGCCACGTGTACATTCTAAATCCATATGAGAACTACTTAAGTAGTTTATTACCAAGTAGAAACCTGACAGTCATTAAGAGGAAAACAGATACATGAGAAAAGAACAGAAAATAAAATTAGCTGGAGGCAGGGGAAGGGGATGCTTTTTTTTCTTCTTTTTGAAAAGTCCTCATTTTATTCTTACTTTTGAAGGCTGGCAAGAGTCTGAAGACCACAGCACTTAATCTGAATTCATTAGTCTGCGCTTTGATTTACCACAGTATTTGCCATCAAAAGAAGGTTTCATTTACTTAGGACAATATTCAGCAGAAAGGAAACAATGCTGATTTTTTTAAATGTCACTATGTATATTGCAATATTTTTGAGGGCAAGTTTACTAAGCTTTTGGAGAGGGTGTAATAGCCAGTCATATCCATAAATGGTATAATCATTAAATGTGTACAAAACTCGCAAGAAGATTGAAATGGATCAGTTCTACACCATTTATGGCATATAAGGTACATCCATTAAGTCAGAACTACCAGTGGACCACAATGAAGTGCCCACAGATAAATTCATATGTAAATAGTGAAGACAAAACAGAAACCCTGAAAACCAGTGAGGGAGGAAGAATTAATAACTGGTACTGGAAGAACTAGGTCTCAGCTTTTTAAAAAATCGTACCCTTATTTTACTCAAAAAACAAAAATATAAAACTCAAAAGATATAAATTCAAAAGAAAATAAAACTAAGTATCAAATTTCTAGAAGGCAGAAGTCTATTAACCTAAAACAGAAAAAAAGTGCAAAGAAAATTTCAAGAGATTCAACCATATAAAAAAAAATTTAAGCTTCTGTATAAAAATAAATAAAAAGGAACAAATATAATTGAAACCAAACAAGCTTCTGGGGAGCAGGGGGGCGGAATCACAAGGGTAAATGTCTTTATTGTCCAAAGAACTCATAGTAATCACTTGAAAGACTCTTAAGAGGAGCACAGGTCAGGA
The DNA here is from genome assembly GCF_019320065.1 of Cervus canadensis. Classification (NCBI taxonomy): domain Eukaryota; kingdom Metazoa; phylum Chordata; class Mammalia; order Artiodactyla; family Cervidae; genus Cervus; species Cervus canadensis. The sequence continues at coordinate 54,210,257 of NC_057401.1, forward strand.
AAAGATGACAATAAGCTCTTCACCAAAGAAGTAACACAAATGGTATAAAAGAACTTGAAACACAGACTAACTCACAAAGAGACAAAACAAGAAGATGCCCCTTACCCTCCAGGCATTTGCAAAATGCTTTGTCTGAGTGAGAATGTCCACTGCACTGGCTGCAAGGATAAACAGATACAAGTACTTTAAAGTGTCTGAAAACACTCACATCAAAAGCCTTCATATGATTTAAACCCTTTTATCCCAGCAAGCCCACATCTCCTTAAATTAACATAAGCAGTCTGCTCCTTTCTTACCTAATGTAGCTTTGAGCTTGTCTTTGAAAGTAAATACACTCAAGTCAAGGAGGAGACCATGATGTTAAGAGGGCAGGATTGGCCGACTACAGAATCTGTGGGCCCCAGAGCAAAATGAAAGTGTGGGGCCCTTATTAAGATGTGATGAAAATCTCCAGAGGGCAACAGCAGAGCATCCAACCACCATGCATGGGGCCGAAAACTCATGGAACTGGCCCTGTTAGGGGGAATTCTGTACCCAGATTGCTGGGATGAGGGTGGGGAAAGAGAGGAAAGCCATTCTCTTAGTCTGGTCCATGCAAGCACTGATTTTCTGATACTGCTTAGTGGATGAGAGCCTTGGGATGGAGTAGGGAGACAGTTCAGTTCAGTCCAGTCGCTCAGTCGTGTCGGACTCTTTGCAACCCCATGAATTGCAGCACGCCAGGCCTCCCTGTCCATCACCAACTCCAGGAGTCCACTCAAACCCATGTCCATTGAATCGGTGATGCCATCCAACAATTTCATCCTCTATTGTCCCCTTCTCCTCTCGCCTTTAGTCAGGGTCTTTTCCAATGAGTCAGCTCTTCGCATCAGGTGGCCAAAGTATTGGAGTTTCAGCTTCAACATCAGTCTTTCCAATGAACATTCAGGACTGATTTCCTTTAGGATGGACTGAGAAAGGAATGGCAAACCACTTCAGTATTCCTGCCTTGAGAACGCCATGAATAGTATGAAAAGGGAGACAGGGTGGGTGCTAAGAGGAAGTGACCCTCTTCTCCTAGAGGAGACAGGCAGAGTAAGACGGTAGAGGTATGCGCCTGAGTAGACACTGGTACCAAAGCCTGGGCACTGGCTTGGACAGCCTGGGACGTTTTCATATCTACATGGACCTCAGCTTCTAGACTGGGAGCACGGTCACTCTTCCATCCCCCTGTGCTATAAGGGAAGTCAGATATTTAGCCTCACCAGCTTTGCCTACATCTTACCCAGCCCTCTCCTGCCACTGGACAGGTAGGGTCACCAGCGCAGCAGAATGGGGCTGGCCCCACTCCTGTGTTAGGGAACCGCAGACTGAAACTGTCCACCCTGGCCAGGCACCATAATAACCACCTGCATAAGTGACTCACGACAGGAAGTACTCGTAAGGAACATAGAACGAACAAAGCTACCACCAACTGGAAGAATTCAGGAAAAGTCAAAAGGAAAGAGGAGACTCCAGTCCACATGTCCTACCAACCTCCCAGAATCCTTCTCACTGGAATCCATCTCGGCTAAGTGATTGATCCGCCACCAGGAAGGACCCTGAGTTACAGTGATTGGCTGATGACCACCCAGAAATTAACCCAACTGCCATAAAACCAGAGACGGTAAGCCACATGGAGGAAAAATTCTCCTGGGTTCCCTCACTCTGCTGCTCTGCCCAGGCACCCCTTCCCAATAAAGTCTCTTGCTTTGTCAACACATGTGTCTCCTTGGACAGTTCATTTCCAAGGCTTAGACAGAGCCCACTTTCAGGCCCTGGAAGGGGGTCCCCCTTCCTGCAACACCTGGAGCCTGCTTTTCTGACTCTCTGAAATCAAAGAGGGCCATCAAAAAGGGATTATGAGATAATGGATAATCATCAAGATTGCTTGTATGGTTGCTGAATAAATTCAGCACACGAATGATAGTTCAGGACTAACAATATATGGTCTACACAGTGCTGCCTTTGAAAGCTGATATTCATCTTTATTTTAATGTAGGGAAAACATTTCAAAATACAGAAGTGAAGAATTTGTAACTACTTCTGAATAATTACTTGTCTCTTTAAAGATAAAACAAGCACTCTCTACGTGCACACACATTATCTTCGTATTACACAAAATTAAATAATTTCTTCATCCACAAACAGCAGAATTTATCTTAAAAATGTTGTTTTCTTATTTCAAAAGCAAACCTCAGCCTATTCTGGCATGACTGATTTAACAGATGTTGAGACAAGAGCCCTTGTTCGTAAGACAAGAGGGCTTCGTATGAATCCCAACTTTGCACTTGACCAACTCACTTCATATCTGTGAGCCTTCACTGCTTCTTCTGCGCTGCAAGTATATTAGGGCTGAGATGCTGTCCAGGCTCTCACAGCAGCCAAACCCCACCAGGTATATCCTGTCATCTTGTTACTCCACTGAATTCTCATGGCCACCCCATGAGATGGGACCTGTGTTACCATCCCGTGGTTCACATGAGAAAGCAAACACATGAACTGTGGAACCTTCCCAAAGCTTGTAAAGGAAAGCATCATGCATTATTGACCCCAGTCACCAGGCTAGGTTGTCTTATATTTTCATTATAGGCTCTTGGGAAAAAGCCCAAGTGCAGGAAATGGTGCACTTGAATTTGAATCTCTTGTCACTTATCACCTCCTTGACTTTGAAAATGCACTGAACTCTGTTTCAGAGTCTTTATTTATGAAATGGGGTCCCAGGGTGGTGGATTTTCTGTGAATTAATGCATATAAAGCACCTAGTTCTAGGCTTGACCCATAGCAAGCACACAATAAATGCTATCTGTTGATACTGTTCAGAGAGTGTAAATTCACACAATTGTATCACACTTCAAAATTAAGGTCCTAGATCAGCACTTTATCTGAACAATTTATTTTGTGGTAATAATCAGTATAAAGAACTCAATATTAAGTGCTTCTTTTGTCCCTGTGTTGGCCAATTTGATCTGCCTAGAGTAGCATCTCTTCACCTCCTAGATGTGACTCTAATCTACTATCAACTCTTCCACAACAGCCTTTCCCAGGTCTCAGGGACCCCTCCCCACTTGGAATGTTGGTCCATTTACAGTCACTTGGCACTCTGAATGTAATAATCACAAGTGACATTTACAGCCATCATGGGACTATACCCATTTGTTTTTGTGTAGACTTTCTCACTGCACTGGCATTCCTATCTTCATACACGCCCTGGGATCACAGCCTCTCCCTACACTGCAGCTGGTAAAAAGACTACACCCTCAGGAAACGTTTACTGCTTTAGTCTAGTTTCTAGACAATGCTCTAGAAAATGGGAAATGAAAACAAGGAGTCACAGTGGACTCCTTTTCGCAGGCAGTTACATTTTTCAAAGGTAAAGGCTGACCAAGATTCTACATTGGTGTGTGCAGATCCATGCAGAAGCATAACCAAGTAACTGAAGTTCGTGATGGGAACTTAGAATTAGGGAAAAGACACTGCATTTCTATCACAACTGAGGCTTCCCTGATAGCTCAGATGGTAAAGAATCCGCCTGCAATGCCGGAGACCCCAGTTCGATTCCTGGGTCAGTAAGATCCCCTGGAGAAGGGATAGGCTACCCACTCCAGTATTCTTGGGCTTCAACGGTGGCTCAGCTGGTAAAGAATCTATCTGTAATGCAGGAGACCTGGGTTTGATCCCTGGGTTGGGAAGATCCCCTGGAGAAGGGAAAGGCTACCTGCTCCAGTATTCTGACCTGGAGAATTTCATGGACTATACAACCCATTGGGTTGCAAAGAGTTGGACACAACTGAGCGACTTTCACTTCTGAGGAACTTTGTAATATGCAAAGAGATTCTGGCATTTTTATCAGCAGCAGCTGGAATATAGCGTGTCACAGTCTGGATTATTATGGAAAAGGCTGGTCTAAATTTCTGAAAACCAGAATTCTGAAACGTACACACCCAAGGCTAACCTGTGAGTCTCTACTGTGGATCTGCCCTTCTCTAGCATCAGCTTCTTTGGGTCCCTAAAGCCCATCCTCAGTGTCAATGCAAGGCAGAGCCCACAGGTGCACTCCACCATTCCTGTCTACACCCAGTGTGAGCTGCAAATGGCCATCCACGCTCCTGTTCCTGTCTCTGAATTACTTGAACCAGGAATCTAGACTTCCTGGTGGTGGCTAATGAGCAGTCTTGCCCTTTGTGCAAAATCCACCTCCCTCGACATCAAGTAAGGACTAGAAACACCATTTTAAAGAGTGGTTGTTAACTTACTGGCTTGACCACCCAAGACCAGAACGGATACACTTTTAACCTCTTCAACTGTTTACTTTTCAAATGCCTTACGGGATTCTTGACCTCTTTCCCCACCATATATCCTCCCAATATACACAACCTAGACATTAAACCTTTCATTCAGCCATTTCAGCCTCATAATGTTTTACATTCATTGCATGGTGTAGAGGTGGATGCAAATTCCTTACAACCTATCTAATGAATCTCACTGAATCAACTCCAGGTACCTTATACCATCAATAACTAAATATTAAGTGTTTCATCTATTTACAACATATATCATGCACACCAGACAAGGTAATTTAGCTTAAAGAAAAAAATGAGTGGACTAGAGCTTTAATACTACGTAAGTTATAAGAAAAAAACCACCATTTTTGTACATAAAGGAGAGTAAAAATCAACCATTTCACCTGGTTCGACCTAACTGTAAACATTTCTTGGTGATTACACTAAAAGGCTGGTGATCAGCATGAAGTTTAAATTTCATCAGCATAAATTTCATCGGATGGTGCCCAAGAGATAGTCACTTATCCTGAATTCTTCCCTAGAGTATACAGGGTCACACTGAACTATCAATGAACATGTTTAGAGAAATAACATATATTTAGCATAAAGAGGGAAAATTCACAAACCTCCAATAAGAAGCATCAGAATATTTGCTATACTAATTAAATATATAAAAACAATGCTGTACCTCTTTATGTCCGTCTCCTAAGCTACTTAACTTCTGACATAACTCTTGGGAAAATCAGCTTACTGATTTCTAATCTAAGTCTTTGTGCCAGAAAATTTAATGAGCACTCCACACCGAGCACAGATAAGAGTAAGATTTGCTTATTTCCAAAGAAGAGAAGTATTTGGAGGGAGTGGGAAAGAGGAAGGGCCTCAGCAGGAAACACAGTGGTAAGCAAGTGTTCACCAGCTGCTTTGCAGTGCAGCTAACTAGCCTTCAGTCGGGCATTCTTCATGTGAAAGGCTCTACAATTTCAAACGTTTGCTAGTATTGCTGTTGCATAAGGAGAATGCTTTTACTGCTTATCCTTAAATACTTCCCAGCATTCTAGCAAATTATAATTGCACAGCAGCATAATGGGAAGATACTTCTTTTGGGTTTGAATACGCCTAATTTATCCTGGAGTCTTCTGCTCATCAGTATACTTTTTCTTTTTCAAGAACAAGTAAAATTTTAGCTCTAGGCTCAAAAGTGAAGTAATTACCATGTTAGTTGTAAATTTCTACAAATAATAAAATAACCACTCACTAATAAATTTTTTCCTTCTATGTGGTTAAGCTGAGCTAAATGTTAGGAATAGAATTTCATTGTTTTTCTTTTTTTCTTTAATTAAAGGATAGTTAATGTTTTGGGCTTCCCAGAGGGCTCAGTGGTAAAGAATCTGCTTGCCAATGCAGGAGAGGCAGGTTTGATCCCTGGGTTGTGAAGATTCCCTGGAGGAGGAAATGACAATCCACTCCAGGATTCTTGCCTGGAGAATTCCATGGACAGAGGAGCTGGGAGGACTACAGTCCATGGGGTCACAAAGAGTCAGACACGATTGAGCACACATGCATGATCACGACTGTAGTTAATTTACAAAGTGTACAGCAAGGTGATTCAGCTACACATATGCATACATATATAATCCATACTCCCATATTATATTTATGGATACTTATATACCCATATTCTTTTTCAGACTCTTTTCCATTATACCTTACTAAAGCTATTGACTATAATGCCCTGTGCTGTACAGTAGGTCCTTATTGTCTATTTTATATACAGCAGTGTGTATACTTTAACGCCAAACTCCTAATTTGTCCCTTCCCCCCCCCTTCCCCTTTGGTAACCATAATTTGTTTTCTATGTCTGTGAGTCTATTTATGTTTTGTAATTAAGTTCATGGGTATCACTTTTTAGATTCCACATATAAGGGATACCATACAATATTTGTCTTTCTCTGTCTGAATTACTTCACTTTACAGAATTTCAATTTTTTTAATCAATGGAAAAACCAAAAATACAAGGACTGAGGTCTAGGGCAAGATGGTAGACAGATGTCCCCTTCTAATGACTGGGGTTTCCAAATCAGTTACTCGAAAACATATGCAGGCGCAAATGTTAACACAAAGCTTTCAGAGGGACCCACATTTTAAATGAGGAGCCTGAACTTAAATGGCTAAATAGTGTGGATTTTAGGCATTCTAAACATAGGAGAAAAGACTATCTATGATGGTGTCAGACAACATACTAGGGATTTTCTAACACAAAATCTAATGTAATCTTCTCAACAATATTATGAACCAGGCCTTATTATCTTCATTCCCAAGGTAAAAGAATTGGGTTAGAGTTCACCTTTCCCACGGTCACAGTGCAATTCCATCCCAGAGCAGAAACAGGCCCATGGGATGCCGAACCGCTTCTCTGCGACTCTGTGCCATCATAAATTAAAAGGATAACTACAGACTTCGGAGGTGGATTATATCAAACTGGAGCAGAAGATGAACAGAAAGAAGACCTAGAGTCTAGTCCAAGTTCCAGAATTTTCTATTTAAATGATTTAAGTTCTCTGAGCCCCAATTTCCTGAGAGAGTAGGAATCTCAGAGCATAGACATAGTAGGTGTTCAATGAGTACTTGTTGAGCCCAAATATTTCTATGAGTCTCTGAGATGCTTTCAATGCAATGGCTTCAGAAGACCCTCCTTCCACAGTAGGCAGATGGCTAAGGATGGGGCCAATCTGATTCCTCATGAATTTCAACACTCACATTACAACGTCTGGGGCAAAGGAGACTGATGTCATTGAGTTCTTGGCCCTGCCAAGTGGAAACAGAAATGGAAGCTGACACTTACAGAGTCAACTTTGGTCTGTTCCTAGCTTTCTGCTTCTCTGAGCTTCCCTCTTTGTCCTAGGCCTAAACAAGAAAATATTTTCATCTTATAAGCTGAAATTTGCATTCTAATGCCTTCCCCCATGACCTGTAAAATTCCAGCCTTAGTCTTGAACTGTCTCAAACTGCTACCACTTACAGAAAAAAATAATGTCTCATTTATTCAGGTCTGGGGAGATGCTGAGACCCAAGGAAATTGGATTTGAGTCTTTGACACATTAAGGGAATAAAAAGGATAAACTGAGGTCAATGTGGTACAAGACTCACTTACACAATTAAATATCCACCTTCTTTACAGAATTCTTCATGCTGTAAAGACAGATAGGAAAAGAGTCAGGAAGTAAAACAATAATGTAACTGTTAACTAAATAAAAGCATTTTCCCAAACAAAGCTATCTGACTCATTACTTTATACAACAGATACCGACTTGGTCCCTACTTTAATGATCAGACATTAGGAGCCAGGAACCTAACAGCAACAGCATCTTTGCTCTCAAGACATTTACAGTCTGTGGAGGACTAACCCGATAAACGTAATCACCCTACAAATGCCAGGAATAAAGACAAGGAGCTCCAGAGTTCACCATAGGTCCACCTAGCTCAGATTTGGCTGGGAGAATTGGCAATCTGGAAATTTAGACAATGGTGAGTGCACATCCCAAGCAGAACAAAGGATGTAGATGCCAAAGGGAATACTGAGCACTCAGGAACCACAACAAATCTAGTGGGGCTACAGAAGATGAAGGAAGGGAAGGAGGTGGGAGATGGTCAAGAATCTTGAAGTGTCACAGATCCTGGTGAGGAACTTGAACTATATCCAGAGAGCAGTGAAGCATCTTTGAAAAGTTTGAACAAGCAGAAAGGCATATCAGATGATAGAAAGGTAGAATGAGCTGCTGTGTAGAGAATGGACCCAAGACTGCACAGCTGGAGGCAGTGAGACTGGTTGGAAAGATGTTACTGGAGGTAGCAGTGGTGGGCGCAGAGAGACAAAGGGGCTTGAGACATGTGAGTCCAGTAGAAACACGAGAAATCTGGGATTGGGCAGTCAGGGTGAGGCAGACGGCACCCAGATGCTCTTCTCAAATGTTCAGAAGGGTAAACATTGCCTAGCCTATGTATCTGAGCAGTTGAACCGTGCCTGCACCCAGAAGCAACCAGAAAACAGATTCTAGTCCCTCTCATGCATGTCCTTCTCCCTCTTGGCATTCTCCCCATGCCTGTGTGATTGTCAAAACACTCTTATTTTTCCTCTTCACCCTATAGATCAGGTCCATCTGGGACTCAGGGTCACCCTGCCACCACTTGCCTTTTCCACACATGTCTTTATACCACAGTTGTCCCTCAAGATCAAAGATGTCCTAAAACATGTTGTAAAGAAAGATCAATCCTTTAAAAAAAAAAAAAAAGGCACAGACTCAGGATGGTGAATGAAGGACCAATCTTGGTTCCCGTTTTAAACACAGAAGGTCAAGCTTTGGTCACATCTTCACAATCTATTCCTTAGCTGTAGGGCAGATGGAGAAGCCACTTGACCATGTGGCTTCAGGGTTCACAGCCGCTGTCTGAATCTCCTCTGCGCATCACCACCTCGGATGACAGCGTTGAAGAGTCACTGGCTAAGCCCGAGGCTGGCTTGGCAAACCCTATAGGGATGTTCGCAGAATGAAACCAGCTATTCAGGTCACGTGTTGGTCGGACTCTACTGCCACCAGAAGGCAACCTATTTTTCAAGCTTCTTTAAGGACAGCTTCCAAAGCCATTCCTTCTGATTTAAAGAACTAGGGAAATGCTGCAACTCATCAAAGCTTTTTAAGCACAAATATGCAGCAATGTGGTCCCCACACTCCGAGGACCAGGTCCACCCAGGCACACAGGGGCAAAGAAGCTGCTGACTGATCCCCCAGGCTACTTACTGGGTGCTCAGGTCAAGAACATGGGGTTTCTTGCTATTCTTCTGCTTAAATTTTCATCCTTCTTTCTCATCGAATATATTTTGTAGGTAATTCCATTAGTTACAACAAGAAACCTTTTGCAATTTCTGTTAGGAAAGGGGTTTTTGTGATCCGTATTATTTCAATGATTTCCATATGAAGAATAAAGAATCAACAGCTTAACAATCCCAAAAGAAAGATGAAAAGGAAGCTAATTAAGTTTTTAAAAGGAAAAATGGAACTAAAATCTTCCAAGTTTAAACAAAGGGAAGTTCTGATGGCACTGGCCTTCAAAAACTCATATTAAAATAATTATTCTTTTGTTTGCATGGAAATGGAACATGGACAGAGGTCAGAGGAACATTTATAACTGGGAGCAAAGTTGTGTATGTATGACTTTATACTAGATATATCCATCCTCGTTGCACATAAACTATCATTCAGTTGAGATTATAACATCACTTTTTTCTCATGCCACAGTTTTTCTGTTATGACCAGCCATGGATTGACACGTCAATACTATAAAATGTGTAGTAAAATGAAACTAAAATATTTTTTAAAGTGATAACTTATTTGGGGAATAATAGCGCTCACTTTGAACATTTGACCATTTAGTTCTGACAGTAAATAAATCACACAATGGTCTCCCCATAGCCTATCAACACTGAATAATAAATCTTTGAATTCTGCGTTACATCAGACATAATGCTGTAAAGGAGAAGTCTAGTTTTAACTCAGCAGCCTCAGTTGTGCCTCAGCTGGACAGTAAATCTGATGCAAAATGAGCAAATATGGGTGGCTGAGTTTCAACCTGGCATAACAGTGAGACTCTGACAAAGATCCCAGAATTTAGAGAGTTTTTAGGAACCAAAAAAAAAAAAGTTTGAAAAACAAAAACATATGCTAAACAGCTGGGGATGGGGGAATGAAAGAAGAGCTTTCACCTTAGCTAAGAAAACATTCTATTTAATGACTTTTTCTTTGAGCTGACCCATTCTCAGGTTTTCTTTTTGAATATCTAAAACCATTATCTCTAGAGGGCACACGTTAGATTAATAAAGATGCATTCACTCCTTCATTCAAATTAATGTTCAACAAATCATGTTTTTATCTCCTATGAGCTCTGGGACTCCGAAGAAATTATTTAACTTCACTGTACCTCCGTTTCTTCATCTGAAAAATGGGATGTCCATAAAAGTTGTACTTAACTTACTGGACACATGAACCTGGCCATGCAACCTCAGTACCACACACCATCCCCAAGCTGAGATTTACAACAGTGAATAAAGCAAACCAGATCCCCACTTCCAGGGAAGCAGAGGAAACCAAAATAAATACACACAGAATTTCAAAACTGAAGAAGCACCTCGGGAAAGCACCATAGGATACTACTGCAGAAAAATGGGGAGTTTATGAAATGGAAGGGATCATGGATGGCTTTGCTGAGTTGGGAATCTTTGAGCTGAAATCTAAAGGTCCCTGGAGTGGGTCATGCAAAGAGAAGAGACTAGTCCACTTCAGGCCAAGGATTTGGGATCTATAAAGGCCCTGACCTTGGAATTGGCCAGCTCTGTTCCAGAAACTGGGGAGATACAGGGAACTGGGTCAAATTATTTGGCAACTAGAGGCCAAATAGTAAAGAATTTAGCTCTGTGAGTCCACATATATGAATTAGGAAATCACTGGATGGTTTTCCAGTGGGAAAATGACAGATCTTTGTTCTGCAAGATGATTCTGGCAGCTGCATAGTGAATGAACTTGGGAGGTTCAGAGTGAGGGATGGGGGACTGAACTCATTCTAATGGGACGGGATTATCATGATCACCTTGCACAGGCAGCGACAAGGAAGACAGAAACAGAACTAAAGGCACTCCCGAAATCTCACCCAACGTCTGCCCTGGCCTTCTCTTCTCTGGTACAAACTTGCACAAGAGAAAGGGCTAAAACAAGAATTTAGATAGTCCCTATTTTACTGCAGATCTTCAGATGGCTGTCTTTATGAAAGCCAGTGGCCAGAGATGTTTGACCTGTTTTTGCCAAAACAGTCTTATAGCCCTGGACAGATTTGACAGTTCAGGCTGACTTCTTGGTGTGGTTTAGATTGAGAGCTGTAAAATTCCACTACTGAGAAAGTAAAATCAAGATGTACGAGGATGCCAGATCCGGGCTGTGGACAATCCTTTGTTGTTTCCACTTTGGACAGAATTATAAAATGTCCTTCGGAACACGAGCTAGAGGTTCGATGCCGACCAGAACTAGGAAGTAGAGGTTTCTCCACCGTAGCTTCCTTGTAAAGGGTCCAAATGCAATAACTTTTCTTTTTAGTTTGCCAACCAAAAGTTAACGCAGGGAATACTTTGTGAAAATATGTGCTTCCATTCCAACCTGTTACTTTGTGCTTTGGGAAAGAAAAGAGAGGAGGCAAGAGAGAGATGGAGAAGAAAGGAGGGCGGAAGGGAGAGGGAGAAAAAGAGAGAGAGAATAAATATAATAAAGCCAGAGAACTAAGGCATGATTTGTCATTACCCAGAAGTGCTAACACTAGCTCCCAAACCTCAAGCTCTGATGCCTTCATCAATCTTAATACCCACCCCATGCCCCCAGATTCTGTATAGAGCAAATACGAGGGTGAGGGGGGAGAAACTTCTTAGCTAGATTCTAATATTAGCATCTAGCTTGGAAAAACGAGCTTTGCAATGACAGCACATATTTTTAAGGGCTTATTGGGATCTAACTTAGGAGACTGGCTCCATGCCTTGTAGTTTCACATATTTTCTTGATTCCTAAGCTAATCATTTTTACATCATCCGCTTTAAAATAAGCCAAAGGGAAGCTTCCTCCAGGAATAGCCATTCATTGGCATTCCACAATTAAAAACAAGATCACATTTGGGTGACTAGCCTTGAACAAGAACTGAACTTAGATTTAATAAGACACAGGCTCATGTGTAATGCATACCAGTGAGTTTGACAAGAAATATTTAATATGATACAAGTCTTGCATAAAACTAAGTCAGTTTTAACAACTCATCAGGATTTATTAGCCATAGCTTAAGCCACTTGATGGCATTACAGTGAATAGTCTCTGAGCCTTCAATGGGAGAAATTTCAAATTTCTTGAGTACAAATTTTCCTTCTTCTTATCAGCATATCCTAGGCACACAATTCATGATCATCTCCATTAATAACACCCAAAGGAAAATTAGGTTAAAACTCTACCTCACACAACTACAGTATGGTAAATTTGTTAACAATGATAATTAATAGTTTTTAAATGTAACATTTAATTGTGAATACTTAGTCTCTTTGGACTGCAAGGAGATCAAACCAGTCAATCCTAATGGAAATCAGTCCTGAATATTCATTGGAAGGACTGATGTTGAAGCTGAAACTCCAATGCTTTGGCCATCTGACTGATTCAGGTGAAGAACTGACTCATTGGAAAAGACCCTGATGCTGGGAAAGATTGAAGCCAGGAGAAGGGGACAACAGAGAATGAGATGTTTAGATGGCATCACTGACTCGAGGAACATGAGTTTGAGCAAGGTCCAGGAGTTGGTGATGGACAGGGAGGCCTGGCGTGCTGCAGTCCATGGGGTCACAAAGAGTCAGACATGACTGAGTGACTGAACTGAACTGAAGTCTCTTTGTTCTGAAAAATACCTAAGAAGGCATGTTTTCCGTGTAAACAAGTAGCTTCTATATCTCTGGAGAAATCATATGAAATAACAATAGGCCATGGTGCTCTGACTTTTCATTATTTTTAAACTGCATCATTACTATAAGCCACCTGATGGTCTCAAGTATCTCTCTACAAGCAAAGATAGTGAGTTACCACATAGTACCAACAGGTTCATGGTTTGGCCTCATACTTTTCAGTGTTTTCCTTTACCTAATTAAAAAAAATTATACACGTGTTCCCTTCCTTTTGGTATGTGTTGGAAGTTGTTAAATCTCACACTTGGTGACCCCTCAACTCCTCAACCCCAGTACTAAACACAGATACACATTTTAAATTAAGGAAGAGGTAGAATAAAATCTAATTAATCAGGTATACATCACAGAATCCTTTTTAGGAAATGCATCTGATTGCTTGGGTATCCTACAGCGGAGAGGCTGACGGGGCTCCACTTGGAAGCTTCGCCGCACCGGTGTGCATGACTTCACAGAGACAACTGATTTAATAGCATATTTTTGTTGTTGCTGTTAAGTCGCTAAGGCGTGTGTAACTCCTTGCAACTCATGGCATAAGGCTGCAGGCAAATGAAATTGTCTCTTCTTATAGAAGACTTTTTTTTTTTTCCCAAATGCCCTAAACAAGCTCCCAAGAGTCTGCTTTGCACTCTGATTTTTCAATCAAATGGTTTCAGTGCATTGCAGTTCAATCCCAGAGTAAAGACAAAATTCTTTGATGATCATTCTTTCTACCCCAACACCCAGGAAAACCAGGAGACCAGAAAGTTCACTACTTCAGGCTAAAGTCCAACATCAGCAACTAGTATATCTACCATGGGATTCATCAGCGTGGAAAGAGACCCTCAGGAACCGGGTGAGTATCAGGTAAGAACATCAGCTCTGCGGATGCTCACATGCTGCAACCAGGCAACCCGGGAGCATCCTGAACCTCAGGAAAGCTCATGACCACACTCAGTTCAAGAGGCAGGAAAAGAGACTTCCCTGGGGGTCCACTGGTTAAGACTCAGAGCTCCCAATGCAGGAGTCCCAGGTTCAATCCCTGGTCATGACAGGAACTAGATTCCCACATGGCACAACTAAGAGTTTGCACGCTGCAACTAAAGACCCTGCATGCTGCAATGAAGATCAAAGATCTCGCAGGCCACAACTAAGACCAGGCCCAGCCAAATAGATTAACGAATATTTTTTAAACAGTAAACAAAATAGATAAAACTCTTTTTAAAAAGAGAGAGATAGGCAGAAAAAGGACAGGAATTATCCTGCATGTGACTCAGGCCTGAAAATCAAAGGAGAGTCAAGACTGAGGCAGACTTGACCACAAATCTCTTGTTCAAAGATATCCTAGAGATCAACTTTAGCCCCGAGCTTCTTGTTATGTTGTATATACATACTTAGGAAATAACATCTAATACCCAAAGAAGGGTATTAGGAAGAATGTCTGTCCATCCATTCACCTACTCATTTGGCATCCAAAAACTTCTATTAAATGCAACCATGTGGCTGGCGATGAGGATGTAATTATAAGCAAAACAGGCAGAGTCCTTAGAGTGGAGTTTCCAGTCCACTGGAAGGAGGGAGGTACTAATCAAAGCATCACACTTGAATGTATAATTTATAACTGAAGACTCTAAAGAAAATGAGTGTAGTTCTGAGATAAAAAGGAAAGAAAACAACTCAGCCGAAGACTGAACATAAAGGAAGGCCTTCTTTGATAATGAAGAGGTAACTGAAGGCCAAAAAAGAACATGGGTCCAGAAAACATCAGAGAGAGAAGATAGTCTGTGCAGAGGCCCCAAGCAAAAAAGGAGAAAACTATTTGGGAGTTAAAAAAGGTTCACATGCTGGGGTGCATTGCAGGAAGTGGTGACAAGGTGTGGGCAGGAGGAAGACCGTACGAGACTTTCAAGACACATTTAGGACAGAAGTCTTTGTCCAAAAGCAAAGAAAAATAGATGGGGAAAAAGTGGTAACAGTGATAGATCTTATTTTCTTGGGCTCCAAAATCACCTTAGATGGTGACTGCGGCCACAAAATTAAAAGGTGCTTGCACCTTGGAAGAAAAGCTATGACCAACCCCGATAGCATATTAAAAAGCAGAGACATCACTTTGCCAACAAAGGTCTGTCTAGTCAAAGCTATGGTTTTTCCAGTAGTCATGTACGGATGTGAGAGTTGGACCATAAAGAAGGCTGAGCACTGAAGAACTGATGCTTTTGAACTGTGGCGCTGGAGGAGACTCTTGAGAGTCCCTTGGACAGCAAGGAGATCAAACCAGTCAATCCCAAAGGAAATCGACCCTGGATATTCATTGGAAGGAGTAATGCTGAAGCTTGAATCTTTTGGCCACCTGATGGAAAGAGCAGACACTGGAAAAGGCTCTGATGCTGGGAACAATTGAGGGCAAGAGGAAAAGGGGGCAACAAAGGATGAGATGGTTTGATGGCATCACCAACTCAATAGACATGAGTTTGAGCAAATTCCGGGAGATAATGAAGGACAGGAAAGTCTGGTGTTTTGCAGTTCATGGGGTTGCAAAGAGTCAGATGTGACTTAGTGACTGAACAACAATGAGAAATACCCAAATTTTTAAAAATAAACTCAAGATTGAGTGAACATTCAGTCCAACATAAGAGCACCTCGGACACCCCCAACCCTGAGGTTCACATTCATGTGGCCTTCAGTGTTTTTCCCCCAGGGAGGCATGGCTTGGCACCTGCCTATTACAAAAGAGTTAAATATTCCAAGACTTGTTCAAAGTTTGTAAAAGGACGGCTTCTCAGTTTGCGTATCCAGGAACAGAGATCAAAACTCTGTTTTTAATTAAATTATAAAGAAAGTGTGTGGTATGCTTTTTCCAAAAAGGATAACACACTACACCCACACGCCCTCTAGACCCACCATGCTCCTATCAAGCGCTGAGTCTAATTCTTCCCCGTCTTAAATCCTAGCAGGTAGTGACCCGGCATGGCCTCTGAGGTTAGGCAGTGAAAGCAAACACGGCTTCCACCTTGCTCACTGGAACAAACCCCTCTTAAAACTTTTTTCTGCTATATAAGCAGATGGACAGCCCTGAGACTGCCATTTTGCGAGGAAGCCCAAAGTAATCCAGGTGCAGACACCACAAGGAGGGGCCTTGAGATCCAAGGGAGAGACAGACAGACAGACAGGAAGAAAGAGAGAATCCAGTCCCATTAACTGCTCCAGCTTCAGCCCCTACTTGGCCCCAGAACCACTCTCCTCAGGCCTTCCCAAGTTCCTGACCCACGAAAACTACAAGAGATCATAAAAAGACAGCTGTTGTTTTAAGCCACTAAGTTTTAAGGTGATTCGTTACGCAGCAGCAGTAACTGGAACACACTGTGACAATGATCATCAAGAGACTAGAAAGGCTTTATTGGGAAATATGATTTCTCGCCCTTTTGTAAAGCAATCTTGTTTAGCTTAGGGAAGCATCTGTGTTTTATAACATTCATTATTTCCCTTCAGACATGCTGCTTTTTCTGGGTAAGGAATTACAGGCTCTATTCTAAAGCCACAGACTAATGCACAAATTACAGCCAGTGGGAGAAGCAGTATCCGGGGATCCCACACCCCCCCATGACACCAATTATTCACAGAGCCCAATAGTAATATATTCAGAGTCCCCTGAAGAAATCTACTTCCCACATTGCTGGGAGGGAGGCGGGGAGTGTTAAATGTGGTCACACATAAGTAATAAGGTATAAAATCTCTTCCTATATGTTTTCATTGTAATGAGGAATAACACAGCATTCTTGTTCCATTACTATAACCCTCCCATACACAGGAAGGGACCTATAAGCCTAAAGACATTAAGACCCAGAATCGAGGGCTTCCCTGGTGGCTCAATGGTTACAGAACCGGCCTGCCAATGCAGGAGACGCAAGTTCAACCCCAGTCCCGGAAGATCCCATACATTGAAGGGCAGCTAAGCACTTGCACCACAACTATCGAGCCTGTGCTCTAGAGCCCACGTGCTAGAACCACTGAAGCCTGCGTGTCCTGGAGCCTGAGCTCAACAAGAGAAGTCACTGCAACGAGAAGCCCATGCACCACAAGTAGGGAGTAGCCATCACTCACCACAACTAGACAGAAAAGCCCGCAGAGCAACAAAGACCCAGCACAGCCCAAAATAAATAAACATAGACCCAGAATCTGGAAGGATGAAAATGCCCAAGAATGTGACACTGTCCAGTCTCACCAAACTCATACACTGACGTCCACCAAAAAGCAATGCGTTTTTTGGCACCAGCTGTACGTCTATATGCATCTGATGACAAACATGTAACTCACTTGGAAACAGTGGATGCCTAAAGCAGCTGAATAATTTATTTTTCATCAAGATGTTCCATGTCATGGATGACGAAAATCATACATAAACATTTGGCCAATTTCAAAACAATTCAAGTTAATTTAACCCCCAAACCAAAAAAAAAAAAGGAGGGCAATGGGATGGGACAAGAGAAGCTGAATATATTTGTTTTGCAGAATTAGTACACCTGTGTTTGCTTCATAATGGATTGGAATTATACCAATTTTCCTTCTAAACATATGGAGATTGTACTATTTCCTGCTTAAATTATGAAAGTACTTTGGATCTCTTGTAGCATCATGAGGGGCATAAAGATGTCATAAGGGGACTAATGCTAAAAGCACTGGATGATGCATTCAGAGTATTTAGTGCACGCCAGACTTTCCAGAACTACATCTGAGACCACAGCTATGGGTTAGTTTGTTTAGACTTTGCCTAAGAAGATACAGGAGTTCCAAAGCCACTGGGCTTACACACAACCACCCAAAAGGCTGACCAGTCAGACCGACTGAGGTCCTCTGATATCTGGACTCATCCTAGGAACAACACTGTTTCTCTCAAGAGATCCAGTCTCTGCCTCCTGGGAACCACATCCTAATGACTGCCCAAAGGGGATCTTTTTCAATTCAGTATTGTGTCTTGTCCCAAGAAATTCATTAGTTATTTTGAAACATGACCCATATGCTGTTCTCCACCCCTCTGTTTTATATAAGGATTTTCTCTGCTTCTGGCAGAAAGTTCCAGAAATTTCTCTATTCTCACAAGAATCGCTCTCGGCCCTTTCCCAGTACAATAAAGAAGCATTTTTATGTTATGGGTGATGGCCAGTTAACATCTGTATTTCTTCAGACAAAGTACAGCATTCCTATCAGCCAAGGGAAACACCTGCACGGCCTGCATTACAACCACGACCACTCATCCCACAAACAACTCACAGAATCCAAAGGACAAAAACCACAGGTGCTGCAGAAGGACAGCTCCATAAGCACCAATTCCTTCAAAACAAACAGGATTATAAGGGTATAATTATAGCTAGGAAACATGGACATCAACCCCAATAACCTATCATTATTTTTATAATGTATGGGGTTTGGACTAAACACAACCACAGATTAAAGCTCTGAGGCAGAGTTCCTTCGAGACATATGGTGGCTGACAAAGACAACAGATTGTATTTGTAAAATAATTAGCCAGACATTCCAGCTTCTTTTTTCTTAACAATTTTAAAACAGAAATTTGACCAAAGGGTACATTTAGACCTCAAGTCCTCTAAACTATCATACCCTATCATATGCACTATCATACGCACACACAGTGTTTTGCATATTAATAATGTTTCATTACAAGAATCAGAGCAAAGCAAACACAGTTAGAAACCATTTCAATCTATTGGAAAATGACTATCTCGCCCAGAGCGTATCTTTTTCAGAAGTCTCACGGGATGAAGATGCAATGCAGCCAGCTAACAGAGAATGGATTGTTCTCTGTGCTCATGTGTTTAGTCGTTCCGTTGTGTCTGACTCTTTGTGACCCCATAGACTGTAGCCCACCAGGCTCCTCTGTCCATGGGGATTCTCCAGGCAAGAATACTGGAGTAGGTTGCCATGCACTCCTCCAGGGGATCTTCCCAACCCTGGGACTGAACCCAGGTCTCCTGCATTGCAGGCGGATTCCTTACTGTAACAAATAGATGTGTTCCACATTATCGGACTGGCTTTAGAAGATAAGTGATGCCCACAGGAGGCTCACATACACCAGAGGAAGAAAATAAATGCCCTCAGGCCACCGAGGATGATGGAAGCGGGTCTTTTGAAGAACCCAGACACTGTGATAGGGAGAATGAATAACACATTAAAGCCATGAGAGATGATGTCAGCATGTCTGGGGATGAGAAGCGGCTACTTGTTAGAGGACGAGGAATGAGTGAGTAAGACACACTTGTCAGAAGTGGCTTCACGCTGGGCAGATTAAAATGAAGCAAGTCTCTTAGGGGACACTTTCAACAAGGTGCTTCTCAAAACATTTCACAAAAAAATCTCCTAACTTTGGAACTCCTGTTTGACAAAGCCTGGTAAAAGAACAGATAGTATTTTCTTTCAAATCAACTCTTTTAAAAATGTTTTAATGTCTCCTGCATTTGCACCTCTGTGTGAGGAAACGTCCAGGATTAGACAGATGGTCAGAAGAAGTCTCCTGGGCTTCCCTGGTGACTTAGCAGTGATAGAGAATCCGCCTGCCAATGCAGGAGACAAGGGTTCGATTCCAGATCCGGGAAGATCCCACATGCCACAGAGCAAGTAAGCCTGTGGGCCACAACGATTGAGCCTTTGCTCCAGAGCCCAGGAGCTGCAACTACTGAGCCCACATGTCGCAACTGCTGAAGCCTGTTACGCCCTAGAGCCCATGCTCTGCAATAAGAGAAGTCACTGCAATGAGAAGCCTGCACACTGAACCAGACAGTGGTCCCCACTGGCCATAACTAGAGAAAAGACTGTGCAGCAATGAAGCCCCAGCATAGCCAAAAACAAAAAAAAAATGAATAAATTTACGAAAAAAAGAAGTCTCTTGCTCTCAAAGCAGTTACAAAATAATAGGAAAGTCAGACAAACAGATAATCAAAGTGTCAGAAACATTGTGATGACTACTGTAGCAAAAAGCATACACGCTTGGGAAGGATTTTTCAAACTGATGGCCCAACTTTAGACAACCAACCACCTCATCCAAACTTTAAGGTTCCAACAAGTTACTAAGGACAAGAAAAAAACAAAATCAATCTTTTAAAAGGTATGTATCTTAAATGTCAGTGATCCATGCCAGCTGCAAAGTTAAGCAAGGCCTCTCCATCAACTTTGCCTGGTGAATTTTGCCCTTCACTGAGCACTAACAACATGAATATTATACTTAATTCCAAAGAGATAGCTTCTTGCTTATTTATAAAGTCTAGCCACTTAAATGTTATCAACCTACTATGAAACTTTCACCATGAGATTCAGAAGTCATCATCTTTCATGTTGCTAGGAAAGTAGTGAGCTATAAACCCAGTTTAATGCCTAAAAGAAGATATGATATTAAGAACTTCTCTGACAAACATTATTTCTGACATTATTTAATAAACCACTAAACCCAGTTCCCACTTAAAAATATAAATCAAACACAAAGCCTTATGGTGAAGACTAAAGCAGGGAATGGAGAACGTGTCGTCTAGGACCAGAGATGTGTTGCCAATAATTTATAGGTTTATAGGTCTCTTGTTGTTCTTTTGTAGAAAACTGCAGTTCTTTGCTCCCTAGACCAGTGTGCAATGAGACAGGCATATTGGATGTGCTAAAACAAAATAAGTAGCCTGAGATTATACCATATTTCCCAAAAGACAAAGAAATATTTAATATATTTCATTCAACCTACATTACTGCATGCCAGCTTGGAAACAAGTGAAGTGCAAGACATAAGAAAACGATAGCTACAGTTACCAGTCATTCTTCATAGGAAATGAAATGTCAGCTAAGCAGTCCAAATGCTAAGGACAAAGAAACAAAAACTGTATTTTCAAGTAAAGCAATACTCAGTTATTATCACAGACTCCAAAAATGAAACCACTGAGAAAGAGGCAGCTAACCTAAAATAATGCGGCCAACCATTAGTTCCTCTAACACGAAAACATATGTCTTTTCTGATTACTCAAAACAGAAAGCATTCTGAAAAGAACAGAAAAAACACCAAGAAGATAACCATCTTTAATGTGATTTTTTAAAATTATTTTTTATTGGGGTTTAGTTGCTTTACAGTGCTATGTTAGTTCTTGCTATATGGCAAAGTGAATCAGCTATACAGCTAAGTGAATTATCTTCCCTCTTTGTTTTCATGTGAGTTTTAATCCTCTTATGAGGTTTATCTGAGAGTCAAACTCTAGATGTATTTTATATTTCATAGAAAAGGCAAAGCATGCACACACAAAAATGAAAAAAAATACATAAATAAGTACACAATGGAAGGAAGTTTATATGAAAATGCATCTCCATAACAGAATGAGTTAGCACCAAGGTTGGAGTGTTCCATAACTCAGGCTGGGAGAAACTATAGACATGCAATTTTTTTGAGCTGGCTTTTGCTAATTCGGGGTTTCTGAATCTTGGCACTATAACATTTTGATTTAAGCCAGGATAATTATTTGTGTTGATGGGCTTCTTTGGTGGCTCAGCGGTAAAGAATCTGCCTGCAATGTAGGAGACATGAGTTCGATCATTGGTTAGGGAAGATCCCATCGAGAAGGACATGGCCACCCACTACAGTATTCTTGCCTGGAGAATCCCATGGACAGAGGAGCCTAATGAGTCACAAATGAGTTGGACACGACTTAACAACTAAACAACAACAACAACAACAATTCTTTGTTTTAAGATCCTGTCTTGTGCATTTAGCAGCCTCCATGCCTTCTAACTAAAGGTTAGAAGCACCCTCCTCCTAGTGGTGACAACCAATACTGACTCCAGAGAGTGGAATGTCACCTGGGGAGCAAAATGGTCCCCAGTGAGAACCATACTCTAACCCAATGACAACAAGGTGAAGCCAAATAGTTTTAAAGGGCTGCATGACCACAGACTCAATTAGCCTATCTCTGTCCAAGGTGCTCAAGCAAGCCTATCGTGTTCTCTGCTCAAGAGACACCATCTAGGCCAATGCCAAGGAGGGGGGCTTTGGGGGAGGGGGGACTTCAAACCTCACATCTCCCCAAAACGCTTCCAGAGCACTTCCTCTTCTGAGAGTGACACTGTCCATTTAGACACTGGGACGTTAACAGAGCTATCTACAGAAGCAAAGTCTATTTAACACATGTCTAGATGACCCAGAAACTTTAGAAACCAACAGCAAGGAAAGGAGGGGGAAAACATTTTATAGTCACCAAGAATAATCAAGAAATGAAAAGACCCAGGAAATACTAGAAGAAAGGTTTATAAGATGCCTCAGATATTTTAAAGGATAAACTGTCAATTCATATGATAAATATACATTGGACATCTATCAGGATTCAAGGTATGATAGAAAGATGGTGGCTCAGCTGGTAAAGAATCCGCCTGCAGTGTGGGAGACCTGGGTTTGATCCCTGGGTTGGGAAGATCCCCTGGAGAAGGAAAAGGCTACCCACTCCAGTATTCAGGCCTGAAGAATTCCATGGACTGTATAGTCCATGGGGTCGCAAAGAGTCAAAGATGACTCAGTGACTTTCACTTTCAGAGTCACATTAAGATTGAAGACATAGAGTAGTCCTTCTCAAATCTGGCTGTGTATTCAAATCACCTGGGAGAGCGTCTTCAAATAACCAACAGCCAGGCTTACACTCAGGCCAATTACATAAGGATCTGAGTCTCTGGACAGTTCTTCAAAACTTCTGAGCAAGACCCTAGGGTTGGTGGAGACTTGGACACAGATAGGGGGTGGATGGGGATGGAATTTCTGTTTGAAATTATGAGAGAAAAACATCACCACAATCGAAAAATCAAGGGCACATAATGGCAAAAAAATTAAAAAAACAAGTGGTTCAGTTCCCTCGGTTCACAGGATCTGAGTTAGGCAGTAAAGGCAAATATGATGGGTGAAATGCAGACCGTGGTGTTAAACTGTGAACAAAAGGAGAACCTCTGAACATTTCTGAGAAAAGAGTAAAACTATACTTCAAAAAATTGATCTTTCAAATACTCAAGAGCTCCAGGAAAGAGACAAAGGCAGGAAGTCAAGTATTGTGTCTAAATCAAGAAGCCCAAAGTAAAACATCAGCTATCCTTGGTTCCCATGGGAAGTCTCCTGGCTGACTCCCTTTTCACATTCATCCAGCACACATCAGATTCCCCAAGGAGCAGGGCTACACCCTGGAGTCATCTTTTAATTTATTTTCCTTGGATTATCTTATGGCTGCTCTTTCAATTCTCCTCTGTATCACATGGTTTGGAAATTCTTCTGCTAGACCTCACCTTGCACTCAGAGGGGCAGCACTGTCTTTTTAACCTCCTCTCTTGGACATGTTGCAATATAGTCAGCTGCTCAGTCGTGTCCAACTCTTTGTAGCCCCATGGACTGTAGCCCGCCAGGCTCCTCTGTCCATGGAATTTTCCAGGCAAGAATACTGGAGTGGGTTGCCATTTCCTCCCCCAGGGGATCTTCCCAACCCAGGGATTGAACCTGCATCTCCTGCACTGGCAAGTGGATTCTTTATCACTGGGCGGCCTGGGAAATCCTTTGGACATATTCAAGTGGCCTCAAACTCACCACGTCTCCTAAAATCATGATATTCCCCACACAGCCTAGCGCTCTTTATGTTCCTTTTCTCTGGAAAGAGTACCACATCCTACCCAGACACACAGGTCAGATATTTGCATGTCATTCTTGACAACATCTTTCATCCCCAACACAACCTACCATCAGGTCCTTAGGATGTGACCTTCCCTGCATCACTCAGACTACTCATTTTCTATCCCCTCTATCTACAGCTCCTTTGCTTAACATGCCATCTTCTGTGGCTTAACTGTTCCCTTAACAGTCTTGACTTACTGACCCAAACTCACTGTTTCCTCCCTCTTGCTATCGCCAAGTCATTAGGTCAAATTAAAAACCTAATTACAATTCCACTTCACTTAAAATTCTTCAGTGGGTTCCCTTTGATCTTAGGATATATACAAAATGCCTCTGCAAGGCCTGACTGTCATTTGAAACCAGTCACCAATGACCCCCTTTAGTCTCACGTGTTTGCCCTGCTCGCCCTGACATAGGCATTGTTCCATCCACCAAGATCTTGGTCTCTCTGTTTGGACTGTTAAACTCTAAGCCACCCTGCAGAGCCCAGTCAAGTCATCAGCTCCTCCAGGCGTCCTTCCCTGATACCCTGCCTCTGGATGTGCCCTGCATATCTCCCCTTTGAAAGCTCTAACTTGGATGCAAGTTTATTGATACATTCAGTGGACTGACACTTGATGTAAGTATCTATAATTCCTACTTTTCTCCCAATAGTCTCACTGCTAAATCATCACAGCACAGGGATGGAGGGAACAGAGAAAGTATAGGAAGAGAACAGAAGAGACAGGGAAGAGATTCAAGAGATCTTCCAGTTTAGACATGCTAAGGAAGGAGGAGCCTGGTAGGCTACAGTCCATGGGGTCACAAAGAGTCGGACACGACTGAGTGACTTCACTTTCACTTTCTAAACTTAAAGGGGAAAGGTAGAATCAAAGGTGACTACAAAGATTTCAAGTCTGGATAACTAAGAAATATGAGCAGATAGTTTAGTACCCATCCTGATTTGTTTCATTTTTATGTTGTTTTCTTTTTTTCACTTTCCACCATCCCAATTCCCATACCAAAGAGCCCTAGTATTTTATTTAACACAAATGACCTAAGGTTGGCTGCTACCAGAACATTCCAGCCAAAAGCCCACGTGCCATAATTCATGCAGGCTTAAGAGTAACCCACAGTCAGGCCCACTCTCATTCTCTCCAGCATTAAATATTAAACACCAACATAGAGTGAAAACTTCATCTTGTGGCAAACAAAAC
Organism: Cervus canadensis; assembly: GCF_019320065.1. Classification (NCBI taxonomy): domain Eukaryota; kingdom Metazoa; phylum Chordata; class Mammalia; order Artiodactyla; family Cervidae; genus Cervus; species Cervus canadensis. Next base: position 54,234,938 of record NC_057401.1, read on the forward strand.
TTCATGTGGATACTTCCAGAGCATGCATGAGTAATGAAGTTACTGAATTATTTCAATCCTTCATGGTTTATATTTAGTCTTAACCTAATTTCAATAGTCCAGAAATATTAACACATCACAAAACATTTCCTCATAAAATAATGACGGATGTATCCACAGGCTGCTAAGATTTGAATTTATTTCATCCTAAAAAAAATGTCTTCTCTTACACTGGTGAATACTGGGTCGAATCTGAATTATTTTATGGAACATGGCAGGCTCCTGCTCAATAAGTACTTCTGTTGTTAAACCATATTTTATCCTTTTACACTGGAGGCATTAAAGTTTATTTTTTAAGCCAAAGCTGTTATATAATAAACCATTCTGGAGACAGCACAGTCTCTGCATTCATAAGATGTATCTGAATTTTAAGAGATATATATTATTATAAAGTTACTGCACCTGCAAGAGTTGCTGAATATTTGCAATATTTTTGAAATAATAATAAAGACAGGTATAGACAATAAAAAGCTACCAAAGGATTTCTGGGAAAAATAAACTGTCTTCTGAAGTCTTAGAGAGTTTCCTAGAAGTAAAGAAATTATGGGTTTCATTCTGTTTTTAGCAAGATTTCCAGTGTTGGGGAAACACTCAGTTCTATATATCAACTTTACAATGTCTGTATGACTTGGAACTTTCTGGCTACACTATTTTTATTTGGTGGGAAAGTTGATGTAAAGAGCACAAATGCTTATCAATGATTATCTGTATTTGGGTGTGTGTCTAGTCACTCAGTTGTATCTGACTCTTTGCGACCCCATGGACTATAGCCTGACAGGCTCCTCTGTCCATGGGATTCTCCAGGCAAGAATACTGAAATGTGTAGCCATTCCCTTCTCCAGGGAATCTTCCTGACCCAGAGATTGAACCCAAGTCTCCTGCACAGCAGGTGGATTCCTTACTGCCTGAGCCACTAAAGGAGCTCTATCTGTATTTATGATAGTACAAATCAAGAACCATATAATAAACTATCAAGTGGAATGGCTGACTTTATATTTGTGGTCTACAGAGATGTGAAGCATATTGATATTACACATTAGTGCTGCCTAGCTGAAGAAGGGCAGCCAATGAGGAAAACAAGGCATCATCCAACAACAGAATGTATCTGACTGATGTCTGCAGAAGCCACTGTTTACACAAGACCATCTTGTTTCTGGGGGAAGCAACGTAAATCCCACAGTGCAACAGTAACACTGCCTACCTCTGCAGGACTGAGGGGTCCTCACTATAGGACTGTTCCTTCAGCCAGCATCAGGGTTCAGTAGCTTCAGCCATGTCTGACTCTTTGTGATCCCATGAACCGCAGCCCACCAGGCTCCTCTGCCCACGGGACCTTCTCAGCAAGAATACTGGCGTGGGGTTGCCATGCCTTCCTCCAGGGGATCTTCCCGACCTAGGGATCGAACCTGCATCTCCTGAATTAAAGGCCGATTCTTTACCTGCTGAGCCATCAGGAAAGCCATCACCTTTACTAAAAATAACAACAACCTTACAGCTGCCCTCTTCACTCCTTCCACCAAGAAAATTGAAACTATCACTTTAGCATGACCTTTTATAAAAAGAAAAACAAATATTTTCTGAGCTACCTTGGCCGTCTTGCTGGCAGGACTGGGAGATCTTCCTTGCCACCCCCTCCTGTTCCCTGTTTAGAGTGATTGAGAATTCTCTGACCTTTTGTAAACACATCCTCCAGAGTCTTGAAGACATGAGAGCTCAGAGTCACTCAACGCCAACTGAGCACACTTTTATTGAGTTGCTGGATTGCTCACTGGGACTTAGAATTAAAAATAAATTCACCTTTCAGCGGTGTCCCTTGAAAGATTTCACAGTCTATTATAGAAGATAAACATCTGCTATAAACAAAAGAGGAAAATTACAGAAGTGTGCCCAGGGTCTGTGGGACACAAGCTGGGGAAGGAGAAATGGTCAGTTTTGCCTGGTGAGTACCGAATACTTTCAAGACCCAGCGTCAGACAGTATTCTCTGAGTCCCTTCCTGAGCCTTCCCAAAACAATCATGTAGACACAGAATTTTTGTTTGTTAGGGAAGGCTCATGAAGGGACTCAGAGAATACTGTCTGACGCTCAGTCTTGAAAGGATTTTATATTAACCTGATTTATATTAGGTTAATAAAGATGGAAACGTATAAAAAGGGGAAATGAATATACAGGGGTAGATAGAGGGGCATGTGGGTCACACTGCTTTGCATGGACGTGAAGGGGGCGGCAGAGGGCAGGTTTACGGACTCTCCGGCCTCATCTCACCCTGTCTTTAAGCCATCTGCTTTCTGAGTTAAGGTGCAGCCGTACGCTGTCAGGACAGGCGTTCATTTCCAGCTCCTCAAAGCCCAGAACCGCTGCAATCAATCCAAATTCCCGCACCAAAGGAACACTTCCGTCTCCAAGTCAGTTGTCCACAATCTAAACACCATCTCCTTTTTCAAAGTCAAAGAGGACACTTAATAGCTGCCGGTTGCTAGCCTCTGTTTGATACTTTAGCCAAAGAGCTAAAATAGGTTCCGGCCCAATTTATCCTCCTTCTGCTTTCAGCGAGTGGAATAGCAGTGAAGCAGCTGGCTCAAGCCGGGTCCAATATCGTTGCTTCTGCTGAAGCCATTCCCAAGGTTACCATGTTTTATCCTTGCATATAATATTTAAAGCGTCTAAAGGACTCCACAGTTACAAAGTGTTTCCATTTTCCCTCTCTGACTTTATCCTCATCATTTCCTGAAGCAAGCGCTAGTACTTCAACATTAAAAAGTAAAAACTAAGCCCCAAAAAGTTAAATTGCTATGCCAAATTTCTTCCAACAGTAAACGTTAAAAACAGTTGGACAGACCCGGCAGCCTAACACCCCAAATCACAAACTAGTGAGTCACACATTTTGATTTGGTCCACTTGGTGTCTTTTTTTTTTTTTTTTTTTTAAATAAAAATTTTAAAGTTGGATATCGCACATAGAAAAAAAATACAGTTTTTTGGAATCCTGTGAAAAACTGGAACCTGGGAGCTCTGACAATTCTGGGCTAATTCTCTGTAGTAATATAACAGGGTGGGAGTTGGGGCATTTGCAAGCTGGTCTGCCGGTCTGAACTAACCCACACAGAGGGACTAGTCACTCATCTGCCTGGCGGTGAGGATAACTGAATTTGCCACCACACTACTAAACCCTCTCACAGTGGGAGAAAACATTAGTGACTAAAAGACAGGGATCTACAAAATGCTAGAGGGCATCTCACCCAAAAGCCTTAGAGTGTTCACCTCTGAGTCACGGAGGTGGTTCCAGGGAGATTCCATCCAAACTCCACCCAAAAGTCACACGTTCAGCACTGCCACGCTACTGCCTCATGGGTACTTACACAGGAACAGGAAAAAAAGTGGGAAATACTTTCCCTAAAAAAGTCCATCTATATCACAGTCAAATCACTTCATTTTTATTTTTTTCAAATCACTTTATTATCATAAACTATTTACATATTTGTGGAGGGAAAAGAGACATGATTCAAAACACCGTGTCAAGTCTCATTCCACTTCTCTATTTTAAAACAAATACTTTATAATCTTCTGGTGTCTTATACCTATTCGTTTCCAATGACTGAGGAACAGGTCAAGATTTAGAGGTCTTAGAAAAGTCACTTCAACTGCTGCTTCTGTAATTTTAAAGAAGTGATGGCCACACTATAGTAGGTCTCACAGTTTCTACTTTGCTAGTTAAAAGGCATTGTTGGGAAAGGAAAAAATGTTAAGGTGCCATTGATTTAAATGGCAGAATCAAACTCAATTGGTTTTTATGATTTCAGTTCTGTTTTGGGATTTGATTGCTGTGGGGAAAAAAAAAAAGATGCTTAGCCATTAAAACAATAACAGTTAAAAGTTTTACTTCATAAAGTAAAAGCATAGCTATAAACCAGAAGCTCAAAGGAGCCAGCCTACACAGTTACAGTCAGATGAGGGGCGACTGGTCTCCCAAGTCTCAGTGGAGGGGTGTGTGGACTGCAGAAACTACACACCACACCCTGGCACTGAAAGGCATGTTTTGAAAGCGGGCAAGTGAACAGGGCTGCTGGGGTGAGAGAAGGATGGTCCATGGCCTTGAGGAGAGAGGTCACAGACCTTGGTCACCTCCTTTACCCTGGACGTGCACACTCTGAATCCAGCAGAACTGCACAATTCTGATGGCGAGAAAGAGACAGGATTAAGGAAAAGGAAAGGAACTCAAGGAAGATCATCTAGAGCCCCAGGTAGTGGGCACTGAAGCTGATCTGCAAGTAGATACGTTTTCTAATTAATTCCATTCAACTAATATAGCTTTATTGCGAAGAAAAATAAGCTTTGGGGACTTCTTTTCCTACAGACCAAGAAACATTTTTAGACATATAGTTGGGCACACACCTTTATTTTTCCTGGCTTCTGTTTCCTGATGTAGAAGATGAAAGACTTTAATTCAGTATTCATTAGCTTTCCATCCAATGCAGTTCTATGCTTCTGTAGATTTCTACTTAGTTCATATATTTTAGCAATACCCAAAAAAGGGAATTCTTTTACTCTTCCAAACCACAGAGTAGAATATTAAAATTTTGAAATATTTAATATTCTACTCCACAGTCTGAATGAAAAAGAAATGAATCTTATTTTTTTATATTAAGAAATGTATGAACTAAGTAGAAATCTAAAAGTATGGTAGTCATTAATAATCCATAGAGAAAAAACAGTCCCCTAAGTTAGAAAGCAGGAAGGGATGAAGAGGCAGAGCACAAAGGATTTTTCAGGCAGTGAAACTACTTTGTGTGACACTATAATTATAGATATACATCATTATATTATACAAGCTCACAAAACGTACAACATCTATGTGAACTCTACTGTAAGCTATGAACTCTGGGTGGTAATGATGTATCAATGTGGGTTCATCAATTGGAATTAATGCCCCACTCGGGCAGGGGATGTTGATAATGAGGAGGTGGGCTTCCCTGTTGACTCAGATGGTAAAAAGTCTGCCTGCAACGAGGTTTGATCCCTGGGTCGGTACGATCCCCTGGAGGAGGGTATGACAACCCACTCCACTATTCTTGCCTGGAGAATTCCATGGACAGAGGACCCTGGTGGGCTACAGTCCATGGGGTCACAAAGAGTTGGACACAACTGAGCAACTAACACTTTCACTTCTGACCTTCATGTAGGTGTCGGGTCAAGAGATATATGGAAATTTTCTATACTTTCCGCTCCATTTTAATATGAGCCTGAAACTGTTCTAAAAATAACATTTAAAAAAGAAAAAAACGAGAGGGGAAAAGTACTGAAAAGTGATGCTCGTGAGCTACTGGTACTCTCAGGGTGTTACAGGTTTAAAATGGTCGAGGGTGTGGCAACACAGTATGAACCAGATCAGCAGTAAATGCACACCATAGAAACGACTGTTCTCTCAAGCTCTGCCACTGGAAGGAGCCTGTGTGACTCAATGTCTAATTTGGAAGAAAACGTGGTTCTGCCAAAAGCCTTCTCTCTGACGACCTTTCTAAGTGTGTGCATGCCACATTTATTTCAGAACTGACACACCAGTTTCCAGGAGAAAGGCCAGCCACTATAGATGTGTCATAAAAGAGGAAAATACAACCCAGGACCCTGTACCTCACACAGCAGTGCAGAAAAGTAGTCATTTGCTTTTTCAAGTGCTTGCAGTGTCTATTCATTTGCAATAAAGTACGTTTCTTGAAAGCTTGTTTCTTGTACAAAACAGTTTCTGGGGTTGGAATGAGTGTCCAGGTTCCAAAGTTCAAGTTCACCTTTAGAAAGCCAAGGGGCTTTCTGTCCCTGAGAGTTTGCTCCGAGTCACGTCCCACATAGCTCAGCGCCATGCACACGGTGCTTACTCGGGTTCACCAAACTGAATTAAAAGCTTTATAGGCATCCTTGGGGGAAACGACTCAACTGTTGTTTGGTATTTCTAGGTCAATCTGCCTAAATAAAACAAGAGAAGCCAGGGCTTCCTTGCCAAATACACTTATAATTGAAATGCTAGTTGTTCATTTTTACTACTTATGTCAAACTTTTTAAAAAGGTCCTGAAGCAGAGGTTCTGGGAAACCTGCTCAATTTGAGTCTTATTCCTATCCAAATTCTCTTTCAGTGTAACAGTGAACTGGGACCCCACACTCTACTCTTGCTAAAACATTCAAAAGTTCACATCCTGAAGCACTTTTACATCGTCTTCAATCTATTTTCAATACAGGACACAGAAGAGATGTGAAATTTTCCAAGATGGAGTTCTGTAAACTCCTTCTTCTCCCATCCTCCATGTTCTTCTCTTCCCATCCTTTAAAAATAACATCTTTTTAAGATATGCATAACAGTTAATTTTATGTCAACTTGACTGAATCGCACAGTGCCCAGATGTTTGGTCAAATGTTATCCTTCATGCGTCTGTGACGGTGTGCTGGGTAAGGTTAACATCTGAAGTGACAGACTGAGAAAAGCAGAAAGTGAACGTGAAGTCGCTCAATTGTGTCCGATTCTTGGCAACCCCATGGACTGTAGCCTACCGGGCTCCTCCATCAATGGGGTGGGCAAGAGTACTGGAGTGGGTTGTCATTTCCTTCTCCAGTGGATCTTCCTGACCCAGGGATCGAGCCCGGGTCTCCCGCATTGTAGGCAGACGCTTTACCATCAGAGCCACATGGGAGGTCCGAGAAAAGCAGATGGCCCTCTCTAATGCGGCTGGGCCTTGTCCAATCAGTTGAAGACCAGAACAGAACACAAGGGCTGCCCTTCCACTGAGTAAGAGGGAACTCCTCCTGCCTGACTGCCTTGAACTGGGACTTCAGTTCTGTTTTGTTTTCCTGACTTTGAACTTGAACTGAAAGCACTGGCTCTCCCTGGGTCTTGAACCTGCAGGCATTCGCTGGCATCGTACAATCAGCTCTCCTAGTCCTCAGGCCTCCAGACTCAGACTGGAACCACACCACCGGCTCTCCTGGCTCCCTGGCTTGTCAACTGCAGATCTTGGGGACTTGTCAGCCTCTACAAGTGTGGGAGCCAATTCCTCGGCATGTGGGTGTGTGCATATCAACACGTACACATATACATATCCTACTGGTTCTGTTTCTCTAGAGAACCCTGCCTCACACAACATAACATGGAGGGTTTCTAACAAAGACCATATTTCCCCTTTAACAAAAATAACCAAACTGCTTTGTTGAATAATGATGACGGTTTCCTTCCAGGTGAATATTACCTTTCTTCAGCTTTACATTCTTATTATGAAAACACAGTGTCATGTTAGAAACAGTTTAGGTTTCAACAGATATTTTCTTCATGGAAAAGTGACAAACTTCTCTAAAGCACGAGCTAATCATATTTTTATGGCATGGAAAAAATCATATCAGAAAGACAGGAAAATGCAGCCAACTGCCATTCATTTTAATGGGAAAGATTATGTGCCTTTTTTCTCTCTGAAACAGGAAAATGTACTATTTTTATTACTGTTATTTTCATAGTGACATACTAGAAACATCTTTAAATGCTGAGTTTTATTTACTTCTCCCAAGTTGTATCTTTATTTCAAAAAGAGCCACACACAAATACAGTGTAACTTTTTTCCTCATGTGCTGAAAGATTTGAAATGTTTACTTTTTTAAAAAAAGACTACATTACTGTTACCAGGCCTTTTAATATCAGTGCTGTGCACAGAAACCAGAAGTGCAAACCTTACAACATTTGAATGCATTTCAGGCATACAGTGACTGAGGTTTTTTCTTTGTCTACTGAATTGCAATTTAGGGTTTTTTTTAATTCCTTTTTTGCATTTCTTGCCTTGATATTGAGAGTGTGTATCTATTTTTTATGCATTTATTCAATGAATTGCATGAACACTGGCCTTTACTTTTAGCATCTTCTTTGAGAAAACTTAGATTAAGTTTCACTAACTACATCATATGCATACACACATTTACATACACACACACACCCATGTAGATAGACAGTTAGTGTTAGTTGCTCAGTCATGTCCAACTCTTTGCGACCCTATGGACTGTAGCCCGCCAGGCTCCTCTGCCCATGGGATTTTCCAGGCAAGAACACTGGAGTGGGTTGCTATTTCCTTCTGGGGGATCTGCCTGACTTGGGGACTGAACCTGGGTCTCCTGCATTGCAGGCAGATTCTTTACTGTCTGAGTCACCAGCAACACATGCACATATACACTCACACAGGGAGATAGTACTGACATCATGACTGCCCCACTCACCAGACTGAAGCTGAGAATTGTTATTAAAAAACAAAGCCAAAATTAAAGAATGACCACTTATACTAAAATGCAGGGGGAAGGCACAACTGTTCCATTGTTTTGCATTAATATGACAAAAACACATGTTATGACTTGTTATGATGGAGGAGAGAGAAAGTCTCAATACATAGGAATCTTAAAACATATATGCCAAGAACCCTTTGGTAGCAAGACTACTTTATCCCAACTTTTAACAAAGGAAAGTTAGCTGGTAACTAAAGGGTTCAACACATACTGGAAAGAATGAGGTGTTTTTTTTTTTTTAAAGAAAGCACTCCCAATTCATCTGTTAAGTAAGCTAACCAGAGTGAACTGTATCCAATGATCACATCTCAAAAGGGCTTCAAAAGAAATGAATTTGTTTATTCTAAATGCTGAGACCGGACATTTTATAACATGATGAGACCACTCACACACAGAGTGACTGGGTAGAACCACCCATTTTTATTTTAAATATTTAGAAAGTAAAGACACAACTCTGGGGCCTGACATACTTCAAGAGTGTTTCAGTCCAGAACCTCATTTTATGAGGCATCAAGCCTTCCCAAGACCAAATAATTCCCCAAGTACCTTAGATTCATTTTCCACAAGCAAGCAAGGATCAGTTTTAAAGTGTAACACTCGGCTTGCCAGAACATCAGCCAGACAGGGATGTTCAAAGGGGCAAGTTCAAGTGGAGACGTGAGTCCACACAGGAAGCTGGAGCACTCTCTCCAGGCTTCAGAAGCCAGGAGCCGAGAGGAAAGCAGGGAGGACATCCTATAAAGAGGACTTGGCATCTTCGAGGGTTGTTTCAAACAGGAGAGTGAGAAATACTTGCAATAAACAGCTAGAATATACTTGCAGTGTTCCTTTACTGTTAAAGAGGCTTTAGCAACTCCAACTGTCACAGCCAACAGGAACTCGGCAACTGTTGGAAGGCATTCCTTATGAACAGTTCAGCACAAAAGACAAATGGAAGGCCAGTTTCTGCTTTTCCATGCAAGGTCCAACGTCTAGACCGCACAGCACAATTAATATGATAAAGGCAATTCTGCATGTCAGCCCCTTCTGCAATGAAGTTCCACTGGATCAAGCAAATATGAGACCAACACGGTGCCATGAACTGTGCTAGCTTTTAAAGATGCAAAGACCAATAAATCATTATCAGTGAAAAATCACTGGGCATTTTTAGAAGATTCAGCAGTCCCACTCCTAGGAATATGTACCTGGGAAATACCTCTGTACTTTGGCAGCTCAAGATAATGTAAAGCAGAGCTCATAATGACCTCAAGATGAAACAACGAAATGCCATCAGCAGGAGAATGGATAAATGAGTTGTGCCACATTCCCTAACCAGCCCTTTTACTGTTGAAAATCATTCCTGCACGCCAGGCTCCCTAACCTGGGTCATGCTTTACCTTTCTGTACAACAATTAATAGCATCTAATATATGCATATTATAATAATTCATTCTGTTTAGCGTCTGTGTCCCCACTTGAAACTTAAGCTCCATGACAGCAAGAATTTGTTTTCATTCTGTTTTTATTAATATATTAGAGTTGATTAATAATGTTGTGTTAGTTTCAGGTGTACAACAAAGTGATTCACTTCTACATATACATGTATCTATTCCTTTTCAAATTCTTTTCCTGATTAGGTTGCTACAGAATATTGTTGTGCCTGTCCATGGAGTCTAGAACAGTGTCTGGCACATGAAAAGAATTCAATAAATATATGTGGAAGAAAAAGAGAGAGGGAGGGAGAAAAGGAGAAAGAGAAGAAGGGAGGGGGCAAGAAATTGCTAAAAACAGTGAAAATGAGAGAATTATAGCTACAGCTTCAACATGAGCAAGTCTCATGATTACAACACTGATTGGAAAAAGCAAGATATGAAAAATACATATAATATGTTTCCATTTAAATTAGGTTCCAAACATACAAAATTACTATTATGGTATGTACAGAAGTAGAAAAGCTGGAGATAGAATATCAAAAGTGTGCTAAATGCAAAATCAGGAGGTAGATGACCTGGAGAGGGTGATGGAATTGCAGAGAGCACAGAAGACTTGAAAGTGCTGGTAACATTCTGTTCCTAAAGCTGGGCTGTGGGCTTGCATTTTATTAGTATTCCCCATATTTCACATGAGGAGTAAACATGCTTATGACTTTCATAATTAATGCAAAAACAGCAAGTCACCTAATGAGCCCACCATCTGGTGAGACAGTCAAACCTGATAAGAGATGAACCAGCAGATGGGGATAGGTCTTGAATGAAGGAGCAAGCACAGACCGTGGAGGGCCCTGTAGGCTGGTCAGACTGGAAATAATTGCAGTTTTAAAAGCTTCTTTTGACAGTGGCTGAGGGAACTGGTCTCCAGTGGTCATCTGATTTACATATTTTTAAACCTATAGTCCACTGGCTACTGTCAATTATCAAGAGAAGCATTTTAAATATTTAATAATCTTTTAAAGAAGAATTCTCAGTTTTGAAACTTTATGTAAATCATATTTTTTGTATTCTATTTGCTTTTTAATTGATTGTACAATTGAAAGATACATGTAGCTGTATTTTAATCTGCTCTGTACATTAATCACACTGTATAGTTATCTATTCTCATATTAGACACAAATTATTTCCTTTAAAAAAAATGAAATCTCACCTAGCATAAGCAGAATTTGGAAGACAGCAAGAATCAAAGAAAATATTAAGTATTATTAAGGTCAATTGAATAGGTGCTATTAATCTGTTGTCTATAATGGCATGAAATATTTGTTCTGTATATTCATCAATGGATGAATTATTAGCCATTCTAATTATCACTAGAAATAATTACTGAGTAGCAGCAAAACGCAAGATATTTGCTAGATACACAGGAAGGTACAAGCATCTGTAAGATACCCTTAGTGAGTTTATACGCTCCTGCTAAGGCATATACGTAACAGTTGTACCATAGGCATAGGTACCAGCATTACCTCGAACAACAGAAGTGACCGGGTATATTGGGTTGGTTTCTGCATGAAGTCACAAGAGAGGAGGAGCGGTCTGTTATCACACAAGGAAAAGAAATGCAATGTGCATCGCTGAGCACTGCCTGGTCTTACATTACTCATAATCAGTTCTAACTCTTAACATCAATGTAAACAGTTATCATGCATGCCTCCAGGTGTTTTATTGCCAAAGCAATTACATACACACTACAAATCCTTCAAACCTTTGCTCTAACTCCACTAATCTTCCTCTTTTTTTTTTTTTTTTGGTTTTTGACAAATGTTTTGCTTCATCAAAAACTAGGTACATTCTGACCAATTAGAAACTTGCAAAATAACTTTTTCATTCCTTGTCAACCGGGCATATGGAAAACTGTCCGATAGAATAATGAAAGGGCCTTTAATGAGAGATTTCTGGATCACTTTTAGTAACTATTACTTAGGGCAAGTCACTTAAGTTCTCAGATGTCATTTTTTCATTTGCAAATTAAGGAAGCTCAACTACATAGCCAAGGACCTTTTATGAAACACACATCCATATGTATGTGCATAGATGAGAGTTTCTACCACACAGATATTTTCCATTGTCAGCTCCGTGACTGTAGTCTATAAATGGTTGTGTCATCTAAACATGAGTGTAGCCCCTGTACAATCTTGGTCAATATATCTATTTATGCTTATTGAAGTATAGTAGATTTACAATGTTGTATTAGTCTCAAGCATGCAGCAAAGTGATTCTGTTACACACACATATGTATGTATATATACATATTCTTTTTTCATTTTAGGTTATTACAAGATATTGAATATAGTTTCCTGTGCTATACAGTAGGTCCTTGTTGTTTATCTATTTTATATACAGTAGTTTGTATCTGCTAATCTAATTCAGCAAACTCTTAATTTACGCCTCCCTTCCTTTCCCTTTGGTAACCATAAGCTTGTTTTCTATATCTGTGAGTCTATTAATGCCACTTGCAGCAACATGGAGGGACCTAGAGATGATCATACTAATTGAGACAAGTCAGACAAATATATGATAAAACTTACGTGTGGGATCTAAAAAATGATGGAAATAAATTTATTTAAAAATCACAATCTCACTTTAAACTGAATGACAAAACATTAAAGGGTTTACAGTTGTTTCAGACACGTCACCTCTTAGCACTTCACATCTTCCTAATATGTCCTTAATTTCCACCTTTTATGTTATCTTCCTATGCACTCTCTTCCCCAAAACACAACTTGCTTCTTATACAGCAACCAAACAAACACACTAGTACTCAGACCACTACTATGCTAATAATGATGGCTCACACCCACTGAGCCCTCACTATGTGCCAGGCATTCTCGTGAGTGTTTCAGCTGTATTTATTCATTCAATTCCTATAACAAACCCAGGAAATTAAGTTCCTTATGAAGATGACATGGCTCCTTCATGGAGGATACAGGATTTGAGTCTGGATAGTCTAGCTCTAGAGTACCAACTCCTCAGTTCAGTTCAGTTCAGTCGCTCAGTCGTGTCCAACTCTTTGCAACCCCATGGACTGCAGCAAGCCAGGCCTCCCTGTCCATCGACAACTCCTAGAGTTTACTCAAACTTCATGTCCATTGAGTCGGTGATGCCATCCAACTGTCTCATCCTCTGTCATCCCCTTCTCCTCCCACCTTCAATCTTTCCCAGCATCAGGGTCTTTTCAAATGAGTCAGTTCTTCACATCAGGTGGCCAAAGTACTGGAGCTTCAGCTTCAGCATCAATCCTTCCAATGAACACCCAGGGCTGATCTCCTTTAGGATGGACTGGATGGATCTCCTTGCTGTCCAAGGGACTCTCAAGAGTCTTCTCCAACATCATAGTTCAAAAGCATCATTTTTTTGGTGTTCAGCTTTCTTTATAGTCCAACTCTCACATCCATACATGACTACTGGAAAAACCATAGCTTTGACTAGACAGACCTTTGTTGGCAAAGAAAACCAACTCCTAACCCACCATTATAAATGCCAGGACTGTGGATGCTTTCCTACATGCATGCACAGGTGCTCACATGCATGCACGCACACACACATAGACACACACATATACATGCATACACACTCGATTTGTGTCTGAGACTCTATAAAGAATAAAACAGCAACCTCAGTATAAGAGGAGAAAACAATTCTCTATGAAACAAGTCTGACCTGGAGACCACTCAATGTGTGTTTAATTCCAAGTACCCTAAGGGCCTGGTCTGCAGCCTCACCTACAGGGAGGTGCCATCGCTTGGATCTTAATGAGAGACTCCGGTTTATTTAGGAGCCTCGGGGTTATTTTTGGAATCCAGATGTAAGGAACGGACTATTTCCATATTCAGTCTGTTGGGCATAACACGCTGGGTCCTTAGAAACCACATATGCCAGTCAGAGTCAGCCCCAGTCTGGCACCTGTATGATTCCCTTGGCCTGGTGCCCCTTGGCCTGGCAGCAATAAATAGCAGGGTGGGAGCCAGGATCCGTGCTCTGCCTTCTGAAGGGAAGTGAAGATTTATCCTCTTGGAAAGGAAAGGAAACACTAACCCAGCCTCCTCAAGATCCTGAGGGCCTGATGCCTTTAAAAAGAGCTTCACTGTGCAAAAGACCCCACTGAAGGGTTTTGGTTTTCTTCTTTCACTCTTTAAAAATTTTAGTTAAAAACCTGCCATTTTAAAATACAGGATGCTCAGGGCTGGTGCACTGGGATGACCCAGAGGGATGGGATGGGGAGGGAGGTGGGAGAGGGTTTCAGGATAGGGAACACATGTACACCCATGGCAGATTCAAGTCAATGTATGGCAAAACCAATACAATGTTGTAAAGTAAAATTAATTAATTAATTAATTAAAATAAATAAATAAATAAAATTTATAGTGTGCAGTTTAGCAGCATTAATTATACACACAATGGTGAGCCACGTCACCAGCATCTGTTTCCTCTATTTGTCATCAACCCCAAACAGAAGCTTTGTCCCCATAAAGCAAAGACTCCCCATGACCCCTGCACCCAGCCCCTGGTCACCTCTAACCTACTTTCTGTCTCTACGAAGTAACCTGTTCTAGAGATTCCACAGAAGTGGCATCTTGTTAATACAGCATCTGACCTTTCATGTCAGAAGTAGAATCTTACAATATCTGTCCTTTCGTGCTACCTTCAAGTTTCATGTTCATCTACAGCACTATTAACCCCAAGCACGAGACACTGGATAGCTGGACAGTGGGGAGACGGGGTCCCCCCTGGAGGTCTCCCACTGCTTGTCTCCAGGAAGCCACCTCGTCCACCAAGGCTTCATGGATTTTCAGGGTTCAAACAGGAACACCAGACCCAAATGCCTCCTCCACTCAGCTGAATATAAGACTCTCATGCATCTTTCCTGCAATTACCTTTTCAGCTTTCAGACCTCATAACTCCAGATAAAGCATGCCTGACTCCTGTGTCCAAGGCACTGATGGAGTAGCTAACATAAGCTGAGGTTCTTTATTATGAAAGGTGTACTCAGGGTCATTTTAAGTCTCTTGTATGCCTTACTCCTCTTAATTTTATAAGCCTTAACCCTATAGGATATCAGTTTAAAATGACCCACATGCATGCACACATGTGTTCAGTTGTGTCCAACTCTTTGCAATCCCATGGACTGTAATCCATGTAATTCTCTAGGCCAGATTACTGGAGTGGGTAACCTTCCCCTTCTCCAGGGGATCTTCCCAACCCAGGGATCAAGCCCAGGTTTCCTGCACTGTAGGCAGATTCTTTACCAGCTGAGCCACAAGGAAAGTCCAAGAATACTGGTGTGGGTAGCCTATCCCTTCTCCAGGGGATCTTCCCAACCCTGGAATCGAACCAGGGTCTCCCATATTGCAGGCGGATTCTTCACCAACTGAGCCATCCCTTTACTTACTTTCTAATTTGCCACAGAAAAAGGGGTCTCATATTCTTAGCTCATAACTTAGCAGGGGTTTTTTCCATTTGCAAGCACAAGATTTCAAGTGTTGCATTTTCCATCAAATTACCTAACTTCTGTTCTCACGATTGTTAACCAACAAAAAGAGGGTAAAAGCAGGACCTGCCTCTCACTGGGTTATTATGAAGAGGAAGCATTTACGTGCATTTAGGATACCTGGCAGATATGGAGCACTCACCATTGGCAGATACGATGCTGCTGCCGCTGCTGCTAAGTCGCTTCAGTCGTGTCCGACTCTGCACGACCCCATAGACGACAGCCCACCAGGCTCCGCCGTCCCTGGGATTCTCCAGGCAAGAACACTGGAATGGGTTACCATTTCCTTCTCCAGTGCATGAAAGTGAAAAGTGAAAGTGAAGTTTCTCAGTTGTGTCTGATTCTTTGTGACCCCATGGACTGCAGCCTACCAGGCTCCTCCATCCATGGGATTTTCCAGGCAAGAGTACTGGAGTGGGGTGCCATTGCCTTCTCCAGGTAGATATGATGGTCATACACCAAAGCACACATTTTACTGAGAATTTCAGAGTTCACAAATGAATATGAGAGAGATCTGCTTGGGCTTCCCTGGTGGCTCAGAGGTACAGAATCTCCCTGCCAATGTAGGAGATGACGGCTTGATCCTTGGGTCTGGAAGATCCCCTGGAGGAGGAAATGGCAACCCACTCCAGTATTCTTGCCTGGGAAATCCCATGAACAGAGGAGTCTGGTGGGCTACAGTCCATGTGGTTACAAAATGCCATACTTACACTGGAAAAACATACAGGAATTACAAGGCAAAGACCACAGAGTACACATTTCAACTCTGCCATCTTTGGGATGAAAGAAGCTCTGGAAGTCTGCCCATCTACACATCACCTCTTCCAGCCTATTCCCAGGACCAGAACCTAGTTGTCCACCCAGAGCAGGGTGGACATGAAGTGGGCCTGGGCTAGACCCCTAATAGGCAGAAATGATTCAGAAGAAAAGCCCAGTCAATTTGATCTCTCTCCCAGGAACTTAACTGGAACAGGATGACTTCCGCATGGTTTTCCCTGTGAAGTCAGTTGTTCAGTGGCCGCAGACCTTGAACGGGGATGATAATAGGAGCTGTATGGCCATTTCAACCAAGTAGGACAGAGATGAACAGAAAGAAGCAAGGACGAGAACCCCCACATGCTGATGGAGAGAAACAGTCCATGAACAAGGGTAGAGGGGATGGAGACAAAGAGTCACAGACCACCTTCCCGGCTGCTGACAGAGTTCTGTCCTTGCTTTAAGTCCCACATTTGTATTCTGCATCATTACTCTGTGCTCTTTTCCTCTCCTTTTCTTTGGCTAATTTGCAGCAAATTTCGGTACCTACAACTAAACAATGCTTGTCTAAGAAACTTGAGTAAGCTTTCAATTAACCTCTTTAAGCCTCAGTTTCTTCATCTGTTAAATGGGATTCATTTGTTCAGTTTATGTTTATCTACTGTCTACTATTTGCCAAGCACTAGCTAAGTAGTGGGGAAACAATGGTCAGACACTCCAAAAAATATCCCCACCTTTGTGGAGTTCACAGTAGAGCAGAAGACATAAGCTTTAGTGGATAAATAAATCACAAAATTAAACAGAAAATTACAAGTAGGGTAAGTGCTACAACTGCAGAAGTACATGATGTAATAAAAATACATTCCAAAGGGACTGACTTCAGAGGAAATCTGAGAGAGAATCTAAGCAGAGATTAACAAGGCCAAGAGGGAAAAGAAAAGCCTTCTAGGCAAAAGGTACATGATTTGCAAAGATTCGGAGAAAAGAAGAGTGGTAAACATGATGGCTGCGAAAAGATAAGTGGGAAGAGGGCCCGTAGAGAAAAGAAGGGAAACTGTGACATGAAACGAAGCTGGAGGAGAGGCCTGGGGTCAAAATGCCAAGGGCTATGTGGGCCATGATGAGTATCTTGATCTTTATTCTAAGATACTTATTCCAAGATCAATGCTGAGATTTAAATAAGGAGATGTGAAATCAGACCTGCCTTTGAAACATCATGCTGGCCACACCATGAAGAATGTACTGGAGGAGGCAGGAGTGGATATGGGTTGGATCAAGTAAGTGGCTGCTTTCAAGTCCAGGGCAGAGGACTCAGAAACAGGGGCAAAAGTCATGAGTTTGACTAAGGATGTATTGAGTAGAGGTGTCTCTGAAACAGACAAGACTGAACATTTCATCTCAAGGCTACTGTGCCTATGAGTATAGAACCTGCTGAGAAGGTCTAGGTCAGAGATATACATTCTTGAGTCAAGGAGACCTATCTGTAGACTTAATAGCAGACTTGGGCACAGGGGAGTTTGCCAAGGGAGAGATGATGGTATGAGGAGAGGAGAAGGTAGAGGGTAGCCAGTGGGTAGTGACTGGCATAG
The DNA here is from genome assembly GCF_019320065.1 of Cervus canadensis. Taxonomy (NCBI): domain Eukaryota; kingdom Metazoa; phylum Chordata; class Mammalia; order Artiodactyla; family Cervidae; genus Cervus; species Cervus canadensis. The sequence goes on from NC_057401.1 coordinate 54,252,575, forward strand.
AGGCAGGTGGTCCACACAGGAGGCAGAGGCCAAGACCAGGAGACTGATGTGTCATAAGCCAAGGACAGGAAGAGTAACCAAGAGCATTCATCAAATAACAGGCTGGCTAACAGAATTAAACTGGACAACAGACAAAACCTTCAGGACAGAACAGGGCACGGCGAAGTGAGCTCTGAAAATAAAAAGGCAGCTACTGTCAGGAATGGATTTTTGTGAGCATCAAACTAGACAATCCATATGTCAGAGCACCTGACAAGCAGAAGGCTTTCAGCAGATGTAATTAGCAACTTCTTGTCCCCTTTTGAAAACCGGATGAGGTACTTTATGTCCAAAAATTCCTCCAAGAATAAAGGTTACCATGAAACAGGCAAGATGATAAGAAAATGACATGAAACACTGAAGGAAGAGATGAGACTCTCTGGAACAGAAGAAACCTGGACATACACTGGACACAGAAGCCAAAAGTGAAATTGATTTTCAAGGTTCTCCCAGTGCAGAGGTCAGAAGTACTGTATTCCCTCAGTTCAGTTCAGTTCAGTCGCTCAGTCATGTCTGACTCTTTGTGACCCCATGGAACTGCAGCAGACCAGGCTTCCCTGTCCATCACCAACTCCCGGAGCTTACTCAAACTCATGTCCATTGAGTCAGTGATGCCATCCAACCATCTCATGCTCTGTCATCCCCTTCTCCTCCTCCTGCCTCTGGTTTTTCCCAGCATCAGGGTCACATATACATAAACACACACACCCACACACACAACCTTCAAATCCAGAAAAACAAAGAATGGACGTAAAATGAATTTCTTTGGAAAGATCCTTAATATGTATTTTTTGGGAAACTGCTAAAGATTTACCCCCATCAAATAAATTTAAAATTAATTTAATAACTAGATAAAGATCAATAGGAAGCCCAGCCATCACCCCTCTGCCACCATTGCACAGTGTGAGGCTAGGCAATCTTTAAACTACTGAGGCAATGGTTTTCCTCCTGTGTTTGCGAAAATTCCTTACCAAGGCTGAAAGAGTAAAATTCTTGCTCTTGACAATATGTCATATAATGTATACAGGACAGACCCCTAGTGTGACTACCAGTTGGATAATTATGCAGAGATAATGCACGGTTCTCGTGCTTTGTAGAGAGAAGCCCGCAGAACACAAAGGCTTTCTGCCTTGAAAGGGCAACTATTCAAATGTTGTTGCCTAACAGCTAAAGAAACAGGATTCCATGGTAACATAGATGCTCTCAGGTCAAGTACATGTTCTGAAAAAGCAAGGGACATGCAAATGAACCCAGACTAATGGACCAGGGCTTACTCCGGTGGGGTTCTCTTTAATCGGGTCCTTGTCCTGTAAAGTGACAGTTCTTCAGCTGTGCGGGGGACAACACAAACATTTAGAGATGAAAGGCAGGGGCGTCCCAGGAAAACATTCTCTGCCTCATTCTCCCGACCTAAAAAAGTAGATGTTCATTTTACTTAAAATTGGCAGAAAATAATAACTCCCACCCTGTTTTGTATGGCCCAAAGCCCAGATTTCAATTTTAACATTTGCTCGTATGCTACTGTTTAAGTCAAGTATTGAACTGTTTCAGCTGCTCGAATGGGAGGTCAGAAATGGTGGGTGGGCGAGCTGGTGGCCAGGTGGGCGCCCTTGAGTCAGGATCCAGGTGAGGCGTAAGGCGATGGCAGTCTCAGTACCTGCGGGCGATTTCTGGAACAGAAGGTGAAGCATTTTCCATGAAGGGTTCAGGAGCACTGGGGTCACCACAAAGAGATTTGGACTTGCTTTAAAATGGTAAACAAAAATGGGAATGATTTAAAAAGTCTGGTGGCAAAGGAAAGTAGGAAGTTTGCAAGATGCCCTGCGTCGACCTCTGGGCCACTCAACAGCTTGGGGGAGAAGTTATTTGAGATCTCTGAGTCCCGTCTTAGCATCTGTGACATCAAAGGGCTGACACATGTCTTTCCTGTCTTCATGATTCCTTTAAGGCCTCAACGGCACCCTCCAGCATTCCTTCTCTTTGGTCTATTTTTTTTTTTTTTTTTATTGGAGTATAGTCGATTTACAATGTTGTGTTGCTTTCTGCTGTAAAGCAAAGTAATAGAGTTAAATATATATGCATATTTTCACTGTTTTAGGTTCTTTTCCCATGTAGATCATTACAGAGTATTGAATAGAGTTCCCGGTGCCATACAGTAGGTCCCTGTGGATTTTCTTATATATATTATAGTGTACATGATAATCCCAATCTCCCAATTTATCCCTTCCCTCTATCCCCCCTGGTAACCATAGATTGTTTTATACATCTGTGACTCTCTCTTTGTTTGGTAAATAAGTGCATCCGTACATGTCTTTTTAGACTCCATATACTTTATTCTATTTCTATTTGGCATATCAAAATCGCCATGGGCTCCTTGTCACCAATCACACCATCTCCGCTACCAAAGCCTGTTAACTAAGTCCCAGAAGCCAAGAGTTACATGATTTTTATTCCAGGCACCAGTTATCTCCCAACAGCTCAGTGGTGGAAATGAGTTTTCCAAGCCTCCTTCAAGGGAAAATAAAAATATTAAAGTTTCTTTTGAAAAGTCCTGCCAAACTTCTAGCCTTACATCTTTAGAGGACATTTTTTATTTAGAGCCCCTCTGAGAGGTGGGAAGAAAAGTGGAATCTGGGAGAATGTTCCTATTTCGACAAATGAAGCCAATGCTCCCTAGCAGAAGAGATCTTCAGAAACATGACTCAGGGGACTCAAAACGGGGCTCTGAAACAACCTTCAGGGGTGGGGTGGGGTGGGAGGTGGGAGAGAGGTTCAAGAGGGAGGGACATAGGCATACCTGTGGCTGATTCATGTTGATGTTTGGCAGAAACCAACTCAATACTGTAAAGCAATTATCCTTCAATTAAAAATAAATAAAATTATTTTTTAAAAAAAGAAAGAAACATACCCTCCTAGGCCGTTTCCCAGAAGCTCCTGCTGGACACAGGCTCCTGCCCAAATCTCTAAAGATATGCTGTGTGCAGCAGCATAATGACCACTCACAGCCCTGCTTCTAGAAGCATCTTCTCCACCCCCTCAGCTACCCAGCTTCTGCCCACTGCACCCTATTGGTAATGACCAGGTCTCTGGTTTTCCAAACTTTCTCGCAGAAGGACCACCCTAGCAGCTAGCAGAAATGAAGGCAGCAACAGAGTGGATTGGGTGGCATCCAGCTTTTCCAGAAACAGCCAGAAGGAAGCCTTTTAGGTTTTACAAGTCTAGTATCAAAATCAAGGTTACCATGTAGATACTTACAATCCAGAAGAGAAAACACTTTCCATGTCTTTTATTCATTGAAATCCACAATGTAATAATAAAGGTAAAATCACTTATAGAATACAAGACTACTAATGAGAGATTGTATGGGCTTCCCTTGTAGCTCAGACGGTAAAGTGTCTGCCTACATCGCGGGAGACCCGGGTTCGATCCCTGGGTCGGGAAGATCCACTGGAGAAGGAAATGGCAACCCACTCCAGTACTCCTGCCTAGAAAATCCCATGGATGGAGGAGCCTGGTAGGCCACGGTTCATGGGATCACAAAGAGTTGGACACAACTAAGCGACTTCACTTCAATGAGAGATTGTAATTATTTTGGAGGGAGTGGGGATAACATTACCCTTAATTTAGATTCAAAGGTAGTGCTTCCTATGATCAACTCAACCACAAAGTTCATCCGTGAAAGCCATCCTCAGCTTTGCGGTTGTTTAGTCACTAAGTCATGTCTGATTCTTTGTGGCCCCCTTGGATTGTAGCCTGCCAGGATCCTCAATCCGTGGGGATTTCTCAGGCAAGGATATTGGAGTGAATTGCCATTTCCTTCTCCGGGGGATCTTCAGGACTCAGGGATCGAACCCGAGTCTCCTGCACGGGCAGGTGGATTCTCTACTGCTGAGCCAGCAGGGAAGCCATCCTCAGTTTAGGGCCTTACAGAAGCAGGGAGCAGGCAGGACTTGGCTTGCATGCTGCAGTTTACTGATTCAAGGAGCTCTCCTCTATAGCACAGAGAACTACATTCAATATCTTGAGATAAACCATAATGGAAAAGAATACTAAAAAGAATGTATTAAATATATGTATAACAGAATCACTCGGCTGTACTGCAGAAATTAACACAACAATGTACATCAACTACAATTTTTTTTTAATTATTTAATTTTTTTAAAAAAAGAGGTTTAGGACAGAAACTTGACATTCTGGCTAGGTTTGGGTTGAATACTGGTTCTACAACTTACTTGCCAGCTCATGACCTGACTTTTCCAAAACAAAATTTTCTCTTGATATTAGAGTTTGAAAAGCTAACTGTAAGTATTCTGTGAACTAATGGCTAACCTATCAAATTCCTATGTCCTGGAAGTTATTCTGTGTGCTCTGTGTGCCTTATGTATTAACTCATTTAGGGATCAAAATATTCCCACAGGGTAGGTACAATTCTTACATGCATTTAAGGAGACTGAAGAACAGAAAGAAAAAGAAAGTGAAGTCACTCAGTCGTTTCCGAGTCTTTGCAACCCCATGGACTGTAGCCTACCAGGTTCCTCCATCCATGAGATTCTCCAGGCAAGAAAATTGGAGTGGGTTGCCATTTCCTTTTCCAGGAGATCTGCCTGACCCAGGGATTGAACCCAGGTCTCCCACATTGTAGGCAGACGCTTTACCATCTGAGCCACCAGGGAAGTCTCTCTGAAGAACAGAGGTTACGCAGAGTGCCTGCAGTTATCCACCCAGGTATGAACACAGGCGGACTGAAAGCTCTCTTCACCTCCCACTGCCTGCGAGCTATATTTGATGAATGTTAGCTATTATGACTTTTATTCTTGTTAATGAGCTATGTCAGTGGAGTAATTAGGATGAAGTTTTAATGTACATTCCAGAACACAGACATCAAAATGTGCTTTGTCCTTCAAAAGAGTTCACCTTCGTAGGCTTTCCACATTCAGAATAAAGCACCACTGGTCTGAAATGTTCTTGGTTTTTCCTCTCAAAACCATAGCTTATTAACTTCAGGGGGCATTCGGACTCCTTCCTCCTTTGCTCCTTACTTCCCTTTCTACATTATAAGCTAATATATCAATTAATAGAATATTAGACTGCCTCATCAGATGGGTCTATTGTCGCCTTAGGAAAGATGCACTCCCGGAATCCTTTACTGGCTAAACAGGAAGCTGTTTAGCCAAACATCCTGGATGTTTGGATGTTTCCCAGTTTGTCAGTGGCTGTCATCTAGGTCTGTTTTCAGGATGCCCAGACACCCACCTTCCCACAGGCCCAGCCGAGGGGCATGGAGGCTGGGGAACCAAGCTGCGCTGACAGCACACCCCCTTTGCGGCTGCCCGCCAGTCCTTCACTCAGCTCTCATGGGTTCCTGGTCTTTGCAGCCTTTGCACAACGCTGCCAGAACCTTCCTCCCCAAGCATCTGTGTAGTTCCCTGCCGGCCCTGAGGAACGAAACTGTAGGGGAACATTTCCCCAGAGGTAAACCAGTTTTCCTCATTTTCTTTAAATATTCATCCTCAGAGGGCAAGCATCAGAAACAGAATAGGAGGGTCATGGCAACAGGTGCAAACTTCCCAGCAGGAGCTCATAAACTGCGTCCTAGAGGTTCACCCCAAGGCCCTCTCCCCTCTGAGAACCTCAGGTACCCTCTGGAGCTGTAAGTACAAGGTGACAGCTCCAAACCTGGCCCAAACCTCTCCTCCACATCAAACATACATCTCTCCTGTCAGACCATGCCCACTGGCACTGCCCTCCCAACAAGCTCAGCATGTCAACCACGATGTGCTCAAATGCTTCTTTCTTCCAGTTTTCAACTCGACTTGTGATCACCTCTGCACACACCGGACTCTGTCCACTGCCTCCCAGTTTCCAGACCCTCCATCCTTTGGATCTGCAAAGCCCCTTCCTTACTATAAACACATCTACCCAAGATGATGAGAGCCAAACTGCAGGCCTTCCATGTAATCTGAAACATTCTAGAAGATATACGGTAAAAGTGAAAAAGGCAAACCTAACTTTAATATATTATATTTAATGCAGTATAGTCATAATGCTATGACTTCCATATATAACCAATATAAAATTTTAAGGAGATATTTTAAATGCGTTTTCATATTAAGTTTTCAAAATCCAGGGTGCATTTTTCTCTTAGAGCAGGTCTGGACTGCAATTAGCCATATTTCCAGTGCTCGGGAGCCACATACGGTCCGTAGCTACCACCATGGACAGGGTGGGTCTAAATTCTACCGAACACGCGAGGATCAGCTAAGCTCCTTTCTCCTGCAAGATTCCTCTAGTTCCTGCAGTTCTTTGTACCTTCCTCTGCACTGCCATCATAACATGTTGTTGGACACTTTTTTCCCACAGATTTTAGGACTATAAGTTTTATCGTCACAACTAAGTTCCAAACATATAAACATTTGCTTTATCCAGAGTGTATCTATCGTGATGCCAGACATAACCTTTCAATAAATAATTTATTGACAGGGAATCCACAAATTGTGTCAGTAGTAAATAAAGGGAAAATTGAGGGTACAATCATTAAAAATTGAGAGAAGCAAAGACACAGTGACATTCAGTTGAAGAAAATGACAATCATATAAAATATACTGCTACCTTTGCACAGAGCTATCATTCAGCTGAATCTATATTTTTGCATGTGTGAGTTTCAAATCCTGGCATATTAACATCATGCCTGCAATCCTCAAGGAATATGAGGGAATAACAGTGGAGAAAAACTAAAGCTGATAACAAATTAAAAAGACACACAGCACAGAAGCTCTTTATCACACTGTTTGGGAGGGGGCATCCCTGATTAGGTGGTAAAGTCCTAAGTAGACTCTAGTGTCCAGGTAGGACGTCTTATCTCCTTCATGTGGAAATCTTGGCCCTGGGGCAGTCAGTTCCATTACTCCATTGCTACTAATTTCCCTTTTTAAATTATAAACTATTATATCTGCAACCTAGACAGCATATTAAAAAGCAGAGACATTACTTTGCCAACAAAGGCCCGTCTAGTCAAAGCTATGCTTTTTCCAGTAGTCATATACGGATGTGAGAGTTGGACTATAAAAAATGCTGAGTGCCAAAGAATTGATGCTTTTGCACTGTGGTGTTGGAGAAGTCTCTTGAGAGTCCCTTGGACTGCAAGGAGATCCAACCAGTCCATCCTAAGGGAAATCAGTCCTGAATATTCATTGGAAGGACTGATGTTGAAGCTGAAACTCCAATACTTTGGCCACCTGATGCAAAGAACTGACTCACTGGAAAAGACCCTGATGCTGGGAAAGTTTGAAGGAAGGAGGAGAAGGGAAGGACAGAGGATGAGATGGTTGGATGGCATCACTGACTCAGTGGACGTGAGTTTGAGTAAACTCCGGGAGTTGGTGATAGACAGGGAGGCCTGGCGTGCTGCAGTCCATGGGGCTGTAAAGAGTCGGACACAACTGAGCGAATGAACTGAACTGAACTGATATCTGTTAATAAAACATTAGACCACCTCCTAAGGTAATTTATTAAATTTATTTATTTTTAATTGAAGGATAACTGCTTTACAATATTGTGTTGTTTTCTGCCATGTATCAACATGAATCAGTCATGGGAATATATATACCCCTCCTCCTTGAACGCCCCTCTCACCTCCCACTCCATCCCACCAACTAGGTTGTCACAGAGCACCAGTTTGAGCTCCGAGTCATACAAATTTATTGTTAACATAGGGTGAAAGGAGTTGGTGGAGTGTATGGCACAGGACTGCCACTCAATAAAGGTTTAGTGACTGAATTAGTAACACATAGGATTGTTACTTGAACTATGATGAAAATACAGATAACGTGTGTCATGGGAAATATGAACCAGTGTAAGCAGAGATGACGACACAGAAGAAATAAACTTAGATCTTCCTAAACAGCAAAGTGGGGAGATATCACCTCTATCTATAAAAGATGCACACTGGGGGTTGTGTCTCCAGGAAGATTCTTCTCTTTCCTCCTCTGGATGTACAAAATCTCAATAGTACTTCACAGTAAAGTGTTGGTAGATTTTAGTTGACATGTTAAAGGAGATATATCATGACCCCCAGGATGAAAACTGAACAAATATTAAGATGGACTAAAACAAATGAGGTCAGATGAAGATGATGTTCACATGACTCATGGAGGAAGGCAAAACTCTGCCAAGTAGTGAACAGGACACTCTACTGTGCTCTGAAGCCATAAGGCTTGACAGGCCCTTCAGTGAGCTGTTCAATTTCCCTGCATGCATGCGTGCTAAGTCACTTCTGCTGTGTCTGGCTCATTGCAACTCTATGGACCATAGCTCAGGAGGCCCTTCTATCCATGGGATTCTCCATGCAAGAATACTGGAGTGGGTTGCCATTTCCTCCTCGAAGGGATCTTCCCAACCCAGGGATCGCACCCATATCCCTTACATCTCCTGAATTGGCAGGTAGGTTCTTTACCACTAGCACCATCTGGGAACCCCCTTTAATTCCCCTACTCCCAAGCAAATTCTGTATCTACAACCTACTGTGAAATTAATCATGAGCATAAGTCTAGGCTGTATATTGTCACCCTACTTATTTAACTTATATGTAGAGTACATCATGCAAAATGCTGGGCTGAATGAAGCACAAGCTGGAATCAAGATTGCTGGGAGAAATATCAATAACCTCAGATATGCAGATGACACCACCCTTATGGCAGAAGGTGAAGAAGAACTAAAGAGCCTCTTGATGAAAGTAAAAGAGGAGAGTGAAAATGTTGGCTTAATATTAAATATTCAGAAAACTAAGATCATGGCATCTGGTCCCATCACTTCATGGCAAATAGATGGGGAAACAGTGGAAACAGTGAGCAACTTTATTTTTGGGGATCCAAAATCACTGCAGATGGTGACTGCAGCCATGAAATTAAAGGACTCTTGCTCCTTGGGAGAAAAGCTATGGCAAACCTAGACAGCATACTAAAAAGCAGAGACATTACTTTGCCAGCAAAGGTCCATCTAGTCAAAGCTATGCTTTTTCCAGTAGTCATGTATGGATGTGAGAGTTGGACTATAAAGAAAGCTGAGTGTTGAAGAACTGATGCTTTTGAACTGTGGTATTGGAGAAGACTCTTGAGAGTCCCTTGGACTGCAAGGAGATCTAACCAGTTAATCCTAAAGGAAATCAGTCCTGAATATTCATTGGAAGGACTGATGTTGAAGTTGAAACTCCAGTACTTTGGCCACCTGATGGAAAGAACTGACTCATCTGAAAAGACCCTGATGCTAGGAAAGATTGAAGGTGGGAGGAGAAGGTGATGACAGAGGATGAGATGGTTGGATGGCATCACTGACTCTATGGACATGAGTTTGAGCAAGTTCCTGGAGTTGGTGATGAACAGGGAGGCCTGGTGTGCTGCATTCCATGGGGTTGTCAAGAGTCGGACATGACTGAGTGACTGAACTGAACTGAATAAGTCTAGGCTCAATCCTTAAAGTAAATACATCTTTCTTTCTATTTATTTTTGGAAGCATTCAGGCATGTGTGGAAGGATGGTGTGTGTGTGTGAATTGCAAAGATTACACCAAAAAGTGGGTGAACTGGCATTGTCGTATGTCTAAATGACAAATTAGATGGGGAGCAACTACAAAATCAAACAAGGCAATGCAAAGAGTAATTGTCAAACATGGGCTTATGGAACAATTAATTCTTGCAAGGACGCTTTGACTGTCACACATACTAACTTAAGTGTATTTCCAGTGGGTGCTCATCTGAGGGTTCCCTGACCTCCTAAAACAAATGAGAAGCATGGATGGATAACCAAGGGCAGTCTAACTGCTAACAGAGGACAGAACAAATGCAAATTTGGCAGGCTCAGCACACTTCTTTCCTGTACCTATTTCATTCTGAGAACCATTTCAAAACACTTGGAAGACTTTAAAAGAAATGGCTATCCCATCTACAGCGCAAAAGCCCAATAACCCTCACTATCCATCGGCCTCCCCTCTGAGCTTGACCTTCACTTTTCACTCTTCTGTGCCGGTGACTGATAACCAGACCCTGGCTTGTCAGATCCCCACTGACCTACCAGCAGTCTCTCCCTGCATGTGTCCAGGGTTATAAAGAGACAAATCTGAGTGAATACTTTAGCCCCTACTAGACTAGTTTTAAAAGTGGGGAATGTGCATTATTCATCAGTATATCCCCAGTGCCTAGCTCGAAGCCTGTTAGATATTAAAAACAATATAAATGGCTGTTGGACCAAACTGGGGTAGCAGATTTTCTTTTGGAAACACTGGAAGAAACTGTCTCTCTTTCAAGGCCAATGCTCCTCTGTATTATTCACAAATGGTCATCCATTAAACCTATATTTAGATTTTCACTGCTTGGGAACCTCAAATTTCCCTTCTGCCTGGCAAGGGCATCTGGTAGATCACCCCCTTCTCTGCACTGATCCCCAACCTGTTTCTGCTTCAGGAAACCAATTCTTCTGTATTATGAAAGCAAATCACCTTTCCTGTTTGCATAAAGGGGCATAAAAACCATGGGGACATTAACAGAAAACAGAGTAACCTTGTTCAGGTTTTAGTGTATCTTATGATTTAAAAAGCAGAAAAGGAATTTGCAGTTTGGAACAGTTCAGATTTGTCTCAATCAAAATATGCAAAAGGTCTTCTGGATTCTGAAGTTTATCTCGCCATTCCATGTCTGCTACCATCACAAAGAGTCGTTTATGATGCAGGCAATAAAAAATTAGAAGTTTGAAATTTCTGGCTCTTCATAAATGCTGAAATTTTGCCAAAGAAATAATAATAGTTATAGGTCTAAGTGTATGAAATATATGCTCACAGGCCCCATGGTAGATAGCTACAGTAATTATATTAGGAAAAATAGAGAATGTACTAAAATTGTGACTAAAAATAGTTTGTCATTCCAGGATTTTAGAATGTCCAGGAAGGTCTGATGGGTGATAGCAGAAAAGTCTCCATATTGCTTCTGGACCTGCATTTATTAATCAGTTAAATGAAATAATTCAGAAAAAGTAGATGTATTCACACACTGTCACTTAATCCCATACATACTTACATGAAAGTAAATGAAAAAATCTACATGAAACTTATTTGGAAACATATAAAGAACCATACTGTTAGATTAGTAACTAGAGAGAAATATTTAAAAGAATTGCCATTTTTCCCTTTTATAATTTTTTAAAAAGTAAAGTCACTGGTGTAAAGTATAATGATGCATCAATTCCTTTATTTCATTCAATTATGTGATGTCTTAAACAGGACTACCTGCCTCGGGCTTCCGTGGTGGCTCAGACAGTAAAGAATCCATCCGCAATGCAGGAGAACTGGGCTCGATCCCTGGGTTGCTAAGATCCCCTGGAGGAGGGCATGGCAACCCACTCCAGTATTCTTGCCTGGAGAATCCAGGCAGGCTACAATTCATGGGGTTGCGAAGAGTCTGAAGCTGAAACACCAATACTTTGGCCACCTCATGGGGAGAACTGACTCACTGGAAAAGACCCTGATGCTGGGAAAGATTGAAGGCGGGAGGAGACAGGGACGACAGAGGATGATGAGATGGTTGGATGGCATCACCAACTCAATGGATGTGAGTTTGAGTAAACTCCGGGAGTTGGTGATGGACGTGGAGGCCAGGGGATCAGAGAAGCAGGCAGGAGATTACTGCTTAGGACATGAGATTGGGTTGTAAAGACTTTAAACCTGGGAAGAAATATCCTCATCCAATACAGTCAAAAAGAAACAACTTGGAACAAGTCTTCCTTCAGATCAGATTCCCTGAGGCAAAATGGCTCAGTAAAGGATATGCAGATATACTGCAGTAACCAGAAGCTTGTTTTCAATCTGTGAGTCACCAAAGGGGAAAATCGGGGGAGGAATAAATTAGGAGTTTGGGATTAACAAACACACACACTACTATATATAAAACAGATGACCAACAGGGACTATAAAGCACACAGAACTCTATTCAATATTTTGTAATAACCCATATGGGAAAAGAATCTGAAAAAGAATGAATATATGTATATGTATAACTGAATCGGGCTTCCCAGGTGGATAATGGTAAAGAACCCACCTGCCAAGGCAGGAGGCATAAGAGACACAGATTCGAGCTGTGGGTTAGGGAGATCCCCTGGAGGAAGGCATGGCAACCCACTCCAGTGTTATAACCTGGAGAATCCCATGGACAGAGGTGCCTGGTAGGCTACTAGCCATTGGGGTTGCAAAGAGTTGGACACAACTGAAGCGACAGCACATGTGCATGCATAACTGAATTACTATGCTGCACCCCTGAAACTGGGCTTCCCAGGTGGCACAGTGGTAAAGATTCACCTGCAAAGCAGGACATGTGGGTTCAGTTCCTGGGTTGGGATGATTCCCTGAAGAAGGAAATAGCAACGCACTCCAGTATTCTTGCCTGGAAAATTCCATGGACAGAGGAGCCTGGCGGGTCACAAAGAGTTGGACATGACTGAGCAACTGATCTCACACATACACACACACACACACACACACAGCTGAAACTAATACTACTGTCAATCAACTATACCCCAATAAAATTACCTTTAAAAAAAGGTATGCAAATCTAGAATTTTGAACTTTCAATTATGACCTTTTAAATGACATTGTCCCTGTCAATTAAGGCAAAACGCTCTACTCAAGTTTTCCTTTTTTTTTTTTTTTACTCAAGAGTTTTCTATCTCCCTCAAACTGGTTCCCCCATAGTCTATTCCAGTGATCACGGCTAAACCAAGCAGAATGCTTGTTTTGCATCTTTACCTGGGAAAAATGAATAATCTAGTCATTCTGAAAAAGCTATTATCATGAAACAATGATAAGAACAATTAGGAAATCAGATTTTCACCCAAACTTTGTATTTCCTGAAAACCCATAAACAGCGTAAAAGGAAGAATCCTTATTAAGAATTGCAGTACATATTTTTATTTAAAAATTTTATTGAAGTGTAATTTACAATTTTTTATTAGTTTTAGGTGCACAACATAGAGACTCTCCGAAAAATACAACAAACTAGTAATATAACACAAAAGAAGCAGACTCACAAATATACAGAAAGAAACAGTAGTTACCAGTGAGGGGGGGCAGTATAGGGAATGAGAGAATGGGAGGTACAAACTACTGGGTATAAGATAGGCTCAAGAATGTACTGTATAGCACAGGCAATATAGCTAATATTTTGTAGTAATTGGAGAGTAAACTTTAAAAATTGTATCAAAACTATTTTTAAAATGCCTTTGTAGATTATACTCCATTTAAAATTATTACAAAGCAATGGCTATACTTCCCTGTACAATATATCTTTGATGCATATTTATTTTATACATACTGGTTTGTACCTTTTAGTCCCACAGCCCTAAACGTCCCTACCCACTTCCCTCTCCCCACTAGTAACCACTAATTTGTTCTCAATATCTGTGATTCTGTTTCTGCTTTGATATATATATTCATTTGCTTTATTTTTTAAGATTCCACATATAAGTAATAACACAGAGTATTTGTCTTTCTCTGTCTAATTTATTTCACTAAACATAATACCTGCCAGGTCTATATACATTGTAAAATATATAATTTCATTTTTTATGGCTGAGTAATGTTATGTTGCATATTTACACCACATCTTCTTCATCCATTCATTTACTGATGGACACAGGTTCCTTCCACATCTTGGCTACTGTAAGTAATACTGCTGCTACTGGGATGCATGTCTTTTTTTGGATTAGTTGTTCATTTCCTTTGGATATATATCTGGGAGTGGAAATGCTGGATTATATGGTCTAATGTTAATTATTTTTTAAATGAACATAGAATAATCTGAGTTATATGCAGAATGCCATTATTTCATAAAATAATTGAAATATTATTTACATAATACTCTTCAATTTGCAAAAGAAAGCCTAAGAGATATGTTAGAAAAATGGCCTCCTTTCATGAAGGCACCAAGGCAGGCAGATGAACTACATGAGGAGCATCTGACCACACCCTCAACAAATAAATGTACAGAGTAGCCAATAAAATCTCTCCTCTAGGACACCAAGAGTCCCCAGTCTGTCTCCATCATCAACAGAAGCTCTTACTGAAGACAGAAAGCATCACAGCCCAGCCAGTCAATGCACAGATGACTCACAGTTAACTTAAAAATAAGTGACGTTTAGGAAAAGTTCCCTCATGGCTCAGCTGGTAAACAATCCGCCTGCAATGAGGGAGACCTGGATTCGATTTGGTTGGGAAGATCCCCTGGAGAAGGTAAAGGCTACCCACTCCAGTATTCTGGCCTGGAGAATTCCAGGGACTGTATAGTCCGTGGGGTAGCCAAGAGTTGAACACGACTGAGCTACTTTCACTCACTCACTTAGACAAAGTGAGTAGACCAGCAAGGATAATTCTGCTTATGAAAGCCCTTAAGCAAACTCCAAAAAGATTTCCCAGCATCCTTGTTCTGAACTTCATATGTGTGTGTAGGTAAAGGTGTGTAGGTGTGAACGAGTAAGTTTTAAGAAACTGGAAAGCTGAGTACCACTTTAAGAGCTGAACTGTTTCCCCATGGTTCCCTGCTTACAATGTCACTCATCCAAGTGCCTCGTTAGCCTGGGTTGCCATCAGTCATCAAAGCCCTACCCTACAAAGCAAGCTAAGCCGCCACATAAGTCATTTGCTATTGGGCATAATGAGGTGGTACTGTTGCATTTTTATTGCCATTAGAATAAATTGTTCACAAGAGGAAGATGCTTCAGCTATTAAAATAAGTGAGGGGGAAAAAAAGCCCAGGTATAGAAGTATGTTTTATGTGAAACACTCAGTCCAACATCTGCAAATCATTTGTGTTCTGTAAGCTAATAAAAAGTGTATGTGCTTTTTCCTCTGATTTATCCTCTAGAATTTTTTTCTTCTGTCTACCACTCATAAGAATACATTTTTATTTTCTCCACCATCAACATTTTTTATGGGCTCCCCTAATATATGCTGTCTCTAAATCTGCACAGAAGAATTACCCAAACATGCTTTCTGAGTCTGTGTAAACCCACAAGTAAGCAAACAAACTGATTTCCCCAACATTTCAGCTGGAATCGAACCAACACAATGTCACTGACCCACTGCTCCTACCATCCCCTCCAAGTGCAGGCTAGCCTGTGTGGGGCCCTTCGTAATCAGAGTTGATGCATTTAAATAGATTTAAATAGTGGCTCTGCCAGGATACAGGGAAGAGAGTATCAGGTTCCCTGTGCACATTTGCCATTAATATACTGAATTCATGAATGCCAATAATTTCTTGAAAACTTGACTTTCAGTGTCAACTTGAATCTGTTGGTTTCTGTCCTATGATTGAGCAAAAATCAATTCTTCTACCCCCTCCAATCCTATCAGTGCAATTAGGCTGAGTTCAAGACATGGGAGGGGGTGACTGGCAGCTTCAGCTTATCCGCTGAAGACATTTTTGTCTTCACTTGAATTTTCTAAGAATAATACACCCGCGGAAAAGCATCATCTGGGGGGTATTTCCACTCCCTATTAGCAGATGCAGAATAGTAGGGTATCAGTGACTTACTTCTAAAAGAAAATCATGTGTTCAGATACAAAGAACATCAAGAACTTCTTCCTATAGGTAGTTACAACCTTCAAACTGTTTTTCTCATTGGTCATCCTTTCAAGATGTAACTGCACATTGAATAAGCAAGACTCACAAGATGGTCATTTACTTTGGTCCTCCACTCTTCCTCCCTACTCACTGCAACAAGAGAAAGGCCCTCATAGCAATGAAGACCCAGCACAGCCAAAAATAAATAAATAAAATTAGTTGAAAATGTTGCTCTCCAAAGAAGATAACAGATGGAAAATAAGCATATGAAAAGATGTTCCACATCATATGTCATTAGGGAAATAAAATTAAAACAACACTAAGATATCACTAAGGGCTTCCCAGGTAGTTCTGCTGGTAAAGAACCCGCATGACAAAGCAAGAGACGTGGGTTCAATCCCTGGGTTGGAAAGATCCCCCAGAGGAAGACATGACAACCTACTCCAGTATTCTTGCCTGGAGAATCCCATGGACAGAGTAACCTGGTGGGCTACAGTCCATGGGGTTAAAAAGAGTCGGACACAACTGAAGTGATTTAGCAAGCAAGCAAAGATAGCACTAAACATGAATTTGAAGAGCCAAAATCCAAAACACTGAAAACACCAAATGCTGGAGAGGATGTACAACAAGAAGTCTTAGTCAGTGCTGCAGGGAATGCAAAATGGTACAGCTATTTGGAAGACAATTTGGCAGTTTCTTGAAAAATTAAACATCCTCTTACCATATGATCTAGCAATCGTATTCCTTGGGATATACCCAAGTAAGCTGAAAACTTATGTCCACATAAAAACCCACACATGGATGTTTACGGTAGCTTTATTCATAATTGTCAAAACTTGGAAGTAGCCAGATGTCTTGGTAGACGAAATGTATAAATAATCTATGGTACATCCAGACAATGGAATATTATTCAGTGTTAAAAAGCAATGAGCTATCAGTCCCTGAGAAGACATGGAGGAAACTTAAATGCATATTGCTAAGTGAAAAGACAATCAGCAAAGGGCACATACTATATGATTCCAACTACAGCATCACATCCTGGAAAAGGTGGCACTACAGAGACAAAGTGATCAGCAGCTGCCCGGTGTCAGAGGGGAGGGAGGGATGGATATTTGGAATACAGAGGATTTTTTTTAGGGCAGTGAAACCAATCTGTAGGATACTGTAATTGTGGGTTGTTGTTGTTGTTCAGTTATTAAGTCATGTCTGACTCTTTGAGATCCCATGGACATAGCCCATCAGGCTCCTCTGTCCATGGAGACTTCCAGGCAAGAATACTCGAGTAAGCTATTGCTTCTTACTCCTGTAATTGTAGGTACATGTCATTATATATTTGTCAAAAACCCTAGAATGTATAACAAAAAGAGTGCACCCTAATGTAAACTATGGACTCTGACTGATACCCATGTGTCAATATAGGTTCATCTATTGTAATAAATGGACCACTCTGATGGGGGAGTATTGATAATGAGCGTGGTTCTGAGTGTAGAGGGCCAGAAGTATAGAAGGGAAATCTCTGGATCCTCCTTCTCAGTTTTGCTGTGAACCTAGAGCTGCTTTAAAAAAATACAATCTATTTAAGAGGAAAACAAACGGGTGGGAGTGGGGGGAATGCTACTCCCACATTCAGTAACTAGAGATATTTTATTGAATATTCTTAAAAGCACTGATACCTTCCTTGTCTCTGCTGTAGTAAACAGGAGAATGAATACTACCGAAGAAGTAGCCAGACTTTGAAAATCACCCCTAAGCCTCCCTACATTCCTTATCCTTCCAAATTATCCACATCTAGAATTAATCATATTTTGGCCTTTGATTCTGCCAAGCCACACAACGAAAACTCTGACCCAAATTCCTCCAACACTCTATAGTATCAGCAAACAGCACAAAAGCATAGCCCAGAGGAAATGGGATCCCTCACTGTTTAGGGATTTTTCTGGTTTTCTGAGTTATTCTGACGTGACCTTTGTTCCTTTTATTTGCCTCCAGGATACCAGGCATTCATTCAACCATTTTCGTGACACTTCGAGAATCTGATAAAAATGTCTCCTCTACCCATGTCTTTATATAATTTCATGTCTCTGTGGGTTTTCTAAGACTCATTCATAAATTCCTTCAGCTCCCTACATGTAAACAATGCTTAATATCACTCATAACCACACGCCATGCCCTCTTTATCCTACCACAAAAATGTTTTCTCATTTCTCTGGAGCCGAAATGAGAAAACAGTTTATCCTCTGAGCCAATCAGTTTTCCATCATTTTCACCAAATGTTTACAGAACAGTCTCAGTCTTCAGAACATGAAGACGAGAGCGTGCCTTGCCCTGGACTTACAGTGTGATTTTCTAAGAAACGCTCTCCTTGGCGAACTTTATGTACTTTGTTGCTGTTCAGTCACTCAGTCATGTCCAACTCTTAGTGACCCCATGGACTGCAGTACGCCAGGCCTCCCTGTCCTTCACTATCTCCTGGAGTTTGTTCAAGCTCGTGTCCATTCAGCTAGTGATGCCCTCCATCCATTTCATCCTCTGTTGCCCCCTCTCCTCCTGCCTTCAATCTTTCCCAGCAGCAGAAGCTTTCCAATGCGCCAGCTCTTCGCATCAGGTGGCCAAATGATCGGAGCTTGAGCTTCACCATCAGTCCTTCCAAAGAATGTTCAAGGTTGATTTCCTTTAGGACCAATTGGTTTCATCTCCTTGCTGTCCAAGGGACTCTCAAGAGTCTTCTCCAACACCACAGTTCCAAAGCATCAATTCTTGGGCACTCAGCTTTCTTTATGGCCCAACTCTCACATCCATACATGACTACTGGAAAAACCATAGCTTTGGCTAGATGGACCTTTGTCAGTAAAGTGATGTTTCTGTTTTTTAATACATTGTCTACGTTTGTCATAGCTTTTCTTTCAAGGAGAAAGTGTCTTTTAATTTCATGGCTGCAGTCACTGTCCATCGTGATTTTGGAACTCAAAAAAATTGTTTGTCACTATTTCCATTTCTCCCCCATGTGTTTGCCATGGTGTGATGGGACTGGATGCCATGATCTTTGTTTTTTGAAGGCTGAGTTTTAAGCCAGCTTTTTCACTGTATACGTGCTTGAGTGACTTCAGCTACAGGATCATGCTCCCAGATCTCTGACCCAGATTCCTTCCCCATGCTTCGGACTTGAAAGTCTACTGGACATCCCACAGTCACCCGAAACTCAACAAACTGGAAACACACTATCTTGCCCCTAAACCATATTCTTTCTGCTGCATTTCCCTCAGTGAATGACACCTGGTTCAACTTTTATCTAAGTTAGAAATGTGGAATACCCTTGACTCTTCTTGATTCAGATACCCTATCAATCAGCAAAGTTCCACCCATGTTAAGCCCTGAATCTTTTTCTTTAATAATTTTATTTGTTTATTTTTGGTTTCACTGGGTTTTCATTGCTGTGTGCGTGCTTTCTCTAGTTGCGGCAAGCGGGGGCTATCTCTAGTTGTGGTGCTCAGGCTTCTCACTGCAGTGACTTCTCTTGTTGTGGAACATGTGCTTGTATGCCCTTCAGTGGTTGCAGCACGTGGGCCCAATAGTTGGGCCCCCAGATTCTAGAGCTCAGGCTCAGTATTTTTGGAGCACAGGCTTAGTTGCTCTGCAATGTGTAGCATCTTCCTGGACCAAGGATCAAACCCATGTCTCCTGCACTGGCTCCTGCAAGTGGTTCTTATCCACTGCGCCACCAAAGAAGCCTAAGCTCTGAGCCTTGAATCTACCACTCACCCCATAACCACTGCTCTGGTTGTGTCTGATTCTTAACACTAACTTTGCAGTGAGTTTTTCTTTAACTCTGGTTTTCCCCCTCTAAAGGCATAAGACCTTTTGTTCTCTGGTAGAGAGCTAGATGGTACAGCCAAAGGATGAGGCTGGAAACAGAGTTCCATGAGAAAGGGTACTGATCACAGAGATTTTATTTCTGGTGATGAGGCAGTGTGGGTCCCAGGTAAGAGGTTTGAAAGGATGACTTTGATTCAGCCTTAATTAAATCCTTTAATTTTCAACTTAGCTGAAGAATTAATGACTGACAGACACAATAATTTGGCCCTCAGAATACATCCTCTAGGAATTACCTTAGAAATCTATAGCCTTTATCCAAGTGCTAAATCCAGAAAAACAGAGGCAGCTGAAGAAGCATCAGTTATAGCTTTCTTCTCCTCGACGAACTAAAACAATATCTTGGTCAGATTACCCAAGAAATGTTCATTCTCACTTCAAAATATTTTTTCAACAGTGGAAGGCAATATTAGTAATATTAAAATGGGGAACTGAAATCGAGTAGCAGATATAGAAAAGGAACTTACAGTTATCAGGAGTGCAAGGGGAGGGATAAATTGGGAGACTGCGATTGAAATATACCCACTGGTATATATAAAATAGATAATTAATAAGGACTTACAGTGTAACACAGGGAACTCTACTCAACATCTTGTAATAACATATAATGGAAAAGAACATAAAAAAGAATATATGCATTTATATATATGTATAACTCAATCACTTTGCTGAACACCTAGAACTAACACACCATTGTCAATCAACTATACTCCAATAAAAATTATAATAAAGAAATAAAATGGGGAACTCTGTGAATATGCTAAGAATTTTCTGGAAACCAAAGCTCTTCATTTCTAGTGTCTACTAGAAACAGACGCTGCAAAAATATATATCAGACTACATGTGAACACTTATTCATCAAGAACATTCAGGCACATATAGTTTAAACAACAACCAGGAACAACTTTTACCTAGCAGTCTCTATTTACCAATCAATGTTAACATTTCATACAAACTATGCATCTCACAGAAGCTATGACATTCTTATTAAAAGTACCTCCATTTGATGGTTGGACACATCAAGGTCTAGGGAGGTTGGTAATCTATCAAAGATTGCACACTCTTGATCCCAAGCCAACAAGACCAACAAAGGGTTCCTTTATGTATCACTCCAGGTTGTAGGGAATAGCCAGAAGGGGAGGCATGTAAATTAAATCTGAAATAGTTCATGTCCTAAAAAAGGTGCGGCAGGGGAGAGCAGGGGGAGGCGGAGAGGGGGCAAAATGGTAGTATACAAAGACCAATTTAGTCTGAGGTACACAGTAGGCTTCAGTGAACTATGACCAATTAAGGTGAATGTATAAGTAATCAAGGAAAATTGGGTTAGATGGGGTAAGATCTTGGGCAGAACTTTTCAAACTGAAATGAAAATGACATTATAACAAACATGTAGAGTAAATGGGATTTACTGATACGTGACCACTTGGGCCTCTCACAAGCCCTCATCTGAACCCAGTCAACCCGCCTCAACCTCACAGCGAGTCCCATATAACCATCCCAATGGTTGTTGCTTAGTCGCTAGGTCGTGTCCAACTCTTTGTGACCCCATGGACTGTAGCCCCCCAGGCTCCCCTGCCCATGGGATTTCTCAGGCAAGAATACTGGCGTGGGTCACCATTTCCTTCTCTAAAACCACTAGCACATTCCTAAAAACACTACTGTCCAATAGGGGTAAATGTAAAATGCAAAATTACATTTTTAGACCTGCATTTTCATTTTGTTATCACTTCAGTTCAGTCGCTCAGTCGTGTCCGACTCTTTGCGACCCCATGGACTGCAGCATGCCAGGCCTCCCTGTTCATCACCAACTCCCAGAGTCTACTCAAACTCAAGTCCATTGAGTTGGTGATGACATCCAACCATCTCATCCTCTGTCGTACCCTTCTCCTCCCACCTTCAATCTTTCCCAGCATCAGGGTCTTTTCAAATGAGTCAGCTCTTCGCATCAGGAGGCCAAAGTATTGGAATTTCAGCTTCACTATCAGTCCTTCCAATGAATATTCAGGACTGATTTCCTTTAGGATGGACTGATTGGATCTCCTTGCAGTCCAAGGGACTCTCAAGAGTCTCCTCCAACACCACAGTTCAAAAGCATCAATTCTTCGGTGCTCAGCTTTCTTTATAGTCCAACTCTCACTATTCTAATGAGAAAGTTTGGCAAATTATTAAAAGAATGATTAGGAAAGAATAAATCATCTATCTCACAACTTAGAGATCATGATAATTTCATGCCCTTATCTAAGGTTCTTTTCCATGTATATGTGTTTTATATATTTTCTACTTATCTGTGTGTGCCCTGTGGCTCCTAGGAGACAACGTCTGAGCCCTTAGAAAAATCGGCCTGATACGAGTGTAATTATATGCCCAAGACCTTGAGTCATTCTGGACTATTGTGACTAGATAAATTTATTCTAGCAAAGGGATTTATGATGAATGCCTGTTTTTGCTCCATGGGGCTGGAATATGAGTAGCTGACATTCATTATGGGGGTGCCATATGCCCACATGACTGACCCCTAATAAACAGCCAGGCTCCAATGAGCTTTCCCAGGTGGTATCAAGGCTGGAGTTGTTTTCCCTGGTTGTCAACATTTTGCATGTTTTGTCACACATCGTTTCTGGGAGAATTAGGGACACTCATGTGACTCCTCTGTGCAAACTCCAGGAGAACAGAGAAGCCGGGTGTGCGACAGTGTGTGGGGTTGCAAAGAGTTGGACATGACTTAGCAACTGAATAACAGTAACAACAAAATGTGACTCCACTGGGAGAGAATGCTTAGAAGCTTGTGACTTGCTTCTCTTGGACTTTGCCACACGAGCCTTATCCCCACGCCGGTCTTAATCTGTATCCTTTCACTGTGATCAACCATAACCATGAGTATAACAGCTTTTCTGAGTCCTGTAAATCACTGAGCCTGAAGGTGGCCTTGGGACCTCTGACAGTTTGTCTATCTGAGAAATCTATAAGCTTGAGTTGAGCCAAACTCCAGCATAAGCTAACCATGTCTCTGACTACTTTTAAAAATTCAAAAAGCAGTCACACCATCTATTAATGGATTTGCCTGCTAAGTCACTTCAGCTGTGCCCATCTCTTTGTGACCCTATGGACAGTAGCTCACCAGGTCCCATTGTCCATGGGATTTTCCAGGCTAGAAAACTGGAGTGGGTTGCCATTTAATAGTTTTATTACAGTTTACATTACTGATGAATGCTTATTTACAAAGAATCTCACCTCACTTTTGAGTTATTTTAAACTCAAGGCAGCTTAAATGCAGGGGAAAAAAAAAACCCTGAAAATGAAGAAATGCAAAACAGTGTATTTTTTTCTATTCTAAGTGTACCCAGTCAGAGAGGACAATTAATATTGTAAAGGTCAATAAACCAACTGAACTCCTGCGATGTGAACAGTTAGCAAGATTTTGCACAGCTCCACATAACCTCGAGAGAATGGAGATTCATTCTGAAATAAATCCAGGAATGAGGTTGAGAACCCAAGCACTGTAAGCCCTCCAGGAAGTTTACAATAGCTTCAAGTACTTTCTAGGAAGGCTACAATCCTTCCTTGGCACAGACAACCCTCACAGCCACCAGAAAGCAAGTGGTCCAGGCTGGCCCAAGTGGAGTGTACATTTTTACGCCCCTTCACTCTTCAGTCTAGATCTGATTATGAGCTTTCCCATTCCCAAGGATGACATGCTCATATTCTCTTCATTTATTTAGAGTCTGATTTTATGCAGGAATGTTCCTCTTCTATGTGTGCATGCAATGTTTTTTAAGCAGGCTTCCCTCTAGTGGAATAGTACACTCTTACCCTGCTCCTTGGAGCGTCCCAGGTCTGTTTTGAATCAAGAGGCTCTAATTGTTTTGAGATTCTGACATGAGATACTCATTGTTTTACACTGATTAAATGGCTTCTTGATCATTCCTCCCAGGACTGGATGTTAACCAAAACTTTAAGGGCAACCAAAAGATGCCTTTGGAATTCTTGTTCCCACAAACAGACACTCTGCTTTTTCTCCCCAGACAAGGTGTGAGCTAGTACAACAGAGAAAAGGCAGGAGAGTTTCTGCTAAATAAGTAAATTGGGTGATCTATGTGGACTCTTCTTGGGCAATCCTTTCCCAGAATCTCTGCTCCACCCCTCTAACCCTGCCTGCCATTCCCTACATGGAACTTACTCTCAAATGCCACTCCCATCACACATTCTGTCCCACTGGCAGGAAGTGCTGGCCATCCGCTCTGCCAAGCCAAAGTCCCTCTGACTTCACACATTAACTCCAAATCCAGTTTCCTCCAGCAGCAGTCCCTCCTTTGCCACGCCCACAACAGATGACGGCATTCACCACCCCTGACCAGTGATCGCTTCCACTTCACTGCCAACAACCACACAGTATAGGACTTCGCTTTTCAGTGGTGACTTCATGCTCAGAACTGATCACCATGTTTGTATAAGTGTGGGTGTCCTCTGCTCTATGAAACTCCAAACCTAAGCCGTCCAGCTCCTAAACAGCAGGAGGCATATATGTTCTAATGTTTTCCTAATATTTCAAATGACCTCGTGCAATGCTATGCAGAGAGGAGACAGCTTGTTTCCAGAGCTGAGTCAGAGAGACACTGATTGATTAGAATCTTTAGTGAGATCCACTCCAGTATTCTTGCCTAGAAAATCCCATAGAGAGAGGAACCTGGTGGGCTACAATCCAAAGGGTCGCCAAGAGTCAGACGGGACTGAGCATGAGCACAGACAGACGGAAGACAGACCAGATCAGCAAAACTCAAATTGTTTTAATTCCCTTCTCATCACATTCTGTGGACTCCCATCCATGTTCATATTGTGAATTCTGTCCGCTGGGCTTTCTCATATACAACACAGCCCTTGGCTACAGATGTACGTATGGATAGATGGATACATACATGTAAACACACACACACAGACACTCATGCAGAGCAATGTATAGAGGAAAACGATTCTACTGGGAAGCAAGATAACTGGGCTAAGGAACAACTCAGCAGCTTCACTCTGTCCCTATGTGTGGCTGCCTGCACTTCACCAACTTCAATGATCTCGCTTGCAAAATGGAAAAATATGACTGGAACATTCTAGAGAAGATGGGGTCTCATTCTAAAAGTGCCATGATAAAAGGAAAGCATTGCTATGGGTTTTTAAAACTGGACAAAGTCAGTCAGGGATGTTTAAAATGGGTAACCAGCAAGGTGGGCTTTCCAAGTGGCACTAGTGGTAAAGAACCTGTCTGCCAAAGCAGGAGACATGAGATGGGACCTCAATTCCTGGGTCAGGAAGATCCCCTGGAGGAGGGCATGGCAACCCACTCCAGTATTCTTGCCTAGAGAATCCCATGGACAGAGGAGCCTGGTGGGTTACAGTCCATAGACTCACAAAAAGACACAACTGAAGTGACTTAGCACGCACGCATGCGACCAACAAGGAACAACTGCACAGGGGAATCTGCTGAATAATATGTAACAACCTAAATGGGAAAAGTATTTTAAAAAGATACAAGCAGATGTATAACTGAATCACTTCGCTGTACAACTGAAACAATCACAGCACTGCTAATCAACTACACTCAAGTATAGAATAAACAGCCAAAAAGATGATAAAATAAATATTCAGGATTTAAACTTCTAAGAAAAATGGATGATTCATTACATTAGTAACTAGATGAAAAATAAAAACGTTTGAAGACAGATGCCTTGTCAAGTATTCGTTTTCCAAAAGAGACTCTACTTTCCTACATAAAGATGTACCAAAACTGAGGAAGCAGAGAGAAGAACTCCCACCTACAGAGGGCTTACAATGTGCCAGGAGCTTTCAATTCTGTTTCGGAATCTTTAACTCATTTAAAAAATCACACAGTTGCCCTCTGAGCTTAGTACTGATATTCTCATTTTAAAGATGGGGAAACTGAGGCATGGGGAAGTTATTTCTCTGGTGGATGACCACATAGATCACTAAGTGACAGAGCCAGGATTCAAACTGTGAGCTGACAGACACACGTGTTGCAGAGAGAGGGTTATGCGGAGAGCTGAAAAAGATCAGAAATCCATGGCACACTTGAGGATTAAACCTAGTGGGACAGAGGGCAAACATCACAAGCTCTGGGAGCTGGGGGTGCATCAAACATCTCAGGCACCGTCCCTTTACATAGACCTGAGATATCTCCTGGCCCTTCCACATGGGACAGGACATCAGTTACAATGCACATTTAGCTGCAGAAAGATTAATGTAGACAAGTTGAAGGTTACTTCTACTGTAACTTAATCTCCCATAATAAACAGATAAAAGTAGAATCCAACATGTCATCTGAGAAGACAGAAAATTCAATGTGTTGGTTATAATAAGAAAAAGAGGAGATTCACTGACCCACCACAATTAATGCCATCACGTGAGTTATTGCTCTAAGCCATAACTGATAATAACGCCAATGAACCAGCATACATTGTAATAACTTCATAATCCTACCACGTTTGGGTTAAGAGAGAGAAGGGTCATTGGTAGCAAGTAGGAGAGAAATCACACACACACATGCACAAATCAGTTCCCATTTTGATTCTAAAAGAGAAAAAGGAAAGTAAAACATAATTCCACTAATTTGAAAAGAATGTCTTCAACTTCTCCATAAGAGGTTTAGCGGTTCATTATAGAAATGAGCTCTTCCGTCTCCCAAGAAGGAAGCCTCATTTACTCACACTAATGGACCATAAAATCCATTTCTTCAAAATGTACTCCACTGACTTAGTCAAGCCTTTTACTTAGAGTAGCGAGAGTGCACGTCTTCCAAATCCCCAAGTCCACTGAGGACTGGAAACATACATGTGGAGTCACAGGTTTGTGGTTCCAGGTGAGAATCCAGCCAGAACCACTCCACATACTCAAGTCATTCAGGGGATGGCAGAACTGTGCAAAACCTCCTATTTTAGTCTACTGGAATTCTATGTCCATATTTGCTTAAATGATGACATATAGTAAACATTAAGAGTCACACACCATCTAAATTAAATCCACATATCATCTCTCCCAACACCCAAATTAATGATGGCAAGTGAACCGACACCTTAAATATCATATCTCTACATTGAGCATTAACACATAGGGGAGAAATTGCTGGTTGTGCACCAAAATCCACTCTCTCTGTCTTCCACAGTAATAGTTTAAGCTGCTCACATACCAAGCTAAAGGCCACATTTCCCAGCCTCACTTGCAGCAAGGTGTCAATGTGTACCTTCCTGTGGGTCAATAGGATGTGAACAAAAGTGATGCTACAATGCCTGGTTCATTTTTAATCTATAAGAAAGCCAAGAGTAGGATGTCCCTGGTGGTCCAGTGATTAAGACTCTGCTTCCAATAGAGGGGGTGCAAGTTCAATCCCTGGTCAGGGAACTAATATCCTGCATGTCATGCAGAGCTGCCAAAAATAAATAAATAAAAATACCTTCTTTTTAAATTGAAAAAAAAGAATGTGACTTGTCCCGGAGTTCTTTATGTTCTTCCTGTAAACTGGGACACATCGATGCAGATAATGTCATGTGACTGACAGGTCAAAAAGATGGAAGGAATCATATCCCAGTATGACTTATCATGGGTCATCTGGACTGCTCACTCCTTGAATATATTTTCTAAAATCCTCTCATTTACTGTATTTTTGTATTATTTTATTACAGCAGCATAGTTTTATCCGAATAATCTCGGTGAAATCGACCCGTTAGTCCCACTAACCCTAATCAGGTGGTGCTAGTGGTAAAGAACCCAGCTGCCAATGCAGGAGATACAAGAGATGGAGGTTCAATCACTGGGTTGGAAAGATCCCCTGGAGGAGGACAGGCAACCCACTCCAGAATTCTTGCCTGGAGAATCCCATGGGCAGAGGAGCCTGGTGGGCTACAGTCCATGGGCTAGCAAAGAGTCAGACATGACTGAAGCAATTTAGCACACATGCACCCTAACTTAAATCCTCTGCAACAACTTTGTCCAATAAGACTTTCTCTATGATGGAACTGTTCAGTATCTGCATGGCCCAATATGATAGCAACATGAGGAGATTGAGCCCTCGTAATGGCCAGTGTGTCTGGAGAAATGAATTTATAACTTTGTTTAATTGTAGTTAATTACAATTTTAAAGGACTTCCCTGGTGGATCAGATGGTAAAGAACCCACCTGCAACATGAGGGACCTGGGTTCAATCCCTGGGTTGGGAAGATCCCCCAGAGGAGGGCACAGCAACCCATTCCCACTGCAGTATTCTTGGCAGGAGAATCCCCATGGACAGAGGAGCCTGGCAGGCTACACAGTCCATGGGGTCACAAAGAGTCAGACACGACTGCGTGACTAAGCACACACACAAAAAAAATTTAAAAGCCACACGAGGCTAGTTGCCAGGTACCATTTTATTGGACAATGTAGTCTCTGAAACATGTGAAATTATGTTGTGTTGTTGTTGTTATTTAGTCACTAAGTCGTGTCTGAGTCAGTATGGACTGCAGCATGCCAGGCTCCTCTGTCCTCCACTGTCTCCTGGAATTTGCTCTAATTCATGTCCATTTAGTCAGAGATGCTATCTAACCATCTCATCCTCTGTCATCCCCTTCTCCTCCTGCCTTCAATCTTTCCCAGCAGCAGTGTCTTTTCCAATGAATCCACTTTTCCCATCAGGTGGCCAAAGTATTGGAGCTTCAGCTCTAGCATCAGTCCTTCCAATGAATATTCAGAGTTGATTTCCTTTAGGATTGACTGGTTTGATCTCCTTGCAGTCCAAGTGACTCTCAAGAGTCTTCTCCAGCACCACCGTTTGAAAGCATCAATTCTTTGGCACTCAACCTTCTTTATGGTCCAACTCTCACATCTGTCCATGGCTACTAGAAAAACCATAGCTTGAACTATACAAACATTTGTCAGCAAAGTGGTGTCTCTGCTTAACACATTGTCTAGGTTTGTCATAGCTTTCCTTCCAAGGAGCATGTGTCTTTTAATTTCATGGCTGCAGTCACCATCTTGGATGGTGATCTTGGAGCCCCCAAAATAAAATCTGTCACTGCTTCCACTTTGTCCCCTTCTATTTGCCATGAAGTGATGGGTCTGGATGCCATAATCTTAGTTTTTTGAATGTTAAAATTGTAAATGTACAACAATTAGGAAGACCCATTATCATCATAGAAGGACTCAGATTTTAAAGCAATGGGCTTTTGCTAGAATGTTACAGAGCAGCAGAAGTCCTTAAACCACAATTTTCTCAAAGTAGAAATAGATGTCAGGCTGAGACAAAAGTATGAAGTGTTTAGTGTTGTCATTTTAAAGCTGACACTAGCTTGTATTTCAACATGAAGGACACTTGGGATTCTTTTACGCTATCATCAATACATTCATCTTCCATAAAACTAAACTCAGCAGATGATATTTTGTTGGAGAGACGAACGCAAAGCAGTTAGCAGCAATCAGGCTTACCAGTAAGTCACCATCTTTATTCCATTACACTGGGACCTGGGACAGTAAAACTTAATTGAGAGGTACTGGAACATCTTCTGATTGATCTGAGTACTCATCTTATACAACGCTACCTTGGAGAGGTCAAGTTCACATTAATATTGTAAAACACTACAAAACTCCCAGAAAAGACGTGTGTTACAATGGAGCTGAATGCCATGTGAAACATCCATCTGAAAACTTGTAGCTGAGGCCCTGAATACAATTATGAGAAACAAATAAACCAAACTGGGCAGATTGCCCAGAGACAACAGTCAAATATAAACTTTGGCGAGAGACAGAAATGAAGGGAGGGTGCTGAGACAAGAGGGTGGTAGTGGGGGAAGGAGGGCAAGACAAGGGGGAACCACGGCTGAGGAAGGAGGGGCTGGGAAGATAAATCCACTGGAGCAAGACAGATAATAACACTAGCAACGGAGACAAAAACTAAAGAGAGGAGACTGGCCCCGAGTCTTATTATGTTTTTTTTTCTTAATTTTTGGCCACACCCCCAGCATGTAGGACCTTAGTTTTCTAACCAGAGATGGAATCCATGCTCCCTGCATTGGAACCGTGGAGTCTTAACCACTGGACTGCCGGGGAAGTCCTCCAAAGTCTTAAAGGTATGCACAAAAGCCCTCACTGAAGCACTCTTGTGGGGGATTTACATAGACACACATGAAATTTACATGGTTTTTGCCCCCGAGTGAGTTTATTAGGTATCTGAAATTTTCATCCCAGTCTCTTCTGTTGGATGAACTTAAACAGCAATGAAACACAGTATTTTCTAACTATTATTAAAAGTTGAATCCAAATCTTCACTCAGTACAAAGAAATGTATAACTGTCTAAAGACTTAACCTATCCAAATACAAAGCAATAACAAAGGAGGAAAATACACATAGCTCAATCACCCCTGAGCCCACAAACACCAGAGAGAGAGGAGGCTGGTTCTTACATGGGAATGTGGGTGTTTCTTTACACTCCTTCTTCTAATAAGTAAAGAGAATCAACACAGCTGTCCTTTAGGACTTGGAACTGTAAAATGTCAGTGCTGCAATAGTTTTAAATCAAATGAGATTACCCAAAGAGAACCAGACTCTGTGTGCTCCGAATAAACAGCTAAAATTTCTATTTCCCAAAGTGAAAGTGTCTAAAAATATAGTTTATAAACATCACCTAGACGTACAATGTATAATAATGGACTGAGTATTGGACTAGGACACATAGCTTCTAATTCCAACTCTGCTTTGTCAGTTAAATAATAGTAATAATGATAATAATAATAACAGCATCCTATTTAATTGATTCTAAGCTCTACTGCACATTTAATACCTTCATCTTACAACCAATACTATCTTAAATCACTTTGGCAAGTCTTATTGTAATTTTATGAAAACTTCCAGTCCTCTGCTCTTGAGTTCAAGAAAGCAGCGGCCCCTATGCACATTAGATCTGATGAAATGCAAGTTACAGTAAATCAGAAAGTAGCATTTTTTATGTGACAAGCATGTGTGAAGTATGTGTTAGTGCCAGGCACGGTCACTTTTATCTACTAATTCAATCCACTCCCTGACAACCCTTGGAGGGAAGAACTAACATTGATTCCACCTGCCAGATGCAGAAACTGAGGCACTGAGAGGTTAAGTAACATCGCACAAGACCACACAACTAGCGATTGGTCTGGCATCCAGGTCTGGGCTTTTGGCCACCATGCTCACTGTTGTGCCTCATACAGGACTAATCATGAGTCTTTTCCAGCAACCGGTACCCAAGTTTCTTGATAATGTCCAAAGGAGTGCACTGGAATAAACAACCTCCAGAGTGCCATTGAGCTTGAAAACTCAGGGTGCCCTAACATGAAAGAGATGACATCACATCCCTTTGTAGGGCAGGTACTATATTAGTAAAGAAACAAATGATAGTTTAATTTTAATTTATTTCTTAAATTCCTTACAGAAGGATACTGTTTTTCTTTTCACTTACAGAAAAAAAAAAAAAAAGGGAAAAAACTTAAAAAGGATAAAACTGAGGCATTTTTATTCCTGGTTAAATATCCTGGTAATTTTAAATAAAGCAAATATTACCCTTTAGGAAACCTGATCACTATTGAACCACCTTCTGTCTAATTCAGCTTTTTCAGTTTCTGCAGGATTGGACATTAGCGGAAACACTAAATCATAGCACATAAATATGCCAGAATCTGGCACATAGCATATAATTTGATCTTGTGACTTTTAAAGTAGGAACAATAAAGTACACATGGACATCCACACCACATCCACACACACACAACTTGTGTGTGTGAATGGTGTTTTACATTGAATTGAGGACACTAGAAACAATGGGGTTTTTTTCCCCATTTTAGAACCATTAAAATGCCCATTATTGTATCAAATGGCATAGAAAACTACAAATCAGAACACTACTTCTTGAACTTAATTACAAAACAAAAATAGACTCCCAGACATAGAAAACAAACTTAGGGTTACCAGAGGGGATATCTGGGGTCAGGGGAGTAAATTAGGAGTTTGGATTAATATATACACAGTGTGTGTGTGTGTGTGTGAGATAGCTCACCAGGCTCCTCTGTCCATGGAATTTCCCAGGCAAGAATACTGGAGTGGTTTGCCATTTCCTCCTCCAGAGGATCTTCCCGACTCAGGGATTAAACCTGCATCTCCTGCATTGGCTGGTGGATTCTTTACCACTACGCCACCTAGGAAGCCCATATACACACTACTTTATACAAAATAGGCAAACAATAACGACCTGCTGTTTACCACAGGGAACTATACTTACTATCTTGTAATAACCTGTAGTGGAAAAGAAACTGAAAAGGTATATATACATATATATCTGAATCACTTTGTTGTATACCGGAAGCTAACATAACATTTTAAACTAGCCACACTTCAATTTAAAAGAGAATATTACTCCCTATTAACACCAGGTCAGTCTCAAACCATACAAGCATCAGATTTCTCTACTTCATAGGAATATTCAGATTTGTCATAATAAAAAAAAAATAGCTCAACTCTTTTTCAAATCCTTCATGCAATTAGAACTCAAAAATGAAAACTTTACCAAAAGCTAAACCACATTCTAACTTCCCTCCTTCTAGTGCTGATCTAAAAGGATCGTCCAAAATAGGGATAAATAGAGCATAACTTACACTGCTCATGTGACAACTTCCAGCTATAGACAGGAATTTCCTGTTTTAAAAAAAATGAATTCCAAAAAAAAAAAAAAATAATTCCAAAATCAACTTTTCTTTCGATTTTCTAAGTTTCTGGCAGAACTTACTCAAAGTAAATCCACTGGTTTATTGGGCCAAATGAGGAGAAGTTAGAAATGTTGTAAAGTAGCATTTAAGGGAGACACCACCTTAGCTGTCTTAAAAAATGAGGTTCTAACAAGGTCACCTGTCTTGCAAACAGTGGGATCCAGATTCTAACTCGGGCTGTCTGGCTCCAAAGCTGGTTAGCCGGGAACCTATCTCTGACTTCCTCATCAGACCCAAAATTCCCAAAGAACAAGTGACTATTTATCCAGCACTACATCTCACGGGCTGAGCTTCTCTGGTGGGTCAGATAGGAAAGACGCAGTCTGCAAGGCAG
This sequence comes from Cervus canadensis, assembly GCF_019320065.1. Classification (NCBI taxonomy): domain Eukaryota; kingdom Metazoa; phylum Chordata; class Mammalia; order Artiodactyla; family Cervidae; genus Cervus; species Cervus canadensis. Next base: position 54,285,175 of record NC_057401.1, read on the forward strand.
GAGGCCTGGTTTGATCTCTGGGTCAGGAAGACTCCCTGGAGGAGGACATGGCAACTCACTCCAGTATTCTTGCCTGGAGCATCCGATGGACAGAGGAGCCTGGTGGATTACAGTCCATAGAGTTGCACAGAGTTAGATAGAACTGAGGGACTAACAGTAACTAACATATCTCATGAATGGGCTTCCTTTCATGGATCAGCGGTAAAGAATCTGCATGCCAGTGCAGGAGATGTGGGTTCCATCCCTGGGTCAGGAAGATCCCCTAGAAGAGGAAATGGCAACCCACTCCAGTATTATTGCCTGGTAAATCCCACAGACAGAGGAGCCTGGTGGGCTGCAGTCCATGAGGTAACAAAGAGTTGGATACAACTTAGCAACTAAACAGCAACAAATCTCATAGGTAGGCCAAGCCCCTGCAGTGACAGACAGAGATTAAGAAATATCTGCTGTCTAGATGAATTAATAAAGGAACTGAAAAATTTAGATAAGCAAATGCCCAAGTTTGTCAGTCCCAGAAAAATTCCTTCAGATCCTGGGTGGTGATGATGAAAAGGAGAGAGCAAAGACCAAATTAACTCTCCTGGCCTCCAGATCCAGTTCAGGGAAACTCAAATCAAACAGAACATGGAGGTCTGTGAGCTGATGTCACCCCCAACCACCCAAAGCAGAAGGCAGAGTCTTTCTAGAATCTTCCATCTCACTCATCCCCTTCAGCCAAAGAGTCCTCAAGGACCTCCACCTTTGTCGCATTGTTAAAACCCACACCTTCTTCCTCAATCATGATGTCCCTGTCGAAATCAAGCTTCTACCTGACCTCACTTAGCGATCCTTCTTCTCTCCAACACACGGTACTGTTGGGGTCTTGATGGAACTCCAGAAACAGCACCCTTCTCTCCCATCAGATTCAAGACAAACTGCAGGAATCATAAAAGAGGAGTGGTAGAGAGAGAGGGAGAAATGGCTCCTTTGTTTCCAGGAACTTATAGTTCAGAGCTTATAGTTTTAGGTCTATAGCCAGGTGGCTTATACTGAATACAAATGTTGGCAACCATGAGACCAAAGTTGGTCCACATATAGGCAGAGGAGCTGTCCCCGACTGAGGGTAGCTCCTTCCAAGAGGAAAACAGAACAGAGCTCAGATGTCGACTTTATTCCTCTCAAATTTACCAACCAGGTAAATATCTCCAGGCCTGGAGTTACATTAATGACACTCCCATCACAAGGAGTAGAGAAGAGGAACCCATGTGCCTGTCCATCAGTCTTTCAAAATCTGTCCCAGATTGGTTGCCTTTGCTAAGCATTTGCCACGGATGTGCCCTCCTGCCATCCACCCTGCTTCACACCACTTTCATAGCCATGCATACCTGCCTACTTGTCCAGGTATGGGGCTCAACTCAGATCGTCCTCTCCTCCCCTCTCAGTTGACCCACTGGTTACTGCCTCTCTGTCTGACCTTCTCTCATTCCCTCCTTAACAGCCATACCTGGCAAGCCTTTCCTCATTTTCCAGATCCAGTTCAAGGTCCTCTCGAATAGCCCTCATGAACATTCTCAGCTAAAGCTCACCATGGCCAGGTCTGTCCCCCATCACATGCTTTAGCTTTGCCATCCATGTCTCTTTTAGTACTTTATTCTGTTGCATCCACTAGACTGCATACTCCCTAAATCAAGGACAATCTCTTATATTTTTAACCCCTCAGTACCTAGCACAGATTCTGGTACATGGATGCCTATAAAGACTCACTGGATTAGAGAGATGCTGCAAGTAGGTAAATGCCAAGTAGGACATAAAAATTCCATGCAAATAAAATGCCACAGTGGATCAGAGAGAACAAAGAGTATGTCCAGTGAGAGCACCTGACGTATTTCCTCAAGGTAAGGAGTTAAGTGTCATGAACAAGATATATCTAAGGGAACTCAAAGGAATGTTTATTTTAAGAGGTTAACATTGAATTGGGCCAGAACTGATGAGGACTTGCTGGGTAATCAAACGAAAAGAAGAGTCCAAAAAAAAAAAAAAAACAAAAAAAACCCCAAAAAACCACACACATACGTATAACAAAAGACACAAATCTAGGAAAATAAAAGATATATTTGGGGGATGCTGAGGTTCCTAGTTTGGTCAGGGTATGGAGTACATATAGAAGTGTATCTTGAGAGAAAGCCATAGAGGGAATCTGGCTAAGCAGATATAGGGCCTTGCTGCTGCTGCTGCTAAGTCACTTCAGTCGTGTCCAACTCTGTGTGACCCCATAGATGGCAGCCCACCAGGCTCCGCCGTCCCTGGGATTCTCCAGGCAAGAACACTGGAGTGGGTTGCCATTTCCTTCTCCAATGCATGAAAGTGAAAAGTGAAAGTGAAGTCACTCAGTTGTATCTGACTCTTAGCGACCCCATGGACTGCAGCCTACCAGGCTCCTCCGTCCATGGGATTTTCCAGGCAAGAGTACTGGAGTGGGGTACCATTGCCTTCTCCTCATAGGGCCTTGAGCACCAAACAAAATAAATTTCTACTTAATTTACAGACAATGGGAATCAAAGAATATTTCCTTAAAATGTAGGTGGTAAATGATGCCAAGGAAACCATTTAAAATCCGGATCCTTGTAATAGTGATAATAACAAACTAACAATTTGTTTTTCAATTACTTCCAAATTTCTCAGGATCATAGTGACTCTGAGCTTATAATCATTTGATAATCCCAACGGAACATTATCTGAGCATAATAAAATGACTAATAAACTATTTAGGATGATCAAGAGACTAAATATTAATTTGTAGTCATTTTTCATTTTGCTTATGATTCTTTCAACCCACTCCTGCATGTTTCATCTACCTAATGAGTCTGCACTTGCCACTGGTCTATCATGTAATAAGCCTTGACAATTTTCCAATTCTCTTAAGCCAGTAACACAAAATGCTGATTTCAGGCAGTAATATCTGTGACCATCTGTTTCTACTTCACCATTTCTTCTTCACTATTCAACCACCAACTACAGTGAGCTTCAGAGATCACTCTTCAAAGATTGGTAGACAATCAGCAAAACAGAACCACAGAGAAATTATTGAGATGTCTGACTCCAGTGCCAGAGCTGAACAAATGGATCAGACAGATAAATGGTCTCTAGACCCATCTGCAGTCGGTCCTGAGTTACAGCAGCAAAAACCCCTCTGAACAAATTCCAACATGGCTCTTTGAAAGCAGCACCTGGAACTATAAGCCTGTTTTTGCTCTTTTGCCAACTAGCTATGTATTTTTGGTCAAGTTATTTTAATGCATGGGGCTTTCCTAAATCTATACAATGAAAGGATTAGACTAGGTCCCCAAGCAAAAAAAAAAAAATCCATTTATGTCTCTTAACTGTCAGCTGAAGGCTCCCGTTTAAGAACAGCCAGAATTCCCAGAAAGACAACTTTTCCCCAGCAGCGGCATCCTGTCCTTGACCACTGCCAGAAGAGCATCCAACTTTAGTTTCTCTGTTGTCTTTTTTCTTTGTTTGGGGGTTTTTTGTTTGTCTTTAAATCTTTATTTTCTACTGGAGTACAGTTGATCAGCCATGCTGTGTTAGGTTCAGGTGCCCAGCAAAGTGATTCAAATACAAGTATCTACTCTTTTTCAAATTCTCTTCCCATTCAGGTTATTACAAAATATCGAGCAGAGTTCTCTGTCCTATACAGTAGGCTCTTGTTGGTCATCTACTTTCAGTAATTAAGTCCCCTATATACAAACTTTGACGTTGCAAATGTCAAAGATGTGAATTGGCATTCGTAGGTCCAATCATGTAAGTTAATTCACATGTCTGGTGTACAGTCACATGAGTGCCTCCTCCACAACTGGTTGTGCTTCTGTGTACTACATAGTACGGGATAAAGTACAGTAGGACTGTATCTGTATTGCAAGCCCAGATGTCCAGAAGCAAGCAGAAAAGCAGCAGTGAAGTAGATGGCACTGTACTGTATATTTTGAAATACAATAAGATTAAAAATGCTTTATTTTTGTGCTTGCTTTCTATATATTATTTGTGTGAAAAGTATTATAAACCTATTACGGTAGAGTACTACAAAGTCAATTGTGATAGTTGGACCCAACTTATGGACCTCATAAGTTGGACTTAGGAGCAAACTGGACTTACAGATGCACTTTCAGAAGGAAACCTATTTGTATGTAGGGAACTTACTCTACATCAGGGTGTACATAAATCCCAAACTCCCAGCCTACCCCTTTCTCCTCACCCTTCTCCCCCCTGTAAGTTTTTCCTCTATGAGTCTGTTTCCGTCTTGTAAATAAGTTCAACTGGATCTTTTTTTTTTTTTTAGATTCCACATATAAGCAATATTGTATGATATTTGTCTTTGTCTGACTTACTAAGTGAAATAAGTCTGTTGTCTTATGTTGGGTTCCCCAGGTAACAGTCTCTGGTATTATTTGAAGTGCATGTGGTTTATTGGGAAGTTCCTTGTGATCACACTTTGGAAAGGCAAGGGAGAAGACAGAGGGGCTGGGACAGAATTTGGTCTGTGATACAGTTGCCATACAGGACTCAGCCAAGCCCATGGGGAGTTTTGGACCCAAGACGGCTCTTCAGAGGTGTCTCAAGTTACACCCCTGCCTGGAAAAATCATTGGATGGGGGCTGCTTCCTTGCCCTGGGTGAGAATAATTTCTGGAGAAGCACTGAGCCAGGCTGGGAATATGAGAATCGATCCTAGAGGGGCTAACTACACAGAGGAGGAAAACAGCCACTGCTTTCAGCTCAAATCTTCTGAAAGTAATGGGGGGAAGGGTGTGAACAAGAAAGAAACGGACTAAAAAGAAACAGCTGGACTCTGTATGACCTTAGTCAACCTCTTTCATTTATTTGTGCCATTTCCTTCACTGTCAGCTGATCTGTGGTCACTTTCACCTCCCCCACCAAAACATCCAAGATGTTACTACATGCATCCTTGGTCAACTCTCAAAGCCCTTTTCTTACGTACATCAAAGCTTACAAACATTGCGAGGGGAAAAAAAAACCCACACATATCAAACCTCTCCAGTCTCATTTGAAATTCATCTTCATTAACTGTGAAGAGATGATCAGCGGCAGCAAATTCAGATCTACACAGCAGAGCGGACACACCGCAATCCCACGATTAAATTGAATCTGCAGGCAGCAGCTTGGAGATTTTGACATTAGACTGAATATAATTCCTTGGTTAGTTGTATCGTTATTACCCATGCTCCCTCTTGTGAGGCAATTTTCCTTACTGGAAGTAAAGGAACCCCAACCAGAGCCTTTAACAATGATCCTTTTCCTGTTTTTATTAGCCCGTATCAAAGAAATGACTACTTGAAGCAAAACCAAGGGGAGGGAATTGGCTTTTTATTGCTGCGTTCCTGTTGTTACGGCTTCAGGAATGGAGAAAGACTCCCCAAGGAAATACTGTCTCTCTAAACAAGCTCGCAGGGTAATCAACAGGAGAGGTCTTTGGCGGAGATGGAAAATAGAGAAAATTATTAAAATATAATTAAGTAAGCAAAGTGGATGCAAAATAAAATGCGAAAAGTAAGCTCTTCAGGACAGAAATGTCATGTCTTCGAACTTATTTTCATAGTAGTCTCCACAATATGCATTGTCCAAATGGGGCTACATAAGTTCAACCAATGGAGCAGCTGCTGATCTTTAAAAAAAAAAAAAAAAAGACAAAACAATTGTATGAATGCTGCCCATGAATCTGAATTTACACCCCTGGTGTGTGTACTAAGTCACCTCAGTGGTGTCTGTCTCTTTGTGGCCCCATGGACTGTAGCCCGCCAGGCTACTCTGTCCATGGGATTCTCCAGGCAAGAATACTGGAGTGGGTTGCCATTTCCTTCTCCAGGGGATCTTCCCAACTCAGGCATTGAACCCACATCTCTTATATCTCCTGTACTGGCAGGCAGGTTCTTTACCACTAGTGCTACCTGGGAAGCCCTCCAAAACAAAAATCAGTCAGTAAAATTCCCTTCAATGAGAGATTACATCCACTCCCCTGAGTCAAACACACACTCAGGTACACAAAATAAAACATACAGTTCCAAGTAGCCATCGTGTCACAGAAACCATTTCAAGTCCTTTGTTCATAGAGTACAAACACCTCTATCCTAAGTTCCATCTCTGAAAGCCTGTGTGTTGAACTATTTGCTTCTTCTTCGGTTTGATTCTAACAGTGACTCTTTGTCTAAAGCTGACTCTCTAGCAGATACCATATTATTAAAAAAAACAAATGGCACTTTAATTTTAATTGTATTTTTTAATTCTTTAAATATTTAAATACATAGCTTATATGTTTTTCTCCATTTACAGAAACACACAGAAGTGCTGAATAATGGATTTTGCTAAATTTATAGAAAAGGGTTATTTAAATATTATATCAAGTATGTGTACAACTATACACACACTATAGTTCAATAATGTTTTTCTTTTTTGCTGAAATTGATTATTTGACTTCTGATTTCAATAAGGAGGGAAGCCAGAAACAAAAGACCTACTAGAAACCATTTCAGTCAGACACATCTAAAAATTTATAGTTTCTATAATAAAAAGGAGAAAAATACAGATGCAGAGCCCCATCAAAAAACAAATCAACATACAAATTTAAAAGGATTCTTAAGGCCACAACCCTTTAATCCAGAGATCAGAGGCAAAGGAATGATTTATCAACTTAAAGATCCATTTTTAAATGCTTTCTAGACTGATTTGTTTACATTGTCATGTAAATCCAATCTCCAAAGCAGTTGAAAGCAGTATTACCAAACAACATAACGTGAATAAAAAATAGATGGCAGGGTTCTACTTAATACTCACTGAAAGTAGTTAAGTTGACAATACATTAAATTAGTGAAGCTGGGGACTTCTCTTGGTTGATAGGACTCCGCCTGCCAACGTAGGGGACATGGATTCAATCTCTGGTCAGGGAAGACCCCACGTGCCCTGGAGCAACAGAGCCAGTGTGCCACGCTTACTGAGCCCTCATTCCAGGGCCTGGAAGTCTCAACTACTGAGCCAATACTTGGCAACTACTAAAGCCCACACATCTAAAGCCCGTGCTCCGAAACAAGAAAAGCCATCCCATTAGAAGCAAGCCTTTGCACCACAATGAAGAGTAGCCCCTGCTCACCAAGACTAGAGAAAGCCTGAGCAAAAAGATCCAGCACAGCCAAAAATTAATACATACATACATACACTTTTTTAAAAAAAAATCTGAAGTTGAACTATCATCTGCATTGTTTTTAGCAATCCTAAAAAATATGTATTTCACTTTCCTTAAGTACACAAGCTATACTATTTTCATCCACACGAAGATGGAACCACAATGTTCAAAATAAAAGTCCAAGTCAGACTATCTTCAGAAGAAAACATGCCCAAAGATACTTTTTTTGAGTAAAATGTTCAAGTCTATGAAAAGTTCACTGAAAATATGATAGGGTTTCTAGGCTTTTTTAGGCCAATAAAGATCATAACTACAGATTCATCCTCATGAATTTGTTTAACGACACTATATTAAGGACCTAATATGTGAGCAGGGTTATAGTCACACTGAGTGAGCATGTGGTAGAATAAGCAATAAATAAATACAAAGGAACAAGAAACAGAAAATAAAACAGCAAACCAGAGGATAATGAATGTAAAGTGAAGCAATTAAAGACTAGAGGAAAGAGTGAATCAACAACACCGGAAACCTCTGATTATCAACTCAACCTGAAGGGCTTCTCCAGGACCTAAACACTTCCAAAGACCTCTGAAGAGTGTGGTCCTTCAACAACAAAAGAAACAGGAACACTGAGACAATCAGGACTCCAGTGATGCTGATCCTCCCCAATTTTAGAGTCGAGTCTCTGATCCTCCCAAAACTGAAAGAACTTTCTCTAAGCATCTGGAACAGAAGTTTTCAGAAGGAAACACCTCTCACAGCCCCGGCTGAGATTTAAGGGCTAGCAAGTACACCCGAAGGAATAATGTCATTGTGTCGTGAATACTTCTAACAGTTCACTCTGCATTCTCATTAAAATAATCTTCCCACTGCAAGGCTGCTCCCGTGAGCCGTGACACAGCTCTATGGACTGAGAAGACCAGTAGGCTACAGGCTCCCTACTTCTTCTGCCCCAAAAGCAGGTATTAAAGGACAGGATGGATGCTTGCAAGACCCTCACTTTCATCCTTGTTGTAGTTGTTCAGTTGCTAAGTTGTGTCTGACTCCTTGCGACCCCATGGACTGCAGCACCCCAGGCTCCTCTGTCCTCCACTATCTCTCAGAGTTTGCTCAAACTCACGTCCATCAAGTTGGTGATGCCATCCAACCATCTCATCGTCTGTCATCCCCTTCTCCTGCCCTCCATCTTTCCCAGCATCAGGGTCTTTTCCAATGAGTTGGCTCTTGACATCAAAGGATAACAGCTTCAGCATCAATCCTTCCAATGAATATTCAGGGTTGATTTTACTTAGGATTGACTGGTTTGATCACCTTGCTGACTAAGGGACTTTCATCCTTGGGTATAAGCAATTTAAAATAACTGTCAAAAATGCCTGGTGACAATACTCTAGCATGACTCTTTTTTTCTTGTAGTGGTTTAAAAGAAGTGATATTATAACGGAAAACATACTAAATTTAGAGTTGGAATGACCCCATTCATTCTCAGTTGTACGATCAAGGCAAGTCATTTAACCTGCCAAGGGCTCAGTTTCCTCATCTATAAACTGGGGATCATGACAGAAACCACCTCCTCCTACAGTCCCTGTGACAATAAATAAGACTGATTACTGAAATGCTTTATAGTTTCCAAAGCAATTGCAAAGACATACTCATGGAGAAGTTTCCCAGGGGGCCAAGCAAATAAAAATACATATTGGAATACAAATTCCCCCTATTCATGGCTAATTCAAATCCACACTTTTGAAGCCAAAGGGAAATATGAGATATAACTTTTAAACTAGTTAGGAAGGAAGGAAAACGTGCACACCTCTTTCAATCCACCCTTAGCTTCTGTTTGTGAGCAGGTGGCTAGCCCAGGTAAGACGCTCTCCCAGAACCGAAATAATTAAAAGTTCCTGATGCTCTGGAGCCTAGAGGGACAGCCTCCCAGCTCTCCTTGGCTCCCTGGAGACTCTACAGAATATGCTAATTATTTTACGCACTGCCATTCTCACAGACACTAGTTTCCCTGCCAATTTGTCAGCAGATTGCTGCCTAATGAGCAGTTAATTGGTCCTTGGGAGAGCCAGGTAGAGTGGGTTGAAAGTTTCTTTCCAAAGATGTCTTTCATTTTTGCTCACCTCATCCATAAAACTGTTGCTTTCACTTTTAAGGGCTACTTCCCAGTGGCTGCATGCCTTTGAAACACACAAACAAAACAAAGATCTGGAAAGATTTTGGCTGCAACTTACATGGCTGAGGCAGGAGGGGGTCAGGGGCAGAGCCACGGAGACTTCAGGCAGGACTGGACCACTCGCCAGCTCTGTGCCCTGGGCAGTCAGCCCATCTCGAAGCTTCTGTGTTGGCAACTGCAAAACGGGATGATCTGTGCCCACCGCCTCCCTGAATGTTGTGAACTAGAGGAGTAAGTGTGTGTAACACATTCATTCCGGGAAATAGAACCCACTAAGTACTTAATAATTGTTACTGTTACGGAAATGAAAAATACAATAAACTTGGCAACAGCCAAGCCTACCAAATAACCTAATAGTAATCATTTTTGTTCCGTGAGCTAAGCTATTTGTAGGGTTTCCCTGGTGGCTCAAACTGTAAAGAATCCACCTGCAATGTGGGAGTGAAAGTGAAAAGTGAAAGTCACTCAGTCATGTCCGACCCTTTGCGACCTTATGGACTGTACAGTCCATGGAATTCTCCAGGCCAGAATACTGGAGTGGGTAGCCTTTCCCTTCTCCAGGGGATCTTCCCAACCCAGGGACCGAACCCAGGTCTCCCGCATTGCAGGCAGATTCTTTACCAACTGAGCCACAAGGGAAGCCAATGCAGGAGACCTGGGTTTGATCCCTGGGTTGGGAAGATCCCCCGGGGGAGGGTGTGGCGACCCACTCCAGTATGCTCGTTTGGAGAATCCCCATGAACAGAGGAGCCTGGTGGGCTGCAGTCCTTGGGGTTGCAAAGAGTCGGACATGACTGAGCTACTAAGCACGGCACAGGCTATTTGTAAGAAAAGAGAACAGAGTACAACAGTGATTTCATTCTTTAGAGTAAAGAGCAATCAATGCCCTAAATCCCCTCCTCTCTGAATTTCTCCTCTTCTTCCCTCTCATATGTATATTTCTTCTACTCCATCCTCAGCCTCACACCTGTTCTTCCTCCCACTAGGGTTCACGCCACCTCCAACAGCTACACCGTGTGAGACCTGGCCTTAGACTTGGACTTAACCCAGATCTCCTGTGATTTGACTGGAGGACTCCATCTGGTCAAAGGTTCAACGGCACATCCAGGGAGCCTCTTCCTGACTGCCGCGCCTGGCCAAAAAGTGGGACAGCCACTCACAGCCAGAAGGTCAATCCACAAACACAAGAAAAATTCCTGGCATTTTTCTCTAGAAATTTTGATTCCTTCCCCTGCTACTTCTTCTTGGAAAATGAAGTGGAGGAATTTACCACAGAGAGGAGAGCAAACAACAACAACAAAAAAAATGTTTTAATAACATTTCTACACATTGCTCAAGGCTTCTAAAGTTACAGCAATGAGCCTGTGCAGTGTTAGCAACTGTTTTTCATTTTGTTACGGGTTTAGAAGGTAAACAGGGATTGAGAGAATGAGCACATCTAAAGCACAGGCCAATCAAGATCAAATAAAGATTTACGACTCCAGACACAGTAGACACTCCATGGACCGGTGAGAACGGTGGCCGTATTACTCAGGAAAATTCTGAGACAGTTCATGATCATTTGTGTCAGAAGTCTGAAAGCTGGACATCTTCGGGGTATGCACCAGCATGTTTAAAAAGCGTCTGCCTGCAGGCTCCTCCTTGGTGGCAGGCGACAGGTGTGGCAAGGACCAAGGCTGCTCAGATGCTGCTGCGTCTTCTCTGAAGCCCTTCCAAGGTCCTCACTCACAAACTAATCACTTCCCATGGGATAAACCACAGCAGGGATGGAAAAGGAAGATTTCCAAGAACGATTAGGGAGAAACTCCTAACAAAAGATTTCATTTCTCCCAAGAGTAGAAGCTACTTCCCCTCCAAAGTACCTGCTCTTTTTTTTTTTAATTGCAGTATAGTTGATCTGCAGTATCATTTAAGTTTCAGGTATACAGCACAGTGATTCAGTGTTTCTATTACCATAGATTACCATACATCTTTGCCAGCAAAGGTCCATCTAGTCAAGGCTATAGTTTTTCCAGTAGTCATGTATGGATGTGAGAGTTGGACTATAAAGAAAGCTGAGACCACTTCTGGGCATACACACTGAGGAAACCAGATCTGAAAGAGACACGTGCACCCCAATGTTCATCGAAGCACTGTTTATAATAGCCAGGACATGGAAGCAACCTAGATGCCCATCAGCAGACGAATGGATAAGGAAGCTGTGGTACATATACACCATGGAATATTACTCAGCCATTAAAAAAAATTCATTTGAATCAGTTCTAATGAGATGGATGAAACTGGAGCCCATCATACAGAGTGAAGTAAGCCAGAAAGATAAAGACCATTACAGTATACTAACACATATATATGGAATTTAGAAAGATGGTAATGATAACCCTATATGCAAAACAGAAAAAGAGACACAGATGTACAGAACAAACTTTTGGACTCTGTGGGAGAAGGCGAGGGTGGGATGTTTCGAGAGAACAGCATCGAAATATGTATATTATCTATGGTGAAACAGATCACCAGCTCAGGTTGGATGCATGAGACAAGTGCTCGGGCCTGGTGCACTGGGAAGACCCAGAGGGATCGGGTAGAGAGGGAGGTGGGAGGGGGGATCGGGATGGGGAATACATGTAAATCCATGGCTAATTCATGTCAATGTATGACAAAAACCACTACAATATTGTAAAGAAATTAGCCTCCAACTAATAAAAAAAAAAAAAAAAAAAAAAAAAAAAAAAGAAAGAAAAAAAAAAAAAGAAAGCTGAGCGCTGAAGAATTGATGCTTTTGAACTGTGGTATTGGAGAAGACTCTTGCGAGTCCCTTGGACAACAAGAAGATCCAACCAGTCCATCCTAAAGGAAATCAGTCCTGAATGTTCATTGGAAGGACTGATGTTGAAGCTGAAACTCTAATACTTTGGCCACCTGATGCAAAGAACTAACTCATTGGAAAAGACCCTGATGCTGGGAAAGATTGAAGGCAGAAAGGGATGACAGAGGATGAGACGGTTGGATGGCATCACCGACTCAATGGACATGAGTTTGAGTGGGCTCTGGGAGTTGGTGATAAAGAGGGAGGCCTGGCGTGCTGCAGTCCATGGGGTCAAAAAGAGACACAGGTTTGATCCCTGGGTCAGGAAGAACTCCTGGAGGTGGAAAGGTAACCAACCCACTCCAGTATTCTTGCCTGGAGAATCTCATGAACAGGGGGGCCTAGTGGGCTACAGTCCATGGGGTCACACAGAGTTTTGACACAACTACTGAAGCGGCTTAGCACACACATACACATATATAATGCTACATATATGAATACATATATATATACATATATATATATACACACACACACACTGTTCTTCAGATTCTCTTCCTTTATAGGTTATTACAAAATACTGAGTATGGTTCCCTGTGCTACACAGTACAGTCCTTGTTGGGCATCTATTTTATATATAGCATTTGTATATACTGTCGCTGCCGTTGTCATTGCTGTTTTAGGAAACATGTGCATACTTCAGATATTTGGAGAGTTGTAGGTATTCTCCAGAGCGATCGTCATTTAGAGAGTAGCTCTAATCTTATGCCCACTTCCTACTTATCACTTATGTTCACACCTAGCACGTCAGAAAATCAGGGTCCCTCAGTGAATCTGCATTTATCCTATTGTTCTGAAATCACTGGTCTCCTAATCTAGCTTTTCAGGTTTTCACTGAATTTTGTTAAAGCAAGTCTTACTCTATCTAGAGATTTAACACAGTGAATAGATGGAAAAAGAGGTCTAAATTTCTGTAACAAACCCACCCCACCCCCCCAAAAGAGCTACATTCTGGGAAAGTTAAGCTGATATGGACTTTATCACCACGTGGCAGAACTGCCCGCTTGGCTTACACACAGCAGACATGGTGCCAAACAACTTGAGAACTCCTTGAGAAAGATGCGGTCTCTCTGAGGTTCTGGTCAATCTGTAGCTTCCTATCAAATGTCACTAACCCAGGATGCCAGTGAAAAGTCTTACAAATGTAAGACATTTATTCCAGACATTCAACATAAGCATAACTCAGGGGCTGCTTCAACTTCAGTAGATCTACATGTTTTAGGCTAATAATGAAAGTAACAGAAACACTATAGGTAGAGTCCATAGCCATCACTACACTGAAAGCCGGACACATCATTTATCAAACCCAACTACTGCTGCAGGAGGCTTGTCCCACAGAAGGCAGGGAAACAAAACTGGTTGATTTTCTAACTGATATCTAAGTATATCTAAATGGACATAAACACACACATGTAATAGAGAGAAAATTAACCTAGAAAAATCAAGGGTAGTAATTTCCAACAACTATAAGGATAGAAATGTATTGGGGGGAGTAGCAATATGAGTTCAAATCAAACAATAACCCTTTATCAAACACAAATGCAACCCACAGACATAGAAAACAAACTATGACTAGCAACAGGCAAAGGAGGGTAGGAATAAATTAGGAATTTGGGATTAACAGATATATACGGCTGCTGCTGCTGCTGCTGCTGCTAAGTCACTTCAGTCGTGTCCGCCTCTGTGTGACCCCATAGACGGCAGCCCACCAGGCTCCCCGTCCCTGGGATTCTCCAGGCAAGAACACTGGAGTGGGTTGCCATTTCCTTCTCCAGTGCAGGAAAGTGAAAAGTGAAAGGGAAGTCGCTCAGTTGTGTCCGACTCTTAACGACCCCATGGACTGCAGCCTACCAGGCTCCTCCATCCATGGGATTTTCCAGGCAAGAGTACTGGAGTGGGGTGCCATTGCCTTCTATATACTACTATATACAAAATAGATAAGAAACAAGGACTCACTGTATAGCACAGAGAACTATACTCAGTATTTTGTAATAACTTATAATGGAAAAGATCTGGAAAAGAATATGTATGCGTGTATAGATATATGCTGCATGCTGTGCTTACTCGCTCAGTTATGTTCACCCCTTTTCAATCCCATGGACTGTAGCCCGCCAGGCTCCTCTATCCATGGTATTCTCCAGGCAAGAATACTGAAGTGGGTTGCCACGCCCTCCTCCAGGGGTTCTTCCAAACCCGGGGATCGAAGCAGGGAAGCCATAACTGAATCACTTTGAATGTAAACCTGAAACTAACACAACATCATCAATTAACCAGACTTCGTTTAAAAGAGGAACATAACTGCACATGGGAACATCTTTCCTAGGGAACTTGGTGTAGGGTCCTATAGTAGACCCCTTTGTTGATGCAGAACTCTCTAGCACAGCATCCCTTTCTGTGCACCCCCTCCCCATGTGGACGGACTCACTCCCTCATTAGGAAGCCTGTCTCAGGTATGCACAGCTCTAATCAGCCTTTCCGCAGACTGAGTCAAATCTACCCACCTGCTAGTAACTTACGTACCTTGGTCTCTAATCAGCACTCCGAAATTCAATCTTCATTGTGGCCATGAGCTTTAAGGTACTAAGTATCTAAACTTTATTTATTACCTTCTTCATAATAAAGAGAATTTATTCACTCTAGACTTTATTCATGATACCGCCACATAGTTTAATACTTTCCTAAGGCCATCTTACAGGCTTCCCTGATGGCTCAGTGGTAAAGAACTTGACTGCCAATGCAGGAGATGTGGGCTCGATCCTTGGGTTGGGAAGATCCCCTGGAGAAGGAAATGGCAACTCTCTCCAGTATTCTTGCCTGGGAAATCCCAGAGCCTGGTGGGCTCCAGTCCATGCGGCTGTAGAAGAGTCAGACATGACTTAGCGACTGAATAACAAAAAATGCCATCTTAAGATGCATGATATCTAGAAGGTTCTAGTAGTCAAAGAGGCAAGCCAAGTAGTTCCAAGCAGCTTCCAGAGGCACTACTAGATAAGGACTAAGGGGAAGAGTAATTATCAAGGACTCAAAATCAACCCAGAATTCATTGTATTTCAAAGGGCAGAGGGAGCAGACAGAGAGTTGACAGGAGGTGATTACCAAGGAGAAAGAAAAGTTAATATCTCTTCTCTTTCTCTTGTTTAAAACATGCAAAAAGATTCCCCAAATCTCCGAAAATACACTGTCAGACCAAAAATGGCATTATTAGCTTCACTAGTGCTTTGACCTAAACCAAGTAGTGAAATCAGTATCATGTATCTTCTGATTTTCATCAGAATGAATTTATTTACTGGAGGCAAAAGACAAAGACCTGAGTCTATTTAAGAATGACAGAGACCTTTGGTGGGATCTTCAGGTGGGAAGTCACATATCAGTAAGTCAGACAACACTACTGATCACAGCAAGAAGAGCATGTCCTAGGCTCCCCATCCTCTCCCTACAAAAGCAGTCATAAAACATCTGACAGAATATAATTGCATAAAACACATTTGCAAAGACTCTAGGCAAAAAACATATGCCCAATGGCCAAACTGTCTCGGTTCCACTGTAGCTGACTATTCATAGAAGACTGATGATGTTACACTTGCATAAAAAGATGATACACACCCTCCAGCATAAAGAGTAGTTCACTTTGGTAGAACACGGTGGTCAAAAGTAACAGTCAACATGCTTTGTGGATCTTCAGGGATCAGTCCCTCACTTCTTCTAAGTCTCAGTCTAAATGCCAATTTCCCCATAAGACCCACAGTGACCACTCTAATTAAAATCTGCCACACCCTCGTCCTCTCAACTCCCACCAAGAGTCTTCTCCAGAACCAAAGTCAAAGGCATCAATTCTTTGCTTCCATTAAGCGTTAGTCTTAACCTGGCAATGCAGAGACCTTAGCCCCTCAGAACTTGTCACATGTTTTACTAAGTTACTGTGTTAACTGTTCCATTTCCCCTCCTTCCCAACACACATGCACACAGATAAAGACTGACAAGGACAGGATCTTTATCTAGTTACTGATGGATCCCAAGAATCAAAAGAGTTCCTGGCACATGATAGGAAATAAGAAGCCAGCATACATTGGTTGAATGAATAGGTAATCATAATGAATAAGTAATTCCGGGCTTAGATAAACCTGACCATGAGTCCCTTTTCCACCTCCACTAGCTGTAGGACCTTGGGAAAATGATGGTCCTCTCTGAACTGTGTTTCCTCATCAGTCAAATGGAGATATAGGAATGCCTGTCCCATAGAATCATGGTAAGAATGACACGATTCAGTGTATATGAAGAACTTAAGGATCATGCTTGGACAAAGCAAGAGCTCAAAAAATGTCACCTGCCATTATTTTTCCAGTAGTCACGTACAATTGTGAGAGCTAGACCATAAAGAAGACTGAGTGTCAAAGAACTGATAGTTTTGAATTGTGGTGCTGGAAAAGACTTGAGAGTCCCTTGGACAGCAAGAGATCAAACCAGTCAATCCCAAAGGAAATCAACCCTGAATATCCATCAGAAGGACTGTTGCTGAAGCTGAAGCTCTAATACTTTGACCACCTGATGCAGAGAGTCAACTCAATGGAAAAGACCCTGATGCTGGGAAAGATTGAAGGCAAAAGGAGAGGGGATGACAGAGGATCCGATGGCTAGATAGCATCACCGACTCAATGGACATGAATTTGAGCAAACTCATGCTCAAATAGTGAGCAGATAGTAGAAGACAGAGGAGCCCAGTGTGCTGCCGTCCAGGGGGTCGCAAAGAGACAGACACAGCTTACTAACTGAACAGCAGCAGCCATCATTATTATTTCAAGATATGTTCCCCAAAGCGGTGAGGGACTGGTAAGGATTTATGTTCCCCGGCAACTTGCCCTCCTCACATCTGAAGAGCGCAGATCTGAGATGGTGAAAAGGGATTCAGGACGTTGATGAAGCCGCAGAGCTACCCAGGTCAAGCCCATCACAAGACCTCATCAGCGCCAATTCAAAGACATGCAGGAGTTTACAAAGGAGCTGTTAACAGTGTGAGGATGACAGACTCAGCCCTGCTGGAGCAGAATAAACATTAACAATGAAACCACCAAGTAAGTGAGGGTGAGGCTGGAAACCTTAAAAGGCAGGAAAGCAGCTTCTCTCTGGCTACTTGAAGGGAGAGATTTGTTTATTTGGTTTAACTGGAGTCAAAGCTAATGGTTCTAATGGTTTGAATCACCCCAAATTATTCTCCAGATTTCCACACATGGGCTGTAACTTAAACTTTATGAAAGAAGATAAAGAAAATCAGTCTCCCATAAAAAGAGTTTACCAGAACATACTAATCATTTAGACACTCGCTTATATTTCTAGAAAGCTGAAGATCAGAAACTGTGTGGTAACATTTTCCTGGAGCAAATTCTAAGTCTGCCTGAAGCCTGGGAATTAAATCATTAATCTGAACATTCACTAAGTCTGTAGGAAAACAAAACACTGGAAACACCCAATATTGATAAGCACATCACCTTTAATCTCAGAATTAAAAGCAGAGACTGTCTGAGTTAAGAGAGAAAGTGGGAATGAGTGAGAAAGACCGAGATGAGGGTAAAGGGGATGACAAAAGGGAAAGGAATATTTACTGATTTCAGGACTATAATGCCATCCCTGGGGGCTCAGATGATAAAAAACTGCCTGCAATCTAGGAGAACCTGGGTTCAATCCCCAGGTTGGGATGAGCCCCTGGAGAAGGGAATGTCTACCCACTCCAGTATTCTTGCCTGGAGAATTCCATGGACAGAGAAACCTGGCGGCTTACAGTCCGTGGGGTTGCAAAGAGTCGGACATAACTGAGTAACTAACACTTATTAGGGCAGTCATACTCATTATAACATGTCTTCCCAAAGTGGTCCATTAAAGCATTATGTGAACAAACTAAAATGAAGGACTACATGCTCAAGGGTGATTACGACAAATAATGCCAAAAAAAAAAAAAAATTTTTTTTTCTCTCTTCACTCTATAGAATAAAGACCTTAAGCCTTGGGGACAACTAATCAAAGTCTGGTAGCTAAGCTGAAGCTGGAGTCAAATTTCCAGACTCCCAAATCAATGCTTTGCATTCCATACAAGAACTGCCTCGAGCTCTAACATGCATGTGATAAATGATTCAGATTCTGCCTTTCTGACAAGCTCCCAGGTGATACTGATGCTACAGGACCTGGGAGGTCACAGAAATAGGAAGCCTCTCACCCACTGCACCTGCTAAGGTTAAGTTTTGGGAATATTTTTTAAAATATCTTTTAAAAAGATATTTTTCTAGGAGCAGGACAAAGTGAAATTACAGATGAAATATTGAGGTTTTAAAGGTTCTAATAATTCACAATATTTCTAAAATTTAAGGGTCATGTACATGGTGGTGTCAACTCCAGTAGTAAACAAAATACATTGAAGTTGCAAATTTTTAAAGCATACACAAACACCAACACTTCAGAGTTGAGGGATCTCTCATTGAGCCATTCTATGCACATTCACTGATAATTTAAAATATACCACGCCTAAACTGCACCATGGGCTTCCCAGATGGCTCAGCAGTAAAGAGTCCTCCTGCCAATGCAGGAGGCAAGAGTTCAATCCCTGGGTCAGGAAGACTCCCCTGGAGAAGGAAATGGCAATTCACTCCACTATTCTTGCCTGAGAAATCCCATGGACAGAGGAACCTGGCAGGCTACAGTCTCTGGGGTCACAGTCAGAAGAACTGACACTTAGTGACCGAGCACAGATGCAAACAGCACTCTAGCAGTGAAACTGCCCAGTCTCAGTCTCCTTAGGTAATAGAAATACTGTGACTAGGGATCGCTTTAACTTTCTTTAAAATTGGATGTTTCAGATAAGAAAGATGGCATTAACACACCAAATTCCCACAGGCTTATTTGCATAGACTTTACCATCAAATAGCATAATGTAATAAAGTTGACCAAACTCAATTACATATATATTTAACCTATAATACATTACATATATTATAATGATATATATTAGGGGGGTGTTAAAGTGTAACTGGGCAGAGAAACAACTTTTGAAAAGCTCTTCTTATTCTAACTCTCTATCCCCCTTCACCCCACCCCACCCCCATCTATCACAGAAGAATCTGGATGCATTTGAAGAGAGTTGATGAACACTGAACACAATGTGTCCCTCCAGCCAAAACTCAGTTACCTCCCAAAGCTTCCTATTGGTCCCCTTGAATCAGCTGAACTCAAGAGGTTTTTTTTCCTATAAAAAGTCCACTGTGTATCTAAATCGGATTCCAGTAAAAATTTCACTTCAGCTCAAGTGAAAATGCAGAGGTAGCAGTTAGGAATAACAGCTGGAGAACATTAGTTTTCTGTCTCTCCTTTTCTCTCCCAAGGGTTGAAAACTCCACTGTTCAGACAGGAAGTAGTCACACACCACACACTGCACAATAGGAGAACGCTGGGATGGAAGAACAAGTTGCAGAGGATTAGAAAGAGTGTGAGGGGTTTTGTTTAAGAACACAGAGCCGCAGCTCTGAGTTCCTCTCCAGGTATCGGACCCCCCAACCCCAGTGTTCAAGTAAAGTAATGGGTACACACCCAGAACTGACAAACACACATTTCATTCCCTGAAAGCTTTTTAATAACTCAAGTGGAAGGAGGCTTAATCTTTCATTTTTCCACCATTTTTTAAAACATTAACTTCACGAGGTTTTGGGGGGTGGCCAAGATTCTCCAATAATCTTTTCTGGCCTAATTTCACGGTTGGCTATCTTAAAAGACCACCTTTCAACTTCCTTTTAAAAAAAGAAAGAAAGAAAGAAATTGTCGGGGGGGAGGGGGGAATTTCTCTCGCTTAACTGTACAGAATAAAGAAATCTACATATTTCATATATATGTGGAATTCAACACATGATGCCCTGGAAAAAGAATGATTTAAACAAAAGGTTTTTGTGGATACGGTTTTCTTAGGGTCGGTTTCTGCTGTAATTTCACAAAGCTGCTGAGAAGGAACACAGTCCCGAGCAAGGGGGAGAGGCATCCACCTTCCGTGGCCAGAGCGCCTCAAGTTTTGAATTGAATGATCGGAGTTTCTCTAACACCACATGCTGAATAGCCATTCTGCATTCCTAGCAGTCTGCAGGCGCGGGACCCCGCTTCTAACCGCCGGTCCTCTGGGGGCGGGCTGTAAAACCGACCCCGTCTCTTGCACTCCCCTCCAGCCAAGTTCACGAAAGACAAACCTTCCTAACTTCAGAACTGCAGGGAAAAGCCTCTGCAGTATGCATATCAGGGGCAACGCAGTTAATCAACCGGGTTCCAACACTACGGTTTTATGCAAAGAGGGGGAGGAGGGGCGAGGGAGAAGCCAACCCACACATCCATCACACTTTAAGGAGTAGGTGGAGTTTAAAGTTTCCCCAACTTCCAAGTTCCCACTTGACAGGCAATATTTCTGTGCAATTTCCAGCCCCATGTAACAGACGGTCCTTTGCCCGTCTCGAGCCCCGGGAGAGCCCAGATCAAACCCCCCCAGCCACGCCTGGCTTCGCATGGCCCCTAGGTGGTCAGTTTCACGAAGCTGTCAGCTCTCGGGAGCAGTGAGCAGAGAATGGAAACTTAACTTCTTCCAGAAGTTTTCCCTGCTACAGGAGAGTCCAAGTGACTGGTGCACAAAGGCCTGGGAAAGTTTTCCCTGCGTTGTTTCTCAGAACCGTCTTCCGCCAGCTGCCAAACTCTCCAACCTAAACCCCAGATGCCCCAGGGAAGGGAAGTTAAGGCACAGCCGTTTCGCCACAGGCAGAAGGGCCACGCGAACCGTCGCACGGACAACCTGTGAAGTTGCTTAGAGAGTCCCCCGCCGTGAGAAAGCACCCGCGGGGCGCCCGAGCACTCTGTGCCGAAGGGGAAGGTGATGGCCCAGACAGGGTGCCCAATGGGGGTGCGCCCCGACACCACCGGGCGTGCGAGAACCTTCCTTCCCAGATGCGAAGGCGAGGGGAAAGGAGATGGGGGGGCGGGGTGGGGCGCGATCGGGAGTGTGAGGACGGACGGCCCACTCACCCTCGCTGCCGTACTGTTTGCCATTGTTCGCGCCCATCCTGCCGCCGTCATGCCCGCCGTCTCCCCGGACACTCCATAACTGGGGCGCACCGCCTGCGCGCTCCGCCAGAGGAAAGCCCGCCCGACGGGACCGTTAGCTGCGCATACCCCACGCGCCGGGACCGATCTCCGGCCGGGGCGGCCCCCGGCACTCCGGTGGGCGGTGGGGGTGGGCTCGGTCCCCTCCTGGCAATCCCCCGACTGCGCCGGGTGGGGACCCGGGGACGGCCGCCGCCCTTAGAATCCGCGTTCGGGGCCGGCGGGCGCAGCGCCGCGGAGAGCCCGCGCCCCAAGGCCGCCCAGAGGCTCGCCGCGCCGCCGCCGCCGGGTCCCCATCCGCCCGCCCCGATCCCCCCGGCGGCGGGCGCTGAGCCGAGCGGCGCGGGCGGCTGGGGCTCCCGGGCTCTGCCGCCTCCTCCGGGCGCCCCCTGCGCACCCGCGGCTTCCCCCGGGGAGGGCTAGGCGGCCACTTGTTGCGGGTGCCCCGAGCGAGCAAAAGACTCGCGGCCCGGCGCGGCTCGCCCAAGGGCCGGACTTTTGTTAGCGCCAGGCGCCTCCTCTCGCCGCCCAGCGTCAATCACAGCTGGAGCCCCGGGGAGGAAGGCCGGCCCGGAGATGCGCGGCCTTTTAAAGGGGCAGCGCGCCTTTTCGGGGCTCCGGCTCCACGCCCCAGCCCGGGCGCAGGCCCTGCGCGCCGCCCGCGAACTGCTGCGGGGAGCGAAGGAAGGCGCGCTCTTGGCTCAGTTTGACTATTGTTCTTTTCCCGGCTGGGTCCCTAATGAGTAAGATGAGCTTCCGGGTGTCGTTTGAAATCCCTTGGGTCTGCCTGCAGATAAGGCCTGAGTTAGGTGTGGTGGCATTCCGAATCAACACGCGTTGGAGGCTGATTCTGTCCGGCAGCTCCAGGTATTCGTGCCGGCCTCCTCTTGGTGCTCCCACGTTCGGGTCTGAGGCGGGAAACGAGGAGCGAGGCAGGCAAAACTTGAAGGGGAACTTAGCAGGGAGTCAGTGCAGAGCCAAAGACATTCCTCGCCCCGGTGCGGGAGGTTTCCTGGCTCAGAACTTTTAAGAGCTTCTGAGCCAGGAAGTGTGTTCCCCCACTTCCACCCTCCCGTTCCTATGATTTTTTTTTTTTTTTCTTCCTTGTGGTTGGTGTTACCCTTTGTTTTATACATTACAACCTCTTTTGGAAATTTCTATGGCACTTCTAGAGTCTTAAAATGGCCTTTTGGTGTTCACTCCTTTAAATGGAAAAAGGAAATTCTTCTTAATGTTTTATTCCCTTTCCATATAAATACCTAGAGTTTTATAACATTGCATCTTAGTAATGACCTGGGCATTCACAGTGTAAATTATTTTCTACGGAGGCAGGCACGCAGCACAGTTTCTCTGTATAAGTGTTGGATGTTTTAAATTAAACTTACATAGTGATACATATAATATATAAGCATTTATGATACCTGAATGGAAGTCCAGCGTTTTCGTAATTACCTTTTTCCTAGAAGACTTGCGACCTCGTGCAGAAATTGTTAGTGACTTGATCTTCCATAGATTCTTTTCGGGTAATTTCCTTTCATTTACTACAATTTTCATTCTTAAGGATAAGCAAAAATATCATGTTTCCAAATTTTAAAATCTCGATTTATTGTTCCAGAGAGATCATGTTTTGAAGGAAAAATAAATTCATCTATTTTCAAGCACAGAACTAAATAATTGTACCAATCACATTTCAACTGTTCTGTTGCAGGAAGGGGGACCCTTTCCAGGGCCCAAAACTGGGCTCTTGTCTAACACTCGGAAATGAATTGTCCGAGGTGCTGACGAAGCAAGAGATTTTACTGGGAAAGGGCACCCGGGTGGAGAGCAGTAGGGTAGGGGAACCCAGGAAGAACAGCTCTGTCACGTGGCTCCCTGTTTCGTGGGGATGGGATTAGTTTCCGGGTTGTCTTTAGCCAATCATTCTGACTCAGAGTCCTTCCTGGTGATACAGGCCTCCTTCAGCCAAGATGGATGCCAGCGAGGATTCTGGGAGGTGGTGGGACATGTGGTGTCTCCTTTTGACCTTTCCGGAACTCTTCCGGTTGGTGGTGGCTTATTAGTTCCCTGTTCCTTACAGGACCTCCTGTCCTAAAACAACCCATGCAAATAGTTACTATGGTGCCTGGCCAGAGTGGGTGATTTCGGTCAGTGTGCTTCCCCTAACAGTTCCAGTTCAAAGAGATCAAGAACTGTATTTCATCTTTTCATATATATAATCTAGCACATTGTCTGGCCAATAATATGTGTTTCCCATGTCTGTTGAGTTAAATTAAAAACTTATATCACAGGCCCTGTATAGGAAATGAGTGTGTCAAAAATGTGGAAGAGTCATATGGGTTTTCAGAGACTCTGCCTGAAAATATAAACTCAAACTAGAAATGAATGTGTCCACGTTGTCTTCATCTAGAATGGGACTCTGCTCGCCTGGTCCCTGTGATTTTTCATAATCTTGTAGGGACTGCCCTGGATCTATCTCTGGATCAGATCATTTTGGGAAGCTTTATTGGCAGCAAATCCTCTATAAGCAGTGGAATGATGGATGCTTCTCTTGATATTCTGTGTTGAGTTCACAACTTGCTCTCTTATAGGCTGTTATCTCCCGCCCTCTTCTGAGGTCTACACATTTCAGGAAAGTGATCCTAGAAGAAACTGAAGCTCCAGCAGTTTGAATGCCTAGAGTCACCTCCATGGTAAGTGCCAGATGAATGCAGGTTCTCATTCCTCTCCTCCCCATTCCTCTACTTCTCTTAAACTGGTCATTATTCAACTCGGGAGGCTCTGTCCCCCCTTTTGGTTAAGTCACCTTCTAGGATCTTTATATATCAGAGCAAAGCTAACATTGAAAAGTAAATTGTAGTGACTAACCACATTTCATTTCAGTTCAGTCCAGTTCAATCGCTCAGTCGTGTCCGACTCTTTGCAACCCCATGAATCGCAGCACGCCAGGCCTCCCTGTCCATCACCAACTCCTGGAGTTTACTCAAACCCATGTCCATCAAGTCGGTGATGCCATCCAGACATCTCATCCTCTGTCATCCCCTTCTCCTCCTGCCCCCAATCCCTCCCAGCATCAGGGTCTTTTCCAGTGAGTCAACTCTTCACATGAGGTGGCCAAAGTACTGGAGTTTCAGCTTCAGCATCAGTCCTTCCAATGAACACCCAGGACTGATCTCCTTCAGGATGGACTGGTTGGATCTCCTTGCAGTCCAAGACTCTCAAGAGTCTTCTCCAACACCACAGTTCAAAAGCATCAATTTTTCGGTGCTCACCTTTCTTCACAGTCCAACTCTCACATCCATACATGACCACTGGAAAAACCATAGCCTTGACTAGACTGACCTTTGTCGGCAAAGTAATGTCTCTGCTTTTTAATATGCTATCTAGGTTGGTCATCACTTTCCTTCCAAGGAGGAAGCATCTTTTAATTTCATGGCTGCAGTCACCATCTGCAGTGATTTTGGAGCCCCAAAAAATAAAGTCTGACACTGTTTCCACTGTCTCCCCATCTATGTCCCATGAAGTGATGGGGCCAGATGCCGTGTTCTTAGTTTTCTGAAGGTTGAGCTTTAAGCCAACTTTTTCACTCTCCTCTTTCACTTTCATCAAGAGGCTTTTTAGTTCACCTTCACTTTCTGCCATAAGGGTGGTGTCATCTGCACATCTGAGGTTATTGATATTTTTCCCAGCAATCTTGATTCCAGCTTGTGCTTCTTCCAGCCCAGTGTTTCTCATGATGTACACTGCATATAAGTTAAATAAGCAGGGTGACAATATCCAGCCTTGACGTACTCCTTTTCCTATTTGGAACCAGTCTGTTGTTCCATGTCCAGTTCTAACTGTTGCTTCCTGACCTGCATACAGGTTTATCAAGAGGCAAGTCAGGTGGTCTGGTATGCCCATCTCTTTCAGAATTTTCCACAGTTTATTGTGATCCACACAGTCGAAGGCTTTGGCATAGTCAATAAAGCAGAAATAGATGTTTTTCTGGAACTGTCTTGCTTTTACGATGATCCAGCGGATGTTGGCAATTTGATCTCTGGTTCCTCTGCCTTTACCAAAACCAGCTTGAACATCTGGAAGTTCACAGAACCACATTTACCTCCTCTGAAATTAAACTCTGAATACTTTCATAGCTCTATTGCCAGCCATGGAGGGAAAGAGAAACAATCCAGTATAAACAAAATAGAGGACTTCCCTGGTGGCTCAATGGTAAAGAGTCTGCCTGCTAATGCAAGAGACACTGGTTCGATCCCTGGTCTGGGAGGATCCTACATGCCTCGGAGCAACTAAGCCCAGGTGCCACAACTATTGATGCTGTGCCCTGGAGCCCAGGAGCCGCAACTACCGAAGCCCTCAAGCCCTAGGGCCCGTGCTCCACAACAAGAGCAGCCACCGCCGTGAGAAGCCCTCACACCTAGAGAATAACCCCCACTCGTCACTTTCTTTCTAGAAAGAAAAGCCCTACTTCTGCTGAAAGTAAAGGTGCATTCACATGTGCCTATGGTTTACATTTCAAAACTAAGATACTGTATACATGTACAACTTTAGAAAAGAATTCCTACCTTTTTGCCCAGCTGCCAAACAGAAACCCCCACCTTTCAAGCTTCTTCAGAAAAAAAATAGTGGGTTTTTCATCAATGGGTTCTCAATAACTAGCACAGCTTCTAACCCAGAGTACTCACTCAGTAAAATCCTGCAGAAGAAATGAATGTTGAACAAAGACGTAAAATGATTTAACTATTGTTCCACTTTCTCTCCCTGCCTTTTTTAAGAAGCCACAGTCACCGAAAGTCTTTAAAAATAAGTAAGCATTCTAAGCTTCCCAGGTGGCTCAGTGGTAAAGAATTTGTCTGCCAGTGAGGGAGACACAGGAGACTGGTTTGATCCCTGTGTCAGGAAGATCCCCTGGAGGAAGAAATGGCAACCCCCTCCAGTATTCTTGCCTGGGAAATCCCAAGGACAGAGGAGCCTGGCGGGCTACAGTCTGTGGTGTTGCGAAGAGTCAGACATGATTGACTGACTGAGCATGCAAAGAAGCTTCCTAAGTCACCCCAAAACTGAATAATAATGTACCGGGCACTGTTTTGTTTTGTTTTGTTTCCCCACACAGTACTTTTCCTCTTTGCTCTGGAAATATCAGTTCCTGTCCTTTGGGAAACTTTCACCCGTATTCCAACCCTGGGCTTGCCAGTTATAGTGGTGGTGGTCAACGTCATGGTTAAGTGGGGGTCCAGAATCAGACTGACCCCATCAGACATCCACATCCCCGTGCCCCCTAGCAGTAAAGGGCCAGCAAGTGCCTCTCCTGCTCCTTAGGTGGTATCAGGGCAGATAGTCAGGACTATCATCCAGGAGTCTAGGGCCACCCCCACCACAGTGCAGTGTCCTTGGAAGGAAAGCTATGACAAACCTAGTCAATGTATTAAAAGCAAAGACATCACTTTGTCGACAAAGGTCTATGTAATCAAAGCTATGGTATTTCCAATTGTCATGTATGGATGTGAGAGCTGAACCATACAGAAGGCTGAGCACCGAAGAATTGACACTTTTGAACTGGAGCATATTCTTAAGAATCCTTTAGACAGCAAGGAGCTCAAACGAGTCAATCCTAAAGAAAATCAGCCTTGAATACTCATTGGAAGAACTGATGCTGAAGCACCAATCCTTCGGCCATGTGTTGTGAAGAGCCAGCTCATTGAAAAAGACCCTGATAGTGGGAAAGATTGAAGACCAAAGAAAGGATGAGATGGTTAGATAGCATCACCAACTCAATGGACATGAATCTGAGCAAACTGTGGGAGACAGTGGAGGATAGAAAAGCCTCATGTGCTGCGGTACATGTGGCCACAAAGAGCCAGACACGACTGAGTGACTGACAAGCAGCTAAAACCTCCCAAATTCTTGAAATGGCAAATTTATAAAAATGGAAAACAGATTCATGGCTGAATGGTTAAGGTGATTCTGAATAAAAGGGGAACATGAGGGATTGTCATGGTGCGGAAAGTGTTCTGTATCTTGACTTTAGCCATATAGGCATCTTGGTTCTGTTGTTGTACTACAGTTTTGCCGAAATCTTATCATTGGAGGAAGCTAGATTGGGGTAAATGCGATCCTTTTGTGTTATTCATTGGAAATGCAGATAAAACTGCAATTATTTCAACATCAAAAGTTTTAAGTTGAAAAAAGAAGCCCTTTGACCACAAGATTTCTGTGTATTCTTTCTGTCCTATCATTTATAACACCTCCCACTTCTTCATCCACATATGGGAGAGCCAGAACCGTAATGATCACTGATCTCTTAGTGTTAATTGGATTTACATCTGTGTCTACTCAGCACTGAGTAATTTAGGCAAAGAAGCCTAAAATGGTTCATACCCTAAACTTTGGATTTGGGAATATCAGAGTTAAAAGACTCCACTGATGAAAGGAACTGGCCAATTGCTAAATTAGTAAATTGTCCAGTGACCTTGCCTTTTGTTGACCTGATACAAAAAGAAAAACATAAAAGTAGAGAAATCTAAATGTCAATTAATATTCACATTTTTGTTTCTATTTTTCAGTAGCTAACTCAGTGACCTTTGAGCTACTTTAAGAAATATTGATAAATCCATACTCTGAGTAATGGGAATATATTCTTTTCTAATAGTATATTTTTAGAGTATTGAATCCAAAATCTAGCTTGATTTAAAACACCATGTGTCCATGCGTGCTAAGTCACTTCAGTTGTGTCCGATTCTTTGCAACCTTATGTACCATAGCCACCAGGCTTCACTGTCCATGGGGATTCTCCAGGCAAGAATACTGGAGTGGGTTGCCAGGCCCTCCTCCAGGGGATTTTTCCCTCCCAGGAATCGAACCCCTGTTTCTTGTGTACAATTCTGCATTGACAGCTGGTTTTTTTTTACTGCTGGCACCACCTGGGAATCCCTTACAATACCACAGGAGTCTGTTTTTACTGGAGGTGGAGCCCCAGAAGATCAAGTTAATCTTCTCTGTGCACTTGGCCCTGGGAACAGACAGACTGCCAGAGCCCTGTGGAGCCATGGGGCCAGGAACCAATCAATGCACCTCTTTCCCTCAACTGGAGTGTTGGTTACAAGCTTGCAAAGGGTCACATCATTGCTGTAAGTCTCCTTGGAAATACTGGAGAGAAAATGAATCTTCCCATGAAACCCATTTTGGGGGAAACTTTCAAAGCTGCACTCCCTGAGATAAAAAAAATACTGAGAATGAT
This sequence comes from Cervus canadensis, assembly GCF_019320065.1. NCBI lineage: Eukaryota > Metazoa > Chordata > Mammalia > Artiodactyla > Cervidae > Cervus > Cervus canadensis. The sequence continues at coordinate 54,313,726 of NC_057401.1, forward strand.
CATAATAAATACCTGTCTTTAAAAGGAAGAAATGAGTTTTCTTTTAAAGTTTATTTTAAAACTTTAAATAAACTAGAGTTTATTTAAACTGGAGTTTATTCAATTTATATTAACTTTTCTCCCCTTGTTAGCACACTAGGTTGCCTTCAAAAAACTAAATCACTTGCTCATCTTTATTTTCCTATTTTAGATTATGGGTGGATTTGCATATTGTTACTGCAATTATGGTGGAAGGTGGCAACTCAGTTCTAAAATAGGCTTGTGGTTGAAATACATGTATTAACTAAAAGAGGAAATACTGTTAATTATTATGTTTATTACCAAAATATGAAGTTGGATTCTTGACAAAACAAATACTTGTTTCAGATAGAAAATCATGGTAAAAATAAAGATTATTATGCCCACCCTAGAACATTTAATATAAGTATTTTTACTTAAACTATAATATTAGAGAAGAAAAAAAGAACATGCATTAATTTTAACACTGTGCTGTTTTGAATTAAGTATTTTGCACGTCTCTCTTAATGTCTGTAATTAACTTAGTACTTCTGGACTTAACTTTATCAAGATGACTACTGAGGCTCAGAGAAGTGGAGAAAATCCTAAAATGATGCACAGCAAGATTAGAACTGAGATCAATTTGCAAGGGCTGTGATATTGCTCCCTATTTTCTGCCACCAATGTCATGCCATCACAGGCCACCCTAGATTTGGACCAAGCCTGGCTTTCAGCAGAGATACTATGTGTTTAACTTAGAGTGAAAAATCTTTTGAAACCTGCAAAATTTAATTAGACATGTATTCGCTATGCCACTTGAATGTTCACCATAGTCATAATGACTAGTGGTTAGGTATTTTAGATAAATAATTTAGATATCATCATCATTATAAAGTAAATAGATTGCTTAATAGAATAGGCACTTTATATAGGACTCTTGGAATTCTATCTGCTCACATAAGTTCACTTTACAGCTCTGGGAAACAAAATAGCCCTTTGCTCTAATTCAAAATATTACAGTACTCACATACTCTACCAAACCATTGCACCTCACTCTGAATTACATTTAGCATGCAATTCCCTATTTGTCCTTTATCAGGCAACTATCCTATAGGAGGTAAATCACATGAGACCGCACAGTAGCCCAAACCAGGATTATATGGTTAGCTCAGAGTGTTATAGCAGTCAACCAAGTCCTAACATATTTCATTATCTGGCTTCTTAGAACACAGCAGAGTAGAAGCAAGGCATTAGAAGAAATAATGCTCAACCTATTTGAGAAACTACAAAAAGTTATGGCTTCTTAAAAGTAGGGTAATGAGAAAAATCTCTAAAGGGAAGATAGAAAAACTGAACAAAGGAAAACATAAGCAAGACACAAATGAAAGACTCAGGGTGATATAAGCATAGGTTATTGTCTTATGTGGGGTAATATTGTTGTTGTTTAGTTCCTGAGTCATGTCCAGCTCTTCTGCAACCCCGTGGTCTGTAGCCCACCAGGCCCCTCTGTCCATGGGGATTCTCCAGGCAAGAATGCTGGAGTGAGTTGCCATTTCCTTCTCTAGGGGATCTTCCAGGTATTGAACCTGTGTCTCCTGTGTTGGCAGACAGATTCACTCATGCCAATTGGGGAGCCCCCTAAGGTAATATTAGCACCTGTAGTAAATAAATTTCCAAGTTTTAGTAACAGCACATGTAACTAGTCCACTGGAGATTTTGCACCACACAGTGATTCAGGGATCCAGGCTTCTTCTGTCTTATAGCTGCACCAGCCACAGCGTCATCTGCACACAGCTGGCTGAAGGGACAAAGAGTCAGTGGAAGTCCTGTCTCATCACCTCTGCTCACTTTTCCCTGATGAGAACAAGTTCAATGGCTTCATCTGGACATAAAGGAACCTGGGAAATGTAGTTTTTGGCTGACCTACTGTCCTAGCAACACCCCACACTGGGGAGGGGGAACAGTAATACTGGTGAACATGCATGTAGATTAACATTCTTGAGTAGCCCCTGAAGATAACTCTTTGTTGTTCAACAAGTAATGAACATAGCCACTACATGTCATACACTGGCCAGGTCACCCAACCCACATTTGCCCTTCCTTCTCCCTTGCCTTCTTCTTCTCTTTGAGTCAAAAGTTAAATCCCTCTGGGAATTCCCTGGTGATCGAGTGGCTAAGACTTTGCCTACCAACCAGAGAGGGGTGGGTTCCATCCTGTCAGGGAACTAAGATCCCACATGCCTTGGGGCCAAAAAACATTAAACAGGAGCAGTGTTGTAGCCAATTCAGTAAAGACTTTAAAAATGGTCCACATCTAAAAAAAGTAAAAGTGAAAGTTAAATACTTGTTTTCCCAGAACCCCCAGTAGTTAAGAATGGCCATATGGCCTTCCCTTGGCCAAAGAAATGTAAGCAAAATTCAGTAGGAGCACCTGGAATAGATTTTTGTCATGGAAATAAAATCCAGAGATAGTTCTGCCACTATTTCTTCCCTCTTCTTTCTTCAGCTCCACTGTTTTTTGAAACTGTGGCAGCATCTTGTGAATTTCAGGGAAATGTCAGGAGAATTGTAAGGATAATGACTTGGAGTCCAGAAGACACAGAACTTTTGAGGCAATGCCAGCAGCTTTCTACTTCCAAACTCCCAGGAATGGAAGGATAGACACTGTTACTTAAAGCCAACTGGATACCTAACAGATAGAACTTCCCTGGGGACTCAGTAGTAAAGAATCTGCCTGCAATGCAGGAGAACTGGGTTTGACCCTGGGTCAGGAAGATCCTCTGGAAGAGGAAATGGCTACCCCCTCCAGTATTCTTGCCTGGGAAATCCCATGGACAGAGGAGCCTGGTGGGCTGCACTCCATGGGGTTGCAAGGGTTGGACACAACTTAATAACTAAACAACTGACATACCTGAGATATAACATGTTTTGTTCATTAAGAAGGAAGAAAAAGTAGAAAATATAATATAATAATATTTCTGTCCTTATAATAATATTTCCATCTAATGTATACAAGATTGCTGGGAGAAATATCAATAACCTCAGATATGCAGATGACACCACTCTATGGCAGAAAGTGAAGAGGAACTAAAAAGCCTCTTGATGAAAGTGAAAGAGGAGAGTGAAAAAGTTGGCTTAAAGCTCAACATTCAGAAAACTAAGATCATGGCATCTGGTCCCATCACTTCATGGGAAATAGATGGGGAAACAGTGTCAGACTCTATTTTGGGGGCCTCCCAAATTAATGCAGATGGTGATTGCAGCCATGAAATTAAAAGACACTTACTCCTTGGAAAAATGATGACAACCTAGATAGCATATTAAAGATTGCTTAAAAAGGGGTTCCACTTGAGCTGAGCGCCAAAAAAATGATGCTTGGTTTAGAGAAGACTCTTGAGAGTCCCTGGACTGCAAGAATCCACCAGTCCATCCTAAAGGAGATCAGTCCTGGGTGTTCATTGGAAGGACTGATGCTGAAGCTGAAACTCCAGTACTTTGGCCACCTCATGTGAAGAGTTGACTCATTGGAAAAGACCCTGATGCTGGGAGGGATTGGGGGCAGGAGGAGAAGGGGATGACAGAGGATGAGATGTCTGGATGGCATCACCGACTTGATGGACATGGGTCTGAGTAAACTTCGGGAGTTGGTGATGGACAGGAAGGCCTGGCGTGCTGCGATTCATGGGGTCGCAAAGAGTCAGACACGACTGAGCGACTCAACTGAACTGAACTGAATGTATACTAAAATGCATGATGCTTAAATGAGAAATTTTAAATTATGTAGAAAACATACATAAACAAAACAGAAAATTTTCCACTGTACGTGCCCCTGAAAATGTCACTCTATTCATTTGCCATCATATCTGAATACACTGTTTTAGTGTATGAATTATGTACATTTATTCAACATGAAGAAATGCTATTTTCAGTGTCTTTATCAAGATTCAGTCAATTTAAACCTGAAATCTTATGTGGAAAAGTTGCAAAATAACAAAGGAATGTATCTTTCTCAACTATAGATATTATAAAACTTTCCTGAAATTCAGTGTGACTTTCTCGATCAATCCTAAAGGAAATCAGCATAAATATTCACTAGAAGGACTGATGCTAAAGCTGAAGCGCAGATCCTTTGGCCCCCTGATTCAAAGAGCTGACTCATTGGAAAAGACCCTGATGCTGGGAAAGATGGAGGGCAGGAGGAGAAGGGGATAATAGAGGATGAGATGGTTGGATGGTATCACCAACTCTGTGCACAATGAGCTTGAGGAAACTCTGGGAAACGGTAAAGGACAAAGAAGCCTGGGGTGCTGCAGTCCATGGGGTTGCAAAAAGTCAGAGATAACTTGGCGACTCAACAACAGCAGCAACAGATAATTTGTTTAAAGTGGAAACATGTGCATTGGTTCTCTGGCAGCAGCAAATTCCCTGATATAAACAGTTTTCACTTATGTCTCCTCTTTCTCTGCAAAACTCCAAGGACTTTCAGTATTGGTCAAGCTATTGCTCTTTCCCAGCTATAAGTGGGCACTTAGGGTGTGATTGGAAAGACTTTGTGACTTCATGTTTGTGATCTTTAGGGCTGTGAAAACTAGAATAACAGCCAATGGCCTTATAACTAGTAACCACAGCCCAGCTGCACAAAGTTTCAGGAGAGTCCAGTGTCACCTCAGCAGGAATTCGACACTGTTGCAAGTCCTAGAACTACTGCAGTGAATAAGGTAACAAGTCTCAGCTTTCACGGAGGTGGAGTCATTCATGGATTTTGTTGTTCAGTCACTCGGTCGTGTCCGTCTCTTTGCAGCCCCACGGACCGCAGCACGCCAGGCTCCTCTGTCCTTCACTATCTCCTATAGTTTGCTCAAACTCATGGCCATTGGGTCTTTGATGCCATCCAACCATCTCATCCTCTACCACCCCCTTCTCCTCCTGCCCTCAGTCCTTCTCAGCATCAGGGTCTTTTCCAGTGAGTCGGCTCTTCACGTCAGGTGGCCAAAGGATTGGAGCTTCAGCTTCAGCAACAGTTAGCGTTCGTTAGTGTTGGATCACCCTAATGTAGGCTTGTGGGTGAACCCTGCTTGGTGCCAGAATGCAGGTAAGTTTCAGGTTTCCCCCACAAGTCCCTCTGGAGCCCAGGCCAAAGGAAATGAGAGTCGCTAGTACACGCCCTTCTCATGGTGGGTCTCAGAACTCAGAAAGGTCAGGCCAAAACTTGCAAGAGTATTTTAAACTTTCACAAGCCTCAGAAACAAAAGTCGCTCAGCCAAGTCCAAACCCAATGGATGAGGGAGTGGCTTGGTTCACTTTGGTGCATTGCAAAGTCACATGACAGAAGCAGGAAGTGAGGAATTAAGAAAAAACATTCTAATCTACAGCAGCCAGGATGGAGAGAATGTTGTGAATAAATGGAAACTTGCCAGGTTTGCTGGAAAAGGAGCATAAGTCAGATTACACAGGGTTTTGTGAACATGATAATCATTTTGAACTTTATTTTAATTATAATGCAAATTGGGGAACCAATTTGATCTGACTGATGTTTTTCAGATCAGCAGGCTTTATGGTGAAGAACTGACAGATTGTAGAAGCCCAGGGATGTGCTAACAGGCATCTGCTGTAGAATAGGTGAGAGAAATTTGGCTGCTGTTAGCACAGTAGTGGGGGCTTCCCACTGCTTTTACTGGAGTATAGTTGATCTACAATGATGTGTTAGCTTCAGGGGTATTGCAAAGTGAATCAATTATACATTTACACATATCCACTCTTACCCATTCTTTCTGATATTAAGATGAGCTTGCTACCTGTTTGTCTCCAAGATTCTCAACCTCGATTCTTGACCTTGGCTCTTCACATTTTCAGTTCATGCATTCCTTACTTCTCCAGATCTAGGGTACCGCTCACTCCTCTGACACCGCATCTTCTGTGCCTTAGTCCCTTTCTTGTCTGGAGTCACCCTCTTCCTTTGTGGTCTGACATGTCCAGCTTTCAACAGTGATTATTTTTATCCTCTGTGGTTGGGGAAGGGAGGCTGCCGGCCCCAATGCTATCAAACTATCCCTCTGAATTTGTCTTGACTTCCTGCTCCCGGAGTTGCCACTTCACTTTTTAACTCTGAGATAACTGTGACTACCCCTGGGGCAGGCAGATCCATATTCATGGGGACAGACAACCAAGTGGTAGCATGGCATGACCTAGCACATCTTCCCACAGACCTGTAAGCCCCAGGGGGAGCACACCTCATGGATCTTCATCACAGTCTACAGGTTTAAAAGGGCTAAGACATTTCTCACAAACCCTTCCATTGTAAACTGGTAGGGGCTCCAAAGAGCTGGAAATTGCTACCTTCATCCTCCTGTGTTCCACAGATTTATTCCCAGGCACTTGGCTTACTTCATCTACCCAATACTTGTGCATCTCAGGAACTGTTTCTGTCAATTACCAAAGTTACTTAACATACATGTGATAATTCACAAAGCCACTTACTGACCCTCATAGTTTAATTATGGTTGTGTTTGGCTCCTCTGCAGAAGCTACTAAGCTTTGGCAGTTGGCCTACATGAATTCTTCAGTTAAGTATTTTTTATAATGTATACAAGGCAAGTTTGATTAAATATCTCTTAATGCCTTCAAATATTCACAAGTCTTGAAAAGTGAGTAAAGCCACTGTTTTTAAACTGTAGAAACATTCCTGTTTTCACATGAGTCCTGTTCCCATCCATCCCACCAACATTTGTTGCTGTCTTCTAATACACTATTAGCTAAATATTTGCATTCTCTAAACAAAATTTTAAAGCTCCAGTAAGTGTTTCAGTTTAGCCTGGCTCCAGTGTATCAGTGGGGTTTTCAATGTAGCAAAGCTATGAAATAGCAACAAAGTAATTCTGGTAAACTAACTAACTAGCTTGTTAAAAAGAGATACTACTTGCATTTTCTTTGCAAAGTGGTACCTTCTAGCTTTATCAAACACTATTTTCTATGATGTAAAGAGTTTTTCTTTTATTTTCCCCTAACTTTTCTCATGGACTCATAAAAAACACATATGAGGCACTTTAGAGGGATTTGAGGGTAAAGAAGTGTTAGTATATGAGGAAAGATTTGCTTCTATGAGTTCCATTTTTTAAATTGGCCTTCCCAGGTATAGTGCTAGTGGTAAAGAACCCACCTGCCAATGCAGAACACAAGAGACCCTGGTTCAATCCCTGGGTCGGGAAGATCCCCTGGAAAAGGAAGTGGCAACCCACTCCAGTATTCTTGCCTGAAAGTTCCATGGACTGAGGAGCCGGGTGGGGTGCAGTCCTGGGGGCTGCAAAGAGTCAAACATGAATGAGTGACTGAGCACATACTGTTTAGATTAGAAGCCATATGGATCACAGCCAAAGAACAGTTCCTCTCTGTCTCTTTTCCTCATTTCTACCTCCTAAAAACTTTCAAACCCCTGTACCTTCTTTACTTGAAGAATTTCTACTTATCATTCAAGGAACAGGTCTAATTATTTTTTTCATGTTGAGTGTATCAGTAACTTCCTTTCATGCCTCTTCTGCTCAGTCACTTATTTTTCTGTTTATATGATGTCTTCTGTGTATTACTACTTACCTTTTTTGTTGGTTATTTACATACATTTCTTCTAGATTCTGAGATTCTCAAGGGCAAAGATCCATTTTTTTAAAATATGTTCAGTCCATTATATCCAGCATACAATAAATAAATAAATTGGTAATACCCTGAGTAATAGAATTTGTGTTTGTTGCTTAGTGAACAGGAAAGGAAATAGAATTGACAAAAGAACAAATCAACACTTTAGCTATACTAAATACACTAAAGCAATTGACTTTGGGTGAAGAAGAAAGGCTACAGGAGTTCAATCCTCCTGAGATGTGAATATTTGGTTGCGTGCATGCTCAGTCGTATCTGACTCTTTGTGACCCCATGGACTATATAGCCCGCCATGCTCCTCTGTCCTTGGATTTCCTGGGCAAGAATACTAAAGTGGGTTGCCATTTCCTACTCTAGGGGATCTTCCTGACCCAGGGATCAAACTTGCATCTCTTACGTCTCCTGCATTGGCAGGCAGATTCTTTACCACTGCACCTCCTGGGAAGCATGAAGACTCATGGACAAACTGTACCAATACAACATCAACATTATAATCTCCTGGGAAGATCTTAGCTCATACTGGCTTGGATTTTCACCTGACAAGTGAAAGGAACTGTGACCACAGGCCAACAGAGAAGAAACTGGGAGTCATTTCTCCCACTCTCAGTGAGTCAACCCATCTCTGGAACCAACAAAGAAGCCCTCAGCCTCAAAAAGGAGAAAAAAAGAAAGTGGTCGGGGGAATGGAAGCAATCTATCATGGTAGCACAACTTTGTTGTCTGAAGGAAGAGAGGCAACCACAATTCAAGAGGGCAGGAGGTAGACTTAGAGGTGAAAGTCATAATAGTGACTTGGCTACCAACACATGCTGCACTGGGTGCTGGCTTTCTATCACAGACGAAACATGAAACCTGTCCCTCCAGAAGAATGAGAATTTGAACCAATCTGTGACTCCATGAGAACTTGAACATAACTGGACTAGAGGAGAGGATCCAGGGCACACCAGGAGAAATATGAACTCTGGCTGGATCAAGAAGAGAGAGAAAGAGTAAACAAAACCACATTTTCCAAAGAGTGTTCGTCACACCACGATCCAGTAATGTGTTCCATGAATAAAGTTTTCTTGGACAAACAGCAAACACTCCACAACACTGTCTCTGCTTGGTATCCAGTGAGTAAAAATTTCTGGGTAATTTCTCATTATCAAAAGACAAAACATATTAAAATTTATTTCTAATTCCAACATGACTATTGATTCTCCAGCTGGACAAGAAGGATCAGCCTTGCTTAGACTTTTCCACTCATTGGCCCCAAGTCATCCCCAGTTCAGTCATTCAGTCGTGTCCAACTCTTTATGACTCCATGGACTGCAGCATGCCAGGCCTCCCTGTCCATCACCAACTCCCAGAGCTTGCTCAAACTCATGTCCATTGAATCGGTGATGCCACCCAACCATCTCATCCTCTGTCATCCCTTTCTGCCTTCAATCTTTCCCAGCATCAAGATCTCTTCCAGTGAATCAGTTCTTCACATCAGGTGGTCAAAGTATTGGAGTTTCAGCTTCAACATCAGTCCTTCCAATGAATATTCAGGAATGATTTCCTTTAGGGTGGACTGGTTGGATCTCCTTGTAGTCCAAGGGACTCTCAAGAGCCTTCTCCAACACCACAGTTCAAATGCATCAATTCTTTGGCACTCAGCTTTCTTTATGGTCCAACTCTCACATCCACATATGACTACTGGAAAAACCATAGCTTTGACTAGATGGACCTTTGTTGGCAAAGTAATGTCTCTGCTTTTTAATATGCTGTCTAGGTTCATCATAGCTTTTCTTCCAAAGAGCAAACATCTTTTAATTTCATGGCTGCAGTCACCATCTGCAGTGATTTTGGAGCCCAAGAAAAGAAATTCTTTCACTGTTTCCACTGTTTCCCCATCTATTTGCCATGAAGTGATGGGACAGATGCCATGATCTTAGTTTTTTGAATGTTGAGTTTTGAGCCAGCTTTTTCACTCTCCTCTTTCACTTTCATCAAGAGGCAAGAGCCTCTTAGTTCCTCTTCCCTTTCTGTCATAAGGGTGGTGTCATCTGCATATCTGAGGTTATTGATATTTCTCCTGGCAATCTTGATTCCAGCTTGTTCTTCATCCAGTCCGGCATTTCACAGTATGTACTCTGCATATAAGTTAAATAAGCATGGTGACAATATACAGCCTTCACGTATTCCTTTCCCAAATTGGAACCAGTCCATTGTTCCATGTCCAGTTCTAACTGTTGCTTCTTGACCTGCATACAGATTTCTTAGGAGGCAGGTCAGGTGGTCTAGTATTCCCATCTCTTGAAGAATTTTCCGCAGTTTGTTGTGATCCACACAGTCAAAGGCTTTGGTGTAGTCAGTGAAGCAGAAATAGATGAATAGATGTTTTTCTGGAATTCTCTTACTTCTGGAATTCTAGGCAATTTGATTCAGATGAACCTCAATCGATAGTTTTTGTGAGGTCCTGGAGCTAACAGTGGACATGATAGGTAAGCAGTAGACCTTTCAGAACGTAGTCTCAATAATGCTGTGATTCTTGGTTGGGCAAGTTCCATGTTATAAGAGACCACTTTTGATCCACCTAAAATTAGGTCTTAGGAATTGAAAAGAGGGAGAAGGAAAGAGGGAGAAGAAAATAGCTGTAAATGAGCACTGAATACTACTTTTCCATTTCCAGTCTCTCAGTAGAAAGCCTAAGAACATCTGGTTTTCTATTAAAAAAGAAAACTTCTGAATAATATAGCCCATGATTCCATTTTTACCACCATGCTCCTACTGGCAGAAATACAAGAATTAAGTGATTGAATCCTTCCAAACAACTCTCTTCTTTTTTCTCCCCAAGAATGACTCAGAAAAACCATTTGTGTGGCAAATGCTGACCATGCTTAATGAGAGTCCCTGGAATGTAAGAGTCCAGTGGATTCTAGAGCATTCTAGACTTCAAGCAAGAGAAACTGCTAATATTGTTCTCTTTCCACTTTGTCTAAGTGTCACTCAATTTTGCCACTAGTGGAATTTGTTTTCGTGAGTGCAAGTCACTCAGTCATGTCTGGCTCTTTGCGACCCCATGGACTATACAGTTCATGGAATTCTCCAGGCCAAAATACTGGAGTGGGTAGTATTTCCCTTCTCCAGGGGATCTTCCCAACCCAGGGATAGAACCCAGGTCTCCAGCATTGCAGGTGGATTCTTTACCAGCTGAGCCAACAGGGAAGCCACCAGGGAATTCGTTTTAGTTGATTATAAAATCTCTCTGTCCTTGCTGAAGAGTGAAAGTAGAGAGTTTGCTACTGAGAAATGCACTATAGCTATTTATAGTGGATACTTGGTGTCTTTTAACTGAGAGTGTCTTGGTCATTTTCAGGGAATATAGACTGTTTACAACTAGTTGAATGTAACTCTTTTTGGAACACATAGAGAAAGAATTTCCTGTCAGTTCCTTCCCTTCTTCCATACTTCCTCCTTTTTTTTTTTTCTTTCCAGGACATTCCTTTTGGCTCAAAGATCACTATTAACAGAGAGATAGAACACTCGGGGCTTTCCTGATGGCTCAGCAGGTAAAGAAATCTATCGGGAAGCTAACACAGGAGCCACAGGAGACGCGGGTTCGATTCCTGAATCAGGAAGATCTCCTGGAGGCAGGCATGGCAGCTCACTCCATAGCGGCTGTACTAGTTTGCATTCCCACCAACAGTGTAAGAGGGTTCCCTTTTCTCCACACCCTCTCCAGCATTTATTGCTTGTAGACTTTTGGATAGCAGCCATCCTGACTGGCGAGTAATGGTACCTCATTGTGGTTTTGATTTGTATTTCTCTAATAATGAGTGATGTTGAGCATCTTTTCATGTGTTTGTTAGCCATCTGTATGTCTTCTTTGGAGAAATGTCTGTTTAGTTCTTTGGCCCATTTTTTGATTGGGTCATTTATTTTTCTGGAATTGAGCTTCAGGAGTTGCTTCTATATTTTTGAGATTAATCCTTTGTCTGTTTCTTCATTTGCTATTATTTTCTCCCAATCTGAGGGCTGTCTTTTCACCTTACTTATAGTTTCCTTTGTAGTGCAAAAGCTTTTAAGTTTCATTAGGTCCCATTTGTTTAGTTTTGCTTTTATTTCCAATATTCACTCCAGAATTCTTATCTGGGAAATCCCATGGACAGAGTTGCCTGGCGGGCTACAGTCCATGGGGTAACAAAGAATCTGATAGGATTGAAGTGACTGAACATGCATGCATAGACACTAGATACTGGATTTCATGTCTGTGTTCTCTTTCCAGTGCTGCCTTAGATACCTTCTGGCAGTGGCTGAAGTACTTAGAAAAGAAGGCTCTCTAGGCAAAGACACATTCAGTTAGTTGTGAAATTCTTCTTAAGTGGGGGAAATAAGAAAATACGATTTTTGAGAAAGAGTGAGAATTTTATCTTGCACCATTTTGTTTACACACCACTTTTATTCTCAATTGGTCTCAATTTTAATGGTGTTTGCTCACTTTCATTTGCTTCTAAAAGGTAGTTGGTCCTTTTATTGATATGAAAGTGAAGCTGACTTTCAGATCTTTTGATTGAATCTATAGCCTCTCAATCAGATGAAACTGTGCCTGAGCACACACATGTCCCTGAACAAAGCATGACAAATTCAGCTTCTTTCTTTGAAATCCTCCTCTTTTATCATCATCAATGCATAAATTATAGCCTCTTACTGTACCTACTCAGATGCCGATTATATTACATAAATGCTTAAATGGTTACACAGCCTTCATGACATGTTAATTCTGTAATAGTGTTCATCTTTTCAGCTCTTAGCCATGGTGAAAGGGAAACATAATCCAAAAGAGTGTCTGATGTGTTAATCATTAATAAATCTGAAAAATATGTGTTTGATCAAGGCCACGTCTTTTCCCTTTGAGTAATTCTTTTTTTTTTTTTTCAACATCAGCAAGTTCTTCTTAAATTCATGATTGTCTTTCCGAAAGCTGTAAACAACTAGCGTTGATTTCAAAACAGGCACTGGCCAATACTTTCTTATTTATAGTAAATCCCAAGTTGGCATTTGCGTGAATAATCAATCTTTGTTTGTTGGTTAAACCATTCAGAGTTCCTCTGATATTTATGATTTCGTTGAGTAGAAGATGCTGCATGCAAATAAGTACAGTTCAGTTACAGAAAGCAGCTGTCAGAACACATTTATATTCCAGCAGCAGAGAAGAAATTAATCTCACAGTGGCTTCAATTCAAATTGGTCTGATATTCCAGTAATAAATTCCCTGCCCAGATGGAATCATTTTCTTTATCATAAATATTTTAAAACACTTGATCTGCATTAAAGTTGTACAGGACTGAAACTCATTTTAGATATTTTAAATCAAGCCCCAAAGAGAAAAAACATTTTGCTTTTTTTAGACTCCATTTTAAAAATATTTTCTGATTTTTTATGGCTTTCTCCTATCATACAAATTATTTAACCAAAGAGAAAAATGCATCAAATGCTATTCGTGTCTGATTTGGAGCACCCAAAGAAAGCGTACCTTCCTAGCCTGTATTACTTGTATCTCTATCATATGTTTTAATGACACCAGTCATTCTTTTAACATAGAAATAAATTCTGAAAATAGTTATTACTCTTTTCCTCCGCTTATAGACTTGTGTGTGGAAGAAGAAGAGGGAGCAATGATCCCAGGATGTAAACACTGCGAAACTGAGGTCCATAACCACAGAGTGACTTCTGCAGGTCAGCACAGCAGTTAGCAGCAGGGCTGGGGCAGTAACACCCAACACCTGTCGCAGAGAAGTGTGTACCTCTCATCACTTTTTGCATTTTTTTTTTAAATTTTTTATTAGTTGGAGGCTAATTACTTCACAACATTTCAGTGGGTTTTGTCATACAATGATATGAATCAGCCATAGATTTACACGTATTCCCCATCCCGATTCCCCTCCCACCTCCCTCTCCACCCGATTCCTCTGTGTCTTCCCAGTGCACCAGGCCCGAGCACTTGTCTCATGCATCTCACCTGGGCTGGGGATCTGTTTCACCATAGATAGTATACATGCTGTTCTTTTGAAATAGCCCACCCTCACATTCTCCCACATAGTTCAATAGTCTGTTCTGTATTTCTGTGTCTCTTTTTCTGTTTTGCATATAGGGTTATCGTTACCATCTTTCTAAATTCCATATATATGCGTTAGTATGCTGTAATGTTCTTTATCTTTCTGGCTTACTTCACTCTGTATAAGGGGCTCCAGTTTCATCCATCTCATTAGGCTGGTTCAAATGAATTCTTTTTAACGGCTGAGTAATATTCCATGGTGTATATGTACCACAGCTTCCTTATCCATTCATCTGCTGATGGGCATCTAGGTTGCTTCCATGTCCTGGCTATTATAAACAGTGCTGCGATGAACATTGGGGTGCACGTGTCTCTTTCAGATCTGGTTTCCTCAGTGTGTATGCCCAGAAGTGGGATTGCTGGGTCATATGGCAGTTCTATTTCCAGTTTTTTAAGAAATCTCCACACTGTTTTCCATAGCGGCTGTACTAGTTTGCATTCCCACCAACAGTGTAAGAGGGTTCCCTTTTCTCCACACCCTCTCCAGCATTTATTGCTTGTAGACTTTTGGATAGCAGCCATCCTGACTGGCGTGTAATGGTACCTCATTGTGGTTTTGATTTGCATTTCTCTAATAATGAGTGATGTTGAGCATCTTTTCATGTGTTTGTTAGCCATCTGTATGTCTTCTTTGGAGAAATGTCTGTTTAGTTCTTTGGCCCATTTTTTGATTGGGTCATTTATTTTTCTGGAATTGAGCTTCAGGAGTTGCTTCTATATTTTTGAGATTAATCCTTTGTCTGTTTCTTCATTTGCTATTATTTTCTCCCAATCTGAGGGCTGTCTTTTCACCTTACTTATAGTTTCCTTTGTAGTGCAAAAGCTTTTAAGTTTCATTAGGTCCCATTTGTTTAGTTTTGCTTTTATTTCCAATATTCTGGGAGGTGGGTCATAGAGGATCTTGCTGTGATTTATGTCAGAGAGTGTTTTGCCTATGTTCTCCTCTAGGAGTTTTATAGTTTCTGGTCTTACATTTAGATCTTTAATCCATTTTGAGTTTATTTTTGTGTATGGTGTTAGAAAGTGTTCTAGTTTCATTCTTTTACAAGTGGTTGACCAGTTTTCCCAGCACCACTTGTTAAAGAGGTTGTCTTTTTTCCATTGTATATCCTTGCCTCCTTTGTCAAAGATAAGGTGTCCATAGGTTCGTGGATTTATCTCTGGGCTTTCTATTCTGTTCCACTGATCTATATTTCTGTCTTTGTGCCAGTACCATACTGTCTTGATGACTGTGGCTTTGTAGTAGAGTCTGAAGTCAGGCAGGTTGATTCCTCCAGTTCCATTCTTCTTTCTCAAGATTACTTTGGCTAGCAGTCCTGGTATGATTATTTGTGTGAGTGAGTGTGTGTGTGTGTGTGTGTGTGTGTGTGACAATTCCTCATTCCTCCACCCTAAAACTTGTGAGTCACTCCAGCCACAAGTCTTCCAAGAGCATCATGAGACAGTAGAGGACATGCAGATTCATAGAAATGACTTTATACTCTTCAGGTCCCCTGGAACATGAATCAAGAATTAGGCATTTTGAAAGATTTCCCCAGTGTTCCAGTGGTTAGGACTCTGAGCTTCAACTGTAAGGGGTGCAAGTCCATCCATGGTTAGAGAACTGAGATCCCACATGCCACACAGCCGAAAAAAGGAAAAGAAAAGGTATTTTGAGATACTCTGCTTCTAATCCAGCCATCACTGGAGTAGATCAGTTTCTCATGCAGGCTGCCTGGAGATGAGTGGCCTTTCGTGAATCACTGCAGTTCCATCTTTCTTCTGAGTCAGTACTCCGAAATGCTCTAGGTGGTAGAGAGCCCAGAGGTAAAACACACTCGCTAAGGGTGAGGTTTGTATCTTTGGAATCCTCTCTTGACCTTGACTCTCAGGCAAAGGAACATGTAGATCTGAACTTTATAGTCCACTTTGGAAAAAACTGAAGGCAACAGGAGAAGGGGTGGAAGAGGATGAGTTGGTTAGAGAGCATCAGCGACTCAATGAATGTGAATTTGAGCAAATTCCAGGAGATAGTATGTGCTTTCTTGGTGGCTCAGCTGGTAAAGAATCTGCCTGCAATGCAGGAGACCTGGTTTTGATCCCTGGGTCGGGACGATCCCCCTGGAGAAGGGAATGATTACCCACTCCAGTATTCTTGCCTGGAGGATTCCAAGGACAGAGGAACCTGACCGGCTACAGTCCATGGGGTTGTGAAGAGTCTGACATGACTTAGCAACTGAACAAGTCTACTTGGACATTCAGATGTCTGAATTGAGAAGGGTTGATGGGATCACCATAGCCTTGTTGGTCAAATAGTGACTTTCTTGAAGCTGGGTGTTACTAACTTCCCAACCACTACTGCTGCTCCTTATAATGAAACACAGCAAAAACTTATCCTTGAAGAATAACCGAAAGCCAGACAGTAGAGTTCAAACTCTGAATTCAATCTTGAAACATAAGCTCCAAAATAAGACCCATGCTGAAAACTACACAGAAGAAGTGAATCGGACATAGACTAAAACATTGAGAAATGGACAGGAATTTTCCAAACAACTCTTCCTTACCATGGATTAAAAGCAAGTTGATATTTCACTTGCTGATTCCTTCTACATCCAGCCTACCTCTCAGATTGCAGGATATTCTTTGGCAAAACTGATGACTGAAAAATGCAGCCAGAGTTGGAAAATGATACCAGATTCCTTGAAGATCTGAGTCAAAGTTCTGTGTTTTTCAGATTGTAAACTATTAGAGAGGACAATCTCTATCAGATAAACCTACTTAGTGTAGGACCAGGACCACCTGACATTTATATATACTTAAAGACTTTCCGACAGTTGAAGACAGAGGGGCAGATTTCTGGATCTCAGTCTTTGCTCTGATTTGTCTGGCTGTATCATTGGCCAGCTTACTTTACCTCTCAGTGATCTGATCTCCTTATCTGGAGAAACAAAGGTCTGTCACATTTTCATTTGTCCAATAACTGTCTCAGAGCACTGATTATCTATCTGGCTGTTTACATACTACAGAGTTGTGTGAGGAAGAAAGGAGGTGATTTGCAAGAAAACCTTTTAAAAGCAAGTCAATGCATGAAGGAAATATGTTATCAAAATTATCTGTTCTCTACAAAAATGATCCCCAGAGGAGAAAAGGCCTAAATATTGGTCATATAGGAACCAAAAGTGTATTCCTTAAACAATGAGCTTATAGGCAAATACAGATGTTTACAGAAACCTGGATAGATGTTTGGTCTTCACAGTTCAGACCAATATTTGTGCTGATTCTCCAAATATGTAATAATATGTGCTGTCACATTTCAATAGTCAATTGTATGTCAGGTAAAGGCTATATTGAGACAAAGAAAAGTTAGCTGGTTGCCTGGAGTCCCACCCCTAGAAAGTAGCAGAACTGAGATTTAAACCCCCAACAATGAGACTATAAAACCACAGTCTTCTCCCCCACACAGTATGACACTGAGCTGAGAAGAGACAGCGATAATGGAATTGCTATAATTTCAAGGGTCAATAGGGGGCCCCTTGTCAAAAGACTTTGTTATTGAGAGGTCAATAGTTGACAAAAAAAGGTCTTCCTATTTCATCCCTATTCCCTTTGTTCATCTGGAGGAAATAGGGGAGCATTGAAATCCATGTTTTGCTCAGAAACGGAATATTATCCACATTAGTATTGTCAAGGAGAACTCTAACCTTTCTACCACTTTTTTCAAGTATAAAGATTTTCAAGGACAAATATTATTGCAAATTGTAATTTGACAGTGAATGTCTTAAAAGTCTGCGAAGTCACATTTGAAAAGAAGCCAAATTTATGAAAAAAAAAATGTCCACTTCAAAAGCTTAATGAAGGCAATTTGTCAACAATTTCACACATCATTTGCCCACAACCTCTGAATAAAAGGTTTCCCAGTGTACCTTTTTCCCATGCGAACTTCAGATCATAAGCATTTAGTGATTCATCAATCATCATCTTTCCCAGAAACTGAGATGCAAGCAGAATACCATCTAAGAGATTTGTTAAAATATGTTTCATGTGATACACTTATTGCTTATGTTTATTTTCTTACCCAGTGTTAGAGAAACATATGGGGAGTGACATGTCTTTAAAATCAGAGTCTGGTTTAAGACTTGGGGTGAATTTACTATGGCTCAGATGATTAAAAATTTGCTATATAAAAGATTAAAACAACTTAATGCACCTTAGAATGCCTTTATCTTAGACTTCTAAAATTTCTATAGAGAAGTGGGAAGAGAAGAGGAGAAAAACAGCTATAGATAAGTGAATATGATTTATAAAAGAACAAGCAGTGCCTCCCCATGGCACTGATACTTTAAATAATTAATAAGAAACTCTTTGCAAAATGCCATACTTGTCAAATAACTAACTGAAAACCATTACTGTTGATTGTCAGCATGCTTTTGTAACCAAAATGCCAGAGGGATAAGTTGATGGAAAGTAATTAATAAGACCAAGAATAGGTTTACTGCCTGTAACTGATACTATTTGTAAATCTGGTACTCATAAAGTGTTGTACTGATTGAGAGAGGAGTTGCAGATGTTTCTGCTATTTTAGTGAAGGGAAGAAGCGTAAAACAAATCAGCCAACAGAAAAGGGGTGCAGATAGTTTAGAACTGCAATACCTACCGCAAAACTCTTTTATGTTATATTTTTAATGTAGGGTGAAACTTCTCTGGGCTTCCCTGGTGGTTCAGAGGTAAAGAATCCGTCTGCTAACGCAGGAGACATGGGTTCAGTTCCTGGGTCAGGAAGATACCCTGGAGAAGGAAATGTCTACCCACTCTGATATTCTTGACTGGGAAATTCCATGGACAGAGGAGCCTGGCAGGCTATAGTCCATGGGGTTGCAGGGTCAGACATGACTAACAACAGCATTAACAGCAAAACTTCCCTATTGCACACTTGGGCAGCCCACATATGGAACTCAAGTGTGACATCAATGAGGGCAAATAAAGATATTTTTTAAGAAATGAGGTGTAATGTACAGTTGACCCAGATATCTAGATATTTTGGCATGAATAATTATAACTGGAAAAAATGGAACAACTGGTGGAGGGTTTGGGGAAATGTTGGAATAAATTATCCAGATTTTTGCCCTTCAGTATACTTTTTTCAGCATAAAAAAGAATCCCATTTGCTAAACTACTTGGGCCATGATGATTCATAGTACTGCTGGTAGGATTTGGCATATTTGTGTGTGTGTGTCTCTGCACACATATTTATGTTTATTCTTGCAAGTACTCTGTCAGAATGAAATGTTTGGGTTGCACTTAGTACCCACCTGATTTTAATTAGTGTCACCAGATATTTACTGAAGTCATCAAAGTTTTTAATTTAGAGATAATTCAGCAAAGGGCAATTTGCTGCTATTTACATTTAGATAGATGTGAAAAAATGCACTGATTTTTTCACAGACAGACCCCAGGACACTTCTCATGTTCAAGCTATGGAAAACCTACTCCCTTGAAATGTGGACGGATCCTATTATTTGCTTCCAACAAATTGACTATAGCAAAAGTGGTGAGAGGTCACTCCATGATTATATTATCACACACACACACTTGACATTGCTCTGGCATATCTGCATGTGGAAGCTTCTATCACTTCTTTCCACTGGTTTAGTTTTAAGCAGACCAACCACTAGGTCACAGTGAGATACACAAAACAACCTTTAAAAAGAACAGTGGAATAGGAGGACTCACAGTTCCCAATTTCAGAGCTTATCTTAAAGCAATGGTAATGAAAATGAAAGTGGTATAGTACATATACTGATATAAGGATATACATGTAGATTAATAGAACTGAGATTTCAGAAATTAGCCCACCTATCTACAGTCAACTGAGTTTCAGCAAGAATGCCGAGATCATCTAAGTGGGAAAGATTAGTCTTTTCAACAAATGGCACTGGATCAACTGAATAGTCAAATGCAGAAGACTGAAGCTGTAACCCTGCCTCATTCCATAATAAGCAATTAACTCAAAATATATCAAAGACTAGTTTTTAAGGAATCTCTATGCTGTTCTCCATAGTGGCTGCATAAGTTTTCATTCCCACCAACAGTGAAAGGCATGTTCTTCAGTCGCTAAGTCCTGTCCAACTTTTTGCCACCCCACAAACTGTGGCACACTAGGCTTTCCTGTCCTTTACCATCTCCCTGAGTTTGCCCGAACTCAGGTCCATTGAGTCGGTGATACCATCCAACCATCTCATCCTCTGTCATCCCCTTCAATCTTTCCCAGCATCAGGGTCTTTTCCAGTGAGTCAGCTCATCACATCAGGTGGCCAAAGTATTGGAACTTCAGCTTCAGCATCAATCCTTCCAATGAATATTCAGAGTTGATTTCTTTTAGGATTGACTAGTTTGATTTCCTTGAAGTCCAAGGGACCCTCAACAGTCCTCCAGCACCACAATTCAAACGCATCAATTCTTTGGTGCTCAGCTTTCCTATAGTCTAACTCTCACATCTGTACATGACTACTGGAAAAACCATAGCTTTGACTATGTGGACCTTTGTCGGCAAAGTGATGTCTCTGCTTTTTAATATACTCTCTAGGTTTGTTATAGCTTTTCTTCCAAGTAGCAAACATCTTTTAATTTCATGGCTGCAGTCACCATCTGGAGTGATTTTGGAGCCCAAGAAAATAAAATCTGTCACTATTTCCACTTTTCCCCCAGCTATTTGCATGAAGTGATGGGACTGGATGCCATGATCTTAGTTTTTTTAATGTTGAGTTTTAAACCAGCTTTTTCACTCTGCTCTTTCACTGTCATCAAGAGACTCTTTAGTTCCTGTTCATTTCTGCCATTAAAGTGGTATCATCTGTTTAACGGTGCAAGAGGATTCTCTTTTCTCCACATCCTCTCCAGCATTGTTTATCAATATTTTAAGGATGGCCATTCTGACTGGTATGAGGTGATACTTCATTGTAGTTTTGATATGTATTTCTCTAATAATGAGTGATGTTGAGCATCTTTTCATGTGTTTTTTGAGCCATCTGTATGTCTTATTTGGAGAAATGTCTACTTCAGTCTTCTGCCCATTTTTTCTTTGGGTAGTTTGCTTTTCTGAAATAGAGCTGCATGAGCTGCTTGTATATTTTAGAGATTAATCCTCTGTCAGTTGCTTCATTTGCAATTATTTTCTTCCATTCTGAGGGATGTCTTTTCATCTTGTTTATAGTTTTCTTTGCTGTGTAAAAGCTTTAAGTTTAATTAGGTCCCATTTGTTTATTTACGTTTTTATTTCCATTAGTCTGGGAGGTGGGTCAAAGAGGATCTTGCTTTGATTTATGTCAAAGAGTGTTCTGCCTATGTTTTCCTCTATGAGTTTTATAGTTTCTGCCTTACACTTAAGTTTTAATCCATTCTGAATTTATTTTTGTGTATGATGTTAGGAAGTGTTCTGATTTCATTCTTTTATATGTAACTGTCCAGTTTTCCCAGCACCACTTATTGAAGAGGCTATCTTTTCTCCATTGTATATTCTTGCCTCATTTGTCAAAGATAAGGTACCCATAGGAATGTGGGTTTATCTCTGGACTTTCTATCTTATTCCATTGGTCTATATTTCTGTTTTTGTGCCAGTACTATACTGTCTTGATGACTGTAGCTTTGTAGTATAATCTGAGGTCAGAATGGTGGATTCCTCCAGCTCCATTCTTCTTTCTCAAGACTGCTTTGGCTATTTGGGGTCTTTTGTGTTTCCATACATATTGTGAAAAATTTTGTTCTAGTTTTATGAAAAATACAAAACTAGATAGGGAGTTTGATAGGGATTACATTGACTCTGTAGATTTCTTTGGGTAGTATACTCATTTTCACAATATTGATTCTTCCAATCCAAGAACACAGTATATCTCTCCATCTGTTTGTGTCATCTCTGATCTCCTTCATCAGTGTCTTATAGTTTTACTCTTATATTTAAAACACCAATAAAGAATAATAAACAATAAACACCAGTGATCAAACCCAGGTCTCCTGCATTGCAGGCAGATTCTTTACCATCTGAGCTAACAGGGAAGCCTAATGATGAGCCCTAGAAACCCTAGGTCTTATACTTGTTGTTGTTCAGTCACTAAGTCATGTCCAACTCTTTGTGATCCCATGGACTGCAGCACGCCAAGCCTCCCTATCCCTCACTGTCCTACCCTGTCCAGGCCTTACACTGGGCCCCAATCAAAGCACACCCCATGCCCTGGTCACCCTGTCTGTCTCTCTCCCTCTCTTCCCCCACTTCTGATGACTTCAACGTGTCATGTGTCATGTAATTTCCAGAACCTGAGAGTAGTAAACATTTTTGTCAAAGTTTCCTAGTGGTTATTGTTAAGGGCATCTTGCAGTCATAAGAATCTTTAGGGGCTGGTCCAGCCACAATTTTATTTACTGAAAATCTAAGACCAGTATACAACAGTGGCTATTTACAATCAAGAACCTCCCCTTCCCCCCGTCCTATAATATTCATATACATTCAGTGCTATGTCTTAACCAAAGCATCATTTGTTCCCAAGATATACATGGATTGCTTTGGCATATACTGTTGTTTTTCCAGACTTTTGGGGAAAATGCTTGTAAACCTAAGAAATGAGACAAAGGAAGTAGCATGGTGATGTAATTAAGGAGTTTTTCTACTCTAATCAAATGATTTCAAAAGAATGTTGTTATCAATACTAAAAGATCCAGATGAAGAGGAAAATTTGGAAGATTTTTTATTCCTACTGTTATCTTCACCCTTTGTGTTAAGTCTATTCATTAGTAAGATCACTCAGAACTGGTAATCTGTAAATACAGTTCTATGTGAAAGTCGCTCAGTCGTGTCCAACTCTTTGCGACCCCATGGACTATATGGTCCGTGGAATTCTCCAGGCCAGAATACTGGAGTGAGTAGCCTTTTCTTCTCCAGGGGATCTTACCAACCGAGGGATCGAACCCTGGTCTCCCGCATTGCAGGTGGACTTTTTACCAGCTGAGCCTCAAGGGAAGCCCCTCAAAAATACAGTTCTATGGCAGTCTACAATTCTCATAGCTACTTGATATTGTATGGCTAAGCATTATTCTACCATCTTAAGATGAAGAGTCAATGATTAAAAGATAAAGAGTCAGTCTTTTTTTTTTTTTTTTTCACAAGAACAGTCCACCATAGGCTTGGGAGTCAGTACTATTTGAGTCAATACTATTTGAACCTCAAATAGTATCACCAAGTAGTATAAATAAGTTCAATGCCATAGTCTGCCTTTCCAACAGATCTGAAGAGGCTCAGGAATGATTGTCCTTATGGGGAAAACAAGGGAATATGGGAAATCCAGGTTAGTTTGAAGGTATTTTTGGTTTTGTTGTTTTGAGCATTTACATTATGTTTTTGACACATCTTTATTGAGTGAACACAAATGGCGTCAGGATGAAGTTTTGTAGGTATTCCTAAATCTTTTTGTGACTAAATTATAGCCCCTTTCAAAGTAAACATTTTCCCCTTTTTCTAAAGCTCTTAGGTTTTTTTCTGCCTCATTATTCTGGATTTTCAAATTCCACTATTGTGTGTCTAGGAGTAGATGTTATTTCATTCAAACTGGTAGACATTCAAATGATTCTTTCTATCTGAAAACTCATGGAAAATATCTTTCTGTTAATTTCAGTAATGGTCCCTCTTTTGCATTTGTTCTTTTTTTTTTTTACCAGAAACTCTATTAGACATAATGGAATTTCTGGATCTGTTTTCCAGGTTTCTTAATTTTTTTCTTTTATTTCTTCTATTTCTGTGCTATTTAACACTATATTCTGTGAACATTCACAACTTAAATGTCCCTGAATTCAGTTTTTATTAACTAATCTGTATTTTTAGTACTTCCAGCTTCTTACTTTTTTATTAATATTTCTATGACCATTATTTTTCATTTCTAAGATCTCTAATAGATTATTTATATAGCAGCCTTCTCCTGATTTATCCTGTCTTTCTCAGTTAATAATGACACTTTATTTTTTTTAAGTTCATTGAAAAAGTGATTCCTGATCATGGTAAGAGTGAAAAAACAGCTTCAATGAACAAGTAATGAAAACTAAGTCTCCCTCTTATTTAGAACCAGCAGAGGCCTGGGGTCAACAGTTTCTTTTTTGTGGGCATATAATTCCAGAAATTCTGTGTGTAGGCATGCATTCTAAGTCACTTCAGTTGTGTCTGACTCTCTGCAACCCCTTGGACTGTAGCCCTCCAGGCTCCTCTGTCCATGGGATTCTCCAGGCAAGAATACTGGAGTGGGTTGCCATGACTTCCTCTAGGGCATGGTCAGGGAACTCCAAGGGATCTTTCAGACCCAGGGATCAAACTTGAGTCTCTTACGTCTCCTGCATTGGCAGACATGTTCTTTACACTAGGGCCACCTGGGAAGCCCTTCTGTGTATAAATAAGCATATATTTTCATGTGGGTACACAAAAAATTTTAAACCAAAAAAGTTAACATACTATATATACTTCCAAATTATGTCTATTTTGTTGTTTCTTTCATTATTTCACATAAAATTTGGGTGTTGATTTCATATTCACACAGAGAATTATCATCTTAGAATATACTTTCTCATAATTCACCATAAGGATCAGCATGAATCAATTATTTACCATCCTACTGATGCATATTTAGTCTGTTTTTTGCCATTACAAACAATGCTGTAATAAACATTTCTGTGCATCTATTTTTATGCTAATCGTGTGGATATAAGTGGTAGATGAATTCCTAGAAATAGAATTGCTAAACATTTCAATGTATACATAGTCAAAACACTGACAAATTGCTCTCCAAAGAAGTTGTACTATGAATTTGCCTATTTCTTTGTAACCTTAACAGAACTATATATTATAAACTGTCTGATCTTTGTAAATTTGATTGTTGTTAGAAATGGTGTCATTGTTTATTTCACTTTTCTGTAATGAGTGAGAGCTTTAAACTTTATGGATAATCTTTTCACATATTTATAAGCCTCTTGGATTTTTTTCTGTTGATTGCTGCTACATAATCTTTGCTTATTTGTCCTTTGGGTTATTAGTATCTCTCATTGATTTGTAGGAGTTCTTTATATTTTAAAGTGATTAACTCTTTCTGTCAGGTAGGTTTCCAATTTTTCTACTTTTTTCACTTTGTTTTTAGTTTTATTGCAATACAATTATTTAATATTTTTATTCATTGTTTCCAGGATTTTTGACATTCTTAAGTTATCACTGTAGGCATTGGGGGTTCAGTTTCACTGGTACTTCAAGATCCATGTATAAAATACATCTTTGAATTGCCCACCTGAAGGAGGGCAGCATGCCCGTTGTGTCGGGGTCCATAGCTGTTGTATCAAATTAAGCATATGCATATTGTGATCTACTGAACGAGGAGGCACAGCCACCCACATGAGGTTGGCAGGAAGCTCCCTCAGCATCCGTGCCCTCACTTTGAGGACGTGAACACCCTGGGGCCATTTTGGGTGAAGGCAGAGTTTCAGTACAGTCACGCAAAGGAAGTCAAGTCACAAGACTTATTAATTATAGATCTCAGGAATGGAGCAATGAACTGTCCGCTGTCCCAAGTCACAAGGAAGCAGGTGATAAGAGAGTGAATGGGATGTGTGTGTGTGCTAAGTCACTTCAGTTGTGTCCGACTCTTTGAGACCCCATGGACTGTAGCCCTCCAGGCTCCTCTGTCCATGGGATTCTCCAGGCAAGAATACCTGGAGTAGGTAGCCAGGCCCTCCTCCAGGGGATCTTCCTTCTGACCCAGGGATGGAACTTGCATCTTTTACTTCTCCGGCATTAGCAAGTGGGTTCTTTACCAGTAGCACCACCTGGGAAGCCCAAGAGAGCCAAGTGGCAAGCACGTCCCGTTTACAAGGTGGCTGGGGCAGGGGTCACTCACTCACATTTCACAGGCTGGACTCTAAGTGGTTATTTTAAAAGGTGTCTCAGGAAAAGCAAAGTGAGAATTTGGGGTGGGGATCCTAAGCTCAGGTCCTTATCTAAATGTCCAGACTTCGGGTGTGAGCAGGGTTTTCACTGTAGAATGCCCAGGCAATAACTCAGAAATAACTGTTTTCTCATCACACCCAATTACTCACTGGTTCCAGTCCCCTGTTGATTGAGGAATTTCCCTCGGGGACTTTACTCCCACTTTGAGCTGTGTGTGCCAGTTGGCTGAGCAAGTCCCTGCAGAGTCAGAGGAAGAAATGATGCCCCCAAGAAAAAATAACCAGGCTCCTGGAAGAGAAAATATGCCCTGGTCATGCTTCAGGTGAAGCACTGTCAGCATGAGGTGATCCTAAATTTAAACTATCCATTGCATCTGCAGCTATCAGTCAAGGTGATTGATATCAGCTCCTGATGCATCTAAGAAAAGTACACACTGGTCTTGGCAAAGTGTCTTATGAGAAAAAGATCATAGAACTTATTGTGAACGGTCATTATCATATTACAGCTAGTTTAATAGTTCCTGGGCTGAAAACAGTTGGAGTTTATTTGTGAGTCTTCATCAATGCATACAAAATACTTTCTTCAGTCTCTGCAGCCTGAGCAGAGTTTGCTGTATCTGAAGATACATGAACAGGCTGTGAGTCCCTCTAGAACTCTCTATCTGTGTTTTATAAACAACATTGATGTTAGAAGCTGGTTCATCATTGAAAGAGAAAGTTAGTCACACAGTCGTATCCGACTCTTTGCGACCCCATGGACTGTAGACAGCCTGCCAAGCTCCTCTGTCCATGGGATTCTCCAGGCAAGAGTGCTGGAGTGGGTTGCCATTTCCTTCTCCAGGGGATTTTCCCAACCCAGGGATCGAACCCAAATCTCCTGCATTGCAGGCAGATTCTTTACCAACTGAGCCCCTAGGGAAGCCTGGTTTATCATTACTATATTGTATAATGTGCTGTGCTTAGTCAGTCTGTCATGTCTGATTCTTTGAGACCTCATGGACTGTAGCTTGCCAGGCTCCTCTGTCCATGGGGATTCTCCAGGCAAGAATACTGGAATGGGTTGCCATGCCCTCCTCGTAATATTTAATAATAGAGTCTTATTACTTACACAAGAATGGCAAATACATGGCATGTATTATTTCCTGTCAATAGAATACATGTGTGTGCTCAGTGGCTCAGTCGTGTCTGACTCTTTGTGACCCCATGGGGTGTAGCCCACCAGGCTCCTCTGTCCTCTGAGAATGCTCAGATTCTCCAGGCAAGAATACTGGAGTGGGTTGCCATGCCCTCCTCCAGAATATCTTCCCAACCCAGGGATCCAGCCCAAGTCTCCTGCATTGCAGATGATTCTTTACTGTCTGAGCCACCAGAGATGCTCGGAGAGCTCCTCTTTATATACACTTCCCCATGGATCCACACGGGACCTCAAAATGCTTCTCAGCACAGTGCTCCAAGTTGGCATCTTAATTTGCCATTTAGAGTATAATAAATTTTCTTGTTTTATTATCATCATCGGATTTACTCAGTCCTGAAATATTTCATCATAAACATCACAGGCATTATATATTCGATCCAAGAAATGATCGAAGCTCATATGTTAAGACAGATAGCCCTGCTCAGCAGTAAAGCTAAGATGACCCTCACCACGCTGTTGGTCCTGTTTGCAGATTTTAGTTCTCTGAACACAACAGTGACTAATAATGCTGGTAGATCTTGTGTATATGCTGCAATTTCATAAGGTTATAATAAAGTGTCCAGATTGTAGGAAGGCAATTCTCACTTTGCCTGGTGCCACATTATCTAAAACATGTGCTCATGAACTGCGCCCTTGCTTTCCACAGTTCTTTTGTAACTGAGATTTAATCTGCGTTGACACTACCATGCCAAGCGAAGACATAGTTGTGATGTGTGATACCTGTGTATAAAGGAGCTCGCAAACTGCCCGAATTACAGAATAATAACCTAGCTTGGTATCTTCCGTGCTTTCTGCTCCAGTGTAGAAAGTCACACAGCACGTGCTGTTTAAGACCAGGTTTACTGATGGAGGCTGTGCTCTCGAGTATGTTGGTGAACTATCTGTCTAAGCACACGTTCTCTTTAAATTGCTGGGGAAAGGAAATACTCTGTGGCCGAAAAATCACTTGAAAGATTTCTACTAACTATTTCCATCTTTTAAAAATAAGATCCCATACTTATGCCAGAATATCTTGGTTCAGAGTAGGAGAGAAAGCAAATGAACCATAAGTAGAATGTCACATACTAATGCATATATGTAGCATCTAGAAAAATGGTATAGATGATCTTATTTGCAAAGCGGAAGTAGAGATACAGGTATAGAGAACAAACAAATGGGTACAAAGTGGGAAGAGGGTGTGGGAGGAATTGGGAGATTCGGATTGACACATATACATTATTGATACTATGTATAAAATGGATAACTAATGAGAACCTGGGCTTCCCAGCCGGTGCTAGTAGTAAAGAACCCACCTGCTGATGCAGGAGATATAAGAGATGAGGGTTTGATCCCTGCATGGGTAAGATTCCCTGGAGGAGAGCTTGGCCACTCCAATGTTCTTGCCTAGAGAATCCAATGGACAGAGGAGCCCATCGGGCTACAGTCCATGGAGTCACAGAGAGTCAAACACGACTGAGGTGACTTAGCACACACATGCAATGAGAACCTACTGTATAGGACAGGGATCTCTACTTAATGCACTGCAGTGACCTGAAGGGGAAGGAAGCCCGAAAGGGAGAGGATATATGTGTATGTATGGCTGATTCATTTTGCTGTATGGTAGAAACTAACACAACACTGTAAAACAATGATACTCCAATAAAAATTAATTAAAAAAATATAAACATGACTTCAACAACAGGCCCAAATAGAGATAACAGCTACTTTGATCCAGCTCAGCTATTAACTGAACATCTGTTCCCTCATTCCCAATATACATGTTGAAATCCCAGCTCCCAGTGTGATGATATTAAGAGAGCTGGGGCGTCTGGGAGATAATTAGGTTGTGAGGGTGGACCCTCATAAACAGGATTAGTGCCCTCATAAGAAGAGACATGAGAGAACCAGCTTCCTCTCTGCTCTGCACTATTGGGAATGCGATTGGAAGAAGGCTGTCTGCAAACTGGCAAGAGGCTCTTCCCAGACACTGGGTCTGCCAGCACATTGATCTTGGGCTTTTCAACCTTCAGAGCTATGAGAAGTAAATTGTTATTGTTCAGTTTCTAAGTCATGTCCAACTCCTCGTGACCCCATGGACTGCATCATTCCAGGCTTCCCTGTCCTTCACCATCACCCAGAGTTTGTTCAAACTCATGTCCATTGAGTCAGTGATGCCATCCAAGCATCTCATCCTCTCCCACCCCCTTCTCCTCTTGCCCTCAGTCTTTCCCAGCATCTTTCCCAGATCTTTTCCAATGAGTTGTCTCTTGCATCAGGCGACCAAAGGATTGGAGCTTTAGCTTCTGCATCAGTCCTTCCAGTGAGTATTCAGAGTTGATCTCCTTTAATATTTGTTGTTTCAACCATCCAGTCAATGATATTTTTTTAAAGCAGTGCAAACCAGCTATGGCAAGCACCGTTCCAAATCGCATAGTGTGCAAACACAAAGTTGTAAAAGGAGCCTCATTCCTTGATTTCTAATGACAGTAATACTTCTGTGGCTAATGACAACTCACCATTGTCCCTATACTGGAGTATTGTTGGAGACATACTTATCTTTGGCCTGCCTTCAGGACAAAAGGCTAACTTACAGTTAGAAAAACTTTGTCTTGCAAACAAGTTTGGGAAATTCTAGAATTAGAATAAAACAAGCAGTTATGTTTATTGAAAGTTTACTATCAAGTTTCAGTTTCTGCTCCTGTCTATTGTTTGTGGTGTTGCTTAATTACCATTTTTACTTGCCAGTACTGTTCTCTCAGCCTTTAAAAATGTCCATTTCCCCAAATATGATGCTACAGAGTAAGACTCATTCTGTTGTAAGGACAGAGGTACAAGCAATGTTAAAGCAAGAAGCATCCATGAAAAAAAAAAATCGACTAGTCCAATTTTTCATTTTAAATATTAGAAAACTGATAGCTCAGATTTAAGTGATATGGCCAATGTCTCATAACTTTTAAGAAATGAAGCTCTGTCTTTCTCTAAATCTTCCATTCTGGGAAGTAGCATAGAATAGTTTTGCGAGCATATAGATAATTCCTGGGAGGAAACACGGAAAATAAAAGACGAATTGCTTTCATAGGCAGATTTCTGGGTAATTTCCCTCATTTTAAGCTTCTTTTATTGTTCTTACAATATGTTTTACAATGACTGAAAACGGGGAAAATAAGAAAGAAGCAAATTTCGAACAATTCGATTTACCAGCTCTTTGTGAAAGATAACATATTTAACATATGTTTATCGAGGATACAGCAGCCTGGAGGAAAAGCAGTTTGAAATAACAGCAACAAGAAGTATTTTTCTGACTCAGGCCTTGCCCACAGGATTGCAAGAAATTTAGCCTCCCTTAAATTCTTCCCAACTAGTTCAGAAAGTGATTATCTGAGAACATTTCACATGAGCACATACTCTCACTCCTCTAGCTCCATGTTAAGCCTACCAATTCTTTTTCTTTTAAATTTATTTATTTTAATTGGAGGCTAATTACTTTACAGTATTGTATTGGTTTTGCCACACATTGACATGAATCCTCCATGGGTGTACATGTGTCCCCATCCTGAACCCCTCTCCCACCTCCTTCCCCATCCCATCCCTCAGGGTCATCCCAGTGTACCGGCCCTGAGCACCCTGTCTCACGCATCGAACCTGGACTGGCAATCTATTTCACATATGGCAATATACATGCTTCAATGCCTACCAATTCTTATTCACCGTGCTCTGCTGCTCCTTCCCTGGGTCAGTCACTGAGACATCCCTGCCTGCTTTCCAGAGAGATGTTTGGGAATCAGAACCAGTCCATGGAGATGGTGCCACGTATATCCCAGATGACTGTGTCTGGATTATTCTCTGCTAACTATGACTCCTTTTTTAAAATTAATTTTTATTGGCATATAGTTGCTTTACAATGTTGTGATAGTTTCTACTGTATAACAAGATGAATCAGCCATGTGACTGTGTCTGGATTATTCTCTGCTAACCATGACTCTCTTCTTTTTTAATTAATTTTTGTTGATGTATAGTTGCTTTACAATGTTGTTAGTTTCTACTGTATAATAAAATGAATCAGCCATAAACACACACACACACACACACATACATGTATATATTTATATTTCCTCCCTTTTGGACTTCCTTCCCTTTCATTCACCACAATGCATAAGGTAGGACACTTGATAATGAAAGCAGGCAGAGCAAAGAGCTGCTGCCTCCTCGGTCCAGCACACTTTGGTGATCCTTACCTGAGGAGTGAGGTCCGGGTGCTGGCTGTGAAAAGACTTTCTCCAGATGATTTCAGACTGACGGCTTCTTTGGGGAGAAAAGATTGTGGGCCAAGGTATGTCTGCTCAGAGGTCATCTGAGGGCCTACTGATCTCACTCTGTGACCCCAAAGTGCAAGCGGAGCTTCTGCCTTCGCTGCCGTTTTGGAGTCCAGAGCTCACGCCAGATTCTCTTGGGGACATAATAAACCAGACCGAGGAGCACATTCAGCTACCACCTGAAAGGTAAGAATTTGCTAATCCCCCGCTGGGGCAGAGGACCAGCCTTCCTTTGCAGACAGGTCTAGTGGTGTTTTGGAGGAAGTGGGTTGGGCCATCAGACTGAGAGAGAAGATGGATTCAAAGTGGAAATGTAGACAGATAAGAAGGACTAAAGGGAGAAGGACGCTGGGAGGGAGAGAAGTTCTCCCGGAAACTCGCACCGCACGGCATTTCCCCTCCTCGGAGGAAACCAATGGATTAGGTGTAGTCCCTGGCGACTCTCCTAGCTCTTCAATAAGACGGCAGCTTTTTCTCCATCTGGGTCAGATGGTGAGGTTGGGAAGATGAGGTGTTGGTACCTGGGAAGGACCCAACACCTGCTTCTTGATTGCCCAGATGGAGACTGAGAGCCTCAGGAGGCAGAGATGAAGGTGGAGAGGAACGTATTAGACAGAGGAGGATGAGACTCCCAAGAGCACACAACTTGAGTCCTTGAGTTGCTCAGCACATCAGTTTCCCTGGCCTTTCCCTTACTGGGCAGCTAGAGTGATGGCCACGCTGCCCAGTTCCAGGAAGCCACATTCAGATCAGTGTCCATGCAGATGGTGGGCCCTGGGAGCATGACATGTGGATCTGTTTGTATTCCTGTGCAACAGATGACCACAGTTTAGTGAATTAAGACAATACTAATTTGCTCTCTTACAATTCTATAAGTCAGAAAATCCAAAATCATTTTCATGACACTGAAATCAAAGTGTCAGAAAGCCCATGTTCCTTAAGGCTCTAGGAGAAGACCCTCATCTTCTCCAGCTACTAGAAGCTGCCCATCCTCCTTGACTCATGACTGCTTCCTGCATCTTCAAAGCCAACATCATAGCATCTTCTCTTTGCCCTCTGCTTTATTCCTGCATCTTCTCATTCTGACTCAGATCTTCCTGCTTCCCTCTTTAAAGAACTTTTGTGATGACATTGGACCCATTCAGATAATCTAGGATAATCACACCAAAGTACCTTTTACCATGTAAGGTGACATATTCACAGGTTCAGGACATTTGGATATGGGCATCTCGGTGGGGGAGGGGGCAATGTTCAGCCTACCATATGGTGCATAATCTGTGCGGTATGATACCAGTGGATGCCCTAAGAAGGGACTTCTTTACCCATGTTGGTGAGCTGTTCTGGACTTGGGCCACTGTAGCTTTACTTCTTACACACTGACCTCCTAGGCCCCTGCTCTCAGGATCCACACCTACAGAACTGAAGACTGCATCCCCTGAATATTCTGTCCCATCATTATTGCATGGACCCCAGAACAGTGGACCCTCCACTATTCACAGCAAAGTCTGAGTAGTATTGTCCAATTGACCTGTCCTTCCATTGCCGGTCCATTGTTATGAACAAATTTCATACTTCTTCATCTTTCCCACAGATAACTCTCCCTCCTGGAGGATCTTTCTTGTGCAGAGAGGGTACTTTCACATCAGCCCCACTGAACAAATCAGAACGCCCACATGTGTCTGAATCCTCATTAAACTGGATACACGTTAGACCCTTGAGCTAGGATCCTTCTGCCATCATAACTCATGATAAAATGTTTTCAGTCTGAAAATATATACCAATAAAACAACCTGTTGATCTATTTCTTTTCAATAAAATAACAGTTTTGAGGGGGTCAGATTTAAGCAAAACCTGCTTGATATCAATTGTAATAAATTATTTATCTTAACTATGCCATTTGGAAAAATTATATTTGGCCTTATGTAAATGCAGCCTCTTTCAATAACACAAGGAGTTTCTTCTATTAAAATTTATTACTTTAAGATAAATAGAAAGCAGATCAGCCTTGATACAGATACCACTATTAATACTGATAACAATAAATAATAGTAAGATCCCCAAATAAATAATGAATGCTCTGCTCTGGTCTCATAGCCCTGTTGGCTAATGCACAAACTAGGAATGCTAAATGGTAGCTGCATCTATCCTGCTTCCAACACCTGATTATCGAGGGTTAGGATGGAGTGGCTGAGTAGATATCAGCTTCTAGTGCTCCATTTAAAAACAATATAATATAAAAACCATCATGGAGATGCACAATTGGTACATCAACTTCAAGTCCAGACTCCCAGTAGAAAGAGGTTCTTCCTGCCAAAGCACCATCCCAATACCCACCTACAGTCATTGTAGGGCTCAGGGAACCCTGGTCTCACAAAGAGGACAAATCTATCAGAGATTAGACACACACAAAAAACTCAGAGTAAAGGAATGGATTGCTGCAGCTCCTCCGTCTGAGGTTAAAATTAGACTAGGAAATATCACTGATTGGTAATTAGTAAGAACTGAAATTAAGAAAGCCATACGCTGAAGGACAGAAGAACCTGAATCACCCAGAAAAAAAACAGAAATTAGATCAGAGCTACTATCCTTTCATTTTTCATGTGAGGAAGTTGATGCTGATATCAGGAATCTCACTACAACTGTTAATATCACCTATATATAACCAGTTCTCATTCTAAAGCAGAGTCCAGTTATTCATAACGTAAGGAACACAGTAGCTACACAACCTTCAAAGGTCAAAAAGCAACAGTATTTTTCATTTCATGTACTCCATGAGCATTAGCTCTGAGCACCATTTGCAAAGGTCAGCAAAATGCCAGTCTGAAATCTTAGGTCAATTTCACAATATTTTAATGTATAAAGCCTTCTCTGGGCATTACTACGTAAGGATAACTGAATCAGATTAACTTTGTTCATCTACTAGAATCTTGGATCTCATGCCCAAAGTAGAGAAAGACAATAAGTAGCCTCTATCGTGGAATTCTGCTTTAGGGAGATTTGTATTTCCCTTTAGGTTGCATGAAGTCTTTCTTTCCCAGGCACACAGCCCGTGAGCTGATTAGGAATCCACGAGCTGCACTGTGTGCTTAGTGAAGTGATGGGAGAACTTCCTGGAATCCCTTAAAGGTTGGGATCTAGGGAAATGAAGAGTGGGTGAAAATATGAGGGGAATTTTGTTGTTTTTAAGTCCTGTCTGACTTCTTGGAACCACATGAATTGCAACACACCAGGTTCCCTGTCCTTCACTGTCTCCCGGCATTTACTCAAACTCATGTCCATTGAGTCGGTGATACTGTCCAACCATCTCATCCTCTGTCACCCTCTTCTCCACCTGCCCTCAATCTTTCCCGACATCAGGGTCTTTTCCAATGAATCTGTTCTTTTCATCAAGCAACCAAAGTATTGGAGCTTCAGCTTCAGGATCACTCCTTCCAATGAATATACAGTGTTGATTTTCTTTAGGGTTGACTGGTTTGATCTCCTTGCAGTTCAAGGGACTCTCAAGAGTCTTCTCCAGCACCACAATTTGAAATTCTTTGGTGCTCAGCCTTCTTTATGGCCCAGCTCTCACATCTGTCCATGACTACGGGAAAAACCACAGTCTGTTAGGTCCCTACTATTTCTCTCCTTTATCATGTCCATCCGTGCGTTAAATGTTCCCTTGTTACCTCCAATTTTCTTGAAGAGCTCTCTAGTCTTTCCCATTCTATTGTTTTCCTCCACTTGTTTTCATTGTTTGCAAGAGATACCTGGAATAAGAGGCAAGTTTGGCCTTAGAGTACAAAATGAAGCAGGGCAAAGGCTAACAGGATTTTGTCAAGAGAATGCACTGGTCATAGCAAACACCTTCTTCCAGCAACAGAAGAGACAACTCTGTACATGAACATCATCAAATGGTTAATACAGAAATCAGATTGATTATATTCTTTGCAGCTGAAGATGGAGAAACTCTATACAGTTGCAAAAACAAGACCTGAAGCTGACTGTGGCTCAGATCATTAGCTCCTTATTGCAAAATTCAGGCTTAAGTGGAATAAAGTAGGGAAAACCACTAGGCCATTCAGGTATGAGCTAAATCAAATCCTTTATGATTATACAGTAAAGTGAGAAATAGATTCAAAGGATTAGATCTGATAGACAGAGTGCCTGAAGAACTATGGGCGGAGCTTCATGACATTGTACAGGAGGCAGTGGCCAAAACATCCCAAAGAAAAAGAAATGCACAAAGGCAAAGTGGTTGTCTGAGGATGCTTCACAAATAACTGAGGAAAGAGGAGAAGTGAAAGGCAAGGGAGAAAGGGAAAGATATACTCAACTGAATGCAGAGTTTAGCAAGGTGAGATAAGAAGGCCTTCTTAAATGAACAATGCCAAGAAGTAGAGGAGAATTTGGAGTAAGATGGTAATAGGAAACCTTTCCATTTGCAGAGTCTGCTGTATATTTAAATGCTAGGTGTGAGTGTTTTTATTGGGGTGAGGGGGCTCGTGGAAAATGAGTAACGTCCCACACTTCAGTCAGTATGGAGCAGAAAAGTGAGAGAAATTCTGGGAGGTGAGAACAAGAGTTCGGTAGGAGCCAAAAGTGACCAGGAGAACATGAGCCCTCTGGGAAGTAAGAACTGTAGGGAGGTTTTGGACTTCCCACCATGTGTGAGTTAAAGCCAGACTGTGTTTCCTCCACTTCAAGAGACTTTGGGGCCTCCTTGGACATCTGAGTTATGCTCATTTCAAGAAAGTCTGTGTCAGCTTTTTAGAGAAAGTAATGTTTTACAAACCTCATACAGCAAAGGTGAGTTAGGAAGCCGCAACATCATGTTATCATGACACGGGCAAGAAGAGGGAGACCCAGATGCTCAAAGGAGAATTCTGTGGTGGAAGCTGGGAAGGAACATGGACAGGGCAGCAGGGAGGGAAATAGACTAGATTTGGTGGGAAAGTGGGAGGAGGAACTGAAGCAACTCTGGGAGGTAGAGACGAGTGACACCATGATGGTGGTAACCACAGGAGGACTCATTTTGGAGTCTGATGGTGAGGTGGAAAAGCTGATCAAGTTGTTGAGGACTCTCTGATTGTCAGACTGAAACATTTTGAAGGAGGGGAAAGTGCTAAGACCGAACAATCATTTTTGAAAACTGAGCTTAGTTTTGGCCCCCATTTAAGTCAGTCCTGGTGATTCAAGTTTGTTAATCTTTCTAAATATTACAATATGTGGCTAAGTGAAAGAAGCTTTCTGACAGATTGAATTACTTTTTCGCTGAGTAACATGGGAAATCTATCAGTGAAGCCAGTGAGTTTCAGACGTCTGAATGAAAGACAATTAATAATGTATCTAGCAGATGAACAAAGCCAGCTAATGTAATTATAGTAGAACTTGAGAAATTAGCCAAAAACAGTCAGGCACACTATCTGAAGAAAGGAAATCTCCCTCACTCCAAGCCACACTAAATCAACAACAAAAAGTCATTTTAGAATCTCTCTAAAGGGGAGTAAACTTATGCCAGGAAGATCCATGTTAAGAGCCTTAAAAATAAGTGGGTGGGTGGTCAAGTAAACCTTAATATGTTCTCTTGATGAATGAATCCTTTAATACTATGAAATGGGCCTCTTTGTTGCTAATAATATTCCTTGTTTGGAAATCTGATATTTTGAAATCTGCCTGATACAGGCAGTCCAGCTTTCTTTGGATTAGTGCTTTCATGGGGTATCTTTTCCCATCCTTTTACTTTAAAAAGAGTCAGTTTTACTGAAGTGTAATTTACACGCAAAATGTTTACTAATTTTAGGAATATTACTTGAGGAGTTTTGATCAATGTGTATAACCATTAACCACCATCCTAGTTACGATCTAGAGTGTTTCCTTCACCCTTTCAAGTCCCATCATAGCCATTAATGTCACTTTCTTCCCTGTATTCCTGAACTCTGTCAATCCCTGTCAAATCTCTGTCAAACCGAGTAGGTCTGTACTGGTATTTGACTGTGGTTTTCATTGGACATTCTCCTAACACTAATGATGTGGAGAATCTCTTTATGTACTTATTTACCACTTACTATTTGCTAATATTAATTTTTGTTGTTCAGTCGCCAAGTCATGTCTGACTCTTTGTAACCCCATGGACTGCTGCATACCAGGCCTCCCTGTCCCTCACCATCTCCTGGAGTTTGCCCAAGTTCATGTCCTTTGAATCGGTGATGCCACCCAACCATCTCATCCTCTGTTGCCCTCTTCTCCTTCTGCCTTCAATCTTTCCCAGCATCAGGGTCTTTTCCAATGAGTTGGCTGTTCACATCAGGTGGCCAAAGTATTGGAGCTTCAGCTTTAGAATCAGTCCTTTCAATGAGTATCCAGAGTTGATTTCCTTTAGGATTGACTGGTTGGCTCTCCTTGCTGTCCAAGGGATTCTTAAGAGTATTCACCAGTATCACAGTTCAAAGGCACCAATTCTACAGCACTCTGCCTTCTTTATGGTCCATATACAAGTACTAAGTGTACTCAAATAATTTTTCCCTTTTCAACTGGCTTCTGAGATTTTTTTATATATCCTGAATACAAGTCTAGATAAATGTTTTGCAAATATTTTATCCCAATTTGTGACTTGACTGTGTTTACTTTACAAAGTTTTTGTAGAACAACTGTTTTCTGTCAGTTGGCATTTCAGTCGCTCAGTCGTGTCTGAACCTTTGCAACCCCATGGACTGCAGCACGCCAGGCCTCCCAGTCCATCACCAACTCTCGGAGTTTACTCAAACTCATGTCCATCGAGTCAGTGATGCCATCCAGCCATCTCATCCTCTGTCGTCCCCTTCTCCTCCTGCCCCCGATCCCTCCCAGCATCAGGGTCTTTTCCAATGAGTCAGATTTTCGCATCAGGTGGCCAAAGTATTGGAGCTTCAGCTTCAGCATCAATCCTCCCAATGAATATCCAGGACTGATCTCCTTTAGGATGGACTGGTTGGATCTCCTTGCAGTCCAAGGGACTCTCAAGAGTCTTTTCCAACACCACAGTTCAAAAGCCCCAATTTTCAGCGCTCAGCTTTCTTTATCATCCAACTCTCACATCCATACATGACTACTGGAAAAACAATAGCTTTGACTAGATGGACCCTTGTTGGCAAAGTAATGTCTCTGCTTTTTAATATAGTATCTAGGTTGGTCATAGCCTTTCTTCCAAGGAGCAAGCGTCTTTTAATTTCATGGCTGCAGTTTTAAATTTCACCAAAGTACAACCAAAATTTTTTCTGTTATAGTTTGTGTTGTTTTTATCCTACTTAAAAATTTTTACCTAATGCATCTCTAAATTTTCTTTTAGGTTTTCTTATAGACTTAGCAGCTTTGACTCATACATTTAGGTCCATGATTCATTTGAAATACAATGTATAGTATGTGTTAAGATTTCAGGGTTTTAATATAGATAGGTGATGTTTCCAGTATCATTTGTTGAAATGATTATTTTTTACTTGTTTGATTGCCTTTGCGCCTTCGTCAAGAGTCAATTATATGTATAACTGACTAGGTATACATCTTACACCAATATCACACTGCTTCATTACTATAGTTTGCAGTAAGACTTGAATTCTGGTTGTGTAAACCTTCCAACTTTGTTCTTCTTTGTCAAAATTGTTCTAGCAATTTTAAGATCTGTGAATTTCCATGAAGATAAGAACTTCTTATCTACAAAATAGTATTTCAAATGTCAACAAAAGCATCTCTGGGGATTTTATCTGGGATTATATTGAAAATGTAGTTCAATTTGGGGGAAATTGAAATCTTAATGACACAATCTTCTGAGCCAGGAACATGATATATCTCTCCATCTGTTTCAGTCTTATTTAAGTTCTCTCAGAAATGCTTTGTTGTTTTCAGCACATAGTCTTTCAAAAATTTTGTTAAACTTACACCTGAATATTTCATATTTCTAATCCTCTTGATAATGACGTTGAAAAAAGTTTCAATTACTAGTTGTTTGTTTCCTTTTAAAGTGAAAGTGTTTGTCACCCAGTCGTGTCCAACTCTTTGTGACCCCGTGGACTTTAGCCCACCAGGTTTCCCTGTCTATGAAATTCTCCAGGCAAAAATACTGAAGTGGATTGCCATTTCCTTCTCCAGGGGATCTTCCCAATCCACGGATTGAACACAGGTCTCCTGCGCTGCAGGCAGATTCTTTTCCATCTGAGCCACCAGAGAAGCTGGCTTGTTTCCTAGTGTATAGAAATACAACTAATTTTTGTATATTGACTCTGGATTCTATGACTTTCCTAAATTATTTATTAGCCCTAAGTTGCTATTTTAGATTTCATAGAACTTTCTACCTAGATCATCATGTTGTCCATGAAGAAAGACAGTCTTATTTCAGTTTTTCAATATTGATGTTTTTTATTTGTTTTTCTTGCCTCACTTCACTGAACAGAACCTCTGCTATGAAGTTGAACAGAAGGGTGAACGATTGCCTTGTTCTCAGTTTTAAGAGGAAAATATGATGTCTTTCATAACTATATTGATGTTAGCTATTGAAAGCTGTCCTTTATCATGAAGATCAATTCATTCTTAGGTTACTTAAATTTTTTATCATGAATGGATGCTGATTTTTTCCAGATAATTTTTCTGCATCTATTAAGAGAACTTTTCGATGTTAAACTAATCTTGTGTTTTGGGGATAAAGTCATAGCTTTAGTCAAAGCTTATATTTACACAAATAAGTT
This sequence comes from Cervus canadensis, assembly GCF_019320065.1. Classification (NCBI taxonomy): domain Eukaryota; kingdom Metazoa; phylum Chordata; class Mammalia; order Artiodactyla; family Cervidae; genus Cervus; species Cervus canadensis. The sequence continues at coordinate 54,353,575 of NC_057401.1, forward strand.
TATACTCCTTGATTAAACTTTTTTATGTTTTGTTAAGAATTTTTGGATTTATGCTCATCTGAATATTTGTCTGTGGTTTTCATAACTATTTGTCTAGTTTTGACTCTACTGTAAAGCTTGCTTCATAAAATGAGTTGGAAAATATAATTTTCTCTTCAATTTTCTGGAAGAATTTATGCAGACTCACTTTTGTTCCTTAAATGCTTTTTACAATTCACTTGTGAAGCCATCTGTTCCTAGAGGTTTTCTTTGTGGGAAGGTTTTACTGCGGTGAGACTCTTCAGATTATTTCTTCTTGGGTGAGCTTTAACAGTTGGTGTCTTTTAAAGAATGTGTCCATTTTGTTCAAATTGTCATATTTATTGGTTTATAGACTTGCTGGTAGTATTCCCTTATTAGTCTTGCAATGTTTGTAGGATCTTTGGTGATGTCCTTCTTTTATTTCTGATTCTATTAATTTGGCCCTTTCCCATATTTCTCTATCAATCTGGCTAGAATTTTATGAATTTTATTGATGTTTGTCATAGGACCAGCTTTAGATCCCATTGATTTTTTTCTGTCATATTCTGCTTTCAATTTCACTGATTTCTGCCCATATCTGTATTATTTCCTTGTCATTACTTTGAGTTTAATTACTTGTCTTTTTCTGGTCTCTTTAAAGTGGGAGTCCTAAGAGCACTGGCATGAGAACTTCTTTGTTTTTAATTCTGTGTATTTCCCCAAAGTAATTATAAATTTTGATGAATTATGTTTTTATTTTCCTTCAATTCATAATGTTTCCTTCTCACTCATTTCATTCCTTTATTGACCCATGAATTATTTAGATACATGTACTTTAATTTCCAAATAATTTGACATTTTCCAGATATCCATTTCCTATTGATTTCTAGTTCACTTTCATTATGGTCAAAGAGCATGTTTAGTGTGACTACATCTTAAATTTGATGAGGCATTTTTTTTAATGGCTCAGAACAGAATTCATCTTTGTGAATGGTTTGTGTGAACATGAAAATAGTATGCAGTCTACTTTTTTTTTTTTTTTTATTAATCTCAACCAGAGCAAGTTAAAGTCATAACTTTCCTGCCTACATTCATGTGTGTTTTCTAAGTCGCTTCAATCATGTCCAACTCTGTGTGACCCAGTGGACTGTAGCCCACCAGGCTCCTCCATCCATGGGATTTTCCAGACAAGAATACTGTAGTGGGTTGCCACGCCCTTCTCCAAGGGATCTTCCTGACCCAGGGATTGAACCAGCATCTTTTATGTCTCCTGCATTGGCTGGCGGATTCTTTACCATTATCACCACCTGGGAAGGCCTCTTTTCTGTCTATTTTCGATTAATTATTGAGAGCAATCTTGAAACCTACAGTTATAATTTTGGATTTTTATATTTTTTTCCTTTAAGTCTATTAGTTTCTATTTCATGCATTTTGAAGCTCTTCTATAGAGTCCATTCACATTTAAGGTTATTATGTCCTCTTGCTATATTGACCCTTTTTTCATTATAGAGTCTCTCTGTTTATCCCTGATCATATTCTTTGTTCTTAAATTTATTTTGATATTAATAAAACATCTCTAGATTTTTTTTTTCTGACTAGGATTTTCATGATATATAATTTTCTATTCTTTTAATTTTGGCCCATCTGTGTCTTTTGATATATGGATAGCATTTTTAAAGCATGAAAGTATTTCCCTTGTAATTGGAGTGTTTAGATCATGTGCAATTAATGTGGTAATTGATAGGATTATAATTAAGTCTATCATCTTGATGTTCATTTTCTATTTGTCCCATTTTAAAATTTTTCCTCTATTTTCTGATTTATTTTAATTATCTATTTTAATAACTGATTGATTTCCACATCTAGATTTTTATGAATAATTCACTGTTTTTAATGTTTTATAATTGCCCTCAGGGTTACAACAGACATCTTAAACATATCACATTCTGTCTTCTGATACTGTCATATCATTCTTTATATATTGAACAAATCTTGCAATAGACGTCTTCCATTTGTCCTCTGATCTTTTATGCTATTTTTGGCATACATTTTATTTCTGCATGTGTTTTGAACCATACAATACATTGTTTTTAACTTTTGTTTTAAACGGTTTTCTTCTAAAGAGGCTGAAATGAGAAAATATGTCTCATATTTACCCACTTACTTTCAGTGTCTAAGTCTCTTCATTCCTTTGTTCAGATTTCCATCCCTTGCTGTTTTTCTCTATCTGAATAACTTTCCTTGAGAAGTCTTATACTACAGATTTGATGGAAATTACTTTCTAAATTTTGGTTTATCTAAAGAAGTTTTCATTTTGCCTTCATTTCTGAAAGATTTTTTGCCAAGCATAGAATTTTCAGTTAACATTTTTCTGACCCAGTTCTTTAAAGACATTGCTCCATTGTTTCCCGGCTTGCATTTTTTTTCTGCTAAGAAATATACTATCATTCTTATCTTTGTTCATCTATATGTAACAGGTCTTTTTCTCTCTGGCTGCTTTTGAAATTATTTTTTTATTTATTGGCTTCCAGGAATTTGATTATCACTTGAGGTGATTTTCTTTGTGTTTCCTTTATAGGAGTTTGCTGAGCTTCTAGAATCTGTAACTTTCTCGATTTCATCAAATTTGTAGAAACTTTGGCCATTAATTTCACCCTTTTTTCTGTTTCTCTTCCTCTCTTTTTGTAACTCCAGCTATATATTTATTAAACTGTTTGATATTGTCACTCAGTCCACTGATTCACCGAAATTATCATTTTTTTCTCTTTGTACTTCATTTTGAGTGCTTCTATTGCTATCTTTTCAAAATAACTAATTTTTAAAAATTTAGTGTCCATGTCTAATTCTATCCTATATAATATGCATTTTAAATGCTTTGCTCTTTAACTTTGTAAGTTCCCTTTCATTTTGTTTTTATCTTTCATTTCTTTATCATAACCATGCTTCTTCTCTACCTTTTTGAACATATGGAATGTATTTATAATAATCATCTTAACGTTCTTCTTGTTGGCTAGTTCCATCATCTCTGTCATTTCTGTGTGTGTGTCTGTTGGATTTTTTCTTATGATTATAGGTTATAGTTTCCTGTTTTCTCACATACCTAATAATATTTGGGCAGGGGTACTGGATATCATGAAGTTTACAATTTGGTTTGGGATGCTAGGTTCTTTAAATTTTCTTTGTACATTTTTGACGTTTTTCTAGTTCACACTTAATATTATTTGAAATCAGCAGGACCTTTGATCATCCATCTATGCCTTGTTAGGGCATGCCAGAGCACCCTGCTGGATAAGGCTGATTTCATCCCATCACTAAGGTGATACACTTTTGTGTGCCCTGGTTGATCAACTATTTATTGCCTGCCTTTTTACTCTGGCCAATGGGCACATGAACTATTCTCAGCTCTGCGTGAACTCTGGAATTTTTTCCGTCTATAGCTTTTCAGTGTATTTTTTTCCCTCTCCCCTTGGTTATTTTCCTCTCTTTCTCTGTCCTGTGTATGGAGATCAATACTCAGCTAAATAGTTAAGGTATTTTCTCCACAAATATCCAGACATTTCTTTATGGAGTTACTTCTTCTCCTCTCTTTTCTTTCCTGAAGATTCTAATCAACTCTACCCCCCTTGAAAAGGGACAGAGACTCAAACTTCATCCTCTCAACTCAGAAACACTGGTTGGCTCTGTTTGAGTTCCTCTTCCCTTTGCTATAGCCCTAAATTGTATCCAGGTGTGAGCTATGCCACTGGAGAGACCATCTCATCTGTTGTCATTTTCTCACGCATCACAGTGCTGCCCTGTCTGTAGTCCAGTGTCTGAAAAGCCACTGTTTGACTTATTCTGTCCATTTTTCTAGTTGTTCCAAGGAAGGCCTTACTCTATCATGAGAAGAGGCAGAAGCAAAAATCTCCTCATAAAGAGCTTTGATGGAGGCTATAAGGATCTTTGACTTTATCTCAAATGCAAATGTAAGTCACTGTAAGATATTAAGAAAGAAGGTGATGAAGTCAGAGAAAAATCAGGAGAAAGTGTACACTTTCTCAAGGACATTGCCAGTGTTCTCTTTGAGAGGAATTAGAGTTTGATATCAGTCCAGGAAAGGGAATTTTGAAGCAGTAGGAAAAATAGACAAGCACTGCATTTGGAGTTAGAGTGCTTATAGAGAGTGAGTCCTGGTTCTGCCAGCTACTAATTATGTTGCCTTAGAAATTTCAATGAATTAATTACTTAGTAGGTGACACAGGTCAATGAACTTGCTTCTTCACCAGCAAAATATTGGTAAAACCAATTCTCTCATAGGCCTCATGGGAGAAGCAGCTGGACATAAGAACAGTCAAATATGTAGAAGTCAGGATATGAAAGTTCTAATTCCATTTTAGCCACTAATGTGCTGTGTCACCTGAAAGCATAAAAAGATTACCATTGGAAGAGAGCTTATAATTAATTAATTTTAATACCTTTAATCTGTAAATAAGAAAATTCAGACCTTGAACTTTTCTATTTAATTTATGATTTTTTTCCACTAATAAAATTATTATAGGCTTTGAAAATGAAAACATTTTCCAGACCTCAAGTTTTAAGTTGGTTTTAAAAACCAACAAAAATGTAAAGTTTTATTCATATTTAAAAGGCAAAAGAAAGGGTCTTAGAATAGTCTGTGACTTCATTGAAAACATATAGTTAAGGTGACCTTTAATTCTTTTGCTTATGAATATGGGTGATAAAGTTGGAAACTAGCCAAGAATGTGGAAAGAAGGCAAATAGTTCACTTTCCTCCAGAGAAAGTATGATTGGTGATAAGAAATACAGTGGTAAATATTTTTCATATCCTGTATCACAGTTTAGAAGAAATAAATTCAATGTCATCATAAACTAAAGATACAACTATTATAAAACATTTAAGATTCTTGTGAGAAAACTTGAGATGGGAGTTCAGGGTAATGCCAAAGTGAAAGTATTATTCTCTTAAGAAAGCTTAGTTAAAAGCTGTTTTTATGATTTCTAGCTTAGTGGCAAGCCATAATCCCTTTGTAGTTACAATATTAAATTATTGTTATTTTATATCATTTACCCTTTTACCTCTCCTCATTAAAAGTGAGTTTTTATAGTTTTTGCTTCCAGGGGATCTGGAGTAAGTATATTTTTTTCCTATTTCTCCTGCTAAGTAGCTTCCCTGGTGGCTCAGTCTGTAAAGAATCCGCCTGCATTGTAGGAAACCCGGGTTCAATCCTTGAGTTGGGAAGATCGCCTGGAGAAGGAAATGGTAATCCACTCCAGTATTCTCGCCTGGGAAATCCCATGGACAGAGGTACCTGGTGGAGCCTACAGAGGAGCCTACAGTCCATGGGGTTCCAAGAACAGTTAAATATAAGATATAAAATAAATGTGAGAATGCTTTGAAAGATAGAAGACGGTGGTCAGGGTGGGATCTCAGGACCCAAGAGCCAACATAAAGGTGAATTTACCAGGTATCTTCTTGCCTTGTGCCTCTCACACAAGATGCACAAGTGAAGTGAAGAAGTCAGAAACCTGGAAACATCAGAGGATACAAACAACTCCCATCCCTGGCAAATCTCACTTTCCCCTGCCAAAAACAAGGAAGTAGGGAGTCTCTCACCAGCACAGTGTGAGTGGGGAGGCTAGACTTCCATCCTCAGCAGGCCTTAATAGGATGCCCCAAGCTCCTACCAAGGTGGTTTCAGAGAAGGCTAAGCAGGAAGGCTGAATTTTACCAAGCCCAGTATTAATGAGGGACCCTGCATGCAAGTTCCCTTGTCAGCCTTCCTGGACACTGATGGCAGTGGGGGGAAGCTTGTTAGTGCTGGGCAGTTGTTGGAATTTCCACTTCCAGCTTGAGTGATATCAGAGGAGGCCCAGGGAAGAGTCAGAACTTTTAACCCCTGCTCACCAGGAACAAGGCCACCCTCTGCCCCATGGTATCATTAGCTCTTTTCCTTCCAGCCAGCTTGAGATACTTAGCTGGAAGTGGTGTGCTAGGTCACTTCAGTCATGTCTGACTCTTTGTTATCTCATGGACTGTAGAGACTGCCAGGCTCCTCTGCCCATGGGATTCTCCAGGCAAGAATACTAGAGTAGGTTGCCATGTCCTCCTCCATAGCTAGAAGTGGAAATTCCCACAAATACTCAGCACTAAGAAGCTTACCCCCCACGCCCATCAGTATCCAGGGAGGCTAAGAAGGGAACCCGGATGTCTATTCCCACCAAGAAGTAATGAGTCAGTTTACTCCACATTTTTTCCTGCCAAAGCAGGGCCTGAGAAAACAACTAAAATAAGAGGTTTAAATAATCCAGAGTTTCATAGCATAGTACCCCAAATGTTCAGATTTCAGTAGAAAACTTACTTATCATACCAATAATCAGAAAGATCTCCAGCTGAATAAAAAGACAATCAGTAAATGCCAACTTGAAGATGAGAGACCTAGAATTATCTGTCAAAGTAGTCATCATACAAATGCATCAGTAAGCAACTATGAACATGATTGAAACAAATAAAAAATACAGATCATCAGCAAAGAGAAAATACAAAGAGAAGCTAGATGGAAAGTTTAGAACTGAAAATACAATAACTGAAATAAAAAACTCAGGAGATAGTATGAGAGAAGAAGGGAGGGAACAGAGAAAAGAAGGAGTAAAGGATGATGGAACAATAGGAGTTACTCAATCCAAACATCAACAAGGATAAAACAGTCTGAAAAAGGAAAATGAACAGAGCCTCAGAGACCTGTGGGACTGTAATAATTAATGTTATGTGGCAACTCGCCTAGGCTGTAGTATCCAGATCATTTGTCAAATATTATTTTAGATATTTTTGTGAAGGTATTTTTTAGATAAGATTAACACTTAATTCAGTAGACTTTGAGTGAAGCAAATTACTCCCCATAATGTGAGTGGGCTGTATACAATCATTTGAAGCCTAATATAAAAATAATTACATCCCCAGATAAAGAGGGAATTCTGCCAGCAGACAACTTTGGACTTGAGCTCAAACTCTTCTCTGGTTTCCAGCCTGCCAGCCTACCCTGCCGATTCTGAATTTGCCAAGCCTCCACAAATGTGTGTGCCAGCTCCTTAAAGTCTCTCTCTCTGTAGATAGATAGACACATAGATAGAATGATAGAGCTTGCCAGGAAAGAGGACAGAAAAAGTGCTGAAAGAAATGATGGTGGAAAACTTCATAAATTTAGCAGAAGACATAAAATACAGATTCAAGAAACTGAGTGAAACCCAAACAGGATAAACTCAAAGAAATCCACACCACGAAATGTTACAGTCAAACTCCTGCAAACTAAAGACAGAGTACATCTGTAACACAGTGAATAAGGAAATGACGCCTTTTCTATAGACAAAAAAAAACAATTCAAATGATGATGGATTTCTCTGACCAGATATCATGGAGGCCAGAAGAAAGTGTCACAATATTTTTCAAGGGCTAGAAGAAAAGAAATATTAAGCAGAAACCAAACATGCCAGCAACTTGATTTTGGACTTCTAGCTTCCAAAGCTATGACAAACCTAGACAGCATATTAAAAAGCAAAGACATCACTTTGCTGACGAAGGTCCTATAGTCAAAGCTATGATCTTTCCAGTAGTCACGTGCAAACGTTAGAGTTGAACCATAAAGAAGGCTGATCACCAAAGAATTGATGCTTTTGAATTGTGCTGGAGAAGACTCTGGAGAGAGTCCCTTGGACAGCAAGGAGATCAAACTAGTTGATCCTAAAGGAAATCAACCCTAAATACTCATTGGAAGGACTGATGCTGAAGCTGAAGCTTCAATACTTCGGCCACCTGATGGGAAAATCTAACTCATTGGAAAATACCCTGATGCTGGGAAAGACTGAAGCCACAGGGAGAAGAGGGCAACAGATGATGAGATGGTTGGATGGCATCACTGACTCGGTGGATGTGAACTTGTGCAAACTCTGGGAGATAGTGAGGAACAGGGAGGCTTGGCGTGCAGTAGGCCATGGGGTCACAAAGAGTGAGACACAGCTTAGAGAGACTGAACAATAATCACCTCCAAATAATGAGAGTAAATGTCTATTGTTTAAACCACGCAGTCTATTATATTTTGTCATAGCAGCCTGAACTGTTCATCGAGGGAGAAACTGGGTCAGGGGTTTCTGTATTATTTCTAACAACCTCCTGTGAATCTATAAGCATATAAAAATTAAAAGTTTAATTAAAATATAATAAAAATGTACATAAATACCCTGAAAATGAATCTTTTCTTGCAACTGTTTTTAGAACGTCTTCGTATTCCTTAAGATAATACCTCCCAATGTATATGATTCGACATTGTTTCAGGTGTTTTAGAGATGATGAAACCGCAACTTCTAGCTGGAAAATAGTTGCTGAATCAGTAAGAGTTCAAGTTTTGGTACTGACTCAGGACTTTCTTCCATTTCAACCAACCTACCTTGGGAATCACAAGTTTCCCTAGCCAGTGAAGAGGATGAATTGCCTGTATTTCCCTAACAGTAAAATGAAAATCAATGGAGAATTCTACAGGAATATATTAGGTCCAAGCTGACAATATTGGAAGCAGCGTGACTTTCCATCTCCCAAGGACCAGTCATAGTTGATCTGACTGGTCCTTGATTGAAGATACATCTGAACAGGACCACCTGATCTGCCTCTTGAGAAACCTGTATTCAGATCAGGAAGCAACAGTTAGAACTGGACATGGAACAACAGACTGGTTCCAAATAGGAAAAGGAGTACACCAAGGCTGTATATTGTCACCCCACTTATTTAACTTATATGCAGAGTACATCATGAGAAATGCTGGGCTGGAGGAAGCACAAGCTGGAATCAAAATTGCCGGGAGAAATATCAGTAACCTCAGATATGCAGATGACACCACCCTTATGGCAGAAAGTGAAGAAGAACTAAAGAGACTTTTGATGAAAATGAAAGAGAAGAGTGAAAAAGTTGGCTTAAAGCTCAACATTCAGAAAACTAAGATCATGGCATCCGGTCCCATCACTTCATGGCAAATAGATGGGGAAACAGTGGAAATAGTGGCTGACTTTATCTTTCTTGGCTGCAAAATCACTGCAGATGGTGATTGCAGCCATGAAATTAAAAGACACTCACTCCTTGGAAGGAAAGTTATGACCAACCTAGACAGCATATTAAAAAGCAGAGACATTACTTTGCCAACAAAGGTCCATCTAGTCAAGGCTATGGTTTTTCTAGTGGTCATGTATGGATGTGAGACTTGGACTATAAAGAAAGCTGAGTACCGAAGAATTGTTGCTTTTGAACTGTGGTGTTGGAGAAGACTCTTGAGAGTCCCTTGTACTGCAAGGAGATCCAACGAGTCCATCAGTCCTGGATGTTCATTGGAAGGACTGATATTGAAGCTGAAACTCTAATACTTTGGCCACCTGATGCGAAGAGCTGACTCATTTGAAAAGACCCTGATGCTGAGAGAGATTGAGGGCAGGAGGAGACGTGGACAACAGAGGATGAGATGGTTGGATTGCATCACTGACTCAATGGACATGGATTTGGGTGGACTCTGGGAATTGGTGATGGACAATCACCAATTGTGATTGTCTGGAGTGCTGCGGTTCATGGGATAAAAAAGAGTCGGACATGGCTGAGTGACTGAACTGAACTGAACTGAACAGGAGATGGTTAGATAGCTGACTCAATGGAAGTGAATCTGAGCAAACTCCAGGAGATAGTGGAGGACAGAGGAGCCCCGCATGCTGTAGTCCATGGTGTCACAAAGTCTGATTTAGCAACTGAATAACAACAGCTGGACAGGATGCCTCTGAGAAGGCAGAAGAAGTGCAGATTCAAGGGCTTCATGAGCACACAAGGGTTAACTTCCAGTTAGTTATTCCAGCCCCAACCCTCCAGATGAGGCTTTCCTGTGCACACCCTCTGCATGTAGAGCTTGTAGCAAAAACCGTCTCCACAGAATACGTTCGAGTATAACTATGTAAGGAATGTATGGGGGAAAGTAGTGATCCTCTGTTTGCTTTTCATTAGGAATGGATTCCTGGTATTCACTGTCCCAAGCAGAAAATCAAGGCCAGTTCCTAAAAACCAACTGTCTTTCTTTTGTGGGCCTGGGCCAGGTTTATAGAAAATATTATAGGATGCAAAAATAATGGAGCTGGGCTCAGAGTCCTCTTGCTCCAGCTGCACTCCCTGTGTTGGGAGTCGAATCGAGTGCCAGGTTCTACCTTCCGGCCAAGAGCCCAAGGTTTTATTTTGCATTTGAGAATTCAGGACAGAAAGAGCTTCCTGGGTAATTGTTATTTTGTGTGAACACACAGTAAGCTAAACTTATGTAACAAGAGCCCATTTGAATTCAGAAATCGGCAGATGTATGCGTTGACCAGTCATGATATTTGACTCACTGTTAGGACTTCAATTTCCTTTTTCAGGCTGTCAATCACCAAGGTGCTTTGACAAGAGGCTTTTTAAATGTAGGATGGAACTAAGTTATTCACCTTGTTGAGTACAGCTATGAAAACCAGAATGTATCTTTCAGGTAGTCTGATGGCTCACGTGGACCTTTCATTTAACAAGAGGACCGAGTAAACAAATGATCCCCAACATCAACCTGAGCGTTTTACGTGATGGAAGTGCCACAAGCCATGGTCACGTAACATTAAAACAGCACGTCCTGGGGCAGCGTAGTGGCATCTTTGCCCATCTCTACTGTGAGGACATCCATCCCTGTCATCACAACCATACTGCAGAAGGCCACTTGAGTAGAGGACAGTGACTTTGCTCAGGGCATTCGTATCATCTGGCTTTGTTCATTACTTAATTTGCTAGTAAAAATAATAGCTTTGTTGTTTAATTGCTAAGTCATGTCCAACTCTTTTGCAACCCCAAAAGAGTAACCCGCCAGGCTCCTCTGTCCATGGGGTTTCCCAGGCAAGAATACTGGAGTGGGTTGCTATTCCACTCGGGAAGATCTCCAGGGGATCCTCCCGACCCAGGGATCAAACCTGCATCTCCTGCATTGCAGGTGGATTCTTTCCAGCTACACCGTCAGAGAAGTCCAACAATAGTAGCTACTACTTATTAAATTGCAATAATTTACCGTGTACTGACAATTGATGAGACATTGCATCAAGTAATATTTTAAAATGCTAGGCTTTATTGGAAGAAGTGTCTTACTACACATTCACAGTGATCATAGATAATAAATATGTGTGTTTATTATCTCATTATCTCATTTATGCCTCACAAGAACTGAAGAGGGGCATTGGATTAACACTGTATTACACATGAGGAAAGTGAGCAGATAAGTGCCTATCCTGAAGTTGCCTTTCCGGCAAGTACGGAGGCAGAAGTCTTAAGTCTGGCTCTTAACACCCATGTTTTTTCTGCCATTCAACTTGTTGCATTGACACTAAAACAGGACTGAGAGATTATTGTGTTGAAACAGAGTATCAGAATATTGAATTCTGATTCTGAATCCCTACAGTTTTTAAAACCTCAAAAGATGTTCTGATATGTCCCATGTGTAGCACGATAGAGGAATCCATTATGCTGAAGTGTCTTTGAGCAGTTTTTCACCATTACCTTTGTTAGTTGATGACATTTCATCTCACTTTTTAAAAGTTAAGTCCTGGACATTTGGTTTGTCAACATTTTGTGCCTTCAGAAATCCAGTGTGTCCTGGTAGCAAGTGTTGTTTTTTGGTCACCAAGCCGTCTTACTCTTTTGTAGCCATAGCCCGCCAGGCTTTTCTGTTCATGGGGTTTTCCAGGCAAGAATACTGGTGTGGGTTGCCATTTCCTTCCCCAGGGGATCCTCCCAACCCACGGATCAAACCTGTGTCTCCTGTGTTGGCGGGCAGATTCTTTACCTTTGAGCTACCAATGAAGCCTCCTCTGGCAGCAGGAGCAAAGAGCAATTTAAGCCTGGAGACCTGGGCCTTGGTTTTGTTTTCACATTAATTTTGATTAATTTTGCCGTTATGACATTATACAGGTCAGTTCAGCAATCTGTCCAGGGTTTTCTTAAATGTCAAAGGAAGACAATGTCAGCATTACTTTACCAGATAGGAATGTTTTCAGTTGCAAGTAACAAAATACATGAATAACAGTAGTTAAAACATAAGGCTGTTGATTCTTTATTTAATAAAAAGTATGGGGGTGGGAAGCCTAAGCATAGAGCAGCAATGCAACAATGATGTCAAGGACCCATTCTCTCTTACGTCCATTGAACCCTATCCACTATTTGTTAACTTTCCATTCTCCTGTTGTTGTCTTATGGTTGCAAAACGGTTTCCCCAGCTCCAGCATCAGATCCACACTTGACAAAGAAAAGAATAAAAAAGGAACAGAACCAATTAAACTCTCCTTTGTAGCTGTTCTTTTAATTAAGAGGCATGCTCAGAAATCCCATGGCACACTTCCCCTTATGACTTCACTGTCAAAAAATTAGGCCATTTAGCCACCCATGCATTACTGAGAGACCAAGAAATTAAGCATTTGGCTTTTCAACCCTTGGTATTGGAGGCAGAAAGGGAGAGAAAATAGTTCAGGATGATTTGTGTAGGTAACTGTCAGGATTAATACTCCCACAATCACGACATCAAGAGATTGTCCTCAAAACAGACTTTCCTCTTTGTTGTCATCCTAAATAATTTGTGACCAGTATTTTAGACATTGTGTACATCCAATCATCTTTTTTCTAGATAATGTTATATATGTGAAGTACGAAAGTGCAAAGTAAATACCATATTCAGGAAATGATTTATTCCAATGCAGGAAAATGCTCACCTGTGATCTAGTGCCCAGTGAGTTTTTCATGTCATTCAAAGTCACCATTTATGTTTGTGTTCTCTTCCTGTTTTAGTGAATAGTAAACTAGATGTGAGCTATGTGTAAATAATGCCAGAACATCTGGATTAAAAGGGGGAAAAAATCAATTATCTGGATGTTTTGTCTACATAATAGCAAAACATGTAGCACTGTGTAGACAAAACATCTAGATGATTGAATATTTTACTTTTCATCCAGACAGTTTGTTGTCACATGAACAAAAAGCACTGCCAAGTTAGGGACATAAGAAAAAAACAGGATATAGCAAAACTTACCTTCTTTGTAGAGTTCAGGCGTTGTTGCGTAGGTTATTATGGTAAAAGAGGACAACTGATGAGCTATTGTGTCAAGTGATACTTTAAAATGCTAGGCTTTATTGGAATAAGCTTCTTGCTACATGTTCACAGTGATCATAATAAATGGTGGTTCCCTTATGAGATGCTTAATACACACACAAACCACTTTCTCTTCGACATGGTGTTTATTTTGCAATTGAAGCAATGCATTCACAGAAAAGAACAGTGACTACCATTTATATCCTGGAAGAACAAATATAGAAATAAATTCTAGTTGTCTAATCATTGGTCATCCCATCAGCACATATTCAGTACAAATTCTTTAATTATTTATCTTTGCAGTTCCAAGCATGTTGCTGGTCACTTTTTCATGTGTAAATCATCATGTAATTTATTCTGTATTAATTTTGTGGGATTCCAGTTGTTATTCCCACTTTTAGATGAGAATTTGGGTATTAAATATGAAAAAAGTCTATAAAACCTTATAGGTTGATTATGTCTGCAAATAACATGACGCTAATTTTTTTTTTTTCATTTAGCATGATTCACTTTGTGTCTAATAAATAAATGAGAGTCTTAAAAGACCAAATTTCTAGAGTTTGGGGTTATGATCCCTAAAAAGCTAGGATATATGGCTAAATACACTGCCTTTCTATTTTATTTTGTGTCATTCTATTATTTATTTTGTTTCTTTCCCATGTTCTAAAGCCAGTATACTTACATTGAGAACTAAAGTTGACAAAGGAGGATATTAGTATTCAACAGAAATCTATTTTATCCTTAAAAAACTGATAGAGCAATATCCTTACATGCTATCTGTAGGGCCTCACTGAGATAACAAATTAAGTTTTATGACTCACTATTCCCATTCCTTCTTAAGGGGACTGTTCCAAATTCAATATGCAGAGGTCACTAGGGGAACATTCAGTCTTCAAAGTCAGCTTTCTATAGTCTCTTCTTTTTCTGGCAATGACTTAGCTGGATGGGGTGGTAAGTAAGACCTAGCAGAACGATGGAGCCAAAATTTCTGTGATCAGGACCCAATGGGTCTGGGATTTTGCAGGTCAAAAAACTTTCAAAAACTACCAGCAAAAAGGGGATGGGTCTGAGCCATAAAGCAGTAGAATTTTCAACTCGGGCCAAAGTAGTATATCATTCACAACAGAGAAAGTCATCCTTGTGATAACCCCTGAGCCCTGCAGCCACTTTGTTGAAACAGATTTTTCTGATTTATGACTGTGGTATTAATATTAGGGCTGGAACAAGTCTCTGTTTTTTAAAGAAAAAACTCACATCAACTTCCAGTCCAGGAGCTTCAAGGTAAAGCCTACAGGCAGCCCGTTCATGCATTTCCTAGCATTACAATTCAGCGTCCAGCGAACGCAATGTGTTTAAATCCTGTATTGGGTTCTAGAATTAGATAGTGGTAATGGTCGCACAAGTTTGAAAAGATATTGAAAAGTACTGAATCGTACACTTCAAAAGGGTGAATTTTATGGTATGAGAGTTTTATCTTGGTTTAAAAACACTGTATTGGACTAATTCAGATGGCTTCTTGGACATCAAATAGATCTTACAAAGCAATATTTTGGTGATTTAAGTGTAAATGAAACAGAAACATATGGAGTACATTTCTGCAAAATTGCACATGATTTCAAAAATTAAGGGGGAAACGTTCTTGGCAAAACTTAGTTGGGTTTCATCTAATCCAAAATATTTGAAAAATAAATTGAGACATTTCATAAACCAAAATACAGCTGTTTTTTCCATGCAGTATGTATTTGCTATGCACTGTCTTTCTCACTAAGTACATTTCCTCCTTATATTGGAAGGTACAGTCAGTTCAGGTACCCAGGTACCAAACCATGAATATTGAAGGCATCAGACTGAAAGCAAGGTCATTGTTGATGAAATTTTGCTATGGTAAATTAAACAGTATTCTCAAGGAAATATTCCTTACTGAAACAGTTAGAGAAGAAAGCCTCTTGTAACAGCCTCTGAGTTAAATTCAAAAGCACAGAAAACTGAAATCTCTGACTGTTCATCAGAGGCTATCCGATCTCCATTATACATTAAAAATCTCAGGGCATCTAAGTACCATTGTTACTGAAAATGCAGTCTCCTATATGGCTTAATAAAACCTGGCCATAAAAATGGTAGATATTTACACATATATCCAGTTTTTGAAGTTGTCGTGCAAAACCTTGAAATCATTCTAAACCCATATATTTATTTTCTCCTTTCTCTTCTGTTTTGTCCTAGACTTCAAGCTAAGCAGCAACTATGAGTTTCACAGCTGATTTCCAGTGACTGATGAATGCTTTGTACCCACAAAGATGTGTTAAATAAATGCTCTTGAGAGAATGGAAGTTTAACTTTCCTGCTCAAGGTCTCAAAGAGACTTTCCTTGACCACTTATAAACACTGGCTCTCCACTTTGTATTTACTGAACTTTCTTTAAAAAAAAAAAAAGATTATTTACTTGCGCCAGGTTATTTTAGTTGCAGCCTGTGAAGTCTTAGTTGCAGCATGTGGGATCTAGTTCCCTGACCAGGGATCGACCCAGGCCCCCAGCATTGGAAGCAGGGAATCTTAGCCACTGGACCACCATGGAAGTTCCTCCACTGACCTTTCTTTACTTCCTAACTTGGTTTTATATTATACATCACTATTTGTTCACTATCCGACTCTTTCACTAGAAGGTTTTTATGTGAGCCCAGGCACTTAGTTTTGTTCACTGCTCTCTGATAATCTGAGGATGAATTATTAGAAGATACAGAGAAATAAGAGTTAGAATCAATCATTACTTGGACATTGGTCCCAAGGCCAGTAAAGGAAACAATGAAAGGGGCAGCACCTGTCTCATAAGTAGCCATTTTTAAAGCACTGGAATTTACAAAGAGGACACATCATATAGAACTGCTGGACCCAGTTTATCCATCTCCACAGATCTGCTCAGATAAGGCTGTACTAAGGGCTTCGGCAACCTGACCTGTTTTCTGGTCCCCATGGAGCCAGCAGTAGTTCTTATTTCTGCTGTGATGGTAAAACCCCACCATGATGCTATCGCATGGGTTTACACCATTGATTCTGACAGTTTTTAGCAGGGGCAAGGACCTTCAGCAGTGGGATGCAGGAGCTCTAGCATCTAGGTCTCACCTAGCTGGACCCATAGAAGTCTGGCTTCTTTAGAAGCTACACAGAGGGGCTGATGATAATGCCCCATAGAGGGATCTTTGGACAGTTAAAGATGGAGCAAAACTGGCAGATACATTGTTCATCTTCCCACCCCAATTCCATTGGCATGTTCTGAGAAGGAAGAATTCCATTTTGCCTTACTGGAGACATTTCATATATCTGCACAACTAACTCTGTTTTCCAGTGAAACTGTGGCCTTCTTGGTCATGCAAGGACTTGAATTTGTCTTCCCTTTTCCTGCCTTTGTTTTTTCCCTTCATTGATGCTTCATGGGATCAGAAGGTCAGCTTTGTTATTCCATAATTCTAGGCATCTAGGCTAAGACAGGGAGAAGGCAGTGGCACCCAACTCCAGCATTCTTGCCTGGAGAGTCCCATGGACGGAGGAGCCTGGTGGGCTGCAGTCCATGGGGTCGCTAAGAGTTGGACACGACTGAGTGACTTCACTTTCACTTTTCATTTTCATGCATTGGAGAAGGAAGTGGCAACCCACTCCAGTGTTCTTGCCTGGAGAATCCCAGGGACGGGGGAGCCTGGTGGGTTGCCGTATATGGGGTCGCATAGAGTCGGACACGACTGAAGCGACTTAGCAGCAGCAGCAGCAGGCTAAGACAACTGGTCCTAGAAAGCTGCCCCTTGGGATAAGACTTTGTCTGGAGGTGATATGAAGGCTATGGTGGGTAGGAACAGTTACTAACGCTTTTCTCTAATGATAATTGAGGTATTGGAAATCAAGGCGTCAGGAGACAATGTGGTTTCTGTTCTTGATTGGTAGGAGGGAAGTGGTAATAATAAAGATGGTGGTGAGGAGTGGGATACTTCTGTTAGCCGTGGAGGACGTGTCAGAAGTAAATGAAAGGCTTAGGGCAACACATTGCCAACCTAAATCACACTTTGAAAACCCCCCGAAAACCTCTCTGGCAGCTTTAAAGTGAACGCTCCCTTCCTTTAGACTGAGGAAAGATTGTATGTAAAACTCTGGCACAGTATCTGGTTATCAGAATGACAGAGTCGCAAAGGAAACTAAATGCATACCGTAGATCCTTTGTGGTAAAGGTGAGAACTGAGATTAAGAGTAAGAGTGGGGAATTTTATTTAACGTTTTACTTTATATTGGAGGACAGTTGATCAACAATTTCTGTTAGTTTCAGGTGGACAGAAGGTGATTCAGTTATACATATACATGTGTCTGTTCTTTTTCAGATTCTTTCCCCACTTAGGCTATTACAGAATACTGAAGAGAGTTCCGTGTAGGAACCAAGTAGGTCCGTGTTGGTTATCCATTTTGAATATAGCAGTGTGTACATGTCTGTAGATCAACACATGTGATGATCTTGATCCTTCAATTCCCAGAACTCTTAACAGTCAGCAAAAGAAGTCCCTTTCTTACCTAACACAGAAGAACAAACATCCTTTGCCTGGTGATTTTGTAAACACTTCACCTGAACCATGCGTCTCTCAATATGACTTTTTTTTTTTCCCAAATTGTCTGTGGGTCTGTGTCAAACCAGTCAATCCTAAAGGAAATCAACCCTGAGTATTCACTGGAAGGACTAGTGCTAAAGCTGAAGTTCCAATAATTTGGCCACCTGATGCAAAAGAGCCAACTAATTGGAAAAGACCCTGATGCTGGGGAAGATTGTGGGCAAAAGGAGAAAGGGACAACAGAGGATGACATGGTTAGATGGCATCATTGACTCAATGTACGTGAATTTGAGCAAACTCCAAGAGACAGTAGAGGACAGAGGAGCTGGGCATGCAGCAGTCCATGGAGTCGAAAAGAGTCAGACACGACTTAGCAACTGAACAAGAACAAACAACTGTGCCTACTACCTCTTATTGTGACCAGGCTGGGTGACCACACTTAAAGGTCTGAGGTTAAGTGGATGCAATTACTCTAATAGTGATGTTGAACTAAGGTTGGGAATCATAGTGTTTGATCCACAGGAATTTACAGCAATTATGTTTGAAAAAGTGAGAAAAGACAAAGAAGTGTTTTGATAACTGTGGGGTTGCTTGAGTTGTATAGTTAAAAAATCAAAGTCTGGTGAAGTCTGAAGGATGATGTCAACAGCTACAGAGAAAGTTCATGTCACTCTATGTCGAGATCTAAGTTAATTCCCAGACCCAGAGTGATATGATTGATTGGAAGGGAGGTGTGGTAAGTGCAGGAAAATAAACAGGGAAGGTTATTTCCCCAGTGCTTCTGCAAAGGGACTCATGGCCAATTTTCAGAGCCACCATACCCTAGGGAAAGAGTACCCAAATATTAAAGACCTATTAGATATAGAATCTGAGCAGCCATTGATCTAATCAGACCTACAGTGTTTTTGTGGTCTCTTGCTAGGAAGGACACTTTAAAGAAATTTGAGGAGATGCAATAGATGGAGAGAACTTCCAAGAATGTGGGTGGGGCTAGAATTGGACACCCAGAATGACTTTGGAAACCAGAGGTTAGGGTTGGTGGAGACAATAATTATATATGCTTAGAGAAGTTAGCAAAGGAAAAAGTATATGGCAAGATGGAAACCAAGAGAGGAAAGAATTTCAAATAGGAAATGGTTTGTCAATTAACATTCTGAAACAAGATTTCCATTTGTTCTCAGGATTAACTCTTGAGTGTTTGTTTCCAGTTGCAGAGCCCTGGAAGACAAGTTCTGCCCACTGAAGTTCATGATCAAAAGGCATTTCTTTTTTTCTTTTCTTTTCAAATGGTTTTCAGAAAGATACTGGTAAGCTTTCTCAGAGTGGGGCTTAGGACAGGGCAAGAATAGATGCCTAAAGTCAAGTTTTGGCTACGGGGAATATGGTGCAATGGAGAGAGAGATTGGTTTAGCTCTCACACTGCCTTCTAGCATTATAGCCTTAGGCAAGTGGGTAAAAACTGGAAGGGGCTTTGGGAGCCATTAAACAGAAAAGGAATTTTGAAGACTGTTTTAGCCTGAGCTTCCTGAAAAACAGAGCCTAAAGCAAAGTTTACAGGCTAACACTTTATCAAATTATGCCATCCCATGCATAAGCAAGGGGAGAGGGGAAGTGATTCAGGGCACAAAGAAAAGGCAAAAGCAATATGGGGTTTCCTTACCCAGATGACCACATCTTCCCAGAAATATACAACTCTTTGCTTGGTCAATTAAGAGTTTTATAAATTGTTAAAATGAATAATTGAATTTATCAAAGTCAATAGTAAATTAAATTAATTTATATATATTGGCCACAAACTGAAAAGTAAATAAATTGAGAAAAAAAAGAGAAAGGTTGTGTCTATTACACTGTTAGAGTAATCTGCATCCCACCTAATTTCATAAACAGAGTCTAGAATAGATATTTTTACAATCAACTCTGAATTTTCAGTTATGTAGAAATGTCCTTAGGAAAATATTCAAGCAATTTCTCCAAAGAAAGATTGTGATGGTAAAGAATGTCCTGTGACCATTTATAGAACTTTAATAAATTATCTTCTGATAGTTGCTAGCTTTGGTTTTCAAGAAAATAGTGTATCTTCCATGATAAGCCATGTTTATGCTCAGTCGCTCAGTCATGTGTGACTCTTTGTGACCCCCTGGACTGACCACAGCCCTCCAGGCTCTTCTGTCCATGGAATTTCCCAGGCAAGAATACTGGAATGTGTTGCCATTTCCTTCTCCAGGGGATCTTCCTGACCCAGGATCGAAGGCTCATCTCTCTTGGGTCTCCTGCATTGGCAGGCGGATTCTTTACCACTGGCACTGCCTGGGAAGCCCATGATAACCATTCAAAGTTGTCTCCAAGTTCTTGATTGAGGCATCTCTCTGGTCTACCTAAACATCTTCATCACACAGCCCAAATGAATCTCATCCTTTCATAATTCTCCCCCACATAGCACCTACCTTCTGTTTGGTCCTTCTCCACTCCGACCTCTGACCCACTTTTATCACTTGTTAGGGCTTCACAGAGTTTCATGTGACACAAACCTCTTGAAGTTGAAAGCCACTGTGTGTATCAAGAGATTGTGATATTGGCATAAATATAGACACAGAGATTTAAGTAATTGAAACAAATCATTCATGTTTAAACAACATGAAAACAACAGTTTTACCTCCCTGAGAAATCACTATCGATACAAGTGTTTCCCCAGTCTGTTACAAAAGTCATCACCAGCACCAGCTGTCACTTCTTGCTTCCTCCCAAGTAACGGGGTCTATTTTCCTTGATAAATTTGAAGACTGTTAAAGGACCCTCTTTTAAAAGCTGGTACGTTACAGACTTAAAATGTATTCTCAGTTTACCAAACTTTTTCTACAGTCTAACCAGAGAGTCATGCAATGTTTTTCTAACTAAAATGCGGCATCATTTTAACCTTCAGACAATTTCTCTGAAGAGTGTTTAAAAAATCTGGAGTGCATATCACTCAGCTTGGGGCTCGATGTTGACCTAAAGGGATGAGATGGTGATGGGTGGGAGGGAGCCTTAAGAGGGACGCGATATATGTCTATTTCTAGCTGATTCACATTGCTGTACAGCAGAAACTAACAAACATTGCAAAGCAATTATCCCCCAAATATATATATATATATATATATGTATATATATATATATATATAAACCTGATGAATCTCTTTGAAAAAATCGATAATTGGGAAAAGACTATGGATGCTAAACGTGAAAACTGCCTCAGAATGGGGCACGACCCTGTGAGTGAAATATGACAATAGAAAATGGCTAGCAAGGGTCTGGTATCAGTTCCCTTGGGTTTGGAGTTTGCTTTCATTTGTAGAACTTACAAGTAATTGTAATTATAATAAAGTAAGTTTTCAAGTAAAAAAAAAATTGGAGTGAACAAAAAGAACTGTCTTAGGAGTTGTTTAAATAGCACCAACCTTCAGTCACCTACGCCACCTACCTGTATATAAAAGTTTGACACTGAATTGTACACATGTTCATAATAAATGCACAAAGTATTTGGATCTGTGAATTTTTCCTTTTTTTTTTTTCTCTTAGCTAAATATAGTGGGAGTGAAAATATTTATTCAATGAAAATGTCACATTTTGTGAGTCATTCATTCAACAGTTTGGTTAATTTAATTTTGTTGGGCATTTTTATAAATCCAATATATTTACCCAGAGGACTTTTGGCACTGGCAACATATTAAAATCAGTAAAAAAAAAAAAAAAAAAAAAAACTATCTAGCCTAGGATGGGGAAGACTCAATTGCATCCAGATGAGGACCAAATCCACTTCATGTTTCCAAAGCAAATAAAATTAATTGTGTCAAAAATTAATCCTTTGGAGACCTCTGGAATGTTTATTTATTCCCATTCTAATTACTGTGGCATTTTAGTGACCCTATTTTGCATTATCTACACATTCCCTCAACTTCCTTCTTGTGTAACTTTTTGTTCATTATCCTCCTTGTTTCTGAGCCAGATAGTTTTTCTGAAGCCACAACTGAAACAGAGAATTGAGGCAAGGATAGAGGGGATTTGAGTAAAGAAAAACCACATGTTTTCCAAGTTTAGGTCTCATTTTGGACACCCGACTAATTTGTTTGGCTCTGGGATCCCCATGCTCTCCTTTGTCCAGCATGCCTCATCAGGGACCCCTCTTTAAACAGTCTCTTGCAGCCTATCTGTCCAAGGCTAGCTGGGCATCTTTCAATGCCTGGTGTTGAGATTCACACATGGGTGACTTCCATGGGAGAGTTTACAGTGATTACATGTTGAACAAAGGGCACAAATTTCCAGCTAGAAGATGAATAATTTCCTGAGATCTAATGCACAGCATGGTGATAATAGTCAACAACAGTGTATAATAGACTTAAAGTGCTGCGAATAAATCACAAAAAAGAAATGATTGCTATGTGACATGATTGAGATGTAAAGTAATGCTACTGTAGTGGTCGTATTATAATATGTTAATGTATGAAATCAACACATTGTACACCTTAAACTTACACAGTGTTATACGTCAGTTATATCACAATTTAAATAAAATTGTATTATGAATGGATGAACAACTCTTTGAGCCATTCCAGAAAAAAATTATAGCTTAATTATAACTTAGTTTGGATCAAGAGAATTATTCCTAAATTTGATTTTATTTTTTACTTTGGCCATTTCCCAAGTTAAACCCAAAGACAAATAATAAACATAGTAGAATAGTGTGAAACAAGTTGTAAGGGCAGTTTTCCTAAGGAAGTTCTAGAAATGAGTTGAGAAA
This sequence comes from Cervus canadensis, assembly GCF_019320065.1. NCBI lineage: Eukaryota > Metazoa > Chordata > Mammalia > Artiodactyla > Cervidae > Cervus > Cervus canadensis. The sequence continues at coordinate 54,376,092 of NC_057401.1, forward strand.
TTGAGTGTCTTTGGAAGAAGTACACTCTTCTAAGGTGGGCCCTGGGAGAGTCATACTTACCTCTGAGAATGACTAAGCCTCCATGTCCCCGTTTAGCTAACAAGACCATGGTATTAACTCAGCAGTAATGGTTCTTTCATTCAGAATTACACTGTGTTTTTATTTCCTCTGCATGAGTTTTGACTTTCTGACATTTCTGTAGATAGTCATGTCCCCCAGCACTTTCAGAATCCTCCATAAGTTCAGGGTAGTTCTAAGGATGTAATAAGGTCACTATATTCCTATGCTGGCATATTTTTAAATACATTTCTTCATTTTAGAAAAAGGTTATTTGCTTTAACCCATGCAAACAGAATCTTGATTTGAAAATAAGTTCATTTGTATTAGTTAAATGAGCTCAGTAATCTACTTTAAATTAGAATGAATTATTTTTAAACCAGAATAAAAATGCAGACAGAATTTCTATATCTGGATAGAGTTTTCCTATTTCTTTAGCTATTTTTAGCCACTTTTATTTGCTATATTGCTTCCCATTTTAGTACCACAAAGTAGGTTGATGTGCCTTATATAAGTGATAAGCTGAAGAAACTTACTGTAATTTTAAAAATTCTGTTAGACCTAAATCTGTTACTTTATACAATGCCAGTCACAATAGGCTAAATCAAAATTTATATGGCTTCATTCATCCACCTTTACAAGAAATCTAAAGACTATTCTTATTGCTGTTGTTTCCAGTGAGAACTGACTCACTGGAAAAGACCCTGATGCTGGGAAAGATTGAAGGCAAGAAGAGAAGGATAAGATGGTTGGATGGCATCACTGACTCAATGGACAGAGTCTGAGCAAGCTCCAGGAGTTGGTGAGGGACAGGGAGCCTGGTGTGCTGCAGTCCATGGGGTCGTAAAGAGTCGGACACAAGTGAGTGACCGAACTGAACTGAAATGAAACAACTAAAGATTTCCCTGGTGGTTCAGTGGCTGACTCCAGGCTCCCAGTGCAGGGGGCCAGGCTTCAATGCCTGGTCAGGGAACTAGATCCCACCTACTATGACAAAGAGTTCACATGCCGCAAATAAGATCCCACATGCCACAACAATGATCGAAATATAATAAGAATAAATATTTAAAAAAAACAAACATCTGACATACAATTTCAGAACATTCAAAAAATTTATTGAACACCTACTTTGTGCCAGTAACTCCTGTTGAAAGTGAAAGTGTTAGTCACTCAGTCATGTCCAACTCTTTGTGACTCCATGGACTATAGCCCGCCAGGGTCCTTTGTCGATGGGATTCTCCAGGCAAGATCACTGGAGTGGGTTGCCATTCCCTCCTCCAGCGGATCGTCCCGATCCACTGATCGATCGCAGGTCTCCTGCCTTGCAGGAAGATTCTTTATCGTTTAAGCCCCCAGGGTAGCCATCACCTAATAAATAGTGGATGCTATGAGGCATGGCCCAGATGCCCCTTCAGGACTGGCACACCCGTTCCCTTGGCTGCTGGGTATATTGGTAACTGTTGTGGCAGCTACTTCCTTCTCTGTAAATTGCCTTTGACCAAAGGAACTGCCCCAATACAGTTTATGCCTCCTTCCTGGGGGGAACCCATCCAAGAGCTAGACATAGACCTGCCCCCTGGTCTCACTTTGGGATAACTGCAGGCCATCCCTGTTCTCAGAGAGCTCCTCCTGGATCAGCTGGGGCCTCTTTTGCTTCTCAGTTCAATGTCTCCCTCTGTCTTATCCTGCCTCTCTCACTTCTACAAGTATGATTGCCGGTTCACGCCCGATCAGCCTCCAAGCTTAATCAGTCTCAGTATCTTCTCCAGGCAACCAGACCTGAGACCGTCATTTAGTATTAACATACCATTTGGTGTCTTACAGCAATTCAGACACTTTTTGTTGTTGTTGTTGCACGGGGTGTGAATTTTCTCTAGTTTCAGCCAGCAGGGCTACTCTTCATTATGGTGCCTGGGCTTCTGATCTAGGACACGGGCTTCAGAAATTGCAGCTCGTGGGCTCGGTAGTTGATTCACAGGGGCTCAGCTGCTCCGCAGCATGTGGATTCTTCCCTGATCAGTGATCAAACCCACGTGCACTGCACTGGCAGATGCATTCCTAACCACTGTGCCAATAGGGAAGTCCAGGCACTTTTTAAAAATAGTCAAGGGGAAGATAATAGCTCAGCAGGAAAAAGCTTTTCAAGGAGAAAGTGCTAAAACTCATGGGACAGTAGAAATGGAGTTGTTACACAGCAACATTCCAGGCACCTGCAGACCTTGCTGTCTAGAAAGTGCCATGTGGCAGATTCACTGGCTCCATCCTAATCTGAAAATGATTCTTTCTACCAAAATGGAGATTGATGGAGCTCCCCCAATTTCAGGGTGAACACAGAATACAGAAGTCAATAAAGAGAAAACTCAGATGACTGAGTCTGAAAATGCATAACTAACCAAAAAGAAAGCACTAGAAGACATATCTGGGTAAAAAGGGAAGTGGGGGTTAGGTATTTTGTAGAAGCAACACCTCTAGGGACTACAGATGTTATCTGTTTTTAGGAGATTTTTTTTAAAAAGTCTTAATGGGGTTTCCCAGGTGGCACTAAGTGTAAAGAACCCACCTACCAATAGAGGAGACCTAAGAGACACAGGTTGGATCCCTGGGTGGGGAAGATTCCCTAGAGGAGGGCATGGCAACCCACTCCAGTATTCTTGCTTGGAGAATCTCCATGGACAGAGGAGCTTGGCGGGCTACAGTGCATAGGGTTGCAAAGAGTCAGACACAACTGTAGTGACTAACCACACACCCAAAATTCTTAACAGTGAGTTTTCAGTAATTGTACAGGTAGAGACTGGGGTATAAGGGCCACTAGGCAAGCAAAAGACTCTCAAGGGTGACATGAGTGTGAACAGCTTGGGGCAGAGAGACGGGACCCACAGAACCTAAATAATACAGGCAAACCAGAGATCTTTCCTTTTAAAGCAGGTCAGAGGCAATCTCATTTAATCCACCCTTTCAGTTCAGTTCAGTTCAGTTCAGTTGCTCAGTCGTGTCCGATTCTTTGCGACCCCATGGACTATATAGCATGCCAGGCCTCCCTGTCCATCATCAACTCTCGGAGTTTACTCAAACTCATGTCCATTGAGTTGGTGATGCCATGCAACCATTTTATCCTCTGTTTTCCCCTTCTCCTCTTGCCTTCAATCTTTCCCAGCATCAGGGTCTTTTCAAATGAGTCAGCTCTTTGCATCAGGTGGCCAAAGTATTGGAGTTTCAGCTTCAACATCAATCCTTCCAATGAAAACCCAGAACTGATTTCCTTTAGGATGGACTGGTTGGATCTCCTTGCAGTTCAAGGGACTCTCAAGAGTCTTCTCCAACACCACAGTTCAAAAGCATCAATTCTTCGGTGCTCAGCTTTCTTTATAGTCCAAATCTCACATCCATACATGCATACATCCTCAGATGGGAGTTTCTCTGCTCCTTCAAAGGAAAGGATTTGACATTAGGATTAGACAAACCCTTCTTTATATATAAATTCTCCAAATAAGAGGTTATCTTCACATTTCTTTTGTCTCTAGGTTCCATGTCAAGGAACTTTTCTAGACATTTCTGTGGAGAAACTTTATATCACTATGGCCTTCACCAAGATTCTGGTGCCTCAGGTGAGTAGGTCCATAACATCTTTAAATAACTTCGCCCTTAAATGACCTTCCTTCTGTCTGGGGCTGCTACACATAGTATTTTCAGAAGGCTGTTCTTTATTGGCTGATTATCTCCTGTTGTGCAGGAGACGCTGGGAGCTAGAAGAACTCAGATTGGCTTCTGATGCTTCCATGTGGCGCTAGTGGTTAAAGAATCCATCTGCCAAGGCAGGAGACATAAGAGACAGGGGTTCGATCCCTGGGTCTAGAAGATCCCCTGGAGGAGGATACGGCAACCCACTCCAGTATTCTGGCCTGGAGAATCCCATGGACAGAGGAGCCTGGTGGGCCACAGTCCATAGGGTTGCAAAGAGTCAGACACAACTGAACACATATGCATGCTCCCACTAAACCGCCCCACGGTTTATAGCAAGATAGTCCACAGCTAAGTTTTGGTTTCTCTTTTTGTATAATATGTATAGTCCAGGTCAGTGTTACCCATTAAAGCTCTGACCTTTATGGAAATATCCTATATTCTTTGTTCTCCAAAATGGCAGCTCTAAACCACATGTATCTATTGAACACTCAAAATGTGGCTAGTGTAACTGAGAAATTCAACATTAAATTTATATTTGATTAAATTATAATTAATTTTATTTAATATATCTGAACATAAGCACTTATACATGGCTAGTAGCTACCATATTATTCAGCATACATCTTGGTTGACATTTAGATGCTAAAATTTTACATTGCAATGATTCCAAGAAGTCTGGAGATTCTGCCATTGGTACAAATAGCTCTGAAATTCAATGACTTCACTGCACATAAATATTTGTTACGTTGTCAGTACGCTTGATCTGGCTAATAATTATCTTTTATAACCTAAAACATAAGTTGGCAAACTAAGATCCTTAGGCAAATCCAGTCTGATGCCAGTGTTTGCAGAAAAGGAAAAACCCAACAGTTGTATTGGAACAGTGTCAGGCCATTTGTTCCATCATTGTCTCTGACTGCTTTTGTGCTACGGTGGCAGAACAGGGCAATGTGACAGAGACTGTATGACTGCAAAGCCAAAAATATTGCTATCTGGGTTTTACAGAAAAAACATTTGCCTGCCATTGATTTATGATAAGGTAAATTTGCTCTTTCATTGTGTGTTATCACAATTGATTACCCTTTCTGTATTATTTTACTCTGTTTTGAAGGATAAGACTTCTGTATGGGAACGCTGGGTGCCTGTTTATTTTGCTCCTCATTTGGACACCAGTTGAAGGTCATCAGCTCAGAGGGTTAGCCCTTCTCCCTGCCTCATTTTAAATTTTGACTGATGATCTGCCTCAGATGGTGGCCATTCCAGTAAGTTGGCCAGATGTTGCAGTAGCCTATTAGTGATTTCAAGGGACTTTAAAATTCTTCTAGGTAATTTTTTCTTTTTTCTGTAGAAATATCAAGTCACTGATTTGCCGTATTTTGTGAGGAGGGTTCATTCACAGAGAAAACGATATAAACTGTTGTTTGAAATAAAAATATAACAACAATCTCTCATTTGTAGCAAGGTTGGGACTTGCATAAAAAATTTTATCGCATCTTTGGATGCTTTTAATTATCGAATACTAAATCATGACACTTCTCAAGCCAAAAGCATACTATCTGGTGACCACTTCAAGGAGGGGGCGTAGGTGACTATTTACATATCAATTGATGAGCTAACATCTAAGAAGTATTAATATATTTTATTAGCACATTAATATGTTTATTATTTTATATAATGATATGCTTAATAATGTTTAAGATTTCTTTTTTAATAGTAGGTAAATATGTGCTAACATTTTGGTTCACACTTTTATGACTGTAATTCCTGCTTGTTTCTCAGAGTAGTGAAAACTGCAGTGAAACCTCTTTGGAATATATAAGCTGATATGCGTCATATGTGGTTCAGCTTTCTGCTGTACTTACCAAGCGCAGTCTGATCTTAAAGGAGACGTTGCCTCTGGTCAAAGCAAAGGGAAGCCCACACACAAGAAGCTAAATAATTGGGAACACAAAGAAGTCTCTAATTCATCAACAGTATTACATTTAATACCTTATTGTATGTATTAAGGCAATACCTTATTGCCATAGTAGTTACTCACATTGGTTTTCTTTCCTATTTAAAAAACATGGGGCTTCCCTGGTGGTCCAGTGGTTAAGAATCCACCTGCCAATGAAGGGAACATGGGTCTGGGAAGATTCCACATACACGGGCGAGGCAACTAAGACCACGTGCCTCAACTACTGAGCCTGCGCTCTAGAGCTCATGTTCTGCAACAAGAGAAACCACCACAATGAGAATCCTGGGCACTGCAATGAAGACTCAGTATAGCTATCAATAAATAAAAAGCGTGGTGTTTTCTTTAGAAAAACAACCAATCTAAAACAATGTGATATTGCAAACTGTGATATTTTCAGTCTCCTTGGTTTTCACAAGAACTCTGCTGGGCTGAAAACTGGGTTCTTCAAAATCATAGTTACAACTTATAACAAATTCTGTGATACTATATTGAAAACTAGAAGTACTCTAAGGCATAAATGTAACTTTGAGTGTGTATCTGTCTTGTCTGGGCTGCTGTAAGAAAAATGGTATAAAACTGGGTGGGTTATGAACCACAGGAAATAATTTCTCACAGTTGTGGAAGCTGGGAAGTCCAAGATCAAGAGTTGGTGCTGGTGAGTACCCACTTCCTGGTTCACAGACGCAGTCTTCTCACTGTGTCCCCACTTAACAGAAGGGGTGAGAGAGCTCTCTGGGGTCTCTTGATAAGGGCATGAATCCCTTCCATGAGGGCTCTGCCTTTTTGGTCTAATCACCTTCTTAAGTCCCCATCTCCAAATACTATTACACTGAGGATTCGATTTGAACATGTGTATTTCGAGGGACAAAAACTTTCAGCCAATGGCAGTCTCCGGTGCTGCTGGGTGTCTGTCAAATGGCAGTTTTGTGCACTACTTCCTGCACCAAAATAATCTCTAATGAGACGGGAACTTGGTATGTGAGCTCCGGTCCTCATATTCCTTCTACACCAGCTATGTGGGTGGGTAACACAGATGTAGCTGGCCTCCCAGGGTGTTCATGACAATCTGTCAGATTTTTAGCATCTCCTTAATAACATATCAAACTTCCCTAGTGGCTCAATGGTAAAAGAATCCACCTGCAATACAGGAGACCCAGGTTCAACCCCTGGCACGGGAAGATCCCCAGGAGGAGGGCTGGCAACCCACTCCAGTATTCTTGCCTGGAGAATCTCATGGGCAGAGGAGCCTGATGGGCTGCAGTCCATGGGGTCACAAAGAGTTGGACATAACTGAGCGACTGAATGCAAACACACAACAACATAGCATGTGTTACTGGCTTTTTGTAAGAATATACATTCTTACATTGCCCTTACTTCCCACATTCCATCAGCATGGTTCTGATCATACCTTTAGATGAAGAGCCTATTTGTCCACAGACCCTCTGCAACGTGTCTAGGAAAATACGAAGAGCTTCACCCTACCTCTCAGAGCCAATTATTTTTTTTCAAACTTCAAAGAAAACAGAAGCATTAAAAGAGTTTATGATTAGTTAAACTCAAAGACAAACCTATATCTATTTATTCTCTAAGAAACCATAGCACCTAACACTTTCTGAAACTATGGAACTAACATAGAGAGTGTCCAATAATCAAGTCTTCCTAGGCTCCTCTAGCATTTTGTCCATAACACTAACATGGAACTTGCCATCCTACACTGTAGTTTCTTTACTGAGATCTGGAGCTCTTGATCATGGGCAAGACTAAAAGACTATTCTACTCATTTCTGCAGGTGGAGCGTTGATAGCAGAGCCATTGCTTTGATCAAGATAAGGTCGCCTCTGTGAAAGGACCGGAAAAGGCAGTTGTTCACCTGACCCTCTTAGGCAAGAGTAAATGGACCTGTAAACCCACCCCCCATCTCTGCAACTCCTGGCTTCTGGGGACTTGGCTGTGTAGGGGGACCCCTCTGTCAAAGATGTGGATCACTGACTTCCTTCTGGTTTGTTCTTTCTTTTCCTTTCTTCTTTCTTTGACTTACACTTATCATCCTAGCACTGTAGCTCAGACGGTAACAAATCCACCTGCAATGCAGGAAACCAGGGTTCAATCCCTGGGTCGGGAAGACCCTCTGGAGAAGGGAATGGCAATCCACTCCAGTATTCTTGCCTGGAGAATTCCATGGACAGAGGAGGCTTGAGGGCTACAGTCCATAGGGTCACAAAGAGTCAGCCACAACTACACTAACTCCAGCAGCTTCTTTTCATATTTTCTCATTCATTATTTCAGTTTTCATTGTCTTTCTAGTTTGAATCTCTAATGGCCTCCTTTTCCCTCACTGTTTTTCAGCCTTTGTAAAGGCCATGGAAGATGGCAAATCCAGCTATTGATCCCCTGAAATGCTTAAAAAAAAAAAAAAAAACACTAAATTTCATCCTTTGACTGTGTTTGACCATCAGAAGATTGCAGACCTGGAACAGGTCCCTTAGGCCCACGGAACTGCACCCTGGCATCAAGGCCATTGCTGGATTTCAGGGACTAGGACTCAAATCAGATCAACTACATGTGTAAGTGAGTGTATTGCAGTGATGTTGTTGAGCATTTTACCATTGCTTGCACATGTTCTCCATGAGCTCACTTTTCACCATCACTTCTACCCACCACCCAGCAGAGAAATTTCTCTGAGCCCTGGCCTCACAAACCAGCATTTGTTTCTTTTTTGCCCTAAAGCTATTGTATTCAGTGCCAACAAACACCATGCCAAGTATAGAAGTGTGGTGGAGGGAGGTGTTAATATGGTCACTGCTTATATTTTTTTTTTCTTCTCTTTTCTCCCCTTTCTCCAATATCCTCATTGTGTTTTGCCCAATGTGACTTTGTAAGCCATCACCCATGAATAGTTTCTGGAATGAGGCAGGTAGATAAAAATGAAAGGAGAGAGAAAGAAGAGAAGAAGGACAAAGAGGACAGGAGTGTGACACTCTCCTATTCCAGGGACTTTTTGACACAAAAATCTCCCTTCTTAATCTTTAATTTTTTTTCATGTTTTCTAAGATGATGTGTTAATGAAAATTATTAAATGTTTAGGTCTTTGATTAATTTCTCTACCATTATTGTTTTTAAAGATACTTAAGTCATTGGTAGTGCTTTTAAGACAGAGGATGAGACGGCTGGATGGCATCACCAACTCAATGGACATGAGTCTGAGTAAACTCTGGGAGTTGGTGATGGTCAGGCAGGCCTGGCATGCTACAGTCCATGGGGTCGCTAAGAGTCAGACACAATTGAGCCACTGAACTGAACTGAAGACAACAAAACGTATCACTCCAAAAATGAAATTTTCCAAAATATGTATGGGAAGCTTCAAATTAGATCCTATTTAGCTTGAATGTTTCTTCATTTTCTTTTAAATGATGTCCTTTATTGTGACTGCTTTAATCATACCTTCACATTGAGGCGAATCTCATGTTACTGCAATGCCTGGGTTATCTAGACCCCATCCAGCACCCATAAGCTTCCACTCTGGGGTGAAGGGTGGGCACTATTTCAACAGAGCAGAGCAAAACTGAGAGTAATTTTAGGCAGAAAGTGAATGCTCCTTCATCTCACTGCAGTTATGTCCAGACAGGAATCATTCATGCTGGTCCTAAGCCAGGCATCCAAGTTGACTTGACAATCATGCTCAAATGCCAAGGAAACTATTGTAACCTCACAAGTTCAGAAGCTTCACTTTATCATTCCAAGTTTTCTAAAAAGTTGGCAATCAGCTTCCGAATCATTCATTCTGTTTACCAGCACGGCTTTGCAATAAAGCCCCTCTTAAAGAAGTTTAAAGTAAAAATATAAATTTTTGTCCTTGGAAAGTGATGAGAAAAAAAAAAGGAAAAGGTGAGATTAGCTATTGACAACATTTGTGGGCCCACAAGCTAGCCTTTGTTAACTTTTCTTTGCTTGACATTCTTCAACTATATTTTTGTTTCCCAAACTCTCTAAGATTCTTCTCACAGCCGGGCCTTCTGGCAGCTTCCCACTGTTTTTTTCTGTCTGAGTCTTGCCCTTCAAGTTTCACTCACATGGACCCTTCCATGGCCCTAAGACTAAGTTAGGGCCTTGCTGTAATATGCACCCATAGAAGCCTGTGCTTTTCTTTTTTTAGCATCTGTTACTATCATAATTCTATATTCAGTGATGCCTTTAGGTTACTGATGGCAATAACCATATCATTTGGGCTTTAGTGGTAAACAACTTGCTTGTCAATGCAGGAGACTCGGGTTCAATCTCTGGGGCAGGAAGATCCCCTGGAGAAGGAAATGGCAACCCACTCCAGTATTCTTGCCCAGGAAATCCTGTGGACAGAGGAGCCTGGTGGGCGACAGTCCATGGGGTCACAGAAGAGTTGGACATGACATCAACTAAACAACAACAGCAAACCACATCACTTACCACAGAGCCTGGGAAGTAATGATTCCTCAGTAAGTGAAAATCGATCCTGGGAATGTCTACAACTGGAGATGATTTGGGGAAGAAGGAAGAGGTAAGGCCACTACATTGGAACTTCCCCGGCAGTCCAGTGGGTCCAGTGGTTAAGACTCCAACTCTCAATGCAGGGGTGGTGGGTTAAATCCCTCATCAGGGATCTAAGGTCCCACATGCCACAGTTCAGTTCAGTTCAGTTGCTCAGTCGTGTCCGACTCTTTGCGACCCCATGAATCACAGCACGCCAGGCCTCCCTGTCCATCACCAACTCCCGAAGTTCACCCAAAATCATGTGCATCGATGGTGATGCCATCCAGCCTTCTCATCCTCTGTCGTCCCCTTCCCTTCCTGCCCCCAATCCCTCCCAGCATCAGGGTCTTTTCCATGAGTCAACTCTTCTCATGAGGTAGCCAAAGTCTTGGAGTTTCATCCTCAGCATCAGTCCTTCCAATGAACACCCAAGACTGATCTCCTTTAGGATGGACTGGTTGGATCTCCTTGCAGTCCAAGGGACTCTCAAAAGTCTTCTCCAACACCACAATTCAAAAGCATCAATTCTTCAGTGCTCAGCTTCCTTCACAGTCCAACTCTCACATCCATACATGACCACTGGTAAAACCATAGCCTTGACTAGATGGACCTTGTTGGCAAAGTTATGTCTGTGCTTTTTAATATGCTATCTAGGTTGGTCATAACTTTCCTTCCAAGGAGTAAGCGTCTTTTAATTTCATGGCTGCAATCACCATCTGCAGTGATTTTGGAGCCCCCCAAAATAAAGTCTGACACTGTTTCCACTGTTTCCCCATGTATTTCCCATGAAGTGACAGAGAATGGCAAAAAAAAAATGACCACCACATTCTACAAGTATTCATCAAACAATGATTATTTCAGACACTATATTAGCTGCTGTGTAAATAAAGAGAAAGCATACTGTTTTCAAATGTCTCAATTTGGAGAAAGAGAATAAGCCCATGAAATCTACAACAATGGACCTTAATTAATCACTTTTCCTGGTATCCTTACCTGGTATAGTTCTCTCCACAGTAGATCTGGGATCATCTTAAGACTTACATGGACCAATAAAAGATGGGGGAAGTGAAGCTGTGAACTTTGAAGGCTCAGCCTTAAGACATGTAGCTTTATCTTTTGCTGCTTGAACACACCATTTTGAACCAGACTCCATGTTCCAAGAAGCCCAGTCTTCAAGGAGAGAATATATAGTTGATGACCAACCAGCTGATATCCTTATCTAAACTTCCAGCATCAGTCTTCAGTCTTATGAGTGAGCCATCTTGGATATTCCAGCCTAGCTTGAAGGATTTTGAGCATTACCTTGCTAGTATGTGATATGAGCACAATTGTACAGTAGTCTGAACATTCTTTGGCATTGCTTTTCTTTGGGTTTGGAATGAAAACTCACCTTTTCCAGTCCTGTGGCCACTGCTGAGTTTTCCAAATTTGCTGGCCTATTGAGTGCAGCACTTTCACAGCATCATATTTTAGGATTTGAAATAGCTCAACTGGAATTTCATCACCTCTGCTAGCTTTGTTCGTAATTATACTTCCTAAGGCCCGCTTGACTTTGCAGTCCAAGAAGTCTGTCTCTAGGTGTATGATCACACCATCGTGATTATCTGGGTCATGAAGATCTTTTTTGTATAGTTCTTCTGTGTATTCTTGCCACCTCTTCTTAGTATCTTCTGCTTCTGTTAGGTCCATACCATTTCTGTCCTTTATTGAGCCCATTTTTGCATGAAATTTTGCCTTGATATCTCTAATTTTCTTGAAGAGATCTCTAGTCTTTCTCAGGAGAGAGGATGACACCTATTGACCCACTGGCTCATCTTCTGGTCATCATCATCTTTTCGCCTTTTCATACTGTTCATGGGGTTCTCGAAGCTAAAATACTGGAGTGGTTTGCCATTCCCTCTTCCAGTGGGCCGCATTTTATCAGAACTCTCCACCATGACCTGTCTGTCTTGGGTGGCCCTGTATGGCGTGGCTCTTAGCTTCACTGAGTTACACAAGGCTGCAATCCATGTGATAATTTTGGTTAGGTTTCTGTGATTATGGTTTGTGTTCATAGGTACATTTGGAAAACTGCATACAGTAAAAAGCATGTGTAGAGGAAGGGTGAAAAGAATTGATCTAAAAAGCTTGCTGAATCCAATTTCCCAAAATCATTATGTATATTAGGTATGAAATGTATACTGTAAGAAATGGAGCTATGAAGTATTCTAAAGCTAGAATACAGAAGTTACATGTTACACATTCATTCAACCAAGTATTTACTGAACACCTCTCTTTTAACTGACACTGTAGTACATGTTGAGGAGCTATAAAATGATAATAACAAGCTAGCATGACTCATGACTTCATCAGGCTTGAGAAACAGATCAAATCATTATGAAAATAATGAAAGCTTATAAATTACAGAGGAGGCTATGACAAAAAGGAAAAAAGTACTATGGAAGGACACCAAGATGAATGAAACAAATTCCCTTTATTGTCCTGATATAATAAATCCTCCATACGTGGTGGCAGTGTGGCTGACAAATTGTAGAGAAAAAGAAATATTGGTGGCAAAGAGAGCAGTTGTGAAAATATTGCCATAATCCAGGGAAATAATGAGGGCCAGGAGTAGAGTGATGGGAATAGAAATGTAGAGATAAGGAAGTGACATTTCAGAAGCACAGTTGGCAGACATGGAAACTGATGTCTAGACAAAAGGGAAAAGTATACTGAGGACAACTCCAGTCTTAATCTTGAATAAAGAGTTTTGATCTAACAAAAGTGACAGAAATAGAAAACGCACTAGCAATCTCACAAACATAGAGAAAAAACTAATGAATTTTGGTTTGTGAGCCTTGAGTATGAGGTACTTTCAGATTTCTTACTGACATTGCAGTCTGTGTTATTCCACTTATTTAAAAGTCTAGTAAATCCAAACTAATCTGTAATAACAGAAAGCAAATCAGTGTTTACCTGGAGACAAGATTAAAGTTGTTGAAAGGGGTCCAATGAAGAAACTACTCAAGATCATCAGACAACTTTTAGGGGTGATGGATGTGCTTATTATCTTGATTGTATTTCAAACTCAAGTGTACCGCTGAAATACATTCAGTTTATTTTATATAAATTTTATCTCACTAAAGCCATTTCATAAAAAGAAATACTAGATAAGAAAAGATTTACGAGTACTATGAACAATTGCAAACAACTTTTGAAACAAAAAGAGTTGAAAAAGAGCTTGAACTATTTGTGCTGTGCAAAATAAGTTATCATTAAATAAAAAAGAAGAATGTCATTTTACTTATGAAGAAACTCTCACATTTATCCTAAAACACACTATCAAGACTGAACATTAGGGATATTTATTTCTGTTAGTGAGAAATGGAGGAAAATTTTTTTAAAGTTGAAAATAAAATGATCAGAATTAAGAAAGTAGATTAAAGTGAGGATGATGACAAATTTCAAAATATAAAATGTCTCAGAGAAAAGTCATTGCTTGATCAGAAATTAAGCAGAAAAAAATTAAAAGCAAAAAAAACAAAAAACAACCCAGAAATTCGCTTAAGCAGGTCAAAGATTCCTATACGTTGTGAGTGTTGGCATGGCCTGGGGAAAAGTCATTATAGAACATCAAAGCCGAAGAAAAAAATGGTGAAAAAAAGAAAAGCAGAAAGGAAAAGCCTTCTATTGAATAGAATATAACAATAAGAGCAAAATAAGTGCAAATTAAATGTTATAGTTACATTAAGACTAAGATAATAAAAAAAATCTAGGGCCTGTGAGTCTCTTCTTTTTATACAAAGCCAACCTCAATATTCATTTATTTGTTTACATACAAAAATATTTATTGAAATCTTTCCATGTGTCAGATCTTGTTCCAAGTGCTAAGGTTACATGGGGAAAAAAAGTGCTTACCATCATGGAACTTACTTTTACTTATTTTATTGATAAATCTTAAATTCATTAACTAAATCAGTTGTAAATAGCAGTAAATATTTACAATACGTTAAAATAGAGTCTTTCTTACTTGGGCAACATTGTGAACTTTAACATAATGCCGAGTTAAAAGGGTTTCTGCTTTTCCTAGTGAATGCATTCTAAGAGTGGTGATGTCAATAGTGATTAATCCAAACTATTTTTATTCTTTACTTTAAAGAAAGATAATAGAGGAGCTATCTTTTTATACATGCTTTCAGAAGAGTAAACCTCAAACACACATGTGCTTCCTAAAGTTACAATGTCATCATCAACTTTTTTTCATCTACTCTGGTATTTCTAGAGTTTCTATCATTATCTTGGGTTTCTCCGGTTGAGAAAAGAATTGAAAATCCTTTGCCAGATGCATAGTTCAAAAGTCAAGATTGTAATATTATTGCCTGAAGAATTCCCAACACCAGGGAATCTCCCAAAGAATGCCAAAGCCCGTGTTCCTTTACAGCCCCTGCGGTGATTTGCAGGCTACAGCCTGGCTGGGCTTTAGGCTGCCAATAGAAACATGAAAATGAGAAATTATCTGCAAAAAACAACACGACCATCCTCACTGGGACTGCCTTATCACAAATCAGGATATCCAGCTCAGCAAAACATTTCAGTTTTAAAAAAATCACTTTTCATCATTGATGCTAGATGTGCCTGGTTGGAAGTTTGGCTGAACAACCAAGAAAAACAGTAGAAGGAAAGAAAGAGAGAGAGAGAGAGAGAGAGAGGTGAGAAAGGAAAGAAGGAAGGAAGAAAGAAAAAGAAAATAAGAAAGCATTCTATAGCAACCAAATATGGAAATGCTCAAAATGATTTTCTTTCAGCATAAAATATTTCATCTCCTTATGCAAACTGACCTCTGTGTGAGAGTTTGCTTTGAACTGCATGAAAACAGAGAATAGCTACAATCCTTGTGTTTGGAGAAAGTTATAATCCTTCTATAATTTTCTAACTGGTTTATTACGTGTAAAATAGTTTGACTTCCCTTTGCCTTCTCCTCTATCACAAACAAAGATCTCCCACATCCAAGTCAAAGTTTAACTGTATTTCTCATTTTGTCCAAACTACTAAGAATCTCATGCGTGTTCGTATGCACTCAGTCATGTCCTTCTCTTTGTGACCCCATGGAGTGTAGCATGCCAGGTTCCTCTGTCCATGGAATTCTCCAGGCAAGGATACTGCAGTGAGTTGCCATTTGCTACTCCAGGGGATCTTCCTGACCCAGGGATCGAACACGAGTCTCTTGAGTCTCCTGCATTGGCAGGCGGATTCTTTACCGCTGCTCCATAACATGTGCAATTATACAGGAAAACAGATGATTTTACCTTTAAACTAAAAGAAATGATTTATTTCACTCTTGGTGGAATACACTTCAAGTGTTGGAACTTGTAAAGTTAATACCTGTAGGAATATTTTACCACCACCTCCCCTTCATACTACAGTCATTTATACTCCTAAATATAAAAGAATGCTATTTTCAAGATAGCTTTGAGCTATGTCTTTTCTCCCAATGGAATTTTATAAAAGTAAAACCTTATTTCCTGCCAAATTTGGTTTATTGACCATTAAGTTGTAAATTAATGTTTCCTTGGCATTACGGTTGCCAAATCGTGGAAACTCATGGCATCAGTATTCATGCAAAATGTGTAGAAAATCAAGAAAAGTATTGTGACTCTTTGGTCTTAGATACTGTATCTGTGAAAAATCACTCAGTTCCCCCTTTATTTTTAAAGACTGATGATGTATCTCACAAGGAAAGTAGGCTTCAAAGATGCTTAAGTTCAGAGAAGTAGAAAGTATAAATGAAGACTCATCTAAAGAGGGGGGGGAAAAACACCATAAGGCAGAGCTTGAAGTAAATGCAAGGCCAAAGGATATTTGGTTTGTCACTTTTTATGAAGTGCTAACAAGGAAAAGAGTCAAACTGCAAAAATCCCACTCTTTAGATGTCTTACTGCTTGAATTTTTCTGACATGAGGTTATGGAATATGAATGTTCTTGAACAAATCTTTTAATAACTAGAGCCTATATGTTGTTTCAAAAAAATATCGATTTGTCTCCTGGAAGAGATCCCCAAAACCATAATTGTCTGACTTTATTTAGCTTGGGCTAGAAGGCAAATCCTATGCCTAAGAATATGCCAGTGCCCTCCAAAATAGCTCTTTGTCCAAACCGGTTTCTTTTTGCCAGAAGTAAAAATGAACACAAAGCTATTCTAATGTTTCTGCATCCAGAAGACTTAAAACAAAGATACTTGTCCAAAAAATCCTGTTGGGTTTTCTCATTGAGAAACCATCTGTCGAGGGATCTGAGATCCCTAGGAAATAAGAATTCCCATTTTCAGCCCATGAGGATGCCTGGGGAAAGTAAGTGAAGCTCTTTGAATTTACTTTTATCATCTGTACTCAAGGAAAACACACTGTCTTCATTTTAATTTCCTTTATTTATTTTAATTTGTTTTAATATTCAATAGAGCTAAAACAAAGTTTGGGTTTCCCAGGTGGCTCAGTGGTAAAGAATCTTTCTGCTAATGCAGGAGACTCAGGTTTGATCCCTGGGTTGGGAAAATGCCCTGGAAGAGGAAATGGCAACCCATTCCAGTATTCTTGCCTCGGAAATCCCAGGGAGAGAGGAGTCAGGCAGGCTACAGTCCATGGGGCCGCATAGAGTCAGTCAGACATGACTGAGTGACTAAAGAGCAACAAAGTTTAAAGAAAGGTGAAAAATCTTCTCTTCCTCTGGTTCAGAGAGTTGGTAAAAATGGTTCTGGTGAGGAAGTGTAGAGACTGACTCTAGTTATTAATTACTTCTTTCTAATCCTAGAAACTCTGACCTGCCCCCTTACACCCTTACGTCAGCATCAGCCTTTCAGAGGCTGTACACCCTGAGTGAAGCGATCTGATTTATTGAAGACATTTTGAAGTGAGAATTCTATAAAACCTGAAGCTATTAGCAGCTCTGTTGTTTTTTTTTTTTTTAAATACTGAAAACAGTTTATTATAAGAATGAGGCAATAATAGATCTTCTTCTAAGGAAAATACACAAGCCAGGATTTATTTTGATATGAGGTACATGGCAAGAACAATTCTAAACTCTGATCTCTCCCTAAATGATTCAGTGTGTGTGTGTGTGTTGTAAAACAGAGTAGCATCTGAAAAGTCTTCATCTCCTCCTAAAGGTGTGTTTAAATTGCATTTCTTCTATGTGAAATGAACCTGATCGGACGTTGCTTTCAAAAGAGATCATAAGATCTAAAATTTTGTGGTTGTTTAGTCGCTTTAGTCTTATCTGACCTTTGGGACCCCATGGACTGTAGCCCGCCAGGCTCCTCCGTCCATGGGATTTCCCAGGCAAGAGTACTGGGGTGGGTGGCCATTTCCTCCTCCAGGGATCTTCCCCACTCTAGGATCATGCCTGTGTCTCCTGCGTTGGTAGGCGGATTCTTTACCACTGAGCCACCAGGGAAGCCCCAAGGTCTAAAATACTTAAAGATTTTATGAAAAGTAAATATAAATATAAAATATAAAACCAGGGGAGGAGAAACGGATAAATAGGTGGAACACAGAGGGGTTTTAGGGCAGTGAAAATACTCTATGACATTGTAGTGATGCACTCACATCATAACACATTTATCTAAACCTATCGATGTACACCAGGTGTGAACCCTAATGTAAACTATTGACTTTGGTTGACTATAACATATCAATGTAGGTTCATCAACTGTAACAAATATCCTACTCTGGTGGGGGGAGTTTGATAATGGGGGAAGCTGTGCTTGTGAGGGACAGAGGGTATACGAGAACTCTCTGACCTTCCTCTTTTTCAATTCTTTTCGTTTTCATTTCAAAACTGATATTCAAAGCATCTGTTAGAAAACTTTTGTGTGCTTGGGATATGTTTTGTGCCTGAAGCAAGGTAAGTAACCAAACCTTTTCAACTGGAAATTTTACATGTAAATATTGATCAAGTAGTTCTTCCCAGGTGGTTCTAGTGGTAAAGAACCCACTAGACATAAGGGATGTAGGTTTGATCCCTGGCTTGGGAAGATTCCCTGGAGGAGAAAATGGAAACCCACTCCAGTATTCTTGCCTGGAGAGTCCCATGGACAGAGGAGCCTGGTGGGCTACAGTCCACAAGGTCACAAACAGTCAGACAGGACTGACTCGAATTAGCACACACACACACACACGCACACACACACACACACACATTGGGCTTCCATCACACTCAGTTGGTAAAGAATCTGCCTGCAATGGAGGAGACCCCAGTTCGATTCCTAGGTCAGGAAGATCCACTTGAGAAGGGATAGGCTACCCACTCCAGTATTCTTGGGCTTCCCTTGTGGCTCAGAAGGTTAAGAATCTTCCTGCAATGTGGGAGACCTGGGTTCCATCCCTGGGTTGGAAAGATCCCCTGGAGAGGGAAAAGGCTACCCACTCCAGTATTCTGGCCTGGAGAATTCCATGGACTGTATAGTCCATGGGGTCGCTAAGAGTTGGAAATGACTGAGTGACTTTCACTTCACTTTCACACATTGATCAAGCATTTCCACTTAAAATGTAGTGACCAAATGGATGGGCTGAAAATGTAAAGTACACACTACATTTAAAGACATAGTACAAAAACAATGTAAGATATTTTTAGATTAACTGTATGTGGAAATATTTTAGATATGAAAGAAAGTGAAAATGAAAGTCACTCAATCATGTCCGACTCTTTGTGACTCCGTGGACTATACAGGCTAAGGAATTCTCCAGGCCAGGATACTGGAGTGCATAGCCTTTCCCTTCTCCAGGGGATCTTTCCAACCCAGGGATTGAACCCAGGTCTCCCTCATTGCAGGAGGATTCTTTACCAGCTGAGCCACAAGGGAAGCCCCTTTTAGATACTCTGGGTTTAATAAAATATGTTATTAAAATTTTACAATACTCTGTATGATAGTAAAGTGGTGAATACATGTGATTATACATTTATCCAAACCTATAGAACCAATTGAATCAAACCAGCCAATCCTAAAGGAAATCAGTCCTGGGTGTTCATTGTAAGGACTGATGTTGAAGCTGAAACTCCCATACTTTGGCCACTTGATGCGAAGAACTGACTCATTGAAAAAGACCCTGATGCTGAGAAAGATTGAGGGCAGGAGAAGAAGGGGATGACAGAGGATGAGATGGTGGGATGGCATCACTGACTCGATGGACATGAGTTTGAGTAAGCCCCGGGAGTTGGTGATGGACAGAGAGGCCTGGTGTGCTGCAGTCTGTGGGGTCACAAAGAGTCAGAGACTGAACAGAACTGAACTGATAGAATATACAGGGCCAAGACTGAACCCTAATGTAAACCGTGGACTTTGGGTGACTATGATGTGTCATTGCAAGTTCATCAGTTGTAACAAATGTCCCTCTCTGGTGAGGGATGTTGATGACGGGGAAAGCCATGCTTGTGTGGGGACAGGGTGCATATGGGAAATGCCTGCACTGTCTTAATTTCGCTGTGAACCTAAAGCTGCTCTAAAGAAAATAAAGCCTAAAAAAGAAGGATGTTTAAGATGGTAAGTTTTACATTTTGGATATGTGCTTGTGTTCTCAGTCATGTCTGACTCTTTGTGACCCCATGGTCTGTAGCCCGCCAGGCTTCTCTGTCCATGGGATTTCCCAGGCAAGAATGCTGAAGTGGGTTGCCATTTCCTTCTTCAGGGAGTCTTCCCAACCCAGGGATCGAACCAGTGTCTCTTGTGTCTCCTGCACTGACAGGTAGGTTCTTTACCACTAGCAGCACCTGCTGTTTTACCACAATTAAAAATTTAAACACATTTTCAAAGGAAAACAAATGGTGTTGTCAATCCCTCTCTGAAATGTTAACTTTCCTGACTCAGAGTTCAACTTACTTTTTTTTGCACCATCCCAGAAAGAATGAAGACTGAGCTTGTTTTACTGGAAGATCATACTCCACAAGCTTACGCAAGGCTCCACAAAAACTATAAATGAGACTTCCTCTTGAAGTCTTCTGTAACCTGTTGTCAAACTGACCAAATTTGCCTGGACCTGAAATACTCATGAACTTCTCTGGCTCCACCCGAGTTTAACATGCAGAGCAAATCCAATGAATTTTTGTCCTGTTTACACTCCAGATGCTGGCCAGATGTGTGTGCATTACAGCCCATCAGCCTGTTTGGAGATGTCTGGACATCTACGCTACAGTCAGCTTTTGTTTTAGTATCATTAAAAGGCAATTTGCTTAAAACAGAGATTATGGAATGTGGTTATTGTCACTTGAAAATGGTCCTGCTGTGGCATGTCATCACCGCTACTCCGTCACTTAGGTATTTTCATTGTCATTCCCACTTTTAAATGAACTAATGGTCTCTGATCCTTCTTTTAACATCCAGCTTCCATGCAGCACCTCCGGGAACCCCCCCCTCGGTCAACACCGTCACGCCTCTGCGGATTTCCACCCAGTCTCCACGCTCCTGGGTTTTTCCTGCACACCAGCTTCCTGGTCTCCTCCATGAGAAATCTTTGCCTTTGGCAATTCATCAGTTTCAGCTGAAGTCTGCTTCATACTTCATTGAAAGAATAGAGCTCTGTGAACAAGATCCCCTGCCCCTCCTCCCCTCCATGCCCCTCCCCACTTTGAATAAACATTTCCACCTTCCTTTCCAGCATCCAGACCAGGACTCAGCATGGAATGGCCCATGAGCCACATCCCGCCCTCCGCGTGTTTTTGTATGGCCCACCAGCTCCCAGTGGTTTTAACATTTTAAAATAATCGGAGCAGGGAGAAAAAAAGATGAACTGTATTTCAGGCACATGAAGGTGGTACATGCTCAGTCGTGTCCAACTCTGCCACCCACCCCATAGACTGTACCCCGACAGGCTCCTCTGTCCATGGCATTCTCCGGGCAAGAATACTGGAGTGAGCTGCATTAATTTATATGGAATTTGAATTTCCTTGTCCATAAATAAAGAGCTCTTGGAACAGAATGTGCTCATTTGCTCACCGACTGTCTAAGTCGGCTCTCTGCGGTAACAGCCTGTTGAGAAATTGCCCAAGAGACCATATGGCACAGAAAGCTGAAAATATTTACGCTATGGCCCTTTATAGGTTTGTGGACCCTTGACCTGGAGGAATCTTCTTTGTTCCTCCCAGCAAAACACAGAGAGGCTCTCTCCTCCCTTCAAAGGCGGAACCTCCCCGGCAGCCCCCTCCCTTTGCACACACTTCCCTGGAACCTACCCTTTGACCCTTCAGCCCTTTCTCTGCTCCCTGGACAGCTGCACTCTCGACACTGCAGATGGAATTTTCCCCCTGCCTTTCCGCTCAGAATCTCTCAGCCTTTGCGTGCTTCTCCTCGTCTTCAAGTGTCGGAATTTCTCAGGAGTCTACGCAGGCTCTTTCCTCCTTCTCTATACTTTTTCTGATCAGCTGTGTGTGCTTCGTCATTCAGTCATGTCTGACTCTTTGCCTCCCCGTGGACTGTAGTCCACCAGGCTCCTCTGTGGGATTCACCAGGCAAGAATACTGGAGTGGGTTGCCATGCCCTCCTCCAGGAGATCTTCCCAACCCAGGGATCGAACCCAGGTCTCCCGCATAGCAGGCAAAACCCCCTCAACTGCCAGATCTTCAACATTCATGAGCTGCAAGTTCCCGATTTTATCTTAAGATCTTCAGCCCCAACCTCATCTCCAACATACAATGTCACAAGCCCACGTGACAACCTTCTCAGCATCACTGTGTCCTAAGCTGACTTAGGACAAGTTGACTAAGTTGGGGAAAGATGACTTCCCCCCTAAATCTGAGCCTGCTTAGGTCCCTCTCACCTGTCCAGTCGCCTTAGCCAGACACTTGGGATTTCATCTGGACATTTTCCATCTCTGTGCACTCCACATCTAGGAAGTCCAGTTGGTTCTTGACTGTTTCTTGGATATTCTAATTCAAGCCACCTCCGCCCCACAGAGTGTAACTGGCTTTCCAGCTCATCCTCATGCACCCTTAAAATCCATAGATCATCAGGAATAGCTCCACCACCTGACCTTCTGCTTATTTCCTGTTTCCTCCAGAGACAAAACCAAGTGCAGGATCCGGCAGGCTGAGTGGAGAGTGGACCACCTCCCTGGCCCTCTGTGGGAGGCCAGCCAAGCTCCCCTTCTCCCTTGAGCACCCAGCTGTCTCATAGGAGGGGGGGAAATACAGAGGGGACAGAGAGGGGACAGAGGGCAGAGAGGGTCTGAGCCAGAGCCCGCAGACCCCTTCCTGGGACCCACAGGCTTATCTCACTGGTGAGACTGGACTGGGGGTGGAGCTGATGAGTTGAGGGAGGGTCATCATAAATCAATAAATGAAAAATAAAACCCATCACCCAAAAATGCAAAACACAGGTAAGAGTGGGGATCTTTTCTGTGCAAGACTTCTTCCAGCAGTTTCTCATGAAAAATAAGCATCATAGAAGAAAATGAACATACACACACTGCATGCATGCACGCTAAGTTGCTTCAGCCGTGTCTGACACTTTGTGACCTCATGGACTGTAACCCACCAGGCTCCTCTGTCCGTGGGATTCTCCAGGCAAGAATACTGGAGTGGGTAGCCATTCCCCTCTGCAGGGAATCTTCCTGATCCAGGGATGGAACTCACACCTCCTGCATTGCAGGTGGATGCTTCACCACTGAGTCACTACGGAAGCTCCCCTACACACACTACTGCATATAAAATAGATAGCTAATAAGAACCTACTGTAAAGCATGGAAAACTCTGCTCAATATTCTGTAATGACCTATATGGGAAAAGAATCTAAAAGAGAATGGATGGGTGTTTATATAACTGATTCACTTTGCTGTATACTGGAAACTAACACAACACTGTGAATCAGCTATGCAGTTCTCCAATAAAATTTTTTTGAAAAGGAGACAATGAAAAGACACAGGTGGCCCCTAGTCAAGCCCGCAGAGTCACCCACTCCCACAGGGCCACAGAGGCCGGCCAGCTGGAGCCACTTGGCCACCGATGTGCCCCGACACCTGTGGAGTCGGGAAGGGAGGGCCAGGCCCGGAGATGAGGGAACTGGGTGGGGGTGGGGAGCTGTCACCGCTGTGGAGTTAACACTGCCCAGATTAGTGCTACTGATGGATGAAGGGGAAACAGTGGGGTGTGTATGGAGGTGGGGGGAAGGGTGAAATGGCGGAGGGAGAATCGGGGCTTCAGACAAAGCTTCTTTGAGGTCCCTGTTGCCAGGGGAACAGCTGACCTTGCCCAGTAGTCCCCTCCCCACTCCTTATCCTGGGTCTGCCCCCCTTCTACCCACGATGGAGTTTTTCACGTTCGGGGAGAGATGGCACTCACTTCTGAGAAAGAATCAAAGGCCTCAAAGAAGTTTCTGGAAAGAAAGTTCCAGCACTGGGGAAGGAGGGATAATAAAGACCCCCACCTTTACCTCCACAGCTCCCACAGCTCCTAGACCCCAGCTGCCCAGGCCTCAAGCTGTAAAGGCCACCTCTGCTGGTCTGCCTAGAGGAGAGAAGGGGACGAGAGGGTGGAACCCTGCAGTGGGCCTGGCCGAGGCGCTGACTGATGGGGATCTCACCACCCTTGAATCTGAGTGTTGCAGCCTGAGCCACGCTCTGGGACACCCTCAGGTCCAGTCTTGACTGACAGTGGGCCAGCAAGGAAAGGTGGTCAAGGGAATGGGTTTTTTTTTTTTCCTTTTTTGTTTTTTTCTTTTTGCTAATAAACCATGTGTTAGTTGAACCATGAAGAAGGCTGAGCACTGAAATATTGATGATTCTGAACTTTGGTGCTGGATAAGATGCTTGAGAGTCCCTTGGACAGCAAGGAGATCAAATCAGTCAGTCCTAAAGGAAATCAAATATTCATTGGAAGGACTGAGGCTAAAGCTGAAGCTCCAATACTTTGGCCACCTGATGCGAAGAACTGACTCCTTAGAAAACACCCTGATGCTGGGAAAGATTGAGGGCAGGAGGAGAAGGGGGCAACAGAGGATGAAATGATTGGATAGCATCACTGACTCAATGTACATGAGTTTGAGCAAACTCTGGGAGTTGGTGATGGACAAGGAAGCCTGGCATGGTGCAGTCCATGGGGTCACCAAGAGTTGGACACGGCTGAGTGACTGAACGACAAGATTAAAGGAGCAAGCTGAGCCAAGACAACAGAGAGCAGAAGTTGGCTTTGTGGCTGTAATCTTTCCAGAATGTGAGAAGTAAAGGTAACTTATCTTGTGAGACACACAGAAAGAGTTAGTTTGGGATGGGGAAGCTTTTAGAATTGTCCAGCATAAGCATTTACATGGTGAGAGCTGGTGATTCCTGGTTTTCTTAGCTAAACAATGAGTCCACATCAGGGAAGCCTGGTGTGCTGCAGTCCATGGCATCATAAAGAGCTGGACATGGCTGAGTGTCTGAACAATAACAACAGTGTGTTAGTTTAGGCAAGATGCTTACTCTGTTCAACAACTGCACCAAGGAGCCTATTACACGGGGTGAAGTAAATCAGAAAGAGAAACACCAATACAGTATATTAATGCATATATATGGAATTTAGAAAGACAGGAATGACAACTCTATATGCAAGGCCGCAGAAGAGACATGGATGTAAAGAACAGACTTTTGGCCTCTGTGGGAGAAGGCGAGGGTGGGATGATTTGAGAGAATAGCACTGAGGCATGTATATTACCATTTGTGAAAGAGATGACCAGTGCAAGTTTGATGCATGAAACAGGGCACTGAGGCTAGTGCACCAGACAACCCAGAGGGATGGGGTGGGGAGGGAGGTGGGAGGGGGTGTTCAGGATGGGGGGACATATGTACACCCGTGGTTGATTCATATCAATGTATGGCAAAAAACCACCACAATGTTGTAAAGTAATTAGCCTCCAGTTAAAGTAAATAAATTAATTTAAAAAAATTTTTAAAAAAGGCGGGGCTCAGCTGACTGGTGTATGTAATAGGACTTCCAGACTCCACCTCTGAGATCCATCATATTTTTATCCTGCAAGAATTTCACGGCAGTAAAAGGGGGACTGCCACAGAAGGCAGCCAGTTTTTGGCCAAAGGCTAATTCGTTGCTGAAGCTGAAGGCGGCCATCGCGGCGTTCCCCTCAGCCCCAAGGGCAGGCGTTCTGCCTTCAAGCCTCTCTGAGCGGTGAGGTTCTGCAGACAGTACTGGACACCAGAGCCTGTCCGGTGGAGCTGGGAGCCAGTCTCTTTGTTTTTCATGCTGCCACAGGCAGCAGGTCAACAAACACCTTTTCTCTACTGGTGTAGCCCCTGGCAAGACAGCACGTCACTCAGTCACTTCAGAACTTGACTGCGTTGGGCTGGTTTACCGCCTTTATCAGCCTCACGTCTGTCAGTGATCTTCATTCGTATCCACTCTTTTCCAGGTCAGGGCGAAGGAAGCTGATCTGTGCCAAGGGTCTCAAGGAGCTTCCTTTCCGCTGAGGTGGCTGGTTTGCAATCTCGCAGCATGGAGGTCTTACGTCTGGGCTTGGTCAAGATGCCCCAAGTGGGGCTTAAAATGGGAAAAAGCTGGTGAGAAGCTTGGGCCAAATTACCTCAAAAGAAAATCACTTACAAAGAAAGTCCACTTCATGCAATTATCTTTGTAATAACTTCAAAGGCAGACAAAAGTAAAAATACCAAAATGATTCCATCAAACAGATTTTTTTTAAAAAATGAGAAAAACAAATAAAGCTCGAAAAGCAAGTATGAAAAATTATGGAAGAAAAAAGTAAAAAGTGAGAAAACTGAAAAAGAAAAGTGAGATAAATAGAATGCTAAAAAGGAAATAAAAAGGAGAGCACAAAGAAAGAATAAGAAAAAAAATAAAAGAAATTAAAAGTTAAGGAAATAAAAAATGAGAGGAAAGACAAAAAGAAAATGCATTAAAAAAGAAAAAATGTGAAATAAAATGGGCAAAAAAATTTAAAAATAATAAATTTTAAACTGAGAAAAATTAAAAAATAAAGACAAAGGGGAAAAACAGTAAAGAAAGAAAAAAATAACCTTAAAAATTTGAAAAAGACAAAACCCCTACAATAACAACATGATATTTTTGAAGGAAGAAATAAGCAAACTTTGGTCAAACTTTTCAGGCAGGTGACAACCAGCATCCTGGGCTAGAAGGATGCAAACCCAGGCAGTGGGCCCCTTCCTGAAACCCAGACAGGGATTAACACCTTATGTTGATGTTCAGTCACTCAGTCCTGTCCAACTGTTTGCAACCCCACAGACTGCAGCATGCGAGGCTTCCCTGTCCTCCACTATCTCCTGGAGCTTGCTCAAACTCATGTGCATTGAGTCAGTGATGCCATCCAACATCTCATCCTCTGTCATCCCCTTGTCCTCCTACCTTCAATATTTCCCAGCATCAGGCTGTTTTCTAGTGAATCATATTAAAAAACCAACCAAATAGTGCTGGGGACAATCACCCCAAGCTTCATCCACAGCAGTGGTTTTCCCTCACTTTTTGACCTCAAGAACCTTTTATACTAAAAAATGATTGAGGAATTCAAAGAGCTTTGTGGGTTTTTGTTTGTTTGTTTGTTGGCTTATACAAGAGATACCTCCATTTATCTTATTAAAAATTAAACCTGTAGGATTCTTCAGTGGCTTCTTTTTTCTTCCTAATTTGAAAAGCTGTAACAATTTTTGGCTTTTAAAAAATTTTTGTGTAGACTTAAATTTTTCAATTACTTTTTCTTGAAACTCAAAACGGTCTCAAAATTGCACTGCAACATAACTAGCATAACAATAATATACAAACATGTGGTTGCATAAGACTCAATAAGATACATTAGTAACACCTATAAAACTGAAGGGAAGATAGCTTTTGGCATATTTTCAGGTCTTATTTGCAGTTTGGCCCAGTTTCTTTAGATTCTTCCCTGCCATGAGTCAGAGAACTCACTGATATGTCAGTTAAACATAAAGGTTACAGCTGTGGGCTGAGAACACAGGTCTTCTAATCTCCTTTTTTTCCCAGCCAGACACCTGTCAAATGAAAACCATGTCTGGATTTAGGGAAGGAGGGATTCTGTTCACAAAGATGAATGCAATAGGAGGTACCATACGAATGCTATTGCAATACCATACAATCTCAAAATGTCTCAAGGTCAGTCAGCAAGCACTTGTCTTTTGTAAGGAGGAGTAACCGATGTTAGAACTGGGTTTGGGTAAGGGGATGAATTCATGTGGTGATGGGTCTCCTGTGAAGGGAATGTCTTCCTATGTGGCCCCCTGATTCTCAGAAGATTCTGTGGGAAGGCTCTGTGCATTTCAACTCTGGCTTAACCTCAGGACAAGAGAAAAGGATATCCCAGAAAACCTGATATATTTACTATCTGGCTCTTTGCAGAAAAATGTTTGGTGACCCCCTAAATACTCTGAACATTTTCCTATTTAGGATAAAGCTATGGAAATAAAATTGACCAGAATGTCAACTTTATGATGTCCAGGAATTTTGTTAGCTTTGTACACTGCTTTAT
Organism: Cervus canadensis; assembly: GCF_019320065.1. Classification (NCBI taxonomy): domain Eukaryota; kingdom Metazoa; phylum Chordata; class Mammalia; order Artiodactyla; family Cervidae; genus Cervus; species Cervus canadensis. Next base: position 54,403,751 of record NC_057401.1, read on the forward strand.
CTTTAACCCTAGCGTACCACATGGCGTATGGGTACATGCTTTGTCACTCAGTCATCTCCGACCCTTTGCTATCCTCTGGATGGTAGCCCGCCAGGCTCCTCTGTCCACAGGATTTCCCAGGCAAGAATACTGGAGTGGGTTGCCATTTCCTCCTCCAGAGATCTTCCCGATCCAGGGATTGAACCCACATCTTCTGCATCTCCTGCATTGGCAGATGGATTCTTTACCACTGAGCCACCTGGGAAGTCCTCTCATGGCATACAGTAGGTAGTCACCAAATATTTGTCAAATGAGTGAAACATTGTACAACAACGCAATTTTAAATGTAAAATTCAATGTATTTCTTCCCTGTTTCAGTTGTTAGGGATAAATGATCATTTGTTTCATTTAGTATTCCATGCCTAATGCAATGAAGTTTTTATTTGCTTTTTGGCAACATACAGATACAGCTAAAAGTTCTACCAACAAAGGGAAGAAATTATGTACATAATGAATGGAAATAATGTGAACAAGGGCAAACAAAGGGTTTAAGTTTAGGGAATATAGCAACTCACTCCATGAGTTCATCCTCCTTCCCCACACCCAGTTCTTTCTAACCTCATTTCTGTCCTTGCGGACAGCTATTCTGGGATGGCCCAAATTCCTGGCTAGACCACAGTTCTCTATGAGAATGCATCAGTGTTCAGTTTTTTGACATACAGTGTTGAATTCAGATACTCAAACCTGTACTCGAGACGGGTTCCATGCTAGAGCCTATGGATCCATGGATGAAATGCCCTGTCTTCCCAGTGATACTTGGCCTGAGATATCCCTTCCTGCACTCCAACACCCACGTACAAAAAGAGGAATGTAATTATAACCTGCAGATGACTGCACAGTCCTCATGCTCCATTAAAAGTCCTCTCTGGCCTGTGTATTTGAGGTGGAACTCGTTTGATCCTCGACATCATGGGGTCCACTGTGCATCCCCCAGTTCAGGTTCTTATTATCTCCACTGCCACACTATGGGCATCATTTTCTTCCTTCTTCTCCACTCACTGTTTACTGTTCTTTTTTGTTTCTAGTAAGTTTTACACATGTTGACTTTGCAGAAAAGGAGAGTGTTTCATCAACCGTGAATCAGGGTGGCTAGGGTCTATGAATGTCCTAATGTTTTATTCTCATGGGCTACTCCTATAGACCTAAGGCAGTCCTGAGTGTTCACTGGAAGGACTGATGTTGAAGCCGAAACTCCAATACTTTGGCCACCTGATGCAAAGAACCAACTCATTGGAAAAGACCCTGGTGCTGGGAAAGATTGAAGGCAGGAGGAGAAGAGGAGGACAGCGGATGAGATGGTTGGTGGCATCACTGACTCAATGGACATGAGTTTGAGTAAACTCCGGGAGTTGGTGATGGACAGGGAAGCCTGGTGTGCTGCAGTCCATGGGGTCACAGAGAGTCGGACACGACTGAGCAACTCAACTGAACTGACCTGAACACATGTCATCAGAGTCTCCAGGTGCCTCTTTCTGCTCTTTCGAATTCGCCACTCTCTAGATCTCCTGATCCTTAATGTGAGAGACCATTTTGTCAGCCCTGCCTCAGGATCTAAACAGTTCTCAGATTTTCTCAAGTAAAATTTACCTGTCCTTTTGTCTCAGGCCTTTGGAGGTTGAGAGATTTCATTCAGAAGATGGTACTTCACTCTCTCACCCCGTGTGGGGGTGTCCTACGCACTTGTCCTTGAAAAGAGTACTCAATCTGTCTCTCACAGGTCCGAGCTTAGTGCTACAGGAGCCCTACCAGACAATGTCTACCCAGTGGTTTAATTCTTTGCAAGCGCAACATTGCTCTATCCTCAACAGGAAAGAAATGAAGAATAACTGATCACCTGAAGTTTAAAATATCCTGATGCCACTCTTTGGGAGCAGCCCCAAGAATTGCCTAACAAAGAAAGAGAAATGGCACATTCCTCATTGAGACTATAGAATTATTAGGTGAATATCACAGATTTGCAGCAAACTGGTAGAGAAGACTTATAGTTTTATAGCTACTCTACCATCTTTTTTCAGGACTTCTTTAGTCCCAGCTTTCTCCACCCTCAAATGAGCCTCCCAAAAAATGGAGAAAATATTCCAGATGCCATGTATTCAGTAAAATGTCACTTTCATCTGGTCTGTGTTATTTGGTATTTTTTTAATGTGAATAAGCATCTTATTTGTTCTTCTGACGACTGTTGAGCACTTGGCAGCTGCCGGCATTGTTCCACAAACAGTAATTCTGACAACACCCTTGCTCAATAGAACTGAACAGAGGGCATGGGAAAGCCAGGCTCATTTATTCGGGCAAGTATGAAATACCAATCCAAGTGAACTTTTATTTATAATACAGCCCAAGTCTGCTAATCCCTCAAAGTCTATCCAGTTGTTTTTTAAAAGTGTTAATGATGTTAAGAACTCAAACCCATTGTTTGCTAACCATACGTTAAACCAACACAAACATGGTTCTGAGAATATTTTTATGCCATTAACTCTTTGTCATATTCCAACTTGGGAACAGCTGTGAGTGCAACCCCTGTTACAGTCAGATACTGACACATTTCCCTTCTTCCTTGTTTACAAGGAAAAACCACCACCACAGCAAATATTTGGAATCTCTGTACAGTAAATGTCACCAAGCTACTTACGTTTCGCAGCCACTCCATTTGTGCAGGTGGTGTGTGTTAGTAGTTCAGTTGTATCCAACTCTTTGTGACCCCATGGACTGTAGCCTGCTAGGCTCCTCTGTCCATGGGGATTCTCCAGGCAAGAATACTGGAGTGGGTTGCTATTCCCTGCTCCAGGGGATCTTCCTGATCTAGGGATCAAATTCAGGTCTCTTCACTGCAGGCAGATTCTTTACTGTCTGAGCCACCAGGGGGTAGGGACTTGCAAATTAAAGGGAAAAGATGACATAGGAGAAGCAACTGCTTTTATCCAAGATTTCACTTCTTTTTCTTCTCCATGTCACTCTGCATCAGTTAAATGATGGAAATTTCTGGATTCCTGGCAACCCCGTCAGAGACCTTTAAATGGAAACACCATGAGCTACGATAATAGGGTTCCCACTTCCAAGGACCGTTGACCTTTAGAAGTCAGAGCACAGAAGACCTTTAGCTAGAATTGATCCACAAGTGAGGTGAGCTACAGGTTACATGAAGATTTGATTTTTCAAATCCTTCAACTTTTGTCTTTCCTGATGAAAATCTCCTCTTATTTGTCACTTAGACACACTGTGATCAAGTAACTGGGGCTGGGACTCCTCTGGAGGTCCAGGGATTAAAACTTCACCTTCCAAAGCCAGGGGTATTGGTTCGATCCCTGGTTAGGGAGCTATGGTTCCCCCTGCTTTGCAGCCAAAAATTAAATAAATAAATAAAACAAAAACAATATTGTAACAAATTCGATAAAGACTTTAAAAATGGTCCACACTAAGAAAAAAAAAAAAATCTTAAAAAATAGTAACTTGGGCTATGGGCAAATGAGAGAAAACAGTAAAAACTTCTAGAGTCCAGAAATAGTCAAACAAATAACCATTGGAGCAATGCCACTTGAGGACATTCTGTTAGTGATTTTCCTCTGGAAGTTGTTAGATCCTGACTTGACAACTTCCTGTGAAAAAGGCCTGATCTGGTGTACATGAGCAGTTTCCTTGATCAACTGCTTTGCTCCTGTTCACAGTAAATACAGGAGTGGATTAAAACCCTGAATCAGTCTCATACTTACCATTTCAGAATCCATCACTCCCTGGTGGTTATTGTTCAGTCATTCCGTAATGTCCAACTTTTTGTGACCCCATGAACCACAGCACCCCAGACTTCCCTGTCCTTCACCATCTCCTGGAGCTTGCGCAAACTCATGTCCATAGAATTGGTGATGCCATCCAGCCATCTCATCCTCTATCATCTCCTTCTCCTCCTGCCTTCAATCTTTCCCAAAATCAGGGTGTTTTCTAATGAATCAGTTCTTCGCATCAGGTGACCAAAGTATTGGAGTTTCAGCTTCAGCATCAGTCCATCCAATGAACACCCAGGACTGATCTCCTTTAGGATGGACTGGTTGGATCTCCTTGCAGTCCAAGGGACTCTCAAGAGTCTTCTCCAACACCACAATTTCAAAAGCATCAATTCTTCAACACTCAGCCTTCTTTATAGTCCAACTCTCACATCCATACATGACTACTGGAAAAACCATAGCCTTGATTATACAGACCTTTGTTGGCAAAGTAATGTCTCTATTTTTTAATATGCTCTCTGGGTTTGTCATAGCTTTCCTTCCAAAGAGCAAGCATCTTTTAATTTCATGGTTGAAGCTCTATACGGGGAGCAAAAACAAGATGGGGAGCTGACTATGGTTCAGATCATGAACTCCTTATTGCAAAATTCAGACTTAAGTCGAAGAAAGTAGGGAAAACCACTAGGCCATCCAGGTATGGCTTAAATAAAATTCCTTATGATTATACAGTGAAAGTGACAAATAGATTTAAGGGATTAGATCTGATGGAGTGCCTGAAGAAATATGGACAGATATTCATAACATTATACATGAGGCAGTGATCAAAACCATCCCCAAGATAAAGATACATGAAAAGGCAAAATGGTTTTCTGAGGAGGCCTTGCAAATAGCTGAGAAAAGAAGAGAAGCAAAAGGCAAAGGAGAAAAGAAAGATATACCTATCTGAATGCAGAGTTCCAAAGAATAGCAAAGAGAGATAAGAAAGCTTTCCTAAGTGAACAATGAAAAGAAATAGAGGAAAACAATAGAATGGGGAAGACTAGAGATCTCTTCAAGAAAATTAGAGATACTAAAGGAACATTTCATGCAAAGATGAGCACAATAAAGGACAGAAATGGTATGAACCTAACAGAAACAGAAGATAAGAAGAAGAGGTGGCAATAATACACAGAAGAGCTATACAAAAAAAGATCTTCACAACCCAGATAATCACGATGGTGTGATCACTCACCAAGAGCTAGACATCCTAGAATGTGAAGTCAAGTGGGCCTTAGGAAGCATCACTATGAACAAAGCTAGTGGAGGTGATGGAATTCCAGTTGAGCTATTTCAAACAGTCATTGGTTCCATGGCTATATTTTAGAAGTCATTCAATGCCAGCTTTCCTTTTAGTCTGTGATTGATCCATCATTCATTAAAATTTGTAGAATGTATGTCCTCTAGAAATAGTAGAGAGCCATAGAATTTTAAAGCTCAGAGTGTCTTAGAGATCATGGTTTTAACTCCTATACTTTACAGATGAAAAACCTGTTGTCAAGAGTGGACCAATGGGAATAGCAGGGGCCCAAAACTAATTTAAACTGGGTTCTTGTTTTTTCTTCTTCAGCAAGGAATGTGCCAGAAAACCACAGTGGATCCTGGAGAACAGCTCCAGCTCCACTTGAGGGCTAGGAAAGAGAGAGTGCCCAGAGGTCGAAGAAGCAGGGATGACTTTCAAAAGATTAGCAGCTGGTGTGGTGCAGGCAGTGACCAAGCAGAATTGGTATTGGCCACACATCTGGAACTGGGTTCCAGGTGACTGTTGTGCTGGGCACTAAATTTTAGCTACTGAATAAAGGCGAGGTATGGTGGGAACTGATGCCTCAGCTGGTAAAGAATCTGTCTGCCAATGCAGGAGACACAGGTTCGATCCCTGGGTCTGGAAGATCCCCTGGAGAAGGAAAGTGGCAACACGCTTCAGTGTTCTTGCTTGGAAAATTCCATGGACAAAGAAGTCTGATGGGCTACAGTCCATGGAGTCACAAAGATCTGGACAAGACTGAAAACACACACACACACACACACACACACACTGTTGGAAACAAGTGAGGAGCTGGAGCAGCCAGAGATGGGGCTCTTGGGAAATTGACACAGAAGCATTCCAGTGTTTAAACAACTGGTATTCCGTGTCATCATAAGGCAGCCCTGCTTAGAAGAGTAGATACTTAAGGAAAGCGATGTAATTAACCACTTTGTGTTCCAAGGACTTAATGTGAAAACTCCGTGGCACCCAGGGACATTGCCAGAGAAAAGTAAAGGGAAGTGATTCTAGGTCTAGTGTCATCAATCCTGACATCTTGTCCCACTTTGCATGTTGGAATGTGCTGCACAGGCATGTTGCAAATTGTAGAATGAAATGCCACAAGAGGGTGTTGCTTTGTGGCATGTACAGAAAAGAGGAGCCAAGCTGTACCACAGGATTCTGCTTGCCATCAGCAGTGCCAGCCCTCACCGTGGGCACTGCAAGAGACCAAATGTCTCAACCCCTTCTTCCTCTTAAGAAACACATCATATATAAGACACAACTCATCAGCACGGAGTCTACTGAGCTGCCATCAATCTTCTTGGTTAGCACAGAGAATCAAGCTAGAGGTAGGGCGTGGTCTGGCCTCAGGACCATCGTTGAAAACTCATGGACACAGTACTGGAAGGGTAGCATTGCCACGATGATGCTAGAACTGGCAGATGGGAAGTCCCAGGTATGCTTGCTCTGGGTGTGGACTGAGACCCACCCATTGACCTATGAGGAGAGAGGGGCTCACTTTGCTTTCTCGAGGTAGCATGACTAGAAATGCATGGAACTAGCTCCCTTATCACCTGACCCACAGTGCTGTGTTCTCTTCCCCAGAACATGAAAATGAAAATGTATCATACTGGGACATTCCATGAAATAAGGTGTAGAACTTGACTCTCCATGAAAAGAGGACCACAGAAAACCCATTGTTAATAATTGTTTGTTTCGGGGATTTTTTCATTCACTCAGTCATTTGCCCCTTTCCAACGGCTCTGAAATGACTTTGGTTCCTGTAGTGTCTGAAGATAGTGCTGAGTTTAGGATCTATGTTTTGATCACTCATTAATTTATCCATTTACCACTTTTATGTCAGAATCTGAGTGAAGCCTTGGAAATACAAAAATGCTGTGACAGTTTCATCCGATCTGTCTTTAAGCCTTGAGCCAACAGACTCCAAGAGTTAGCATCTTAGGTGGGAACAAATGTCCTATGAAGTGAAAGTGAAAGTCACTCAGTCATGTCCCACTCTTTGCGATCCCATGGACTATACAGTCTGTGGAATTCTCTAAGCTGAATACTGCAGTGGGTAGCCTTCCCCTCCTCCAGGGGATGTTCCTAATCCAGGGATCAAACCCAGGTCTCCTGCAATGCAGGCAGATTCTTTACCAGCCAAACCACAGGGGAAGCCCAAGAACACTGAATTGGGTACCCTATCCCTTCTCCACTGGATCTTCCCGATCCACGTATTGAACTGGGGTCTTCTGCATTGCAGGCAGCTTTACCAACTAACTGAGCTATCAGGGAAGTCCTTTTGTCATTCCATTTAATCAGCTTTTAAAATGTCATTACAGAAAGTTCAGTGGACCAGGATTGATTAGATCAGTATGCAGCTGTTTTTTATTAACTACACCACATTACTGACCCATTATCCTGAGACTAAACTTAGAAGCCTGAATTCTTCCTTCCTATAGGATGAGTTATTCCTCAAAAGGCTCCCTGGTCTTTGTAAAGAGTTAATGGAGGTCCTTATTTTCAGAACCATGAATGTAACTTTATTTGGAAAAAGGGTTTCTGCAGATGTAATTCTGATATCAAGATAGGATCATGCTGGATTATGTGGATTACCACATATTGGATTATTATATTGGATTACCTAAATCCGATGGTAAGTGTCCTTACAAAAAACAGCTTACAAGAGGAGAAAGTTACAGGAAACAGAAGAGGAGCACGCAGAGAAGAGGCCCGCATGAAAACAGAAGCCAAGGTGGAGTTATGCAGCCACAAGCCAAGGATGCCAACATCTCCTAGAGGTGGAAGAGCCAAGAAAGTTTCTCCCCAGAGCTTCTGGAGGGACTCTAGTCCTTGTGGTTGCGCAGTTGCTAAGTTGTGTTGGACTCTTTGTGACCCCATGGACTGTATCACATCAGGCTTCCCTGTCCTTCACTATCCCCCAGAGTTTACTCAAACTCATGTCCATAGAGTTGGTGATGCCATCCAACATTTCATCCCCTGTCACCCCCTTCTCCTCCTGCCCTCAGTCTTTCCCACCATTAGCATCTTCTCCAATGAGTCAGCTCTTCATATCAGGTAACCAAAGGACTGGAGCTTCAGCTTCAGAACTGGTCCTTCCAGTGAATATTCAGGATTGATTTCCTTTAGGATTGACTGGCTTGATCTCCTTGCTGTCCAAGGGACTCTCAAAAGTCTTCTCCAGGACCACAATGTGAATGCATCAGTTGTTCAGTGCTCAACCTTCTTTATGGTCCAACTCTTATATCCATACATGACTACTGGAAAAATTACAGCTTTGACTGCCCAGCCTTTGGTTGGCAAATTCTCTGCTTTTAAATATGCTGTCTTTGTATGGGCTCTGCTTTGTAATCAAGATGTGTGTGGGGGGTGTGTGTGCGCGTGTGTACATATCTCATCTCATAAATTCCTTGAAGGCAAGGATATATCTCATAATACATTCATAACTTCCCTCCCACACTCAGAGCATCCATCAAAGTCCCTTTCATGCAGAAGAGGCTGAAAAGTCCTTTTTGAGTGAAAGCTTCCAGGTCTCTCTGATTTTCTCATCTGGAGATGCTGCAGGGGCTCTGACTGCCAGCTGGATAGCCTGGTAGATGATGCAGAGAAGCAACAAACAACTGCAGCCTCCTCGTATCCCATTTCTCTTTTATGTACTTTCCATTTCAGTCAGCATTATTCTTGGAGACGTTCCTCCTTGGTGGTTACATACTAAGATGCTGCTGCCTGACCTGGGCTGCTGTGAGTTGCTTGCGATCTCCCCGCAAGAACAAATTGAAATGTCTTGCATCTTCTCTGTTGGTCTCAACCGTAATTTATTTAAAACCAGCCTGTTGTAGTTTATTTATCTCCACGGCCCATTCTGTGGGATGCACGCCCCTGTATGTTCTGGCTCTGTCTCCAGTCTCACTCGTAAAGACGTTTGGCAGTTGAATTTATCACTCTCTAAACCTAAGTCCTGCCATTGTTAGGAACCAGTGCTTTTCAGCTATGACTGGACTACATTGCCTTAAGTATTTATGGGGAATAGCAGCTTTTTACATATATTTATTTTTATATTGGTATTTTACTCCAGAATTTTGAAGGAGTTTTGCCAATCCCTAGGGGGGGAAATATTTGGTTATCTTTTTCTTTTTTTCTTTCCTTTTATAAGAATTTTGTTGATCTTCTTACATTGCATTCTATTACATTTTTATTTCAGGATTTTTCTGAGATGATTCTATTCTTTTTCTTTGGGAAGTGCTCTGCTTTTTTTTCTTTAATTTTTTTTTTATATCAGAGCATAGTTGATTAACAATGTTGTGTTAATTTCCAGTGTACAACAAAGTGATCCAGTGATACATATACATGTGTCTATTCTTTTTAAAGTTCTTTTCTCATTTAGGTTGTTCCAGAACATTGAGCAGAGTTCCCTGTGCTATACAGTAGTTCCTTGTTGTTATCTGTTTTAAATATAGTAGCATGTGTATGTCAATCCCAAACTCCCAATCTATCCCTTCCCCCAGCCTTCCCTCTTCCTGACCATAAGTTCATTCTCTGAGGCTATGAGTCTGTTTCTGTTTTGTAAATAAATTCATTTGTATCATTTTTTTTTAAGATTCCACATATTAATGATACTGTATAATATTTCTCTTTCTCTGTCTGCCTTACTTAGTATGATAATCTCCATGTCCATTCATATTGCAAATTCTGGCAGAATGCTTGCTTTTATACACCAAAAATGCAGGCATTTCATGATAATATGCACTAGGAAATTATTTTAAGAAAGCTGGCCTTTGGAAAGCATAGCAAACTTCACACACCACAAGCACTGTGGCTATTTCCTCCTACTTAAAATACAGATAGTGGTTGGATTGTGTAGCAAATGCTTCACTCAGTTGTTAAGGTGGCTGTGCCTAGGTTCCCAAAACAGATGTGAGCCCTGCATTTTGAAAATAGGCCTTGAGAAACATCTAGTTAGACCACAGGTTGTTTTGTAGACGGCTGATCCATGGATGCAGTGAGAAATACAAAGTGACTTTGACCCAGATCTTGGTTTCTCAGCTTCAAAATGTCCCCAGCAGTGGAAACGCACAGCCCAGGTGAATCACGTGGTTTATGTTGCTTGGTTGATCAACGTACAATAAACTGAGAAAACAAAAACAAAGCCTTTTCTGAGTACTCAATATATATTTATTCAATTTAACTAAAGAAATGAAGGCTTCAGAATTTAACTATTACTTCAAAAATAAATATAAGCTTACTATTTATTTTTAGAGGAGATCAGTGTGCATTTAAATCGTGCATGAGAAAAACGTAAGCTACACTCCACAGTTTAAATATTTGCACCATGCAAATATTGCTATAACCCTGATTGACCAAGACTCACATTTTTATTATAACTTCCAAAGAGAAACCTAAATCCAAGATCCACTCATGATTAATGTCAACTTCATGGGCAGCAGATATCACTTCGTTGTTGTTCAGTCACTAGGTCATGCCCAACTCTTTGCGACCCCAAGGACTGCAGCATGCCAGGCTTCCCCATCCTTCATTGTCTCCTGGAGTTTGCTCAAATTCATGTCCACTGAGACAGCAAGTTGGAAATTGATTTCACAATGCTTCTTCTTTCACGAAACTCATCCCCCCTTTTCTCCTCAATCCCTTTCACAGCCAGCCTCTTAAGTCTGCTCCAAGATCAGACAGGGAGGGAGTGAAGGCTTTAATGGGCTTTTGGTGAGAAGGTGAGGTCCTTAAGGAGAAATCAATGGTACTGTTTTCAAAGGAGTGGCGTTTCGCTGGGTAAGATAAATTTTGTTGTTTTCTTGTTGATGTTCTTCAGTCGCTAAGTCATGTCTGACTCCTTGCGACCCCATTGACTGTAGCCCTCCAGGCTCCTCTGTCCACGGGATTTCCTAGGCAAGAATACTGGAGTGGGTTGTCATTTCCTGCTCTGGAGGATCTTCCTGACCCAGGAATCGAAACTGCGTCTCCTGCATTGTCAGGCAGATTCTTTGCCACTGAACCACCAGGGAGGCCCAAATAAACTTTGACCTAGAGCTAAATTGTATGGGGTGCAGAACAAATGTTGGATCCTCAATGGTGGAAAGAAGCAGGGCTTGGCTTTGGGAGGGAGCTTGTAGGTCTCGGCAGGAGTCATCTGGAAGCTAGTGTTGATTTACAGTTTCCATAGGCAGCCAAGTTGTCTATTAATGATGAGGTCTTGGTCCACCTCTCCAGGGCACCTCTTATGAGCATAGCAGGGTCTGAGCCGGCATCAAGAATTTCCCCAGGTGCCTCTCAAAGTAACTCTGCAATGTTACGCCTCTCTGCCTGGGGCAGCTCCAACTGTAGTTCAGCTTCATGCTGTGCTCAGTCATGTCCAACTCTTTGCAACCACGTGGACTGTAGCCCACCAGGTTCCTCTGTCCATGGGGATTCTCTAGGCAAGAATAATGGGCTGGGTTGCCATGCCCTCCTACAGGCGATCTTCCCAACCCAGGGATCAAACCCAGGTCTCCTGCATTGAAGGTGGATTCTTTACCATCTGAGCCACCAGGGAAGCCCAAGAATACTGGAGTGGGTAGCTTATCCCTTCTCTAGATTTTCCTGACCCAGAGATTGGACCAGGGTCTCCTGCATTGCATGCAGATTCTTTACCAGCTGAGTTACCAAAGGGCCCTAATTATTGCTTTGATTTATGTGATATTGAGAAAGCTTTTGATCAGTCACATAAGACTTGAGAGTGAGCTGCTTATTTGAGATTAAACATATCAATGTCAGTATTTAGTTGTGTCCAGCAGAGTACATTGGAGCCCAAGGTGATATCTGGCTTCTTCTTCATCAGTGTTGAACCAGACATGAGCAGCTCTCACTCCTGTGGTGGCCCTAACTCCTCTGTGGGACTCAGGGCAATAACAGCAGGGATCACTTTGAATCCACTTAGAGGTGGCCTAGCATAAAGTGCTGGGTATAGACATGGCATCCCTCACTACCAAAGTCTGATCACAGGGCAGGCATTTGGATCTCTAACACACCCTGTGTTAATTTCCTATTACCAAATCTATAACAAATTTCCACAAACTTAGCAGCCTAAAACAACATAATTTTATTAACTTACAGTTCTGGAGCCCTAGATGAGTCAGCAGGACTGTGTTCCTTCTGGAGATTCTAGGAAAGAATTCATTTCCTTGCCATTTCCAGCCTCTAAAGGCTGCCCTTATTCTTTGGCTCATGGCCCTGCATTGCTCTGACTTCCATTTCCAAGTGATTTCTCTTCTGATTCTAATCCTGTCTAATTACAAGGTAATTGGGATTACCTTGGGTCTATCAAGATTATCTCCCCATCTCACGATCTTTAACTTGATTACATCTATAAAGTCCTTTTTTTTTTTTTTTTCCTGTAAGGTAATGTTCCCAGGTTCTGGAGATTAAGGCATGGACATCTTTGAGGCCATCACTCAGCTGAGCACACACCCATTTCTTCAGCTTCCCAGAGTCAATGCCATGAGAGGTTCTCAGGATTGGTGAGTCTCATCTCTGGCAAAACCAAGGCATCTCTACTTGAGTTCTCTTCATTTCTTGAGGTTTTCAGACTTGCCCTAACTTTTCTATCAAGAGTAGGGGAGTGTCCTGTGCCAAAGAAATAATCTTCTTCAGAAACAAAACAATAAGCTCAGCATTTCTGTTGTGCATTCCAAGGAGCCATCTCAGAAAGACTTTCCTTTGTGGTAGCACACCCTGCCATGTGAGGGAAACATTCTCTAAAATGTTTTGAGCCAAGCCCTTGACAAGCTGTTACCATCTTTCCTCTCCTCTGATAATTCATAAAATACCTAACCAGCGTATCTGTGGCTAGAGATATGTAGGTATTGCCTGTCTGGGAAAACTTGAAAACTCCAGGGCAGACTGTTTGAGTTCCCCTGGCCCCTGACATTCTCCCAATCCACTCATGGTCACTCTTGCAGGCTTCTGTCAGGGTGAGTCAGCCAAGGTTCAAATGTCTTTCCTCCTGGAGCTGATGTTCTGTTGCTAGAAAACAACTTCCGTTTCTGGTACATCACTATTTCTTGTGCAGACAATGTGACCTTTCCTATCTTCTGTCTGTCTGTGTTAGTCATGTGTCTGATGGACATTCTGGGCTTCGGGTGATGGTCTGAGATAAAGAGTGTCAAAAATATCTCTCCCTGCATTCCCCTTCTCAGTTATCTCCCAGAAAGGGTTGATAATCACAGAGAAATTATTTTCAATAACTTGACTCAGTACTTTATCCCTCTCTTCCAACCACATTTTATCTTCTGAGGACTTTGAGTCAGTCATTCTTAACATCATCCAACTGTATTTAAAAAATCTACACTGTATAACTATTGTTTCAAACTCAAAGGACTCTCATTCTGGGGATTTTCATTAGTCAATGATAGAGAATGATATTGCATAAGAATCTTTAAATCCAGGTCTCGGGCTCAGACGTGGAACTTCCATGATCTGCAACCTAATTCAATCTTCGGGACTTCCCTGGTGGATCAGCAGTAGAGAAACTATCTGCAATGCAGGAGACCCAGGAGATTGAGGGTTCAATCCCTGGGTCGGGAAGATCCCCTGGAGAGGGAAATGGCAACTCACTCCTGTATTCGTGCCTGGGAAATCCCATGGACAGAGGAGCCTGGTGGGCCACAGTTCATGGGGTTGCAAAGAGTCAGATACAACTTACTGATGAAACAACAATAATTCAGTCTTCATATGTGTTTTTCTCTCTTTCATTTGTTCAATTAAATGCTAAGCACTCACTTGCCTTTTTAGCAGGGAAGTGTCTGTCCTTTCTGAAGCATCTCACACAAATAGAAATGCAATTCCTCAGTGAGTAAGGGGTCCATCAGGTTGCTAGGCCTAAGTGAAGAAAAAACTAGGGTCTCATTAGCTCATAAAACTTGTGGTGTGTCAAGGCTGCAGTAGTTTTCTGCATTGCAACCATTCCTTGCTGGCCCAAGTGCTACCACAGACTTCTACATGTTCAGAGAAACCAAAGGCCACTCCACAGTGCCAGACTCAGCCATGACATCTCTAAGCTTGGGATACTGTGATTGGCACATAGTGGTCAGCTCCTGACTCCCCAGGCTTGCAGGCATTCCCTACAAGGTGAGGCCTCCTTACAAACCCATAACCATCTCCAGCTTTATTTCAAGAGGGTCATCTGAGGAGAACCAGATGCTTGTGATTTCCCAGCTCCGATCTGATTATACTGTCTTTCCCCAAGACAATCAACCTCCTGCCCAACTTCTTAAGAGAAGTTCCCCCCAGTGATTCTAAGTGATGCTTCACTCATCTCACTAGTGGCTGCTGGAGTGATTCTTAAGGGTCTGCATCTAGCTGTCTAGGTGAGCTTCTCTTAGTGGGTCTAAGTTGATGCCCCAACAAGTCTCTTGTAGAGGAAAAGTTTATGACACGTAAATCTGTTTAATGAGGAGATTAGAACATTTTTCTCTCCATTAATCTCCTGCTCAATAATTAGCCTCTTATTGCTCTTAATTGAGCAATATTTGCTCAGTTCTATCACTTTCTAGTAACTTTGAATTACCAGAACAACTACTTCTGGTTTTTAAGACTCAGGTCCTGATCACTGAGAAGTTTCCGTCTCACATGTTTCCCTTCTTACAGTTAGAGATCCTAGGAGGCTTGGGGCAGTGAAGGAGAGTGGTGTCTAATCTCTAACACCCACCTTTCCTCGCCTCTGGGCTCCCCTGCAGAGTAGGGAGGAGGGAGCAGGGAAGTGGGGCTCATTCTCTGTCTGCTTGTATGAGGCTGCAAGCTTCTTTGGTTGAATCTAACTTCTAATGAATTCATTGTCTGTTACATCAAATGAGCGAGGGTGGTGCCCAGGTCTCCTCTGCCTTGGAGACCATTGGTGAGATTCAGATACCTCTAATTGATAACTAGCTAGCAGCATCATACGACAGCCCTCTTATCCGGGATGCTTTCTGTCTTAAGGCTACCTTCATGCCTAGCACGCCTGTATCACACTACCTCCCACCCTTCACAGTCTTATCTACCATCTCAGTCTCCCAGCAATTGCCAGGATCTGTCTTCCACATCACTCAAGAACAAAGAATGGAAGAGCAGTCTTTCTCCTTCACCACATGCTCAAACCTCACACAATTTCTCGCTAAAGCTGGTTTCTCTGAAGGAATAAAAGTTAGCAAGCATAATGACCAAGCAGACATTTAACTATGAAGTTATCAATAAAGGGAGACAATAAATGTGTCTCCCTTCTTGAAGATCACTCATATTATTTACAAGCGGATTTTATGAGTCTTTCTCCCTAGACTATGGAAAGTGGAATAGCTTCTCTATATGAACTCTGCATAAAGGTGATAACATTACCCAGTGTTGACCTTTAATAACTCATCCTTTCTACTAGCCTGCCCTATTGCTTTTTAGTTATTGTATCTTTAACTCTTTAAAAGAGGTTGCTCTCCTCTGCTCCTTCCTTTAAAAGGAACAGAGGAGAGTATATGGTATTTGCTTATTCTTTCATGTTATTAAGTATTTTAGTCCTTATTATCATGGAATCTGTATATGTTGTCTTACTGTGATTTTTACCACTTTCAAATTATAAAAGAATATTCTTATTTTCCCCCTAACTTAAATTTCTTAACTTAAAATTTATGTATTTAACCGAAATGGAGTTTTTTTTTCTGTATGGTGTGAGGTAAGATTGAATCACCACAATTCATCCACCACAAATTCATAAAATTTTGAATCTTTTGCAAGAGTTGCAATTTCCACTAAAGTATGTTTGCCTAATTTTTGCATTTTTATTTTGCATAATATGCAAGATGTGCCTATCAGATAAAAAGGGCTAACACTGATGGAGAAATTGGCATAACTGGGGGACAAGTAGATTCAAAAAGGAACAGAGAAGAGTATAATTCTCAGCCTCAGTCTTGAGTCAACACTTCTGGTTATGATGTCTCCTAGATGTCATCTTTAGATACACACCTGGGTAAGAGGACACTGTACCATGAATGATGACGGAAGTGAATTTTTTTAGTAAATGTTACTTATTTATTTATTTATGGCTGCTCTGGGTCTTCGATGTTGCAAGAGGGCTTTTTCTCCTTGTGGCTACTCTTCGTTGTAATGTGCAGGCTTCTCGCTGTGGCAGCTTCTCTTGTGAAGCGTGGGCTCTAGGGTGCACAGACTTCAGTAGTTAAGTCACATGTTCAGTAGTTGTGGCATAGAGGCTTCGCTGCCATGAGGTTATGTGGGATCTTCCTGGACCAGGAATTGAACCGGTGTCTGCTGCATGGCAAGGCAGATTCTTAACCAGTAGACCACCAGGGAAGTCCGAGGTAAGTGAAATTTGCAAAGTAAAACATGCTGTGACCAGACCTGTGCAGGTCCACACTCAGTTTCTTTAGGTGGGAAACACCACAGAGTTTGCTTCTGAAGTCATGTGGGTGCCATGAAATCTCCCCAGTACTTGGAGCAGAGGAGACAGGCATGTTGTCCAGTATGGCCCTAAGAGTCTCTAAAATCTCTGTTATTCAGTGACTTCCCCAAGGGGGAAAAGAAAACAAGTTTTTTTAACCATAAGCAATATAATGAATCAGACAGAAAATGTATATATTGGCAGAGGACAAACTATGGTATGTATGCATCTTATTAAAGAAAATATGTTAAAGTTACTACTACATTTTTACATTCATTCAGTGAATGCTAGTTGTATCCTCAAGTTGGAAAACACCCTGGGAAGGAGAATTCAGAGGTAAATAATAAATAGTCATCATTTTATACAGTTCTCTTTTCACAAAGAGATTTTTTTTCTTGATATGAAGACAGAACCCTTATTTATGAAACATGAAATGATTCTGCAGGAAAATAAATGCTGTAAGAGGGATGGATCATCACAGGCAGGGATGACAAAGAGCTGCTCGTGAGGAGGTGAAAAGTCAGTGAGCCCCGAAGAACCTGGATGAAAAAGGAGGAGAGATTATTTCAGAAGGGAGGAGCATCAACAAAACAGGCAGGTGGAATTTCACAGGTGTCATCTTTTTATTTACTTTTATTTTTCAAAAGTCAAAGAGGAGGTATTATTTGATTTTATTTTGCAAAAGTCAAAGAGGCCGTATTTTGCTGCAAAATTGTGCATCAAAAATTTAAACTTATTTTTTTAGTTTTATAAATATAATGAATACCTATGAAGATTCCTTTTCCCCCAACTTTGCTGTAAAGTATATCTGTTCTCCAAATAGAAGTTGTCTGACTTCACAGTGTAATAGATCCACACCTGTTTTATTTTTAGCATCTTCTCCAGCTTTACAGAGAATAAAAATAATTTAGGAAACACACAAAATATCATCTTAGAGGCACACTTCTCAGAAATTTAAAGTAGTTATAGACCGCGCCAAAGAACAGATCACTGCTGAATACACTATGTGACAGACAAGTCCTTTCAACATCAGGTATTAGTGAAAGAGGCTTAAACAGAAAGCAGCAGAGCTGAAATAACGATAGAGTCAGCAGTTCATAAAAAGAGACTCCATGTTTATTCACCATGCATAATAATGCTTTGAATGCACACTGGAGTTGGTCTGATCAGCAGAGTTCCTTTTGATTTTGAATAGCATGCTTTCTTTGCTCTTAGCGTCTCAGTGAGTTTCTACCTTGGCGATGCATCCTTCTTCCACTTTCAGATCTCCTGGCAACTAAACAAGCCCTTTGCAACATCCTGGCTTTTATACTGTGTGTTCTCTTTTCCTTCTTTACCCCTCCCAGCTGCCCAGGCCTCTCCCCACCTACTTAATTTTTTTAGAGGCAGTGGCTATATTAATTAGCTCAGCTGCAGTGATTATTTTACAATGTATATGCTTCAAAACATCAAGTTGCACGCATAAATATATTCAATGTTTGTATGTCGATTATATTTCAATAAAGCTATGAAAATTTTAAAAACTTAAATGATTAAAAAGGAAAAAACAATTTCCGACCCTACCCCATACCTTCTGAATCAGAATCTCCAATCTCCACCCACCTACTTTTTGTCTCCTCCAAACTCTCTGACCACATGCCAATTCTCATTCTTGGAACCATTTCCCAATTAATGTACAGCAACTTTCCCCACCCCCCCGCCAGCTCCATTTAGAGGCGCTCCTGGGGGGAAAAAATGCTCTGCAAGGTATTCCAGCCCCGAGAAACCTGCATGGCAGCCCTTTTTCTGTACTGGTTTACGCTGTTAGGCTGAAATAAACAGGGAGGGGCATGAATAATCATTTTTCCTGGGTGCCCTAGGAGAACTTAAAGTGCCATGTCATTCATGCAAGATTACCATAGAAGAATTCTCTCTCCTGAGCTGGTTTGTCCCATACCCCTGGACAATCAGTTCCTAGGATGGCCCTGTTTCTCCCAACTCCAATGTCAGTTCTCCTTTGGGATATACCTGCTTTGTTCTCTTTTTTAAAAGCAGCAGCCTCTTTTTATTTTTCCCCTCCAGCGCAATATCCAGGCACAGAGATTAATGGTGGGAGCTTACGGCTGTTCTGTTGGTCTCATCCTTGAATATGTACACATACAAAGCAACCATGGGCTCTAATGAGATGACTGGAAGCCTTGGCCTTTATTCCAAGTTTTAAACTTTTTGTGAGGTTTGGCTGAGCTTGGGTTTTTAAAATGTCCCCTTAAACCAAATTGAATCCACACTGTACTGGCAATTCCCACAAAATCTCTTACCCCGAACAGAAAGGTGCCAGCGGGGGTGGGAAGCGTGTAGTAGAAACTCTCCATGTCTCTCGTTTGGGAATGTACAACCATTTGTGTTTTTCTTATTAAAATGAGTAACTGGAAAATTTTTTAAAAAAAAATATTTTTTTAGTCCACAAAGCAGTAAGTTTTCAGTTTAAGCTGTTCCAAAGCACATTATTTCTGTAAGCCTTGAAAGGTTTTGTAAATGAATTCCAAATAATTAAACAAATGAAGTGTTCCTATGTTCTGAATTACCCTTCCCTTTTGGACAGGGACCAGCCCATCTGCACGGAGACCAGTTGTGGCAGTGTGGGGAGGAGCAAGGACTGTCACTCTTAAGCAGCCACTGTCCTGTCCATGTCATCATCATATGCCTCCATTCAAGAGCTCCTATTCCTCCACCCCCTACACTGTTGGTGGGAATGTAAATTGCAGCCACTATGGAGAACACTGTAGGGGAACCTTAAAAAACTAAAAATAGAACTACCATATGATCCTGTAATCCCACTCTCGGGCATATATAGTATCTGGAAAAGATGAAAACTCTAATTCAAAAAGAACATGCACCCCTATGTTCCGAGAAACACTAGTTACACTAGGCCAGACATGGAAGCAACTTAAAAGTCCACTGACAGATGAATGGATAAAGAAGATGTGGTATATTTACACGATGGAATACTATTCAGCCACAAAAAGAATGAAATAGTACCATTTCTACCAGCATGAATGGACCTAGAGATGATCATACTAAGTGATGCCAGTCAAATATCATATGATGTCACTTATAGGTAGAATCTTAAAAAATGATACAAATGAACTTATTTACAAAACAGAACAGACTCTCAGATATAGAAAACAAACTTATGGCTATCAAAGAAGAAATGGGAGGGGGAGTGGATAAACTGGGAAATGGGGATGAAAATATACACAGGGCTTCCCTGGTGGCTCAGCAGTAAAGAATCCGCCTACCAGTGCAGGAGACACGGGTTCAACCTCTGGGTCAGGAAGATCCCCTGGAGTAAGAAATGGCACCCCACTCTAGTATTCTTGTCTGGGAAAATTCCTTGGACAGAGGAGCCTGGCAGGCTACAGTCCATGGGGTTGCAAAGAGTCGGACATCACTCAGGAACGGAACAACAACAATATAAAATAGATAAACAGTAAGAACCGACTGCGTAGCACACAGAACTATACTCAGTATTTTGTAATGACCTATAATGGGAAAGAATCTGGAAAAGAACAGTCCATGGGTTCGCAAAGATTTGGACATGACTGAAGAGCCTGAGCGCACATGCATACACATATATTTTATATGTGTACACAAACATATATATACATATGAATGCATATATATACAAATATATATAAAGAATACAGACTTGGCAACTGAACAACAACATATGCATATATAAAATAAATACATATTATCATGTATATAATTGAATCATTTTGCTATACACCTGAAATAATGTAAATCAACTACACTTCAATTAAAAACAAAAAGCTTAAAATAATTAATTTTAAAAAAAGAGCTCTGTCCCTCTGAAATTCAGGCCAATCCAGCTATAGTTGCCCCCTATCTTCCCTCATCACTGTGGTCTACTGACCTCTTTGTCAGCTGTACTCATTGAATACCTTTAAGACCTGACCCACTTTCTCTTTCTCTGTATGCTGTTGTTATGTGGGTTATGTAGGTGGCTTGTATTCTAGAGTGATGTAGGTATTGGCATAAGGGGAAACTTATGACCTCCAAGTGATCTCTTTCTACTCCTGAATGGCAATGCCTTATAGAAAGTGCATTTGGAAAACCAGCCTTGCCTCCTCAATTGCAAATGCCTTTTACTCTTTTGATTCCTCACTATTCCTAGGCTCACATCTTAGATCTAGTTGTCACCAAATGGAATATTGTCTCCATCCATCAATACCTGAAGTTTCGCTTATCTTAAAATCTGTCCCTTGATTCTCCACTTATCATTCAGACTTTATTTTGCATCTCAGTTCAGTTTAGTAACTCAGTTGTGTCCGACTCTTTGCAACCCCGTGAATTGCAGCACTCCAGGCTTCCCTGTCCATCACCAACTCCAGGATCTTGCTCAAACTCATGTCCATTGGGTTGGTGATGCCATCCAAATTTTGCATCTAAATCCTTCTAAATATGTACTATACTTGCTGTGTTCCTTTCATCACTCCCTGTAATTCTTAAACCTGCTCTGACGTTGCATGCAGATCCCCTACACTACTCAAAGTGTTCTCACTGGAGAATGTTCTCAATGGCTCAATTCACGAAGCCAGTGGTTTGGTTTTTTGGACAATTCCACAGCGTTTTGGGCTCCCCAGGTGGCTCAGTGGTAAAGAGTTCGCCTGCCAATGCAGGAGACGCAGGTTCAATCCCTGGGTTGGGAAGATCCCCTGGAGAAGGAAATGGCAACTCACTCCAGTATTCTTGCCTGGAGAATTCCATGGACAGAGGAGCTTGGTAGAATTCAATCCATGGTGTCACAAAGAATCAGACACGGCTTACTGACTAAATAACCAAGGAGTTTTATACTGCAGAACACTTCCCCTTTGCCTTGCACATGTGACAGCATATTCATTTGTTTCTGCACACATCTCTGTCTCACTTTTTTTGTCGCCTTCATGGACTCCTCTTAAATGTTGTTTTTTCTCTCTCTTTTTCAGGGTTCCATCCTAGAAGTTCTTCATTGCATTTTCACTATGCTTTCTCTGGATGATATACCCTTACCCTAAATTTTAGCTAACTTATATGTGTCTGTCAATCAATCCCAAATCTATATCCTTAGCAGTATCTTCAAGTTTCAGACTCATGGTAACTATTACCAGCTTCTACATTGCCACCTAACTCTCATGAAAGATGAAAGTTGTTTCATGATGAGTTGGAAAACTCAGCAGTGGCCACAGGACTGGAAAATGTCAGTTTTCATTCCAGTCCCAAAGAAGGGCAATGTCAAAGAATGTTCAAACTACTGCACAATTGCACTCATCTCACATGCTAGCAAAGCGATTGCACTCATCTCACACACTAGCAAAGTAATACTCAAAATTCTCCAAGCAAGGTTTCAACAGTATGTGAACCATGAACTTCCAGATGTTCAAACAGGATTTAGAAAAGGCAGAGGAATCAGAGATCAAATTGCCAACATCTGTTGGATTATAGGGAAAAAAAGAGAATTCCAGAAAACATCTACTTCTGCTTTATTGATTACACCAAAGTCTTTGACTGTGTGAATTGCAACAAACTGTGAAAATTCTTCAAGAGATGGGAATACCCGACCACCTGAACTGCCTCCTAAGAAATCTGCATGCAAGTCAAGAAGCTACAGTTAGAACTGGACGTGGAACAACAGACTGGTTCCAAATTGGGAAAGGGATACATCAAGACTGTATATTGTCACTCTGATTATTTAACATATACACAGAATATGTCATGCGAAATGCTGGGCTTCATGGAGCACAAGCTGGGATCAAGATTGCTGGGAGATATATCAGTAAACTCAGATATGCAGATGATACCACCCTTATGGTAGAAAGCAAAGAGGAACTAAAGAACCTCTTGATGAAAGTGAAAGAGGAGAGTGAAAAAGCCGGCTTAAAACTCAACATTCAAAAAATGAAGATCATGGCATCCAGTCCCATCACTTCATGGTGAATAGATGGGGAAACAGTGGAAACAGTAACAGACTATTTTCTTGGGCTCCAGAATCACTGCAGATGGTGACTGCAGCCATGAAATTAAAAGACGCCTGTTCCTTGGAGGAAAAGTTATGACCAACCTAGATAGCATATTGAAAAGCAGAGACATTACTTTGCCAACAAAAGTCCATCTAGTCAAAGCTATGGTTTTTCCAGTAGTCATGTATGGATGTGAGAGTTGTACTATAAAGAAAGTTGAGCACCGAAGAATTGATGCTTTTGAATTCTGGAGTTGGAGAAGACTCTTGAGAGTCCCTTGGTACTGCAAGAAGATCAAACCAGTCAATACTAAAGGAAACCAATCCTGAATATTCATAGGAAGGATTGAGGCTGAAGCTGAAGCTTCAATACTTTGGCCACGTGACACGAAGAACTGAGTCACTGGAAAATATCCTGATTCTGGGAAAGATTGAAGGCGGGAGGAGAAGCGGACGACAGAGGATGAGATGGTAGAATGGCATCACCAACCCAATGGACACTAGTTTGAGCAAGCTCTGGGAGCTGGTGATGGACATGGAGGCCTGGCGTCCTGCAGTCCATGGGGTCACAAAGAGTCGGATACAACTGAGCAACTGAACTGAACTGTCATGAAGACTTAAATCTTGACATGTGCAGAAGAGAAGTCATCATCTTCCCTCAGAATACCCCTTGTGCTCCTGTGTGCTCTTGTGGGTCAGCGGTCACAGCCAAGGACAAAGACTAGAAGAATAGTCTCTATTCCTCCCTCTTCTTCATTTCCTCCTCCCAAGACATATAAAGTCCTTAGCATGGTGCCTGGCTCATAGTAAGTGGTCACTAAAATTCATCAGTTGACAGAAGTGAATTTCTAGTTTGCAATTTTTGAAGAAACCACAATTAATTTGGAATACATAAATGTAAACATGTGGCAGGTATTGTTGTTCAGTCGCTAAGTCATGTCTGACTCTATGTGACCCCAAGTACTGCAGCACACCAGGCTTCCCTGTCCTTCACCATCTCCCAGAGTTTGCTCAACTCATGTCCATTGAGTCTGTGATGCCATCCAACTATCTCATCCTCTGCTGCCCCCTTCTCTTTCTGCCTTCAATCTTTCACAACATCAGGGTCTTTTTCAAGAACCTGGCTCTTTGCATCAGGTGGCCAAAGAATTGGAGCTTCAGCTTCAGCATCAGTCCTTCCAATGAATATTCAGGGTTGATTTCCTTTAGGATAGTAAATGATTTAATCATAAATTGACCTAAACAAGTAGCATATAATATATGTGGAACTGATGTTTGCTTATATCCTTCCTCTCCATTGAAATGAGACATTATAACTCTCAGAAGATTTGCTGTCTTCTGAGGTGTGCTTTTCTGCAGAAAAGCACCCTCCAGCCCCCCAGATTTGTTGTCTGGAATTGACTTCAAACTATGGATGCTCTGTTCTATCAGCTTCATGTCTCCACAAGGTCTTTGCCAACTCATGACGGTGGGGAAGGGGGATTTTATAACCCTACCCTTGCCTGAAAAAAGAAACTTTAAGGGTCAGCATGACTGTTTGTAGGCTGAAAAAGACTTCTTTGGAATATAGACGTCACACTCTGTGTGTGTTTGAAGCCAGGCTGCCAACACTCCCAGTGACTATAGCTGCTTGGGGGAGAAGACAAGTTTGTTGTCAATGGCAGCATTATCTCCACTAATCAATTTCTAATTTTCTAATCTTTGGACTTTCTTTTATACTCCGCTACCAATCACAGGATTAAATCATGAGGCCCTTTGAAACAAAACTGCAGGAATATAATATATTTGCATATTATGCACAGTATACATTTAAGAAGTTTGAGCAAGAAATCTGGAAGAACGAACCTTTTTTAAATTGCTTATTATAAAAAATATACTTAAAATGTTATTTATTTATGGCTGTGCAAGCTTTTCTCTAGTTGCAGGAAGCGGGGGCTACTCTCTAGATGGCGAGCGGGCTTCTCATCACAGTAGCTTCTCTCATTGTGGCGCGCAGGCTCTAGAGCATGGGCTTCAGTTGTTGCAGGACGTCGGCTCAGTAGTAGTTGCAGTCACCAGACTCTAGAGCACAGGCTCAATAATTATGGGCTCAGGGCTTTGTTGCTTCGTGGCATGTGGGATCTTCCTGGACCAGGGATCAAACCTGTGTTTCCTACATTGACAGGTGGATTCTTTACCATTGAGCCACCAGAGAAGTCCAACTTTTTATTTTACACTGGAATATAGTCAATTAACCACTTTGTGATAGTTTCAGGTGGACAGCAAAGCTATATAATCATGCACATATATTTATCCATTCTTCCCCAAAGTCCCCTCCCATTCAGGCGTGCGCAGGACATTGAGCAGAGTTCCCTGTGTTGTACATACGTCGTTGTTGGCCATTATTTTAAATACAGCAGTGTATACACGTCCACTCCAAGCTCCCTAACTATCCCATCCCCTCATCCCCCCCCCCCAAGCAACCATAAGCTCGTTCTCCAAGTCGGTGAGTCCGCTTCCATCCTGCAAATAAATTCATTTGCATCATTTCTTTTTAATTCCACATATAAGAGACGCCATACGATATTTCTTCTTCTGCATCTGACTGACTTCATTCGGGATGTGGAAGTCCGGGTCTTACGCTCCCTGACTGATACTATTTTACGGATGCTGGCCCACTGTCAGGCAACTCTTCATTTTGTTCAGACAAGGTGACAAGGAATCCATGGCTTCCCCTCGGCACCTGGCAATGACACAGCATCAGAGCTTTCAGCTTCCGTGCCTGAGTGAGCATTTCTTAGCTAGTCATTTCGGTGGGTGATCTGTTCTACTGGTCATGAAAGTACTTCTATACCTATACCTCTTTAGGTTTAGATATCATGTGTGATGCAAAGATATATACAACCACATGGTCATAATGTCTGTGACTCTAAGCACTGTCCTGACTTGACCTCGGTCATGACTGGCCCCCTGCTGGTAAGCCCTGGGATGTACAGAGTCCCACCTACTGGTCAGAGGCGAGCATCACCCCTGACCATGTCTGTTTTGATCTGAACCTTAGTCACTAGCAACCTGCCACAGTACGCCTCTATACCAGTGTGTCTGACTCACATCTATTAGGTGGAAGCTGTTTCCCATGGGCTGATTTATTCCTTAAAACTCTATATTTCCAGGCTTCCCTGATGGCTCAGTGGTAAAGAATCTGCCTGCCAATGCAGGAGTCATGGGTTCGATCCCTGGTCCGGGAAGCTCCCAGCTTCTTCAGAGCAACTGAACCAGTGCACTGCAGCTATGGAGCTTGTGCTCCAGAGCCTGGAAACTGCAACTGCTGAGCGCATGTGCTCCAACTACTGAAACCCACACACCCGAGAGCTTGGGCTCCTCAACGAGAGAAGCCCCTGCAATGAGAAGTTGGACCACTGCAACTAGAGAGTAGCCCCAGCTCGCCATAACTAGAGAAAAGCCCATGGAGCAATGAAGACCAGTATAGTAAAAAAAAAAAAGAAATAAAATTATTTAAAATGTCCTCCATATTTCTACATTAAAAATTTTTAAACTTGTCACTTGTCTTTTGGACATTTAGGAATGTTTGCCCTTAAAGGTTTCTTCTGTTAGAAATAAATTGTTCCCTTTAATTCTTAGGTGTTAAGATGTCAAAGTTGCCATTTACCTGCTTGCCAATGGGTCCACTTTAAGCAGTTTATCTTGCCTGCATTTTTATGCCTATTGTCTCAGCTCTGACTGCCATAATAAAAAACCATACCCTGGATGGTTAAACAGCAGACATTTATCTCTCACAGTCCGAAGGCTGAAATTTTGAGCCCAGAGTGCCATCATGATTGGTTTCAGGTGAGTGCTCTCTTCCTAGCTTTCACTTGGCCACTTTCTCACTGTGTCCTCAGGAGGAAGAGAGAGAACAAGCTTTCTGGTGTCTCTTCATAAAGACACTAATCGTATCAGGGGCTTCCCAGGTGGCTCAAGTGGTAAAGAATCCTCCTGCCAATGCAGGAGACTTAAGAGATGCAGGTTCGATTGTTCAGTTGAGAAGATTTCCTGGAAGGAAATGGCACACCACTTGAGCATTCTTGCATGGAAAATTCCATGGGCAGAGAAGCCTGGCTGGCTGCAGTTCAGCTGGTGGAAAGGAGTAGGACATGACTGAGCAACTGAGCAATCCTATTATGACCTCATCTAACCTTAATTACTTCTTGATACATAGAGTGCCTGAACAAGTATGGACGGAGGTTCGTGACATTGTACAGGAGGCAGTAACCAAAACTATCCCAAAGAAAAAGAAATGCAAGAAGGCAAAATGGTTGTCTGAGAAGGCCTTACAAATAACTGAGAAAAGAAGAGAAGTGAAAGGCAAAGGAGAAAAGGAAAGATATTCCCATTTGAATACAGAGTTCCAAAGAATAGCAAGGAGGGATAAGAAAGCCTTCCTCAGTGATCAGTGCAAAGAAATAGAGAAAAACAATAGAAGGGAAAGATTAGAGATTTCTTCAAGAAAATTGCCAAGGGAGCACTTCATGCAAAGATGGGTGCAATAAAGGAAAAGGCAAGGACCTAAAAGAAGCAGAAGAGGTTAAGAAGAGGGGGAAAGAATACATAGATGAACTGAACAAAAAAGGTCTTAATGACCCAGAAAACCATGGTGGTGTAGTCACTCACCAGCCAGACATCCTGGAGTATAAAGTCAAGTGGGCTTTAGGAAGCATTACTACGAACAAAGCTAGTGGAGGTGATGGAATTCCAGCTGAGCTATTTCAAATGCTAAAAGATGATGCCGTTAAAGTGCTGCACTCAATATGCCAAGTTTGGAAAACTCAGCAGTGGCCACGGAACTGGAAAAAGTTAGTTTTCATTTCAATCCCAAAAAAGGGCAATGACAAAGAATGTTCAAACTGCTGTACAATTGTGCTCATTTCACCTGCAATCAAGGTAATGCTCAAAATTCTCCAAGTGAGACTTCAATGGTACGTGAACTGAGAACTTCCACATGTAAGAGCTGGATTTATAAAAGAAAGAGGAACCAGAGATCAAACTGCTAACATACACTGAATCATAGAGAAAGCCAAAGAATTTCAGAAAAACATCTACTTTTGCTTCCTTATCCATGCTTAAAGCTCTTGACTGTGTAGATCAAAACAAACTGTGGAAAATTCTTCAAGAGATGGGAATACCAGACCACCTGACCTTCCTCCTGAGAAACCTGTATGCAGGTCAAGAAGAAACAGTGAGAACCGGACATGGAAAAATGGACTGGTTCAAAATTGGGAAAGGAGTACGTCAAGGCTGTATATTGTCACCCTGCTTATTTAACTTATATGCAGAGTATATCAGGCAAAATGCTGGGCTGGATGAAGCACAAGCTGGAATCAAGATTGCCAGGAGAAATATCAACAACCTTAAGTATGCAGTTGATACCACCTTCATGCCAGAAAGTGAAGAGGAGCTAAAGAGCTTTTTGATGAGGGTGAAAGAGGAGAGTGAAAAGCTGTCTTAAAACTCAACATTCTAAAAATGAATATCATGCCATCTGGTCCCATCACTTCATGTCAAATAGATGTGATGAAAAAGTGGAAACATTTGCAGACTGGATTTTCTTTGGCTCCAACATCACTGCAGATGGTAACTGCAGCCATGAAATTCAAAGATTCCTGTTCCTTGGAAGAAAAGCTATGACCAATCTAGACAGCATAATAAGAAGCAGAGACATCACATTGCTGACAAAAGTCCATCTAGTCAAAGCTATTGTTTTTCCAGTAGTCACGTATGGATGTGAGAGTTGGATCATGATGAAGGCTGAGCACCCAAGAATTGATACTTTCAAATTATGGTGCTGGAGAAGACTCTTGAAAGTCCCTTGTATAGCAAGATCAAACCAGTCAATCCTAAAAGAAAGAAATTCTGAACATTCATTGGAAGGACTGATGCTGAAGCTGAAGCTCCAATACTTAAGCCACTTGATGGGAAGAACTGGCTTGCTGGAAAAGATCCTGATGCTGGGAAAGATTGAGGGCAGGAGAAGAAGGAGGCAACAAAGGATAAAGTGGTTGGATGGCATCACTCCTCAATAGACATGAGCTTGAGCAAACTCTGTGAGATAGTGAAGGACAGGGAAGCCTATGTGCTGCAGTCCATCAGGTTGCAAAGATCAGACATGACTTAGCAACTGAACAACAACAACTTCCTTACTGCAAATATAGTCACACTGGAGGTTAGAGCTTCAGTATATGGATTTGGAGGAGGGGACACAGTTCGGTCTATAGCACCAGCTTTGTGCTGGTTACATGGCAAGTGAATTGTAGACCAACAAATGGATTTCCAAAGAGCACTGGGGTTCAGAGAAAAGGGAATGTGAGCTGCTAATGGAATAATCACCTGGGTGGATTGGCTTTCTCCATTGATAGGCAGAAGCTCTAGAACAAATCAGTGAAGAGAGAGTGTATATGTATTATCTAGAGCAGTCAGAGTGAACAGATAAGAACTGAACATTTTAAAAGAAATGATTAGCAAATCAGCTAGAGCCTTTCATAACTAGCTGATCTTAAAACCCATCTTGCTATACTTCCGATAGGATTCAGGTGAAGAAACTGAGGCCTAAAGATGTTCTAAGACTGGGAATCCTTGGCACACCAAGATGAATTAGACCTCCTATTTTTCCAATGTGTCACATTACTATGTGAATGTAGAAAAGTTCCTCAAAAAACAGTAAACCTTCAAATACACTTCAACTGTGACAGGAAGATGCCTGTCACACAAATACAGTACTGTATTTCCATAGAGCATTCCTCTGCAGAGACTGGCAAATTCCAAACTTCCAACAAGTTTCCCACACACATGGGGCTTATTAGAGGCCCCTGCCTTCCCCTTGGCGAGGGAGACAAGCTGCATTTAAATACTAACGCGAGCCGCTCTCCACAATGTATGCAGAGTGGGCTCCAGCCATGTGTTGGAATGACATCAGCAATCCACAGCCTCAGATTGCAGAGGTTCAGAATCTTTGCATGCCAGAAATGTTAAAAGAGTGGAATTGTTATATATCAGTGGAAAACCGACAAATTTACCTACCTCAGCTAGCAGAGGATTCTCCAGGTTTTCTCAAACTGAATGAACCCTTAAAAGATCTCTGATCTTAGCTGTTTATCTATATATCATTTTCATTAAATGTGAAGAGCAAGTAAGGGGAAATGTGTCCTTCATTTGCACTGTCAAAGGAGTTCCATGGCAAAGCCTTATTAACACCTTGATATTTGTAGATCTGCCTCTGAGACCCCAAAATGTATACCACACACCTTCCTCAGACACAGAATTCAAGTCTTCCAGATAATAAATTGGGACATGCTTTTATTGGGCTTCCCTGGTGGCTAAGATGGTAAAGAATCTGCCTGCAATGCAAGAGAACTGAGTTTGATCTCCTGGGTTGGGAAGGTCCCCTAGAGAAGGGAATGACTACCCACTCCAATATTCTTGCCTGGAGAATTCCATGGACAGATGAGCCTGGTGGGCTACAGTCTATGGGGTTGCAAAGAGTCAGATTATTAACTGAGTGATTAACACTATAACACACTAACATTGTGGCATCTCAGCATCCTTTTAAATGACTTTCCAAGTTTTCATGAGCTAAAACAGTCCCTGCAATCTCTTTAGATGGATAACATTCAACTGTTCTCTTTTTCTTCATCGTGGTGAAAGTTCTGTTACCTGCTCACACAAAAGCATAAGCTGAGAATCTGGAACTCTTGCCAACATGGAAGGAGATAAATTGACTGGGCAGCTGCCATTCTATCTGTGAGCAATATTCATTTAAAAATCATACTTGGTGAAATATTGATAAATCAACTCATTCTTCCTGCTGGAACACATTGCATGCCATTAAGGCAAAGAGAATTTCACAGGATTTCTAAGCTGTGAGATTTTGGATGTTTTCAGCCTGGAAAGAGCAATAGATTTAAGATCAGAAAAACTGACTAAAAATTTTGCCTCAGGGTTACTGGCTATCTAACTTGTGCAAAATGTTATGGGCTCAATGTTTGTGTCTTCCCAAAATGCATACATTGAAAGCCTACTCCCTGATGTGACTGTACTTGGAGATACTACCTGTGAGGAGGTGATACAGGTCAAATGAGATCATAAGGGTGGGGCCCTAACCTAATAGGGCTCATGCCCCTAAGAAGGGACACCAGAGACCAGAGTGTACTCACTTGCTCGCTCGCTCTCAGTCTCTTTCTTTCTTTCTTTGTCATGCGGGGCCACAGCATGAAGACTGTTATCTGCACCCCAAGGAGAGAACTTGCATCAGACAGTTACCCTGCTGGTTCCTCCATCTTGGATTTTCAGGCGCCAGAATTGCGAAAAAATAAACGTTTGTTGTTTAAATCACCCAGTCTATGGTATTTTGTTATGGCAACCCAAGAAGACTAATACATACTTTTATTTTAAAAAATTATTAAAGCATCAATTCCCACTCTCATACCTTGATTCCAGCAGCTAGATTTGCGCTCAGTCCAGACACTTGCCAATTCAACAATACTAACACTTTGGATTTGATTGTTTTAGGAAAATGTCTTTAAATAAGACTTCTCTGTGCTTTCAAAAGCTTAAACTTTTTTTACGGAAGTGAACT
Organism: Cervus canadensis; assembly: GCF_019320065.1. Taxonomy (NCBI): domain Eukaryota; kingdom Metazoa; phylum Chordata; class Mammalia; order Artiodactyla; family Cervidae; genus Cervus; species Cervus canadensis. Next base: position 54,434,822 of record NC_057401.1, read on the forward strand.
AAGATAGTCAATTGATTTTTGGCAAGGATGACAAGACTGTTAATTGGGGAAAGGATAGTCTTCCCAGAAAATGGTTCTGGGAAACAGAATATCTACAGACAAAAGAATTAAATTGATCCGTTTCTTACCCCATACACTAAAGTTAACTCAAAATGTATCAAAGGCCTAAACTTGAGAGATAAGACTAAAAACTCTTAGAAGAAAACATATAGGAACTCCTCATGATATTAGATTTTGCAGTGATTTTTATGACACAAAACAAGCAACCAAAGAAAAATAGATAAATTGGGCTTCATCAAAATTAAAAGTGTGTATCAAAGAACACTATCAAGAAAGTGAAAAGACAACTCACAGAAAGAAAGAAAGTATTTGCATATCGTTTATCTGATAAAGTACTAACATCAGGAACTCCTATGCCTTAATACTCAAACAACCAATAAAATTTCCCAAACCCCAATTCCAAAATGGCCATAAACCTTGAATAGACATTTTTCAAAGAAGATATATGAATGGACAACAAGCACACAAAAAGATACTGACATCTCTAGTCGTTAGAAAAATGCAAATCAAAACCACAGAGAGATACCACTTCACACACATTAAGCTGGCTATAATAATAATAAAATAACTATTTCAAATCCTAAAAGATGATGTTGTGAAAGTGCTGCACTCAATATGCTAGCAAATTTGGAAAACTCAGCAGTGGCCACAGGACTGGAAAAGGTCAGTTTTCATTCCAATCCCAAAGAAAGGCAATGCCAAAGAATGCTCAAACTACTGCACAATTGTACTCATCTCACACGCAAGTAAAGTAATGCTCAAGATTCTCCAAGCCAGGCTTCAACAGTACGTGAACCGTGAACTTCCAGATGTTCAAGCTGGATTTAGAAAAGACAGAGGAACCAGAGATCAAATCGCCAACATCCATTGGATCATAGGGAAAAAAAGGAGAATTAAAGAAAACATCTATTTCTGCTTTATTGAATATGCCAAAGCCTTTGACTGTGTGGATCACAACAAACTGTGGAAAATTCTTAAAGAGATGGGAATACCAGAACTCCTTACCTACCTCCCAAGAAACCTGTATGCAGGTCAGGAAGTAACAGTTAGGACTGGACATGGAATAATGGACTGGTTCCAAACTGGGAAAGGAATACATCAAGGCTGTATATTGTCACCCTGCTTATTTAACTTATATGCAGAGTACATCAGGCAAAATGCCAGGCTGGATGAAGTGTGCAAGCTGGAATCCATATTGCTGGGTAACCTCAGATATGCAGATCACCTCAGATATCCAGATGACACCACCCTTATGGCAGAAAGTGAAGAAGAACTAAAGAGCCTCTTGATGAAAGTGAAGGAGGAGAGTGAAAAGGCCAAGTTAAAACTCAACATTCAAAAAACAAAGATCATGGCATCTCATCCCATCACTTCATGGCAAATAGATAGGGAAACAATGGAAACAGTGACAGACTTTATTTTTTTGGCTCCAAAATCACTGTAGATGGTGACTGCAGCCATGAAATTAAAAGATGTTTACTCCTTGGAAGGAAAGTTATGACCAACCTAGACAGTATATTAAAAAGCAGAGACATTACTTTGCCAACAAAGGGCTGTCTAGTCAAAGCTATGGTTTTCCCAGTAGTCATGTATGCATTCATTAGAAAAGACCCTGATGCTGGGAAAGATTGGATGCAGGGGGAGAAGGGTGTGACAGAGGATGAGATGGCTGGATGGCATCACCGACTCAATGGACATGAGTTTGAGCAAGCTCCGAGAGTTGGTGATGGACAGGGAAAACTGTCATGCTTCAGTCGATGGGGTCACAAAGTGTCAGACATTACTGAGTGACTGAACAATGACAGCAACAATAATAATAAAAAATTTTTGGAAAGTAACCTCTCCTGTTGAGGGTGTGGAGAAATTGGAACACTCATACACTACTGGTGGGAATGTAAAGGGGTACAGCCACTGTGTAAAACAATTTGACTGTTTCTCAAAAAGTTAAACATAAAATTACTGCATAATCCGTCAATTCCGCTCCTAAGTATATACACAAATGAAATGAAATCAGGGACTCAGATAATTGTATACCAATTTTCATAGCAACATTGTTTACAATAGTCAAAGGGTGGAAATGACTAAGTGTGCATCAACAGGTGAATGGATAAACAAAATGAGGTATATGCATATGATGGAATATTATTCAGCCACAAAAATTCTGATACATGCTGCAACATGAATGAATCTTAAAACATTATGCTAAGTGAAATTAACCAGACACAGAAAATAAATGTTATATGATTCTACTTACATAAGCTACCCAAATAGGCAAATTCATAGATCGCACGTGTGTGCTCTGTCACTCAGGGGTCTGACTTTGCAATCCCATGGACTATAGCCCACCAAGCTCCTCTGCCCATGGGATTTTTCAGACAAGAATACTACATGGGTTGCCATTTCTTCCTCCAGGGGATCTTCCCATTCCAAGGATCGAACTCATGTCTCCTGCATCTACTGCATTGGCAGGAGGATTCTTTACCACTGGGCCACAATACAGAAAGGCAGATGGATGTTATCGAGGGCTAGAGAGTTGGAAACAGGGAGATAATGTTTAATGGATACAGAGCTTCTATTTGGAATCATGAAAAATTCTGGAAATCAATAGTAGTCTCATATGTAAAATATTGTGCATGTACCTACTGCCACTGAATTATATACTTACAATGGTAAATATTATATTATGTATACATTATGACAATACAAAATTTTTTTAAAAATCCTGAATTGTCTCAACTCTTTCTCCCTACTACTAATCGAGCCCACATCACCACCTCTGTCCCTAGTGCCCCAGTAAAAGCCTCCTGAAGAGTGCTCCTGTTCCCAATCTTGCCTTCACTGCCATCGAACTTCTCTATAGCAGCCACAGTAGTCCTTTAAACATACAAATCAGATTTTGTTATTCAGTCTCCCAATGGCTTCTCATCACATCTCCCAAGCCTACATCATCTGCTCCCGCATCCTGCATCTCATCTTAGACTCCGTCCTCCTTGCTCCTTCTACGGCCCCACATGGGCTGTCAAATGGCTCCCTCCTCTGAGCCTGTGCTGCTTTGATCACTCTTTCCCTCCAAAGCCTGGCTTTGACTGCCTGGCTCCTCATCATTTACTTCTCAGCTCAAGCGGTATATCCACAGAGAGGCTTTCTCCAGCTCCCATCTAAAGTGGTCTCCAGGCTTTAGCACTCTTCATCTGGTTGCTTTTATTTCCATCATGAGGATGATCGTTATCACTGTTCAGAACTATCTATTTAAAAATTAAATTAAATACTTAAATTTTAAGCATTCATTTTATTGGAACTATCTTATTTACATATTTAAAAGTTTATCTGTGTCTCTTTATTTTATTTTTTATTATTTTTATGGAGTGTAATTCTGTTTTCACTTTTATTCTATTACTAGAATGTGTTTTTATTTAGAATGTAATTTTTATTTTATCATTCTATTTTTATCCTATTAAATATTTTCTAATTTTCCTCATTATGGCTTTTTAGATACACCCATCAGTTAAAAGCAGACATTTAATTTCCAAATATAAGCCGTTTTGTTTAAAGTATCTTTAAATTTATTTCTCATTTTAATACTAATTCCTCATTTAAAAGCTTTCTTCTCTGCAATCACCTCCTGTGTTCTTTTCAATCTATCTTTATTGAGGCTTTTGATGACTAAGTTGAAGATCTCTCTTGGTAAATGTCACATTGTACTTGAAAATATGTGAGTTATTTGCAAATATCTTTTGATACTAATTTCTAACATAATTCCATGGTGATAAAAGAACAAATTCAGTATGATATAAATACCTTTGGACCATGACATTTTTGTACCTTGTTTTATGTCCCTGAATATATATATTCCAATGTCTCCTAGCTTACAGTCTGTGGGAACATGAATAAAATTTGTATCATACTACTGTGTGAAATAACTCAAGAAAGAATGAAGAAATGGAGCCAAAGCAAAAACAACACCCAGTTATGGATGTGACTGGTGATGGAAGCAAGGTCTGATGCTGTAAAGAGCAATATTGCATAGGAACCTGGAAGTTAGGTCCATGAATCCAGGCAAATTGGCAGTGGTCAAACAGGAGATGGCAAGAGTGGACACTGACATTTTAGGAATCTGCAAACTAAAATGGACTAGAATGGATGAATTTAACTCAGATGACCATTATATCTACTAATGTGGGCAATAATTCCTTAGAAGAAATGGAGTAGCCATCATAGTCAACAAAAGAGTCTGAAATGCAGTACTTGGATGCAATCTCAAAAACAACAGAATGATCTCTGTTCATTTCCAAGGCAAACTATTCAATATCATGGTAATCCAAGTCTGTGCCCCGACCAGTAATGTTGAAGAAGCTGAAGTTGAACGGTTCTATGAAAACCCACAAGACCTTTTAGAACTAACACACAAAAAAGATGTTCTTTTCCTTATAGGGGACTGGCATGCAAAAGAAGGAAATCAAGAAACACCTGGAGTAACAGGCAAATTTGGTCTGGGAGTACAGAATGAAGCAGGGCAAAGGCTAATAGAGATTTGCCAAGAGAACGCACTGGTCATAGCAAAACCCTCTTCCAACAACACAAAGAAGACTCTACACATGGACTGCACAAGATGGCCAACACCGAAATCAGATCAATTATATTCTTTGCAACCAAAGATGAAGAAGCTCTATACAGTCAGCAAAAACAAGGCCCGGAGCTGACTGTGGTTCAGATCATGAACTCCTTATTGCCAAATTCAAACCTAAATTGAAGAAAGTGGGGAAAACCACTAGATCATTCAGGTGTGACCTAAATCAATCCCCTAACAATTATACAGTGGAAGTGAGATATAGGTTTAAGGGACTAGATCTGATAGACAGAGTGCCTGGTGAAATATGGATGGAGGTTCGTGACACTGTACAGGAGAGAGGGAGCAAGACCATCCCCAAGAAAAAGAAATGCAAAAAAGCAAAATGGCTGTCTGAGGAGGCCTTACAAATAGCTGTGAAAAGAAGAGAAGCGAAAAGCAAAGGAGAAAAGGAAAGATATACCCATTTGAATTCAGAGTTCCAAAGAATATCAAGGAGAGATAAGAAAGCCTTCCTCAGTGATCAGTGCAAAGAAACAGAGGAAAACAATAGAATGGGAAAGACTAGAGATCCCTTCAAGAAAATTAGAGATACCAAGAGAACATTTCATGCAAAGATGGGCTTGATAAAGAACAGAAATGGTATGGACCTAACAGAAACAGAAGATATTAAGAAGAGGTGGCAAGAATACACAGAAGAACTGTACAAAAAACATCTTCATGACCCAGATAATCTTGATAGTGTGATCACTCACCTAGAGCCAGACATCCTGGAATGTGAAGTCAAGTGGGCCTTAGGAAGCATCACTACAAACAAAGCAGGTGGAGGTGATGGAATTCCAGTTGAGCTATTTCAGATTCTCAAAGATGATGCTGTGAAAGTGCTGCACTCCATATGCCAGCAAATTTGGAAAACTCAGCAGTGGCCACAGGACTGGAAGAGGTCAGTTGTCATTCCAATCCCAAAGAAAGGCAATGCCAAAGAATACTCAAACTACTGCACAATTGCACTCATCTCACACACTAGTAAAGTAATGCTCAAAATTCTCCAAGCCAGGCCTCAGCAATACGTGAGCCGTGAACTTCCAGATGTTCAAGCTGGTTTTAGAAAAGGTAGAGGAACCAGAGATCAAATTGCCAACATCCACTGGATCATTGAAAAAGCAAGAGAGTTCCAGGAAAAGATCGATTTCTGCTTTATCGAGTAAGCCAAAGCCTTTGACTGTGGATCACAATAAAGAGATGGGAATACCAGACCACCTGACCTGCCTCTAGAGAAATCTGTATGCAAGTCAGGAAGTCACAGTTAGAACTGGACATGGAGAAACAGACTGGTTCCAAGTAGGAAAAGGCCTACGTCAAGACTGTATATTGTCACCCTGCTTATTTAACTTATATGCAGAGTACATCATGAGAAACATTGGGCTGGATGAAGCACAAGCTGCAATCAAGATTGCCGGGAGAAATATCAATAACCTCAGATATGCAAATGACGCCACCCTTGTGGCAGAAAGTGAAGAAGAACTAAAGAGCCTCTTGATGAAAGCGAAAGAGGAGAGTGAAAAAGTTGGCTTAAAGCTCAACATTCAGAAAACTAAGATCATGGCATCTATTCCCATCACTTCATGGCAAATAGATGGGGAAACAGTGGCAGACTTTATTTTGGGGGGCTCCAAAATCACTGCAGATGGTGACTGCAGCCATGAAATTAAAAGACACTTGCTCCTTGGAAGGAAAGTTATGACCAACCTAGACTGCATATTAGAAAGCAGAGACATTACTTTTCCAAGAAAGATCTGTCTCATCAAGGCTATGGTTTTTCCCATAGTCATGTATGGATATAAGAGTTGTACTGTAAAGAAAGCTGAGCACAGAAGAATTGATGCTTTTGAACTGTGGTGTTGGAGAAGACTCTTGAGAGTCCCTTGGACTGCAAGGATATTCAACCAGTCCATCCTAAAGGAGATCAGTCCTGGGTGTTCATTGGAAGGACTGATGCTGAAGCTGAAATCCAATACTTTGGCCACCTGATGCAGAGAGCTGACTCATTTGAAAAGACCCTGATGCTGGGAAAGATTGAAGGCAGGAGGAGAAGGGGACGACAGAGGATGAGATGGTTGGATGGCATCACTGACCTCATGGACATGAGTTTGAGTAGACTCCAGGGGTTGGTGATGGACAGGGAGGCCTGGCATGCTGTTGTCCATGGGGTTGCAAAGAGTCAGACACGACTGAGTGACTGAACTGACTTCATTGTGTGAAATGGGCTTCCCTGTAGCTCAGTTGGTAAAGAATCTGCCTGCAATGCAGGAGACTCAGTTTGATTCCTGGGTTGGGAAGATTCGCTGGAGCAGGGATAGGCTACCCACCCTGGTATTCTTGAGCTTTTCTGTTGGCTCACCTGGTAAGGAATCTGCCTGCGATGCTGGAGACCTGGATTTGATCCCTGGTTTGGGAAGATCATCGGGAGACGGGAAAGGCTGCCCATTCCAGTATTCTGGCCTGCAGAATTCTGTGGACTGCATAGTCCATGGGGTCACAAAGAGTCATACATGACTGAGTGACTTTCACTTTCATTGTGTGAAAATTGTGTAAATCTTAATTGTGTTGAATTGGTTCACGTGCTTTTCAGGTCTACTATATCCTTCTACTTCTCTGTATATTCATTCTATTAATTTTTGAGAATTTACTATTGAAACTCCAACTAAAAATCTTAATTTATCTACTTAAAAAGTTATTGAAGTATACAGTGAAACTATATGTAAACTTGTTCTGTATTTTCAAGTCTCCTTAAATGCCTTATCATACTTCCATAATTTAAAAACAATAAAAATATAAAAAATCAAATAAAATTAAATTAAATAATTAAAAGTTTTAGCATCAATTTTATTGGAGCTAACTTGATTATTTACATACTTAAATACCTATCTCCTTTAATTTTATTTATTATTTTCTATAGGAGTACAATTGCTTAACAACATGGTGTTATTTTCTGCTGTACAACATGAATCAGCTGTATGTATACATAACCATCTCCCTCTTGAGCCTCCCTTCCAATCCTCCATCCCACCTCTATCTGTCTCCCTTTAGACTACAATCCATGAAAGCGGACACTGTCTATTTTGTTTACTGCTGTATCTTTATTGCCAGAGGTTATCAACATAATAGATAATCAATATTTTTCAAAGAACTTTATATTTTCAAAGTGAGCTAAAGTACAACCTATTCTATAACTATAGTTTACAAGGAAACAGTCCACCAAATTATCATTTATGTTTTAAATTAAAAGTGAATTCTTCAAATTTTTCTTGGTTACTTTATATTAGTATATTTCAACAAACTCTTAGCAATGTACAAGTGTACTACTTTATTCTTTAGGATTGCTAAGTCCTAAGGAATGATATGACAAAGAAACATGTAATCCACTTATATTTTACACATAGAAATAATGTAAAATTACTAAATATAAAAATATTTTATCAAGATACAGTTTCAATATAAATAGCATTTTCATACACTTTCTTAATAATTACTTAACAATAGTACACTAGAGAAACTGGAAGAATAAAAATAGGTCCAACTTATAAAGACTTTAAATCCACCAAACTATATAAACAGTTGAACATCACAAAAGCTGTATCACAGGACCCCAATTATTTCAGAATTAAAACCTCCCACTTTCAGAAAAATACATACTATTTCTCCAGAAAAAATTAAAACATTAAGATCCCTGGAAAAATAATCAAAATTTCCTTGGGAATCTATAGGAGGTAAGAGGATTAGTTGCAAAAGGAAAAATAAAAATTGCAGCTCTACCCAGAACATATAAGTAAACAGGAAGCAACCAGACTAAGAATTCAGTCTTTAAACATTTTTTGAACTTCTACTATGTTGAGGATTTGGGAGCAACAAATGTAAGAATGTTACAGGAGACTTTAAATTTTGCACTTGAAGTTGCCACACCTGTGATGAAAGCAAGAAACAAAGTCTGTATTTGAGACTTTGAGTAAAAGCTCGAGATTTTTAGCTAGACTGTCATCAGTAGTGTTGGACCATAAAGAAGGCTGAAAGTTCAAGAACTGATGCTTTCAAATTGTGGTGCTGGAGAAAACTCTTGAGAGTCCCTTGGCCTGCAAGGAGATCAAACTAGTCAATCCTAAAGAAAATCGACCCTGAATATTCATTGGAAGGACTAATGCTGAAACTGAAGCTCCAATCCTTTGGCTACCTGATGTGAAGAAAGTGAAAAAGTGAAAGTGAAGTTGCTCAGTCGTGTCCAACTCTTTGCAACCCCATGGACTGTAGCCTACCACGCTCCTCCATCCATGGGATTTTCCAGGCAAGAGTACTGGAGTGGGGTGCCATTTCCTTCTCCAGAGGATCTTCCCAACCCAGGGATCGAACCCGGGTCTCCCGCACTGTAGGCAGCCGCTTTAACATCTGAGCCACCAGGGAAGTAACCTGATGCAAAGAACAGACTCATTAGAAAGACCCTGATGCTGGGAAAGATTGGGGGCAAAAGGAGAAGGGGACAACAGGAGTTGAGATGGTTGGATGGCATCACCGACTCAGTGAACATGAATTTGAACAAACTCCAGGAAATAGTGGAGGACAGAGGAGCCTGGCATGCTGCAGTCCACAGGGTCCCAAAGAGTCAGTCATGACTGAGCAACTGAACAACATCAGTAGAACTTTAATCAGAGTTTCAAGCAGAACTGTGGATCCCTGTACCTCTCTCTCCCCAAGCATCCTTGACCATCACCCCAGGCGCAAGGCTCATGGCTGGTCTGTTCCATCTTCTGCTTCCTTCGTCCGCCTTTTCACCTGCCCAGCAATGTCTGTGTGATCTTCTGCAGTGCCCATTCCTCAGCCTGGTCCCAGGAGGCATTTTCTTCCATCTTTTCCCTCTTGAGTACCAGCTCCTGCTACTTCCTATGAATCTCAGGATAGTGGTGGGGGGTTTCTCAGGCTACATAGATGTTTTCACATTTTATGCTCATTTAAAGGCATCTTTGGGCTCAGAACCCTCAGATTGAAGGTCCTTTAATAGTCTATGTTATGACTACATGCCAGCCCCTTACCTGTGCCCACTTTTAACTGAGATCCTTGACATTGGGCCCATCCCCTTCCTTTCAATTCCCAAAGCCACCAGGATCCCAAGTGACTGCAACATGGCAGCTGATCAGCCTTTCAATTTCATTCTCCTTTAGTAAACTATTTCCAAGGCTAAGCCCTGGACTTGCTCGCTATGCAAAACTGCTTCATCTCTGAAGTCATAAATCTCTTAGCCCACCAACTACAGACATTTTATAAAACTCCAACTCATATTCATCTAAACAATGGAATTTTTGCTCACACAACTAAGCGGCTGAATCCGGCTTGGAGAAACCACTTGTCTGGGGGCGGGGAAAGATGTCACGCTGGCCTTTAACTCTCCCCAATAATCCCTGTAAACATCCTTAAGCACTGATCTTGCCTTGCGTCTCAAGACTGACTCTATGCTTCCATGTCTCATCTTCACGTGGGCCCACCTTGCCTCTTAGCCGGTGCCTTAGCTCTTTCTTCATTGAGGGAATAGAGGCTTTCCAGTTAGTAACTCCCTCAACCTCCTGCCCATTTAGCTTATCAATTTCCGTGCATCTGTATGTAGTCACACTCCTGCTCCCCTTGCTCAGGTCAAGGCACAGACACCACCCCTCAGTCTTCTTTCTGGATCCCACCCTCACTGGCTTCCCGGGGGATTTTGCTCCATTTTTTTTGCTCAATCATGAAGTCTTGTCAGACTCTTTGTGATCCCATGGACTGCAGCACACCAGGCTCCCCTGTCTCTCACTATCTCCCAGAGTTTGCTCAAATTCATGTCCATCGCGTGAGTGATGCCATCCAACCATCTTATCCTCTGTCATCCCCTTCTCCTCCTGCCCTCAATCTTTCCCATCATCAGGGTCTTTTTCAATGAGTTGGCTCTTCACATCAGGTGGCCAAAGGATTGGGGCTTTAGCGCCAGCGTCAGTCCTTCCAATGAATATTCAGGATTGATTTCTTTCAGGATGGACTGGTTTGATCTCCTTGTAGTCTAAGGGACTCAAAAGTCTTCTCTAGCACTATATGAAAGTGTTTGTTACTTTTATTTTTTTGTGTGTGTGTTTGTTACTTTTAAAGGGCTATTTAAATATTAACTTTTAATTAGTCTTCCCAATATTATTCACACTTTAGGAAGGAACTGGTTTTTCCAGGTCATAAATCTCTTTAGCAAAAAAGAAAAACAAAGGCTTATATTACTATATATAAAGCAGATAACTGGTAACTACCTGCTGTATAGCATAGGCAATTCTACTCAATACTCTGTAATATCCATATGGGAGAAGAATATAAAAACCAAATAAAAAGAAAGGATATGTTTACACATACCTGATTCACTTTGTTGTACACCTGGAACCAGCACAACATTGTAATGCAACTATACTCCAATAAAAATATTTTTAATCAAAAATAATAAAATAAAAAAGAGTGTTTATGGTGAAGTTTCAGACACTGGAGTAGGTCAGCCCAAAGGGTATTTTGGGCAGTTCAGTTCAGTTCAGTCACTCAGCTGTGTCCAACTCTTTGCGACCCCATGGACTGCAGCACACCAGGCCTCCCTGTCCATCACCATCTCCCTGAGTCCACCCAAACTCATGTCCATTGAGTCAGTGATGCCATCCAACCATCTCATCCTCTGTCGTCCCCTTCTCCTCCTGCCTTCAATCTTTCCCAGCATCAGGGGCTTTTCAAATGAGTCAGCTCTTTGCATCAGGTGGCCAAAGTATTGGATTTCAGCTTCAGCACCAGTCCTTCCAATGAGCACTCAGGACTGATCTCCTTTAGGATGGACTGGTTGGATCTCCTTGCAGTCCAAGGGACTCTCAAGAGTCTTCTCCAACACCACAGCTCAAAAGCATCAATTCTTCGGTGCTCAGCTTTCTTTATAGTCCAACTCTCACATCCATACGTGACTACTGGAAAGATCATAGCCTTGACTAGATGGACCTTTGTTGGCAAAGTAATGTCTCTGTTTTTTAATATGCTATCTAGGTTGGTTATAACTTTCCTTCCAAGGAGTAAGCATCTTTTAATTTCATGGCTGCAGTCACCATCTGCAGTGATTTTGGAGCTCCCCCCAAAAAGTGGCCATCATTTCAGTTCAACCTCACCTTGCTAGCAACTCACCCTTAACTTAGTTCCACCGGGTAGGTTCACAAAGGAGTTTAGAACTGAACTATGGTTACAGTCTGTTGAAGGTCACAAACTACTTTCCAAATGTTTGGGGTTCAATAAAATTCCAGTATTTGGCTCCGAGCAATTTTTTTTTAAACCATGTGTGCTTTATAGAAAATTTTGTCCATATGTTTTTGATTCATTTACACTTCAATCAATAAAATTTGGTTTATTTCATAGTTATCTAACGTCCAAGAAGTTTTTTGTTTTTTAAAGAAAATAATTGTTTAAAACTACTTTCCTTTAAAAAAGAAAAGCCTTCTCTAAAGAAAAGGTCAAATAACAGGAAGCTGTGGTTTGCCAAGAGTAAATAAATTTTATGTACCCAAAGTTTCCATTTTGAGTACAAACTCCAAACTTGTCATCTCTATGTTGTGTCTAAAGAAAATCTTAACAAAACAAGTTCAGCTCTCCAAAATAAGCAGAAAAGTGCCAGGTGAACACCAACATAACTAACAAAACGTGGCACTTGTAACCACAACGGCAAACATCTACCAGCTGATTTGTAAATAGGTATTGGCCTTACAGCATGGAATCAGGAACAGTACTTAAAGTCATTTAATTTAATAGGGACTCAGTTTCTCTCTTGGAGAAGGAAATGGCAACCCACTCCAGTGTTCTTGCCTAGAGAATCCTGTGGACAGAGGAGCCTGGTGGGCTGCCGTCCATAGGGTCACATAGAGTCAGACAGGACTGAAGTGACTTAGCAGCAGCAGCAGCAGTTTCTCTCTTACTAACATGGAATTAATAAGATCTGCCCTACCTACATCAAAGTGTTAAAGACATAGTCAAGGAATGTATAGGATATTACAGCCCCATGGAAAATATCAAGTTCTATGTAATTTTGTTATATCTAAAGAACAATAGTAAAAAACTGATAATTATTACTGGGAAACAAACAATTTTGCAAAAATATCAACTTTTGGGAATTACAATAGAACACTATTAGCGAAAACATTTTTAATTTGAATTCAACTTTTAGGCTTTTTAATTTATAATCATCAGTTTTATAGCACTGTGACATTTATTCACCCTTATTTTTTTATCCAAAGGTATTCTAGAGAAAGGTTTAAGAATTTTAAACCCTATGATTGTAATAAATACTCATTAAATATTTACAAGGTGACAATCCCTTTAATACATAGTGTTTCATTTTATCCTCACTTAATTCTGTGAATAAACATAATACTAAATTTACAGGTGAGGACTTGAAGAAACAAGTTGAAGGTCACAAAGAAAGTGGGCAAAACAACACTCAAACCAGAATACTGATTTTATACTCCAGATATTTTGATTTCCTTTAATGAAGTTGTTTCTAACTGCTCAAAACATAAAGAAAAATTCCAATATAAAAAAAAGTTGTATTCCTCTTCCTGGAAATAAAAAGGTAATAAAAATAAGTAAAATATGCATCTTCAGTGCTTTCCTGATCCAACATTTTCTTGCCTTAAAGGAATGGCTATTTACAATGTATCTTTAAGTATTAAGTTCAACAACAGTTAAACATCACTGTGATTGGTTTAACACAAATCATTAATTTTATTGTTTCTTTAATTGGGGCTTGTACCCTGTTTGCCACCTGGGCAGACATATCTTCTTTAGTTTTATCATGTGACATTTTGCTGTTTGATATTTCTTGAAAACCACACTTAAAAAAAAAAAAAAAGACTTCCCTGATGGCCCAGTGGTGAAGAATCCACCTGCCAAGGTAGGGGACATGGATTCAATCTCTGGGCCAGGAAGATCCCACATACCTTGAAACAACTAAGTCCACATGCCACAACTGAGCCCATACGCCTAGAGCCCAAGCTCAGCAACAAGAGATGCCTCAGCAATGAAAAGCTTGTGCAAGGCAGCTAGAGAGCAGTCCCTGCTCGCTGCAACTAAAGGAAGCCCAGCAACCAAGACGCAGTGCAGCCAAAAATAAATAAATAAATTAAAACCTTTTAAAAGGAAAAGAAAAAGAGAAGTCTATCATAACCTTTGGGCTTCCTTGGTGGCTCAGTGGTAAAGAATCCACCTGCCAATGCAGGAGATGCAGGTTCCATCCCTGGATCGGGAAGGTTCCCTGGAGAAAGAAATGTCAGCCCACTCTAGTATTCTTGCCTGGGCATCCCATGGACAGAGGAACATGGCGGGCTACAGTCCATGGGGTCCCAAAAGAGCTGGATGCAACTTGGTGACTAAAATAACAACATCATTACCTATACAAGAGCAAATGAGCCACCTCAAGAAATATTTTTAACAAAGCCCGAGAATGTTGATCCAGGTAGATCCTTTGGTTTGCTCAATATTTGCAATGATTGTGGATCTGCAGCCTATATTATGGGGTCCTGCTTCTACAATTCACCAGGTGTTTTCTTTCTTTTATTTTTAAAGAGCACTGTATTAGTTAGCTCCTCTGGTGTAATGATGACCTCACAACCTAACAGCTTACAACATCCATTTAGTCCATGACTCCGTGGATCAGCTGAGTGATTCTTCTGATTTGAGCTTACTTGGCTTATCTCTGCTGGGCCACTTCACACATATGTAGTCAGTTGGCTGAATAGCTGGTGATGGGATGGCCCAGGCTGGCTTCGCTGAGTTGTCTGGCACTTGGCGTTGGCGGTTGTTAGTGACCGGAGTGATGGGCTGTGCGTCTCTTATCAACTGGAAGCCTGTTTCTTGCTTCTTCAGATAGTTGTCTCAGGCTCCAAGAGGGAACAGGAAGCCTCTTGAAGACTTGACTTGGTTCTTGTGCAATCTCACTTCTGCTTCATTTTATTTGCCAAAGCCAGTTACTGATATAACCCAGATTTAGGGTGAGGGAAAGAGACTCCTGGATGGCTCAGCAGGTAAAGAATCCACTGGCAAAGAAGGAGACACAGGAGACACTGGTTCCAACCCTGGGTGGGGAAGATCCCCTGGGGAAGGAAATGGTAACCCGTTTCAGTATTCTTGCCTGAAAAATCCCATGGATTGAGGAACCTGGTGGGCTACAGTTCAAAGGGTCGCAGAGTCAAACACGCCTGAAAGACTAAGCATACACTCGAGAAGACTCCGCCTCTTCCTGGGAGGAGCTAAAAGTGGCCGTTTTTGCTGTTTATCGCAAGCTTGCTTACTCATTTTCCAGTTTGATGACCAGTCCCAACAGCCTAGTAAAACTGTGTAAGCCAAAGAACAAAGAAGATGCTCGCTCTAAACTACATTCGGTGTTTTGTTTTCTAAACAAATAAGGAAAGGAAAATCTTACATACGGTTCTGCCATTTGATTCTGAGTTAACAATGCAAGTAACAAGTGCGAAAACAGACCTTTAAATGGGTTCTTTTTTAAAAACCTCATTTAATTGATAACCAACTTCCAGTTCAGTGCCCCCAGCAATGCAATTAAGAAAGTTTAGCATTTGAGGGTTGGGGAAAGCTGAGATGGAGGTTAGGAAGTTATGCATTTTTCCTCCCCATTTCCTGTGAAAGAGCAGGACTCTCAGGAACAATTTCTGGGCTCTCTCCTCACCACTCACACTCCCTGTTCTAACCTCTCTGCTATACAGCTCACCTGATTGTACAATTCAGCTGACATTATTGATATAATCCAGTTATGTAAAATACATATTAATACAAACTTCAGACTAAAATAAGTGCCCTATCTAAAGTATTTTTGGAATAATACTGATTATTGTTTCATATGCTGTTATAGTCATTATTTAGACATGGTTTCATTAATATGATAGTTCCCTAAGAAATTTACCATGACTTTATTTCATGTAGCATGTGTGGAAATTACATAGACTGTTTTAGGATTCAAAGGTACCAGCATTTCAAAGGTTAGTTTAATTATTATCACATAAATAACTTTTTTGGTCAGTGTCTGATTAGGTATATTGGACCAGAGAACACTTACCTGTATTTTTAACCTAGCCTCTGTGGCATTGAGCAGAAATTTCTCTCCTCTCAATATTCTTAGAGGTATCTTCTGAGCTGACAGAATTTGTGTAAATAAAGACTTCCTTACAACGTAGAACACCTCTGGCATTCCTTACTCAGGGACCAGCCTCCAACTGAGTTCCAAACTACCCAGACACTCTTTCTTTAGCAATCCTAGGGCACTCCCCAAATGGTAGACAGTATGTGTTAAAAGCGTTTTATTCAAGTCCTTGTACCTGACTCTGGCCTTTTTTCATGTTTGTGATTATTTGCTTACTTTATCCCTACATAGGGGCTAACTTACACCTTTCTCTAAATACGTAATTTAAATCATCTTTCTTGCCCAGCAGCTTGTCAGAACTCAGTCACCTGTAGGGACCTAAAGAGATCATATGCTGAAAATCCTGAATTCTATGCCAATCCTAACTTCTGCTCTTGAGCCTGGGGCTAGATGATTCCACAGCTCACCATTTCAACAAACATTCACTGATTATTTGGAAAGTACTGTGTAAGTTACTCTGGAGGATACAGAGATGAATTTTATCTACATCCTCTAGAGAGTCCACGAACCATCTGGAGAACACACATGTGTTTGATACAACATGAGGCTGACTATGCTATGAGCCGTGATAGAAGCACAGTTGAGGGGTGGGGTTTGGACGAGGTCCTGAAAGACTCACGGCATGTCAAACACCATCATGGGGCTAGGAGGGTCTCAGGGTATGTTAGAGAAATGGAAGAATTACCAGTGTCACTGAAATGAAGGTTTGATTGGGTGTTCTGGGGTACCAGGCTGCAAAAGAAGTTAGGAAACAAATGACCAAGTGCTTTGAACTTCAACCTTTAGATTGTGGCCCCTATTCTGATTGCAACTCATACAAGTTATAAGCAGGAGTGTTGATACCACCAGACCTGTGCTTTACAAAGACAGAGTGCATGCAGGGGGCAATTTAAAGTAGACAAAGCCTGATAACAAGAATGCCATGAGCTGGTGTAGCGATGATCTATTATCTTTTGACTTCAGCACACCAAACTATCATGACCTTTTCCTCTGAAAACAGTTATTCAGTTTCTTTTTAGGGACCCCCAATGCTCACATCTAATGCATATCAAATGGTGTTGAATCCACTCTTGATTCCAGGTGTGGGCATGTGGCTTCTGTGGCATCAACCAAAACAATATGTTCCCCTCGCTAAAATGATTGGTTTTATAATGAGTGTGTTTGGGTTCCTAAAGAAGAAGTGGAAGATTATTCATATTGGAATTGCTTTTGGAAGCTAGAATTGACTGCCATACAGTGTGTGTGCAATTATTATACTTTTAATAAATGAGGGCAACCATTTGTTACTCAAAATAGAAAGCCTGAGAATAGAATTTAAACTAGGATAGAGCAAGAGACACTGGGACCTGATGACATAGTCTAAGCCCTTGAATCAAGCCTTGCTTAAAGCTGTCTTTGCTCTAAGACTTTTATCAGTGAAAAATGTGTAACTGATAAAGCATCATAAAATGCCAAAAAAGGGGAGCTAGTCCAAAGAGCTGCCTTCCAACATGGGCCCACTGGTCTCAGTCAGCTGCAATACAATAATTCTGTGTGACAATTCTGTTAGTCAGTCATGTCCGACTCTTCATGACCCCATGGACTGTAGCCCACCAGGCTACCCTGTCCAGTCCAACCCAGGTCTCCTGCATTGCAGGTAAACTCTTTACTGCCTGAGTCACCAGGGAGGCTATGTGACAAGCCACTCCAAAACTAAATGGCTTAAGATACAGAAGAAACCTCTGTCCATAAACAGATGACTGGATAAAGAAGATGTAAGTATATACAATGGAATGCATGTGTGTTAAGTCGCTTCAGTCATGTTGCAACTCTATGGACTATAGCCTGCCAGGGCCCTCTGTCCACGGGATTCTCCAGGCAAGAATACTGGGGTAGGTTGCATACCTTCCACCAGGGGATCTTCCCGATCCAGGGATCAAATCTGCGTCTCTTGTGTCTCCTGCATCGGCAGGCAGGTTCTTTACCACCAGTGCCACTTGGGACACCCAGAGTACTCCTCAACCATAAAAAAGGATGGTTTTTAAAAGAGGACTTCCCTGGTGGCTCAGACAGTAAAGCATCTGCCTACAATGGAGGAGACCCAGGTTCAATCTCTGGGTCGGAAAGATCCTCTGGAGAAGGAAATGGCAACCCACTCCAGTACTCTTGCCTGGAAAATCCCATGGATGGAGGAGCCTGGTAGGCTACAGTCCATGGAGTCGCAAAGAGTTGGACACAACTGAGTGACTTCACTTTCACTTTCATAAAAAAGGATGAAGTTCTGCCATTTGCAGCAGCATGTATGGACCTCGAGGTCATTTTACTAAGTGAACTAAGTCAGACAGAGGAAGACAAATAGGGTATGATATCACTTACATGTGGAATCTAAAAAACACAACAAACTATTGAACCTAACAAAAAAGAAGCATACTTACAAATATAGAGAATGAGCTGGTTGTTCCCAATGGGGAAAGGGAAGTGGGAGGAGAAATAAAGGAGTAGGGGATGAAGGATATAAATTATTAGGATATAAAATAGGATACAAGGATATATTGTACAACACAGGGAATATAGCCAATATTTTATATGCTTCCCAGGTAGTACACTGGTAAAGATTCTGCCTTCCAATGCAGAAGACCCAAGAGACCCAGGTTCTATCCCTGGTTAGGGAAGATCCTGTGGAGTAGGAAATGGAAATCCACTCCAGTATTCTTGCCTGCAAAATTCCATGGACAGAGGAGCCTGGCGAGCTACAGTCCCTGGGGTTTCAAAGAGTTGGGCGTGACTGAGCGACTGTGCACATGTACACCCAAAAATGGAGAATAATCTCTAAAAATTGTGAATCGATATATTATATACCTGCAACAGATCATCAACTATATTTCAATAAAACAATTTTTTTAATTAAAGATAAAATACCTCATGGCGTAAAATTATCATCACTTATTCTTGTTTGCATGTCTGTGTGTTGTCTGCAGGATAGCTGGACTAGACCGAGAACAGCAGCATGACTTTGCTTCAGCCTGTGTACTTGGCCCTTCCTGATCCTCACTGTAGATTTGACTTGTGTCTGCTCCATGTTTGTTTATTCTGGAGTCTATAATTGGGCAGTAGCTACGCGGGACAAGTTTTCATACTGATGGCATAAATGTGATATGACAAGTCCAAGCATGTGAGTACAGGTCAAGCCTCTCCTGAGGTCACAGCTGCTAACTTCATTCGACCAAAAGCAAGACACATGGTTGAGCCTAAAGCTATGGCTCAATGGAAGAATATTTGGAAGAAATATGAATATGGAAGAATAATATGGAAGAATATTCTCTATGAGTCCAAAGCAAAACTCACATGGGCAAGCCTAACATCAGTGGCAGAGGTAAGTATTCTTTGCAAATGAGTGTAAAAAGGAGATTAAATATTTTTGAACAAAAATGTGTTCTGATGTAGTATTCGCACTAAGCTGATAGGCAATTACCAAAGATGAGAAAATTGCTCAAAAAATGAAGAGGAGGTCCACCCAGAGGCCATCGCAAGACTAGTCCATACAGACTACTACTGCTTTAGTCATGATCAAAAAAATAATAAATCCTCAAATGGGCATATTAAAGAGCAAGTACAGTGAGACTTCAATGAAGCAGTGATGTCTCTTAGAAGGCTGGAAGTAACAAGGTGTAATATTTGGGGAGAAAATTTACACATTGAGATAGAAAGGAGCCAAGGACCAAAAGCTGTGGGAACACTACATCTCAGCGGAGGTGGGAAAACCCGTCAAAAAGAGAGAGGAAACAGGAATTACAGGGACAAGAGACCCAAAGGAAACACTGACAGAGGGAAAAACAACTTAGATATTTGAAGGATTTGTTGAAGGTTAAAGTGTTAAAGACTTTTGAAGGGCTCAAAAAGAATAAGAACTCAGTTAATGACATCCTTAGTAACTGAAAAGTAGGTTATTAATATCCTTTAAGAAAACAGCTATGTAGCATATTGGGGTCAGAAACCAAATTACAAAACACAGGAGAGACTGTTGGAGGAGAAGTGAATGGTCATTGGTAATATCTTTGAGCATTTTCACTAGATGTTTTCTTCTTTCTTCTCTTACTCAAAATTCTGTATTTTGCTTTTCAAAACATTATACGTAGATTCATGTCATGCAAATTTCTTTGATAATATTATTTCAGTTTCCAATAAAGGTATCTGTTTATATGTGTGTCATAAGTCTCATTTAAGCACTTCCTATGGTAAAGCATTTATGTTCTCCTCTTTGTAAGAAAACGTATATAAGATACTATTATGTATACCTTATTTAAATGTAGCCAAATATTTCTGTCATTTCTTTAGAAAAGATCCCTGGAAAATAAATTATTTGATCTTGTTAAAAACTCAAGACAAATACTATAAAATTTCTGAGCCAATTTATTTATATTAAAAAAAATCCTTTTTCTGAGCCAGTTTAACCTCTCACCAGTAGAATGCTGCAAATACCATCTTTATTAGGACCAAGCATTTTCAATTTAAAATGCTAGATTATTTGATTTTTAAAAATCAAATTCACTTCTTGTAATTCATTTTGATGGCATTTTATTTTTAAATTTCACCGAGGTATTTTTATTGGCTTTCAAAATTTTTCCTTTGCTGTCAGGTGAGGAATATGACTTTTATCAATAATTTAAATTATATAAATATTAAAGATGTTTACTGTTGTCACATTTCTTATACACCTTTGATCAACTATGGTCATCCATTGAGACGATACCACCACTCATTTGCTCAAACAAGCATTTATTTCTTGCGTACGGTTCTGTAGATAGGCTGTTTCTCTGCTGGGTTCACTTGAACATGGTTTCATCATGGACTTGTTCCATGTTGCAAGTTAATGTTCAACATCAGCTCCATTTGTCACTGCATCCTCTGTGGCTACACAGAACATTTTCTCATGAGATGTGACTGTTCAGTTGTTCAGTCGTTCAGTCATGTCTGACTATTTGCGACCCCATGGACTGCAGCACACCAGGCATCCCTGTCCTTCACCATCACCTGGAGCTTGCTCACATTCATATCCATTGAGTTGGTGATACCATCCAACCATCTTGTCCTCTGTCATCCCCTTATCCTCCTGCCTTCAGTCTTTTTCAGCATCAGGGTCTTTTCCAGTAAGTCCATTCTTCACATCAGGTGGCCAAAGTATTGGACCTTCAGCTTCAGAATCAGTCCTTCCAATGAATATTCAAGATTGATTTCCTTTAGGATGGACTGGTTTGATCTCCTTGCAGTCCAAGGGACTCTCCAGGGTCTTCTCCAACACCACAGTTCAAAAGCATCAATTCTTCTGCACTCAGCCTTCTTTATGGCCCAACTCTCACATCCATACATGACCACTGGAAAAGCCATAGCACTGACTAGATGGACCTTTGTCAGCAAAGTAATGTCTCTGCTTTTTAATATGCTATCTAGGTTGGTCATAACTTTCCTTCCAAGAAGCAAGCATCTTTTAATTTCATGACTGCAATCACCATTGCAGTGATTTTGGAGCCCAAGAAAAGAAAGTCTGTCACTGTTTCCATTGTTTCTCCATCTATTTGCTGTGAAGTGATGGGGCCAGATGCCATGACCTTAGTTTTCTGAATGTTGAGCTTTAAGCCAACTTTTTCACTTTCCTCTTTCACTTTCATCAAGAGGCTCTTTCGTTCTTCTTCACTTTCTGCCATAAGGGTGGTGTCATCTGCATATCTGAGGTTATTGATATTTCTCCCGACAATCTTGATTCCAGCTTGTTCTTTCTCCAGCCCAGCGTTTCTCATGATGTACTCTGCATATAAGTTAAGTAAGCAGGGTGACAGTATACAGCCTTGACACACTCCTTTTCCTATTTCAGGGACACAAAATGACATAATAGGTTAGTAACTTTAAAACTGATCAAATGCATGATTCTCAGTTTGTCATTTCCCTCGGCTGAGCACACGATGATTTAAATTTTACTCAGTATAAGCATTTATTGAGGAATCTAAGATAATATGACCTACATATTTATCTTTGATGACTTAGCTGAATGCAGGAATGGTGCTTGGCTGTTCTGGGAAAGAATTTCTTTCCAATATCAGGTTTATTACATGAGCAACTTGCAGAAACTGATCAATCCAATGTGATGGAATTTTCTAGAATATATTTGTAGTGTCTGTGCAGTTAATGTGGGAGTGTGAGTGTGTTCAGTTGTTCAGTCATGTCTGACTCTTTGTGACCCCATGGACTGTAGCCCGCCAGGCTCCTCTGTCCATGGGATTCTCTAGGCAAGAATATGGGAGTGGTTATCATTTCCTCCTTCAGGGGATCTTCCCAACCCAGGGATCAAACCTGCATCTTCTTTGTCTGCAGCATTGGCAGGCAGATTCTTTACCACTGAGCTACCTGGAAAGTCCCTTAAAGTGGGAAAACTCTACACTTTAGATGTCACAGGTAGTAGAAGAGACTTTCTGCAGCTCTGAAAATATAGTGCTTGGCTTATGTTTTCATTACCCACAGGTCCACTCAACCCACATCAGCAGCAATCTAGCATCTGATGGAATTTGTTAACCAGTCGAAAATTAAATCACAAAGTAGAACATTGCATTAGGAGATCTTGGTTCATGGCAAAATTACTCCTTCTTCATACAAAGGAAACTGGTCCCTAAAGTAGAAACTAAAAGTGAAAATTACCATTTTTCTCTCTCAAAATAAAGAGGACATTTTTAACTAGTCCATACCACTTGTAAAGATGCCACGGGCAAAATCCTCCTTTAAAGGGTATATTAACTTTGACAGTCTTAACATTTGTATTTCAAATTAAGTGTCTGTGTGGGGCAATCTTACTCATATGTTGAAATGTTTCCTAAACATGAGGTGTGATTATATTTATTTGACATTTTCTCAGCAAAATGCTTAATATATATACAAGTGAGAAAAATTTTTAAGTCAATTCACATAAGTTATATCAGTAATAAAATTTTTCCAACATTTAGTGTGTCTGGAGAGTATCACCTACAACATACTTTGTCAACTGAAATCATATATAAAGCTTAACCCATTGTAGTGATGCTATGCTATCTAAATATTTTGACTGTCATTTGTTTATACTAAATTAAATTTACTCTCTTACAGCTGGGGGAGGAGCCCCCTCTTCAATGGCCCAGCTTTGATTGTAGACCTTGTTTGGATCATTTTACTCTCTACACTCAAATTTCCAATTATTCAAATTAAACTTAAATTCTTTAGAATGCCCAGAACTACGTGTTCTTCTCAGATATCTCCTCTCATGTACAATGTTGAGACAGGCTTTGTCTGGTCCTTGATTGACACAGAAGAAACAAGAAGAGTTTAGACTCTGTGGTACCCTCTGTTGGAATTTTCTTGCAAGCTGTTTAGTCCTGCTGTGGTTTCTTTCCTAGGATAGGACATTACTGGTTAATTGACTATAATAACACAAATATTTCCTGCCCAGGTTTGATGCAGTTAGATTCAAACTAGATATCTAAATACTGAGTGATCCATTAATGCATGTTAAGATATCTTAAATGGGGGAAGGGCAAGAATTCTGCCTCTGTAGCCTCTGTTGTGAATTGGATGACTGTGTCCCCTCATAATTCATGTGCTGAAATCTAATCCCCTGACTTCTTTGGTAGTCCAGTGGTTAAAAATCCATCTGCCAATGCAGGGGACACAGGTTCAATCCCTAGTCCAGGAAGATTCCATGTGCCAGAGGAAACAGCCTGTGCACCACAACTACTGAAGCCCAAATGCTCTAGAACTCATGCTTCGCAACAAGAGAAGCTACCACAGAGAGAAGCCTATGCACCATGATGAAGTCTAAATTAAATAAATAAATACTAAAATTAAAAAAAAAATTCTAATCCCCAATGTGGTGGTGTTAGGAGGTGGGACATTTGGCAGGTGATTAGGTCATGAGGGTGGAGCCCTCATGAATAGTGTTAATGTCCTTAAAAAGGACACCCCAGAGTGATCCCTCACCCATTCTGCCACATTGAGGACACTGGAAAAAATGGTTGCCTATAAACCAGGATGGAGGAGGGAAATGCTACCCACTCTAGTATTCTGGCCTAAAGAATTCCATGGACTGTATAGTCCATGGGGTCGCAAAGAGTTGGACATGACTAAATGACCTTTGCCTTCACTTTTCACTTTCATAAACCAGGAAGTGGGCTCTCACCAGACACCAAATCTGCCAGCAGCTTGATCTCAGACTTCCCAGTCTTCAGAACTCTGAGAAATAAATTTTAATTGTTCATAAGTCATTTTTAACAAAACAATGTTGTTTTGTTATAACAATGCAATTGACTAGGTCACTCTCTCAACATAAACCCCTATAACTCTGGTTGAAATACATTATAAACCCATTTCTGACATTATGTACCTGGCTTCAAAATACAGTAATTTTTTACAAAACATTTAGCTATTTGGTTGCACTGGGTCTTAGTTACAGCACGTGAGATCTTTGACCATCCTTGTGGCATGGAGGACCTTCAGTTGCATTATGCAGGATCTTTTTTTTTCAAGTTGTGGCATGTGGTATCTAGCTCTCTGACCAGAGACTGAACTCGGGTCCCCTGCATTGGGAGCGTAGAGTCTTAGCCACTGGACCACTAGGAAAGTCCCTGCAGTGATCTCTGAGAAAAGAAAAATATGAAAATGTAATCCCACATTTGTCTTGGCATTCAGACTGCAAGCCATTTCCACACTATGGCATAAGGAAGTGGTACAGTGGTATGAAGCAGAACAAAATGAAAGTTTTGCTAACCTGAAAAGACAGAGCAAAGAATTCCTGGCTGTTGAATCAGATGAAATTTTGTGTGTCAGGATACTTGGAAGGAGAAAGTGCACAGAGAGGAACCCTGAAGTCTGCCCAGTGGTCCTTTGAGTTTTTAACTGAGACTGAGCTGTGAATGGGCTTCCCAGGTGGTGCTAGTGGTAAAGAATCTGCATGCCAATGTAGGAGACTTAAGAGATGAGGGTGTGATCCCTGGATTAGGAAGATTCCTTGGAGGAGGAAATGGCAACCCACTCCAGTATTCTTGCCTGGAGAATTCCATGGACAGAGGGGCCTGGTGGGCTACAGAACATGGGGTTGCAAAGAGCTGGATGCAACTGAAGTGACTTAGCATGCTAGTATGCACCAGCTGTGCATGTGCCAGGCAAGACTACGTCATGCATAGCAGAGTGTGGTTCCAGGAATGAGATCTGCACAGAAATAAAGAGATCACACACCTCAAAGATATGGAAACTCCAGTTCAGCCAGAATGGAAAGAAATGATTAAGCAACTTAGATATTAAGCATAGACCAAAGAAAAGTGATGTTCTGGGATTAAGGAGTGTGCCCTAGAAAAAGGGACAAGCCCTAGGACAAAAGAAAAATTCAGTCCAGGTCTGCTTCAGCAAAGCATTGTTGTTGTTCAGTTGCTCAGTTGTGTCCATCCCTTTTTGACCTCATGGACTGCAGCACTCCAGGCTTCCCTGTCCTTCACTGTCTCCCAGAGTCTGTTCAAACTCATGTCCATTGAGTCGGTGATGCCATCCAACCAACTCATCCTCTATCGTCTCCTTCTCCTCCTGCCCTCAATAGCATAATTCAATGCTAATAAGATCAAGAAGGTGTTCCAGTAATTTAATGGCTGTCCAAACAAAACTCAACATACTTCAAAGAAAGACCACCTACCACACATACACTATAACAAAACATTCACAAAGTTCTGTATACAGAAAAAAAAAAAAAAGAATTAGGCATGCAAACAGAAACCAGAAAACTTGACCAATGATCAAGAAAAAAAAAAGCAATAGAAACAGACCCTGAAATGATCAAGATGTTGAAATTAGCAATTTATATGTTAAAATTCTTACTGTAATGTTATTCAATAATTTAAAAGAAAGTATTAACATAAAGAGGGAATATAAATGGAATATTTTGACAAGAACTGCTGTTATTGTTCAGTCTCTAAGTTGTGTCGACTATTTATGACCCCATAGACTGCAGTCATCAACTATTTATAACCCCATACACTCCAGACACTTCTTTGATAGCTCAGTTGGTAAAGAATCCACCTGCAATGCAAAAGACCCCTGTTGATTTCTGGGTTGGGAAGATCCTCTGGAGGAGGGATAGGCTACCCTCTCCAGTATTCTTGGGCTTCCCTTGTGGTTCAGCTGGTAAAGAATCCACATGCAATGCAGGAGACCTGGGATCAATCCTTGGGTTGGGACGATCCCCTGGAGAAGGGAAAGGATACCCACTCCAGTATTCTGGCCTGGAGAATTCCATGGACTATATAGTTCATGGTGTCGCAGAGTGGGACACGACTGAGTGACTTTCACTTCATAGACTGCAGATGCGGGCTTCTCTGTCCTTCACTATCTCCCAGAATTTGCTCAGGTTCATGTCCATTGAGTCAGTGATGTACTATCTAAAAATCCCATTCTCTGCCACCTCCTTCTCCTCTTGCCCCCAATCTTTCTCAGCACCCAAATCTTTTCCAATGAGTCGGCTGTTCACATCAGGTGGCCAAAGTATTTGAGCTTCAGCTTTAGCATCAACCCTTCCAATGAATATTCAGGGTTGATTTCCCTTAGGATTAACTGGTTTGATCTCCTTGCTATCCAAGGGACTCTCAAGAATCTTCTCCAGCATCACAGTTCAAAAGCATCAATTTTTCAGTGCCCAGCTTTCTTTATGGTCCAACTGTACATAGCTGTACATGACTACTGGAAAAGCCATAACTTTGACTAATGGACCTTTGTCAACAATAGACTGGAATAGCACTATGTCTAAAAATTAAAAAAGAACTAGAGGAGATTGAGTGGATTTTGGAAGTTCTAGTTCCAGGATAGTAGCAAGAGGATCCCTGTGGACCCCCTACCCAGAAAAATCAAGCATAACTGGTGAAAATTATTAGAAGAACCAAACTGCTTAAAATCTTGGGAAATTTGTCCTGAAGGAAATGAAAGAGTATCAAGAATATCTGCTTAAGCTCTGCTGAGCAGTTGAGAGCATGTGCAATTTGAAATACAACCCCCTCTTTTCCTCACTCCTCCCAACTCAGCAAGATGGAAACTCCACTCCAGGTGGGTGCAGAATACAGGGCTGCTTCTTCTTCTGGGTTCCTGTTGGAAGTTATAGTATGGCTATGGTCTGAATGTTTGTGTCCCACTGAAATTCATGTTAAGATTCTAACCCCCAAAGGTGATGGTAATTAAAAGTGAGACCCTTAGGAGGCACGAAAGTCATGAAGGTGAAATCCTCATGAATGGGATTAATGCCTTAAGAGGTTCCAGAAGGATCTGTCACTCCCTTCCACCATGTGAGGATACATGAGAAGTCTGACATCTAGAAGAGAGCCCTTACCTGACCATGCTGAAACCCTGATCTCAAACTTCCAGCTTCTAGAACATGAAAGATAAATTTCTGTTTCTATAAACTATCTAACCTGTGATACTTTGTATAGAAACTGAAACAGACTAAGACAAGTATCTCCCAGGGATGAGCAGGCCCCCAGGACTTCCCATGACTTCCATATATATGTTGTTGAGACTGAACTCCAGATGAGTCCAACTGAGAGGAGATCCTTTCTTCCACCAACATCTCGTTGATAAGACAGAGGCTCAGCCTCAAGCCTAGATGCTGAGACACAACCTCAAGACTGGAATGCTGAGAACACTGAAAACCTAGCTGCTTTCTCCCCAGTTCATTTGGTGGGCAGAGTCCAGCGCCTAGAGAGGCAAGCCAAATGTTCCTCCACTCACCCAGCACCCTGCTTTTAACATGAGACTGTGAAGAACTGAGCAACTATCCCTGCCCCAGGTCCAGAACCATGGTTCAGAAATTTGGCCCAGAACAAACAAGAGACATAAAACAGAAAGCTTGAAAATCTCCCCAAATGAACTAAGCTTTTGGAAGAACAGAGTGTGAGCCCAACAAGCCTAACAAGGCTTTCAAAAGCAATGGCGGTTTTGGTGCTAACCAATTAAGAGGAGGCAGGTAATTTCACGAAACATACAAGGTGAACTACTGGCCAGTTAGATTGCCAGTGAGAAGCAGTTAAAGAGACAATGAAGAAGAGCCCTATTAGGGTCAGAACAAACCTCAAACACTGACCTCAAAAACTACCCCCACAAAGCAGTCTGAATCTAATCAGATCAGTCTGTGGAGCAATGTTTTCACCCAGGCATTGCTGAAATCAAAAGAGCCCTCATCTGGAACTTAGTAGCGTGTAACATCTGAAAGCAATTAGGAAAAGAGAAAGTCAAAGAGAGCCTTGCTAAAACTACTGTCATCCCAGGGTGACAGTACATGCCCCAAAGCTGTACTTCTTGAACAGTAACATCAGAAGCTTATACTGCAGCGCAAATAGAATTCACTAATATAGTCCAGCCAGTCACTAACAAATACTAGTTTTGATAGT
Source organism: Cervus canadensis (assembly GCF_019320065.1). NCBI lineage: Eukaryota > Metazoa > Chordata > Mammalia > Artiodactyla > Cervidae > Cervus > Cervus canadensis. Next base: position 54,463,086 of record NC_057401.1, read on the forward strand.
TTTTAGTAGATTCTGCAGGAATTTTTATCTAAAAGATAGGGCTTCTACAAAGAGATAGTTCTACTTTGTACATAAACATAAAAAGTAAAAAAGCATGCAATTATCTCAATAGAAGGAGAAAAAAATGATAAAATGAAACATCCATTCATGGGAAAATTTTAAAAATGTAGGAGTAGACATAAAGCCCCACAATCTGATAAAGAGATCTATGAAAACCTACAACAAACATCATAATCAATGCTAAAATAGGAAACTCATTTCCCCTAATTTTAGGAATCAAGTCACCACAGTGTAACCAAAAAAATGTACAAATGGGAAAAGAAAAATTGAAATCATTTTATTCACAGATGGCCTGTAGGTTTGTGTGAAAGTCCTATGGGATCTAAAATTTTTACCACAAATAAAATTTGGCAAGGTGATAGCAGATTAATATAAAAATATTAATTGTGTTACTATATACTAGCAAAATATAATTAGAAAATTAAATTTTAAATGCTATTTAAAAGAGCATCAAATAGATTTTCCAGGAGCACGAGGTGGAATGTACAGTCTCCACAAATGGGTTTGTGCAGGCATAGCAAGATGTACCTAACCTCCAGTAGCAGGTGGGGTTTGAGAAATAAGTAGATGGAGATCTACCAGTGTGCATCCAGCAAGGAAATCTTACTCCTGAGTAGTCTCTGTGGGTCATACACTTGGAGGGCTTTTTGAACCCCAGCTCCCAGTCTGGCACCATAAAAACACTCAGATTGCCCAGAAGTAAAAAAGACTGGAGATTACCAAGACTGTACCTTCTTTGAGTTTGAATGTGAAGATATCGGGTTCCCCTGGTGGCTCAGTGGTAAAGAATCCCCTGCCGTGCAGGAGATGCAGGTTTGATCCCTGGGTTGGGAAGATCCCCTGGAGGAAGGCATGGCAACCCATTCCAGTATTCTTTCCTGGAGAATTCCTTGGACAGAGGAGCCTGTCAGGCTACAGTCCATAAGGCTGCAAAGAGTCACATACAACTGAAGCTACTGGGCATTCACCCATGTGATGATATTGCCAAGACAGTGACCGAAACAACAAACAGCTACCATCTGGGCAAAGAATCTTCAAATGTCAGTTTATGTCATCTGAAGATTTTCTTTTCCTTTTCCTATATTGTTGCTGAATACTTCATGCACAAGGAAAATAACCATATTCCAAAGAGTGAGCAAGCAACTGGCTTGTTTAGCTTTTGCTATTGTTGCTAGTCTTTCCTGTTATCTGCTTAATCAAACTTTGTGCTGTAGGAAAGGGCTTCCCCAGTGGCTGAGCCTGTGGGTTCAGTCCCTGGGCTGGGAAGATGCTCTAGAGGAGGGCATGGCAACCCATTCCAGTATTCCTGCCTGGAGAATCCCATGGACAGAGGAGCCTGGCAGGCTACAGTGCATAGGGTTGCAAAGAGTCAGACACGACTGAAGTGACTTAGCACAACACGTGGTGGGAAAAACTACGTGTGGGGAGATGCACAACTGGGATGCATAGAGGAGGAGACACTGTAGCAACAGCTTCTGACCAGCCCTCTGGGCACTAACCCCTGTGTTCAATCACTGTTAATGACAACACGACTTTATAGCTGTATTAAATTAACGCTAATAATTTGGATATTTTATTTCGTTTCTGACTGCTAGGACAATGTTAGCCCTTAATCAAGCATATGCATTTTTTCCTTTTCCTTTTTACTTTCTGGGTACAGCTGTAAAATATTTTGGATATAACAAATGTTGTATTATTCTTGCAGCCTTGATATTTATGGTGAATTGTAAAATATAAATTTCTGTGAGATTTCAAAGATTGAGTTTATTTTGATAATGTGATTTATAGATTTTAAAAATGTGATTATTGCAAGTCTGTTGGGGGAAAACTACTGCATAAAACAACTTAGGATGAACATTTTTCATCAGTTTGGGAAGAAAATCCCCCCTCCAAATTTAAAGCCCAGGATGTTCTATTTTCAAAGACATCATATACTACCAGCAGAATAGTATAAAAATAAGTGAATACTTAAAGAAAAGCTCAAAATGAAAAAGGAATTTAAAAACAAAGAAAGAAGAAGAAGAAAACAACTAATTTAGGAGTAAACCATGATATTTCTTCACTGGTCTTTTTGAAAGAGGAAAAAATATCTCAAGCACCAATCATCCTGAACTCTGAGTTGCCAGGTTTCATCAAAAAAGAAAAAGAGGTTTTAGGTACTCTGACTCTCTGAAGATGATTCTGTATAGCCAAGGGCACACAGCAGTTCGTACATCAACATTGATGGAGACGTGAAAATTGCCAAGTGGCTGCAACAGAGGGTGATGATAAAATAGTATTCAAACAGCTCACATCTGATATAAAAGAGGAAATTGTTGGTGTTTCATCACTAAGTTGCATCTGATTCTTGTGACCCCAAGGACTGTAGCTTGCCAGGCTCTTTTGTCCATGGGATTTCCTGGCAAGAATACTGGAGTGGGTTGCCACACCCTTCTCCGGAGAATCTCCACCTAGGGATCAAACCTGCTTCTGCTGAATTGGCAGGTGGATTCTTCATCACTGAGCCACCAGGGAAGCCCAAAAGGGGAATTACCAGGGATATAATCACCATACACAGTCTGGAGCATGAAAAATGAAGAGAAGGCCATCAGTATAAATGACACACATTCTGAATATATTATGTCATTTTTTCTGAAAATGTGATTGTTGTTCAGTCTTTCAGACGTATCTGATTCTGCAGCCCCATGGACGGCAGCATATCAGGCTTCCCTGTACTTCACCATCTCCTGGAGCCTGCTCAAACTCGTGTCCATCGAGTCAGTGATGCTATCCAACTATCTCATCCACTGTTGTCCCCTTCTCCTTCTGCTTTCACTCTTTCCCAGCATCAGGGTCTTTTCTAATGAGTCAGCTCTTCATATCAGGTGGCCACAGTATTGAAGCTTCAGCTTCAGCATCAGTCCTTCCAATGAATATTTAGGATTGATTTCCTTTAAGATTGACTGGGTTGATCTTGCAGTCCAAAGGACTCTCAAGAGTCTTCTCCAGCACCACAGTTTAAAAGCATCCATTCTTTGGTGCTCAGCTTTCTTTATAGTGCAACTCTCACATCCACACATGTCTACTGGAAAAACCATAGCTTTCACTATACAGACCTTTGTTGGCAAAGTAATGTCTCTCCTTTTTAATATGCTGTCTAGGTTGGTTGTAACTTTTCTTCCAAGGAGCAAATGTCTTTCAATTTCATGGCTGCAATCACCATCTGCAGTGATTTTGGAGCCCAAGAAAATAAGTCTGTCACTGTTTCCATTGTTTCACAGCTATTTGTCATGAAGTGATGGGACCAGATGCCATGATCTTCATTTTGTGAATACTGAATTTTAAGACAGGTTTTTCACTCTCCTCTTTCACCTTCATCAAGAGACTCTTTAGTTCCTTTTCGCTTTCTGTCATAAGGGTGGTGTTATCTGCATATCTGAGGTTATTGATATTTCTCCTGGCAATCTTGATTCCACCTTATGCTTCATCCAGTCTGGCATTTCACATGATGTACTCTGCATATAAGCAGGGTGACAATACACAGCCTTGATGTACTCCTTTCCCAATTTTGAAGCAGTCTGTTGTTCCATGTCTGGAACATGTGATAATTTTGACTGATTCCTTACATTTTGATATGTGCAATGGAATGTGACCATTGGAAAGATTTGGGGAATAGAAATTTGTTGTTGTTTTGAGTAAATAAGGGAAATGATAAGCAATTTTAACTTGCCCACCCTTGTGGAAATGCAAAGATGCATAACCAGCTCACAGTGGCCAGCGTCATACTGCCTCTTTGTTCTGTTGGTCTCTTCTAGCTTACTTTGCAGATCTCACAGCCCTTCTTAGTTACTCCACTTAGACAGAAGTCATGATGTTAACTGTAGGCTTATGTACTAAACTGCAACCTCAGCTGTCACCACCAGTCCTTGTTGACATCTCTACATTATGACATCTCTACATTATGGTTGACATCTCTAAACAGTGTACACTTAGCCATTAAAGGCACTTCAAAGTTCAACATTCAATGGTTAATTTGGAAAGCTAAATTAAGCTAGAGAGTAAAAGGCATTTCAAACATTATTGCAGATTTATTTATTGCATATGACTTATTTTTATCAATAATGTCAATTTTTTGATCAGCTAGGATGGATCAATAAACATTGTTTCATAATGGGAGTTACTACCATTTTGTAATAGTTACATCACTGTACAATCGCATTCCAAGATTTAAACATGGGCCAGCAAATTATTTCTTTTTCTATAATTTGTTTGAATGCAAGTGGGACTTAGAAATCTTGAAATAAAGTAGTGGGATTTTGCCTCATCAATTAAAAAATTTAGCAACAAAAATATAATACAAGAATGCCTTATTTTATTGTGCTTCACTTTATTGAGCTTCCCATGTACTACATTTTTTACAAATTGAAGGTTGTGGGCTTCCCAGGTGGCGCAGTGGTAAAGAATCTACCTGCCAATGAAGGAGATGCAAGACACTTGGGTTTGACCTTTGAGTCAAGAAGATCCCCTAGAGTAGGAAATGGCAACCTACTCTAGTATTCTTGCCTGGAAAATTCCATGGACAGAGGAGCCTAGCCAGCTATAGTGCTTGGCGTCATAAAGAGTCAGACATGACTTAGTGATGGAGCACACACACACACACATGCCACGCAAGTGTATTGGAACCATTTTTCCATCACTGTTTTAAGTCATGGTATTACTGTTTTGTTTTGTTTCTTTAAAGACATACGCTACTGCATATATGCATATATGCTGCTGCATATTCATATATGCTGCTGCATATGCTGGGCTGGATGAAGCACAAGCTGGAATCAAGATTGTTGGGAGAAATATCAATAACCTCAGATATGCAGATGACATCACCCTTATGGCAGAAAGTGAAGAAAAACTAAAGGGTCTTTTGATGAAAGTGAAAGAGGAGAGTGAAAAATCTGTCTTACAACTCAACATTCTTAAAACAAAGATAATGGCATCTCATTCCATCACTTCATGGCAAATAGATGGGGAAACAACAGAAACAGTAAGAGACTTTATTTTCTTGGGCTCCAAATTTGCTGCAGATAGTGACTGCAGCCATGAAATTAAAAGACACTTGCTTCTTGGAAGCAAGCATCTGTGACCAACCTAGACAGCATATTAAAAGCAGAGACACTACCTTACCAACAAAGATCCATCTAGTCAAAGCTATTGTATTTCCAGTAGTCATGTACAGATATGAGAGTTGCACTATAAAGAAAGCTGAGCACCAAAGAATTGATGCTTTTGAAGTGTGGTGTTGGAGAAGAATCTTGAGAGTCCCTTGGACAGCAAGGAGATCTAACCAGTCCATCCTAAAAGACATCAGTCCTGAATATTCATTGGAAGGACTGATTCTGAAGCTGAAATTCCAATACTTTGGCCACCTGATGTGAAGAACTGACTCATTTGAAAAGACCCTGGTGCTGGGAAAGATTGAAGGCGGGAGGAGTAAGGGACAACAGAGGATGAGATGGCTGGATGGCATCACTGACTCAAAGGACATGAGTTTGAGTAAACTCCGGGAGTAGGTGATGGACAGAGAAACCTGGCATGCTGCAGTCCATGGGGTTGCAAATAGTTGGACACGACTGAGCGGCTGAACTGAACTGAACTGAACTGCATATTGAATAGAATTCCGTAGAGTGTAAACATAACCATCATATGTGCTAGGAAAGCAAAACATTTGTGTGACTTGTTTTACCACAATGTTTGCTGATCTGTGATGGTCTGAAACCAAACTCACAATATCTCCAAAGATATGCCTATTTTTAGGAATAACTTTGCAAAAAAGATGCATAATTTTTTTCATGAAAATAATACACCATTGAGAGAAAAGATTTAAATAAAGGAGCATATCAAATCATGTTTGTAAGTTAGACAGTAATATTGTTTTCATGTCTTTTGACATTGATCTATAGATTCAATGAATTACATAGTATGATATGTCAAGTAGATTCTAACATCTATTTGGAAATGAAAAGGACCTAGAATAGCCAAAACTTATCTTGAAAGAGAAAAACACAATTGCAAGACTTATGCCCACTTGATTTAAAGACTTATCATAAAGCTACAAGAATCAAGGCAGAAAGAGTTTAGCAAGACAATAGACAAATAGATCAACAGTACAAAACAGGGAGTCCAGAAATAGACCAATCTGTGTTTATTGAACTGCCTTTCAAGAATAATGTCAAATCTACCGGGGAATGAAAATCTTTTCAATAAATAACATTGCAGCATTTAGATGAATAAATGAAACAGCAATTAAGTCCTACCTCACACCATTAAAATAAGTTGAAAATAGCCCGAAACTGTGAAGCAAAATCTATAAAATTTCTCAAAGAAAACATTAAATAATATCTATGTGATTAGGGGGCTAGGCAGGGTTCTTACAGACACAACATGCATTAACCATACAATTTTCAAAAATGGATAAATTAGCTTCATCCCGATTTAATATTTCACTCATCAAGAAATACTAGGAAGATAATGAAAATATGTTCTCATATTCTGGGTGGAAATTTTTGATAGATATTTAATCTCTTTCTCTGAAAGAGGGCTTGTATCCAGAATTAAAAAAAAAAAAAAACTATAGCTTTAAAATAAAAAATCGAATACAGGTATAGAATATATCTATGTATACTCTATATATATACCCATGGTAGAAGTACTATATAATTGCCACAATGGTGCTACTATAACATGTAGCAAGATGTTAACATGTTGCAAAAATACTAAACAGAGAGGCAGCTGAAGAGCTAGGGTGCTCCTGTAGCTGTTTGAATGCCTGAAACTACTGGTACTTTCCTCCAATTATTTTTAAAGTGTGAATGATGTCCCCAAGGATATTAAGAGTATCAGAGCACAGATATTTAGAAAATGATCCACTATCCCTCCAAAAAATTCCAGATTAGCCAGGAATGAAAGGGTGGAAAGCCCTCTGAACAGAAATCTAAGATAACCGTGTTCTAGGACTAGCAGCTCTGCTATTCTAAATTCTGTGCAAATTCGACCAAACCAAAGCTTCATTGAGTCTCATTTTCCTTTTATGAAACATGAAATTTGGAAAGTAAAATCCCTTATATTTCTTCCAAATCTAAAATCCTATGATTTATTCCTCCATTCACTCATTTCATATATTTATCAGCCATTTATTGGTAACTATATTTACTAAGCACCATTAATACACAAATAAATAAAAGAATTGCTACATTTCCTGAACTCAATCCTGTTGAAAAGACACATATAAACCAACTAAAGACATTTACAGACGGCTAACGGGATTCAGATCCAAGGATTGCTCAAGCAGGATTTGAAAGTACTGGTGTGTCCAAGAGCAGCAAATGGTCCCACATGGAAGCACTGTGGTATGAGCCAGTCCATGGGTGATGGAGCATTGGTGGAGGGGAGTGATGCCCTGGAAGAGTGGGCTATGCCAAGGAGCTTGGACTTTTTTCTTTAAAGTCTTTTGAGAATCTTCAACATTTCCTTTCCTCTTTATTTTTAAAACAAATATCTGTTTTGGAAAAAAAAATTTTAGAAATATGCTGAGTTGATTATAAATTACTTGGCAGTGGTTTAAAATGAATATATTCTTTAAAACACTATTTTTTAAAAAGTTTCCATAATGAATCTACTCCATGTTGAGATATTTGGTTTCTATCCTGGAAATAGTTTTTCCTTTCTTAAATCTGCAGAGTGTCACTCAAAAAACCCTGACACACCATTAGAAATACGAAGTTTTTCCAGGCAGTTTGACTAAAACATGTGAAGGAGAGTTAGCTCATGCAACTAATATATCCATATAATCTTTGCTGAAATTAACGATTCCTCTCATCTCCTTTCCCCTTGGTGATACAGAAGAATATGTAGTTCAAGTTAGATAAAAATATATTTAAAATAAGAATGTTTCAAAGCCATGTGGTTGGATCTGTCATAGTTTTCACACAATGAAACCTGCTTTTCTATTCCCATTTATGTTGGCAAACTCACAGTAAGTTACACTGGCAGAAACACCAGCAGGGTAACATTTTGGGACACCAACATAATAAATAGGACTTGGCTGAATATTCAAGCAGACCAATTAAAATTATTTTGTTTTTCTTTATAGCCGAACGACTTAAGCTATATTTCACAATATGCAGCACATGTAAATGTACCACTTATGGGCTATCTTTGCACTGTAGGATAATGCTGCAGGTAAACACTAATTTAGGCATGCATTTTGAAATATGTTTGGAAAGATATTTTCTTATTTTTAATTTTTTTAATTGGAAGATAATTGTTTTAAAATGTGTTAGTTTCTGCTGTATAACAAGTGAATCAACCATATATATATACATCTCCCCTCCTTCTTGAGCCTCCACCCCAGTCATCCCCATCCTACCCTCCTAGGACCACAGAGCACTGAACTGAGGTCCCTGTGTTATATAGCAGCTGGAACTAATTTCCAATGTTCCCCTTACATGGTCTTATAAAGTCTTCATAGAAGCCACTGGGCAAATACAGTAATAAAGATACAGTATATGAATCAGTCAGGATTTGGTCAGAAAAATAGAAACCATTGGTTGGTATTTTAAGCAAGAAGGGGTATAATTCAGGGAATTTTGGTCTTACACAGTTATTGCAAAGTCAAGGAAGCTAAAAAGAGCATCAAACAATCCAAAAATAGAAGAACCCAAATAAAACTCCACTAATGATACATGCTGCCTAGAGCATTGCAGAAGGACACCTGAAAGCCACTGGCAAAACCCCCCATCTGCCATTTGCAGATGCCCAGCTGCTCCTGGAGATAACGGCTTCTCTGTATTTTCCACTTCCAAATCTCACACAAATGCCTTCCACTGGGAGAATTGAAACCAAATCCCTATTGGTCAGTAAATCTAGTTAACATAGCTTCCAAACTGTCAAGCTCCACGTTACAAGATACAGTTTAAAAGAACAGGGATCTTACTACATATCAAGACACAATATCTAGTTGGTTCTCCATACATCTGTGTTTAAATTTACAAATAGCAACAACAATATTTTGCTTTCGACTGACCTATCGCAATGTCCCTCGACCTAACAAAGATAAACTTACTCTCTTCCTCAAAAGGCAAGACATGAAAACTCATATGGCACGGTACCCATCTCTGGATGTTCATCCTTTCTTTTGGCTCAGGTATAAGCCTTATTTGATATAGATTGCAGGCTAAGTTAGAAGTGTAACCAGGACTGACATTCCTTATATAAACTAGTAGGAGAAGATGACGGAGATAACCAGTTTGGCTAATATAAAATATACATAATATAGCAACAAGAATATAAGCACCTTTACTGTAGCCCTTTTTGTGACTGATCGTAATGTTATAATTGGTTTAGAACCTACATTTTCTGTTACCTATTTCATACTCACTTTATCCTTAGTCAACATTGAGGTGGATGTGGGATTTTAGTGGGCAGAATAACCCTAAACTTCATTCCTGAGTGATCCAAGTCATTACTATTTGGGTAGTTGTGACTTTTCATTAATACCTTTTAATATTGGAAGTCACACTCAGATAATCCCTGTATTTTCTGCATATTTTTTCATACCCAGTGCTAGCATCAGCTCTACTTCCCCTTCATAATCAGGATCAGTCATCTCAGTAAGTACAGTGTTTCTTTTTTGTTGTTGTTGTTCTTATTTTGATGACATTGGAAGTCCTATATGGCCAGGTTGCAATCTGAGCTTCAAGTTGAATGTGCTCCCTGGTAGACATTCTCCTTCCTTGGGAATCAAGATCTCAGAATCTGCAGAGCCCAATTATGGGAACAGGAGGCATAATGTTTGACAGAAGTTTACTACGTGAGAAGATTGAGGACAGTCATGCCTGCTTCCAACCCTTGTTTCTCAGACAAGTGATTTCCCACTAAAGGAGAAAGAGCACCATACCCTGTTCACGGGTATAGGCATTTGTCTTAAACTTCTGCAAACTATTGTCTGCCAGGCAGCATGACACTGTGTCCTTCATAGGCTATTCAATTTTCCTCTCAGGCTAGTTTCTATTATTGTGAAGTTAATTCCTTGGTCATGGGTGGTGAATGCATTAAAATGATGGTGAACAAAGCATCATTAAATCTATAAATGGTAGTATAGGCAGAAGCACTTAGAGCAGAGAGGCTAAACCATAGCAAGAGGGAAAATCTATTCTAGTGAGGATACACCACAGAAGAGTTCCAGTGTAATCAACCTCATGTCAGATGGTTATTTGCTCTGGCATATGGTACTGTATCAGAGGTTCGGTGTTGGTCTCTGCTGTAGGCAGGTTGGATGTTCAGCAGTGACCATGGCCAGGCCATCCTTGGTTAAAGGAAGCCCCTCAATCCTGCTACCGTGTCTGTTTAGTTCATGGACCCATAGAGCAAGCACTTAAGTGGTTGGGGAAAGATGCTGATTGACATTCAGAGTGAGTCACCTTTTCTTAAATTAAAATATAATTGATTTACAATGTTGTGTCAATCTCTACTATACAGTCAAGTGACTCATTTATACACATATATACTTTCTCTTTAATGTTCTTTTCCATGAAGGTTTATCACTGGTTATTGAATATAGTTCCCTATGCTATACTTTAGGGCCTTGTTGTTTATTCATTCTAAATGTACACAGTGAATAACTTTTGATTAGCATTCCATGGAAAAGAAATATGTTCATACTTTCTGTGCATTCTGATAGCTCCATCTTATATATTCTTTTCACCTTTCCTCTAAGATAATTCCTTCTAAAGCCCTGACCATGTGGTCAAATTGTTAGGTACCACCCATGAATGGGGCTTCCTAGATGGCTCAGTGGTAAAGAATCCACCTGCCAATGCAGGAGACATCGGTTTGATATCCGCATTGGGAAGACACCCTAAAGAAAGAAATGGAAACCCATTCCAGTATCCTTGTCAAAAATTCCATGGACAGAGAAGCCTGGTGGGCTACAGTCCGTGGGGTGGCAAAGAGTCAGACATGACTGAGTGACTGAACAACAACCACCCATGAATTAGTATAGATCTTTATCTCTGGTCACTCTTCTCTTGTGCAATGAAAAACAAGATTCTAGAGTTCTTTGAAAGCATGTCTCTTCCCTTTCACCTTTCAGGGCATCCTCTGAGGGAGCTATGAATTTGCAATGGTCCAAACATGACCAGTGCTAGAATATCCTGTGGAACCAGCCTAAGCCAAGAGCAATGATTGTATTCCAACTGGTCAGAGGAAATTCCCCATGAGGCTGTAGTGTGAGTTGAGGGACAGGTAGCAATACATTAGGAATAGGTGCATGAGCATCGCAGTCATCAGCACATTTAAAAACTTACTTAAGACTAGTTTTGTATGTACGTCACTCCCAGTTGAAGAAAAGTGCTTCCATACTGGTCCATGATTCTGTGCATTCTGTGACTTGTTATTTCATGGTCATGTGATCATGAGGTTCCCATGATCGGGCAATTATGAGGTCCCAGTAGCAAAACAGGAATTGTTTCTGAAAAGGAGAAAGCTGTGTGCAATAAGAGGTTTTGTTTTTGCTCTATAACTCTAGGAGTCTTCACAGTGAATCTCTTATGGGTGTGTGCCAGTGACTCCAAATAGCATTCCTGTTTGCAAAAGAGACAAGCCAAGCTCAATTGGATCTATGGGTCTTAAACTGCAGTTGGCAGAGTTGCCTGGGCAAGTTGGCAGACTTGAGGAATGATTAGGAAATGAATCAGAGCAACACACGCAAATATAGTGTATCTAATCCAAAGAAGCTCTCAAATATCTTACCTGTTTCTTGGGGATAGGGAGTAAAGGCTCAGCAACTTGTATTTCACAGTGAATTGACATTGCAGCCAGACCAGACCACCATGCCACTAGAAAGCTCACTAAGGTGAAAGGTCACTGTATTTTAATGGAATTATCCATCATATGTCATACAAGGGTCTCAGGAAGCCATCTAGGGTACTGTCTAACTCCTACTCATTAGATTTTATCAATAGGGTGGACAACTTTAGCGTTTTGTGGGACAGAGTGACACAATGATTTTGTGGATTGGATTATGGCAAATAACTAGAAAGTGGACATAGCTCTGAGATCAGTTAAACTGCACAACTATTCCTAAAAGGTGAAAGTAATTTGCCTCTATTTTTCTTTTATGAGTTAGTATATAAAAGGGGGCTTCCCTGGTGGCTCAGTGGTGAAGAATCCACCTGCAACACAGAAGATGCAACTTTGATCCCTGAATCAGGAAGATCCCCTGGAGAAGGAAATGGCAACCTACTCCAGTATTCTTGCCTGGAAAATCCCATGGACAGAGGAGCCTGGAAGTCTATAGTCCTTGGGGTTAGGAGAGTCAGACAGGACTTAGCAGATACACCACCACCACCATACATAAAGAGACATCTTCTAGAACAATAGCTGAATATCATTGCTGCAATCAGAGTGACTGCAATCAGAGTGACTATCAGTTTCCATTTATAATAATCTATTTATTCTCCAAGATCCATGTCTTTTTCCATAGGCTAGTTAGGGGAATTAAATAAAGGATGTAGTAAGACTCAACTCCCTGGTTGAGTGTTTCAATGGTGATATTAATCTTTGCAATCTCCCCAGGGATGTGTTATTGATGTTTGTTTACTCTTTGATGGTGGTTACAAGGCTTCCAACTGTCACTTCCTTCCACAATAGCCCAGTCTCCATGAGGGAATTTCATCAATTACTAGCTATGTCTAAATCAAGTATATACCTAGGAACAAGGAAAAGAATCTCTGTGGTTTTGCAGTTCTGCTGGGACCTCCATAAGTCTCCTCTCTGACAGATGGAACCAAGATGAATTTCAGTTTCCCATTTCATCTCAGGGGACTGGTCCAATAAATCTTTAAATGTCCAGGTAACTCCATGTTTCTAGGGTACAGTCGCTATGTTAAAAAGCCAAATGTTTTGTGAGGAAAGCTAGAAGGCAGATTTACTGTAAATGTATATGGCAGTGTCACAGAATCTTCTCTCAAGAGGACACGGCCTTCCTTTAATCAGAGCACTCTTGGTCCTCAAACTGACTCAGGTTTATGAAATGAGTGAGGGTTGGGGCATCACTTTCTGTTGTGTTGAATTGAGACCGACACTTTACTGGATTATTGGATTTTATACTCTAAGTAATACTTTAGCTGTGTGCTCAGTTGCTCAGTTGTGTCCAACTCTTTGGCGATCCCATGGGCTGTAGCCCACCAGCCTCCTCTGTCCACCGGAATTCTCTCCAGGCAACAATACTGGAGTGTGTTGCCAAGCCCGCCTCTGTGGGATCTTGCCAACCCAGAGATCGAACCCAGGTCTCCTGCATTGCCTGCAAATTCTTTACCAGAGAAGCCCAAGAATACTGGAGTTGATAGCCTATCCCTTCCCCAGGGGATCTTCCCCACCCAAGAATTGAACCGGGGTCTCCTGCATTACAGGTGGATTCTTTACTAGCTGAGCTCCCAGGGAAGCCCCAGTTCACTCATAACTGGTAATACTTTAGTAGGTTTCCTAATTTTTTTTATGCCTTATAGTCACCATAATCAATTAGCCATTGCCAAAAAAAATTTATAATCAAACTATTCTGATTACCAACCCAATATTGCAGCTCATTTCAGTATCTCTCCCCACTTGTTTCTGGGCTTGAGTGTAGCCAGTAACTTCTGCTACTCTGGGATAATCTTTTTTTTTTTTTTTTTAGGCATGGCATCATTCCCTTGATAATATCTCCCAACATCATTCCTGACTTGAAGAGAGCAGTCACTAAAAAGCCTTAGGGATGTTTTGCTCTTTTCCCCAAAGTCTTAGGAAAGAATTATGTTCTGGATCCTCATGGGACACATGATAAGAGAGCTAATGTGTTGATTGCACATGATAAATTCTTTCCAGTATCCCTAGCTTCTTAAGCCTTTGGATTCCTTCCTTTCTATTGTGTAGCATTCTGGTATCTTAGCCTCATTGAGTGGAGGACAACTCTGAGTTTAGGTTTCAACCAATCAGTGAAACCGTAGGAGTCATTCCTGGCTTGTTGAACCATATATGAAATCCAGACATGTGTGTGTACAAGAAATATCAATAAATTTGACTATTTTAATGCTGTGTTCCTTAATCCCTGGTCTTAACTGCTTACTGACTTTCCAGGTTGCGCCAGTGGTAAAGAACCTGCCTGCCAAAGCAGAAGACGTAAAAGATATGGGTTCAATCCCTGGGTTGGGAAGATCCCCTAGAGGAGGAAATCGCAACCCACTCCAATATTCTTGCCTGGAGAATCCCATGGACAGACGAGCCTGGTGGGCTACAGGCCATAGAGTCGCAAAGAGTAAGACATGACTGAAGAGACAGCAGCACATGAATGTAAGAGCTGAGAAATATCTTTAGGACAGTCATAGAAGCTCTCTGCTTCTTTGAATCATAAACTCATCTTTATATGACTCAACTGCCCATTGCAGTAAGAAGCAATCAAATCATTTCAATCATTTCCACTATAATATTGTATTGGAACAGCCGCTTGGTCTTCCAATGTCCTTCCTTTCAATAGTCATGTAGTTACAAGTATGTTTCAGCTTAGTTCAGTCGCTCAGTCATGTCCGACTCTTTGCAACCCCATGAATCACAGCATGCCAGGCCTCCCTGTCCATCACCAACTCCCTGAGTCCACCCAAACCCATGTCCATTGAGTCGGTGATGCCATCCAACCATCTCATCCTCTGTTGTCCCCTTCTCCTCCCACCTTCAATCTTTCCCAGCATCAGGGTGTTTTCAAATGAGTCAGCTCTTCTCATCAGATGGCCCAAGTATTGGAGTTTCAGCTTTAACATCAGTCCTTCCAAAGAACACCCAGGACTGATCTCTTTTAAGATGGACTGGTTGGATCTCCTTGGAGTTCAAGGGACTCTCAGGAGTCTTCTCCAACACCACAGTTCAAGAGCATCAATTCTTTAGCAATCAGCTTTCTTTATAGTCCAACTCTTACATCCATACATGATTACTGGGAAAACCATAGCCTTGACTAGATGGACCTTTGTTGACAAAGTGATGTCTCTTTAATGTCTCTGCTTTTTAATATGCTGTCTGGGTTGGTCATAACTTTCCTTCCAAGGAGTAAGTGTCTTTTAATTTCATGGCGACAGTCACCATCTGCAGTGATTTTGGAGCCCAGAAAAATAAAGTCAGCCACTGTTTCCACTGTCTTCTCATCTATTTGCCATGAAATGACGGGACCGGTTGCCATGAACTTAGTTTTCTGAATGTTGAGTTTTAAGCCAACTTTTTCACTCTCTTCTTTCACGTTCATCAACAGGCTCTTTAGTTCTTCTTCACTTTCTGCAAAAAGAGGGTGTCATCTGCATATCTGAGGTTCTTGATATTTCTCCTGGCAATCTTGATTCTAGCTTGTGTTTCATCAAGCCTGGCATTTCTCATGATGTACTCTACATATAAGTTAAATAAGCAGGGCGACAATATACAGCCTTGATGTACTCCTTTTCCTATTTGGAATCAGTCTGTTGTTCCATGTCCAGTTCTGTTGCCTCCTGACCTTTAGATGTTACTTTAAGCAAATGTTTTGTCTCAGTATGCTAAGAACTACTAACGGTCCAGATTTCATTGTCAGTGAGATCATTACTGCCTTCATATCTAACCCAGTTAGATAACCAATTCCAGATCCCTGTGAGGTTCTGTATCTAAAACAAACTTGGATGTCAAATTTTGTGTCCAAGAGCTTCAGTCAGGAAATTAGAAACCATCGTTTTTATCTATGTGCAGGCACTAGAGGCTTGCATAGTCATTGGGAAAGTCAGAGGAGTGAAAGTCAGGGAAGGTGGTACCAGCCAGAGATCAGATTGCTGGGATCCCAAAAGGTGGACCCTGGGATGACCTCAGATGCCAGCAGCATGGCAGCAGGTGATTCTAAGAGGTCACCAAGAAGCCCCTGGCAATGTTCTGTAGACCTCTGCCACTAGAGAATAGAAGCTTCTCTTCTTTTAACCCTCCAGTCTCTAAACAGCTGGGAACCTATAAAGAACCTCTAAACAGCTGAAACTAAATGGAGCCCTGCTGACAAGGAAGTCTGGGCTTTCCACCTCTGCAGTAAAGAAAAGCGTTTATAGCAGGAAGGGTACTGAGTCTCAGCACAGAGTTTCTGACACAATAACAGTGGAGAGAAAAGAAGGTCACAAGAATTAGACTTCTTTTCAGAAAGCTTCAAACCAAATGAACTAGTCATAATTAAATGTAAATTCAATTATATAATTCTAGATGGGTGAATTTGGTCAATAGTCTTAATCCTTCAATTTTCATTTCCTCCCCTAAATTTGGAGTTAATTATGCTGAATTTTTCTGATTTTGTTGGGAAGATTTAATATGCATGTAAAGAGGCTGAAACAAATGTAAGCAATTATTATTGAAATATGTGTTATAATAATGTGTCATTTAAATGGATGTTTTGCATCTAAACACATTTCTGTGTATACTATGTTTTGTATCTTAGAAAAGCCCACAATTTTAGGGCTTAGGATAGCTTTATTTAAATAATATAGGCTTAGTAATCAAGCTGAGAAAAATTAAAGACGAAGATAAATAATATAGGCAGAAAAAATTAATACATAAATAAAAAAACTCCAGGTAGAGTGAGATTAAATACTGTTAAGTATCTCTAACAATGTTGCTGAACTTTAGGCTTATCTGCTTTGCAGTATCTTACATTGTTTATAAATATAGATTTGTGATGATATCAGAGCTATATTTTTGTGAGTAGTTTATGTACAATTTGAACTAATGCAAGATCATTAGATTTGAATGCTTTGCCTTAGAAAAATAATACCATAGGATCATGAAAGCATGATTTGTATTTGTTTTAAAGACAGAAATTAAGTAGACATTAACTTTGATAATTCGAACTCAAGATGTGATATTTATTCCAATTTAAACCTCTCAAGGGATTCATTCAAGAGTTAAATTAGCATGTTATATGGCATCTTCAGGCTGTGTTATTGAAAACAAGATTGATAAATAAAATTTTTTATTTTCTAACTCTATAAAGAAGGCTTTAATTGATGCTAAATGGTTTGCTTTATTGGAAACTTTCCATTTTATTACCCATCTGATAATCTAAATTAGTCATCACTGAGTTGTAAACAGAGCTACATGTTTTATAACTTTGTTCTATTTTCTTGTGTTTAAAGTTTTTCTAATTATAACAGTAATCTAGAATGAAAAATGAACAAGCATGCATGTAACTAATTGCGTAGTAAACTTTTACAGTCAGCTATTTAATTATTCCCTTTTCCTATTGCAAGCTTATTATCTCTAGTTACATGCTCCAAAACTGACTAGGAAAACTATGTTTCTGTGTAATGGATTTTTTTTTCCTTTAAGAAAATGGCAACAAAATGCAAAAAGCATTTATTGCTTCCTGAAGGTGACATTTGGAGTGGAGGACATGTTACTTATTGATGTATAAACTGCCCCTTGTTATTCTACTTTACAAATATATTTTTTCTCCAGTGACATTAAAACAGAATGAGTATTGGAAACATATTTGTCAATATGCATTTCCAGACCAATTTGTACAAAGATAAACACATAACTCTGTGATTATTTGTCCCATATAGTGTCTAAAATGTATGTCATCAATGAGCTAGAAAGGGACATGGACTCTCAGAGACATGCACAAAAGAGTGCAATGCTGATAACTGACAGACAAAAGTCTTCATTTTGAGACAAAAGTCAGGAGAAAACAAACAGCATGCACTTTGACATTGGTTTTAGTAATTTTTTTTAAATCTCTTTCTTCAGGTAAGGAAAACAAAATGCAAAAAAATTAACAAATGGGACCTGATCATACTTAAAAATTTTGCACTGCGAAAACCATCAGCAAAATGAAAGGCAACCTACTGGTTAGGAGAAGATGATTGCAAATGATATGACCAATAACAGTTAATATTTAAAATCTACAAAGATCTCATAAAAGTCAACATCAAAAAACAAGTAACCCAATTAAAAAGTGAACAGAGGACCTGAATAAACATTTTCCATAAAAGACATGCAGGTGGCCAACGGACACATGAAAAGATGCTCAGCATCACACATCACCAGTTCAGTTCAGTCACTCAGTCGTGTCCGACTCTGCAACCCCATGGACTGTAGCACACTAGGCCTCTCTGTCTGTTACCAACTCCTGGAGTTTACTCAAACTTATGTCCACTGAGTCAGTTATCCAACCATCTCATCCTCTGTCTTCCCCTTCTCCTCCTGCCCTCAATCTTCCCCAGCATTAGGGTCTTTTCAAATGAGTCAGTTCTTCCCATCAGGTGGCCAAAGTACTGGAGTTTCAGCTTCAGTTATCAGTCCTTCCAATGAACATTCAGGACTGATCCCCCTTAGGATGGACTCGTTGGATCTCCTTGCAGTCCAAGGGACTCTCAAGAGTCTTCTCCAACACCAGAGTTCAAAATCATCAATTCTTCGGTGCTCAGCTTTCTTTATTGTCCAACTCCCACTTCCATACATGACTACTGGAAAAACCATAGCCTTGACTAGACGGACCTTTGTTTGCATAGTAAGGTCTCTGCTTTTTAATATGCTGTCTAGGTTGGCCATAACTTTTCTTCCAAGGAGTAAGTGTCTTTTAATTTCATGGCTGCAGTCACCATCTGCAGTGATTTTGAAAAATAAAGTCAGCCACCGTTTCCCCATCTCTTTGCCATGAAGTGATAGGACTGGATGCCATGATCTTAGTTTTCTGAATGTTGAGCTTTAAGCCAACTTTTTCACTTTCCTCTTTCACTTTCATCAAGAGGCTCTTTAGTTCTTCTTTACTTTCTACCATAAGAGTAGTGTCTTCTGCATATCTGAGGTTATTGATATTTCTTCTGGCAATCTTGATTCCAGCTTGTGCTTCCTCCAGCCCAGCATTTCTCATGATGTACTCTGCATATAAGTTAAATAAGCAGGGTGACAATATACAGCCTTGAGGTACTCCTTTACCTATTTGGAACCAGTCTGTTGTTCCATGTCTTGTTCTACTGTTGCTTCCTGACCTGCCTACAGAATTCTCAAGAGGCAGATCAGGTGGTCTGGTATTCCCATCTCTTTCAGAATTTTCCCACAGTTTATTGTGAGCCACATAGTCAAAGGCTTTGGCATAGTCAATAAAGCAGAAATAAATGTATTTCTGGAACTCTCTTGCTTTTTCGATGACCCAGCGGATGTTGGCAATTTGATCTCTGGTTCCTCTGCCTTTTCTAAAACCAGCTTGAACATCTGGAAGTTCACGGTTCACATACTGTTGAAGCCTGCCTTGGAGAATTTTGAGCATTACTTTACTAGCATGTGAGATGAGTGCAATTGTGCGGTAGTTTGAGCATTCTTTGGCATTGCCTTTCTTAGGTATTGGAATGAAAACTGACCATTTCCAGTCCTGTGGCCACTGCTGAGTTTTCCATATTTGCTGGCATATTGAGTGCAGCACTTTCACAGCATCATCTTTTAGGATTTGAAATAGCTCAACTGGAATTCTATCACCTCTACTAGCTTTGTTCATAGTGATGCTTCCTAAGGCCCTCTTGACTTCACATTCCAGGATGTCTGGCTCTAGCTGAGTGATCACACCATCGTGAATATCTGGGTCGTGAAGATCTTTTTTGTACAGTTCTTCTGTGTATGCTTGCCACCTCTTCTTAATATCTGCTGCTTCTGTTAGGTTCATACCATTTCTGTCCTTTATCGAGCCCATCTTTGCATGAAATGTTCCCTTGGTATCTCTAATTTTCCTGAAGAGATCTCTAATTTTTCCCATTCTATTGTTGTCCTCTGTTTCTTTGCACTGATCACTGAGGAAAGCTTTATTATCTCTCCTTGCTATTCTTTGGAACTCTGCATTCAGATGGGTACATGTTTCCTTTTCTCCTTTACTTTTCACTTCTCTTCTTTTCACAGCTATTTGTAAGGCCTCCTCAGACAGCCATTTTGCTTTTTTGCATTTCTTTATCTTGGGGATGGGCTTGCTCTCTCTCTCTCCTGTACAATGTCACAAACCTCCATCCATAGTTCATCAGGCACTCTTGTCTATCAGATCTAGTCCCTTAAATCTATTTCTCACTTCCCCCATATAATTGTAAGGGATTTGATTTAGGTCATACCTGAGTAGTCTAGTGGTGTTCCCTACTTTCTTCAATTTCAATCTTAATTTGGCAATAAGGAGTTCATGATCTGAGCCACAGTCAGCTCCCTGTCTTGTTTTGCTGACTGTATAGAGCACATCAGGGAAATGCAAATCAAAACCACCATGAGATACCACATTGGGCTTCCCTGGTAGCTCAGCTGGTAAAGAATCCACCTGCAATGCAGGAGACCCCAGTTCAACTCCTGGGTCGGGAAGATCCACTGGAGAAGGGAATAGCTACTCACTCCAGTATTCTGGCCTGGAGAATTCCATGGATTTATAGTCCATGTGGTCACAAAATTTGGACACGACTGAGTGACTTTCACCTTCATGAGATACCACATCACACCTGTCAGAATGGCTATCATCAAAAAGACCACAAATAAAAAGTTCTGATGAAGATGTGTAGAAGAGGGAGTCCTTTTGTTCTGTTAGAGGGATTATACACTGGGGCACCCACTATGGAAAACAGTTTGGAGATTCCTCAAAAAATTGAAAATAAAACTGCCATTCAGGAATTTCCCTTCTAGGTCTTTACCTGAATTAACTAAAACACTAATTTGAAAAGATAATAGACACACCAACGTTCATTGTAACATTATTTACAATAGCCAAAATATGGAAGCAAGCGTAGTGTCCATCCATAGACGAATGGATGAAGATGATGTCATACACACACACACACACACACACACACACAATGGAGTATTACTCAGCCATAAAAAATTCTGGACATGAATTTGAGCAAACTCCAGGAGATAGTGAAAGATAGGGAAGTCTGGTGTACTGCAGTTCATGGACTCATAAAGAACTGGACATGGCTTAGTGACTGAACAATAGCAACAAGATAAAAAATACAGTCTTGCCGTTTGCAACAACATGGATGGATCTAGAGGGTATTATGCTAAGTGAAATAAGTAAGACAGAGGAAGACAAAGTATGACCTCATTTATATGTGGAATTTAAAAAACAAAACAGCAACAAGAAAAACAAAATAAAATAAACAAAATAAAATTTAAAAAAACAAAATAAAATAAACAAAAAAACAAAACAAAATAAAATGAAAATAGACTCATAGAGACAGAGAAAAAGTAGGTGGTTGCCAGAAGGGAGGGTGATGGTAAGTAAGGGAGTAAGGGTAAGGAGATGAAGGAAATTAACAGGTACAAACCTCTAGCACAAAATAAATAAGCCACAGGAATGTAACATACAGCATGATCAGTAATACCGCAGTAGTTTTGTATGAGGACAGATGGTTACTACACTTCTCATGGTGATCATCTCATAAATATGCAAATGTCAAATAATTATGTAATACACCTAAAACTTATGTATTGTACATCAACTATACTTCAATTTTAAAAAAAAGATAAATGTCATAAGTAAAGAAAAAAGTCATAACTAAGAAGATCAGAATCTCTGTCCTTAAATAACATAAACGGAAAACTAATGATAAGGATGGTTCTGACATAAGGGAAGGGTCCTTTGTCACTGATGAATATTGTAATAATGATTCCAAGTTGATGGCATCTTGTTTCTCTAATTAGTCCATATACTCTGGAATTATTGATAGCATTATTATTTTTTTTTTTTTACTTCTTAGTGTAACTTGAAAAAGAGAGCCATTTTTGAGCCAAATTAAAGGCCACATTGTGCTTACTTCCAGCTCCTTACTCCTATTACATTAAAACTAATGAAAAATGCAACCTTCAAGTTGAGGGAGGGGGAGACTAATTATAAAAGGCCCTTCTGAAGAGGTGTTTCAAAGAGGGGCTTGGCAATTCTATCCTATTCTATCCTATCACCTCAGTAGTGAACAATTTGTTCAGGCAATCAACTCCAATTGCCACAATAGGTATATTTGAGGAACTTAGCACATGAAAAGTTTGTTTTTTGCATACGCAGCTCATCCTATCCCTCCATCATATTGATCCTCCCAAGTCACTATGGCAAGGACAGAGAGAATGAAGAATCTTGAGCGATGTATTACTGGACCAGGCTTAGAAATAACGCATCATTTCTGTCCATATCTCAGTGGCCAGAAGCAAATCCAACTGCAACGGAGTCTGGGAAATGCAGAGGAGCAGAGTGCTAGATGGTGATCCCTGTGAAAAGCATAGCAAAACTGATTTATCAGTTATCCAATTCTCATGCCTAAGAATGAACAGTGTTACAACTCATGTGATCTCTCTTTCTCTAACTCTCTGTCTCTGTCTCTCTCTCAAGTATCAAATAATGATAATGCCATTTAAGAGCCTCTTGATGAGGGTGAAATAGAAGAGTGACAGAGCGTAAAACTCAACATTCAAAAAACTAAGATCATGGCATCCAGTCCTGTCACTTCATGGCAAATAGATTGGGGAAAAGTAGAAACTGGCAGATTTTATTTTCTTGGGCTATCTGAAATCACTGTGGATGGTGAATGCAACCATGAAATTAAAAGTCACTTGCTTCTTGGAAGAAAAGCTATGACAAACCTAGACAGCATATTAAAAAGTAGAGACATTACTTTGCGGACAAAGGTCCATATAGACAAAGGTCCATAAAAACAAAAGTTTTTCAAGTCATATGTGAATGTCAGAGTTGGATCATCATGAAAGTTGAGCACCAAAGAAATAATGCTTTCGAATTGTGGTGCTGGGGAAGACTCTTGAGAGTCCCTTGGACAGAAAGGAGATCAAATCAGTCAGTCCTAAAGGAAATCAGTCCTGAACATTCATTGAAAGGAGGGATGCTGAAGCTGAAGCTCCAATACTTTGGCCACCTGATGCAAAGATCCGACTTATTGAAAAAGACCCCGACGCTGGGAAAAACTGAAGGCAAAAGGAGAAGGGGGCAGCAGAGGATGAGACGGTTAGATACCATCATTGACTCAATGGACATGAGTTTGAGCAAACTCTGGGAGATAGTGAAGGGCAGGGAAGCCAGGCGTGCTGCAGTCTATGGGGTCACAAAGAATCAGACACGACTTAGTAAGTAAACAACAACTTAGGATTCACTCTTGGAAACTTTCATATGCAAGTCTGTTCCTCCCACTAAGGGGAGGCGGGTGTTAGGATTCCTCAGGTATTTCACAAACCATAATCAGTAACTCTGTGCAATTGCTGGATGTTTTTTATACAACTGCATGCTTGGCTTTGCTGCTGTCCAGAGAGGCCCTTAGCCCTCACCTTCCTAGTTGAGCAGTAATGTCGCCTGCTCACCAGTGCTTCTGGCACGGCCTGCCCAACTTTAATTCTCCGTCACTCCTAAAAGCTGCCATTTCTTCCAGACATTTGTGCTGGACAATGAAACTGAGCTGCAGGGGGCTATCTACTTTTTCTTCCAAGTGGTGCAAGAACGTGTCTCACTAGAACTTTGACTTCTTTTCATGGTTGTTCAATTTTCAGACCCCAAATCTGGGCAAAAATAAAGAACAATTTCAGTCCTCTTCTTCCCTCTCTTCTATGATACAAGAGGAATAACACTCTTTTCAGAATCGTAAGCCACACTCCGCTCCCTTCCAGCCTTATAAAGCAACTCGACTTCTCTCAGGAAGCCAGTCTTTTTCATGTCTGTGCATGCCTGCTAAGTCACTCCAATCATGTCCGCCTTTTTGCCATCCCAAGTTCTGTAGCCCGCCAGGCTCTTCTGTCCATGGCATTCTCCAGGTAAGAATACTGGAGTGGGTTGCCATGCCCTTCTCCAGGAGATCTTCCAGACCCAGGGATCGAACCTGTGTCTCTTACATCTCCTGCATTGGCAAGAAGGTTCTTTACCACTAGTGCCACCTGGAAACCCCTTATTATCAATCACTTTTTATAGAATTTGACAGCAACTTTGTCTCACATTTTGAGGGTATTTACTAGGAAATTTGCTACAATGGCTACAAAAATTGTTTACTAAATTTACAGCATAGTCTAAGACTTTTATTTTACATTTGTTTGAAAGCATTAATTTCTGCCGTATTGAAAGGAGGTTTTCCAGAAATAAAACTCTTGGTGATACTCAAAATGTTCTCAATTTCCTTTATTTTAGCATCTTGGGACTTGAGGCAGGCTGATGACCCAGGAGAGAGTTTGACTGAATGTATGATCAGGTCAGTCAAGATGGTTGCTCTCTTGCTTTCTGTCCATCCCCAGCCAGACCAGGGTCTGCTTCATCTATATTTTAAGCACATAGCTGGCCTTCCTTCCTCCATACTGGCCACAGGCTCCATCTAGTGATTGTTCTCATCAAAATGATTGTTGAGAAGTAGGCTTCTGCTGGTTTTCCTGGTAACTAATAAGCCCACCTGAAGTTAATTCCCCCATAACTGATAACAACTCCCACCCCTAGAAAGTGAAGACCACCACCACATCCTGTCTGCTGTGTACCATACACGGTAAGATGTCTCTCCAAGACCTTGCTTCAGACAAGTAAATTCCCCCATCAATTAAGCCACTGATGTTTCTGTTGTGGACTCTGGGGTTTCTTTTCAGTCTTGAAGCTGGGCAAGCACAAGCCTTGTAAGCCTATGGAGTATAGGCCTACACAGAATAAGTACAATTTGGAAACCTTTGTTTTAAAAAGATCTCACCTGCAAGACTGATATTTAATTCCTAGCTTAGCTTCATTATCTGAGAATTGGTCAATCATTTTCACTAGATGGTGAAACCCATAAAGGTAGGAACCATATCTTCTTTATTTTCACGTAACTCAACAGAATATAATGTCATTTCATGCAAACGATGGAGATTAGGTAAAAATCATAGAAATAATTAGAAAAATAATTTCCTACCTGTTATCCATCTTCATGCCTTTTGTATTCATAATAAGACCAAGTAGCACATGTCTTGTGAAAACAAATGCTTTTGACATTGAGATTGGAGGTCTTTTCTGTATTTGCACTGTCGCATCTTTGCTACTCATAACAATGACTTGCACACAGTAAGCTCTCAAGGGTTGAATGAATAAATAAAAAGCAAAGATTCACTATGGAATAAAGAAACACTTAATTTTAGATGAAGAATGTATTAATATTGCCACCTATTTGCATTTCTTTGAGTCATGCTTCACATGTTATCTTAACCTACATTTTGAGAAATAAAAGTGATACATAGATTTAAACATTTATATAATTACTCTCCTAGTTAGCACTAGTTGTAAAGAACTCGCCTGCCAGTGCTAGGATATGTAAGAGAAAAGGGTTCAATCTCTGGATCAGGAAGATCACCTGGAGAAGTGTATGGCAATCCATTCCAGTATTCCTGCCTGGAGAGTCCCATGGACAGAGAAGCCTGGGGGGCTAAAGTCCATAGGATCACAAAGAGTTGTATACCACTGAGCAACTAACACTTTCACTTTCCTAATTACTCAACCTGGGTTCGATCATTGGGAAGATCCCCTGGAGAAGGAAATGGCAACCCACTCCAGTATTCTTGCCTGGAGAATTCCATGGACACAGGAGCCTGGCAGGCTCCAGTCCATGGGGTCTCAAGAGTCAGATATGACTTAGCAGCTAAACAACCACCACCACCTAAACAGGTTTTTAGGGAAACTTGCAATTATTGATATATCATCTTTCTACTTCTCTTTTGATTCATACTTAAGGAGAAATTTCTGAATTTTTGTTTATTTCAGTCCTAAAGGCATTAAGGTGTAAAACAAATGTATTGGGCTTGGTTGCCTACTAACAGGCAACCAAGAAATCACTCTGTCTTCCAAGAAAATAATTAAGTAGCTTTACACAAATTAAATCTGGTACCTACAAATTATAATATGCAAAATAAAATATCACTACTTTAATCATTTCATATGTGAAAAACTAGGGCACGAGAAATTTCTGCAACTTATTCTGGCTCTGTTTCCAGGCTTACAAACTCACGCTTTGACTCTGTCTTGGCCATTTCATAGATGAATCTTTGGATCGCCTCTTCTGCCTAACCCAGGACCTCTCACTGGCCCTGAGGTTTCAGCAGACCCTAATTGCTCTGGGCATGTGCAAGTCAGCATAGTCAGAGCTTTGCATGGAGTAGGAACTCAGCAGCTGGCTTTTACTTGAACTCAGCTGCTGTGATTACTAGATCATTTGTGATTCTACAGACGAACTTCTATTTTCCTTCCTTTCCTTTCTGCCCGCCCTTTATCAAGGGAAGAATCAAGAAAGGTTGTTCATTCCAACCAGATAAATACATATGTGCTAGGATCACACATATTTAAAAATATACAAAATAAAATGGGAAAGGCAGAACTAGTTTCCTTTTCATCACTCAGAGATTTTAACAAGTACAGTGTTTCACATTATAATGAATAACAAAATTGATCCCAAGGGGGATTAAAATGGTTTAGATTTCAAAGAGACAAAATAGTTCTCAAATTATTTTTCTTCTGGCCTTGTCAATCAAGTGGAGTCCAAATTATCCCTCCATAGTTAATTTTTGAAATCAGGACTATAAACAAGTGTAGGCCCAGGAGTTATCTTAAACTTCTCCATCTCCCTAACCCTGTTATCTAATCAGGCCCCAGATCCTGTTAATCCTACTCCTTAATATCTCTTAAGCCTTTCCCTGTCTGCCACTGCTTTATTTCTCTCCCTGATTTCTAACCTTCTCCCTGAATCCAGTTCAATTTCTGTCCATTTCAGCCTCAAATATATATCCAGAATGATTTTTCTAGACTTGGAATTGATCATGTACTCTTGGGCTTAAAATTTCTCTGTGTCTCCAGATAAACTACAATGAGTCACTTGGTTAAGTATTATGTCAAAGAGATTCCACAAGCCTTGGATGGCAGTGCTGGCTCTGTGGACAGAAAATGAAAATAGAAAAATGAAACATTAGAGCAAAAAAAAATTTTAAGTGCCCAAAGACAGGGATTAATTAAATAAATAGGGTACATTCCAAAGGTGGAATACTATGCTGCCATTAAAATTCATTTTGAAAATGAATATTTAATAATCTATGGAAATATATTCTGAAGATGGTCTTATGAGAAAAAAACATGATATTACTTCAAAATATTTTGAAATTGGACTTATGAGCTTGATAGTGCACAATAGGTTGTAGGTTTTAGGAAGAGGAAGAAAATTTCTGAGTAAGTGGGTCATTACAAGTGCCATTTTGATAAGAAAAAAAAAGAGAGAGGTGTAGTAAGCTTCCAGGAGCAATGTTAAGTCCCATTACTGAAGCCCTGACTTCCTACTTTTGCATTCCAGTCCTCTATGATGAAAAGAACATCCTTGTTTGGTGTTAGTTATAGCAGGACATATAGGTCTTCATAGAACTGTTCAACTTTGGCTTCTTCAGCATTAGTGATTGGGTCATACACTTGAGTTACTGTGATATTGAATGGCTTGCCCTGGAAACGAACAGAGATCATTCATTCATTTTTGAGATGCACCCAAGTACTGCAATTCGGTACATGGTACTTGCAGACTTCCTAAGAATAGCAAGGAGAGATAAGAATGCCTTCCTAAGTGATCAACGCAAAGAAATAGAGGAAAACAATAGAATGGGAAAGACTAGATATCTCTTTAAGAAAATTAGAAATATCAAGGGAATATTTCATGCAAAGATGGGCACAATAAAGGAGAGAAATGGTATGAACCTAACAGAAGCAGAAGATATTAAGAAAAAGTGGCAAGAATACACAAAAAAATCTATACAAAAAAGATCTTAATAACCCAGATAACCATGATGGTGTGATCATTCACCTAGAGCCAGACAGCCTGGAGTCCAAAGTCAAGCACCTTAGGAAGCATCACTATGTACAAAGCTAGTGGAGGTGATGGAATTCCAGCTGAGCTATTTCAAATCCTGAAAGATGATGCTGTGAAAGTGCTGCACTCAATATGCCAGCAAATTTGGAAAACTCAGCAGTGACCACAGGACTGGAAAAGGTCAGTTTTCATTCAAATCCCAAAGAAAGGCAATACCAAAGAATGTTCAAACTACTTCATGATTGCACTCATCTCACATGTTAGCAAAGTAATGTTCAAAATTCTCCAAGCCAGGTTTCAACAGTAGGTGAACTGGGAATGTTCAAGCTGGATTTAGAAAAGACAGAGGAACCAGAGATCAAAATGCCAACATCCCTTAGATCATAGAAAAAGCAAGAGAGTTCCAGAATAACACTTACTTCAGCTTCATTGACTACACCAAAGTCTTTGACTATGTGGATCACAACAAGCTGTGGAAAATTCTTCAAGACATGGGAATACCAGACCACCGTATCTGCTTCCTGAAAAATCTGTTTTCAGGTCAAGAAGCAACAGTTAGAACTGGACATGGAACAAGGACTGGTTCCAAACTGGGAAAGGAGTACTTCAAGGCTGTATATTGTCATCCTCCTTATATAACTTATATGCAGAGTACATCATGTGAAATGCTGGGCCAGATGAAGCACAAGGTAGAAGCAAGATTGCCAGGAGACATATCAATAACCTCAGATACACAGATGATACCAACCTTACAGCAGAAAGTGAAGAGGAACCAAAGAGCCTCTTGATGAAAGTGAAAGAGGAGAGTGAAAAAGCTGGCTTAAAGCTCAACATTCAGAAAACTAAGATCATGGCATCTTGTCCCATCACTTCATGGCAAATAGATGGGGGAACAATGGAAACAGTGAGAGACTTTATTTTTGCGGGGCTCCAAAATCACCGCAGATGGTGACTGCAGCCATGAAATTAAAACATGCTTTCTCCTTGGAAGAAAATCTAAGCAACCTAGACAGCATTTTAAGAAACAGAGACGTTACTTTGTCAACAAAGGTCCGACTAGTCAAGGCTATGGTTTTTTCCAGTAGTCATGTATGGATGTGAGAGTTAGACCATAAAAGAAAGCTGAGCGCTGAAGAATTGATGCTTTTGAACCGTGTTGAGGAAGACTCTTAAGAGTCCCTTGGACTCTAAGGAGACCCAACCAGTCCATCCTAAAGGAAATCCATCCTCAATATTCATTGGAGGGACTGATGTTGAAGCTGAAACTCCAATACTTTGGCCACCTGATGGGAAGAACTGACTCATCTGAAAAGACCGTGATGCTGGGAAAGATTGAAGGCAGGAGGAGGAGGAGATGACAGAGGATGAGATGGTTGGATGGCATCACTGACTCAGTGGACATGAGTTTGAGTAAAACTCTGGGAGTTGGTGATGGACAGGGAGGCCTGGTGTGCTGCAGTCCATGGGGTCACAAAGAGTTGCACACTGTGAATGACTGAACTGAACTGAACTGAACTGAAGTGGACCCCTGACACTTCTTTTAAGACTTTGAAGTGGGTCACAGAGAGACCATAGCTACAATACGCCCCCCTTTAAAGTAACTGTTTCATTCAAAAGGTGAAAGCTACCAGTATCTTTCAGCTGTAGAAGCTGGACAGAGTTCAGGCAGACTGGACTGTGGTGTCTTGGTCCTAGAGAACCATCAACATTTTAAGTCCCAACTCTGCCACTTTTATTTACTGACTTGAGGCTACTCCCCTACCCAGTTCTCACCTCATTGCCCTCATCTACACAATGCGGATGATAACAGTACCTTGTTGTTGCTATTGTTCAGCAGCTAACTCATGTCCGACTCTTTGCGACCACATGGACTGCAGCCTGCCAGGCTCCTCTGTCCATGGGATTCTCCAGGCAGGAATACTGAAGTGAGTTGTCATTTCCTTCTCCAGGGCATCTTCCCAGACCCAGGGATGGAATCCAGGTCTCCTGCATTGGCAGGCAGATTTCTTTACCACTGAGCCACCAGGAAAGCCCAATAGTACCTACTCAGAGAATTATTGCAGCAAAGCACACAGACCAATGATTCTCAATGGTGGGGTGGGGGGGATGTCGACTAATCCCCTGGAGACCTTTGCAATATCTGGATACATTTTTGATTGTCGTAACTGGGGTGGGACATACTTCTGGAATTTAGTGGGCAGAGGCCACGGATGTTGCTCAGTGTCCTGCAATGCACAGGACAGTCCCCTCCCCCAGCTCCCCTCAAAGTCAGTAGTGCCTGGCATCGAGAGAACTTACATCATCAACTCATGCAGTGTTAGCTATTATGATGATGCTCTCCAATCATGTACCTCTGGATTGTCTTTTTAACCTCTGTTGACATTAACAAAGCAGAATTCTTGCAATGTGAATGCTTTTTTAAAAATATAGTCTTCATTGCTTGGTCAGCAAGTAGCTTCATTCATCTTCTAACATATAAAGCATACTCACTTCTACCTCCCGGGAGGAAAACACAAAATTCCATATTGTAATCGCGTGCAGCTCAGTGTCCAAGATCTGTGGGTATCTTTCAGTTCTGCCCAGAAGTCCCACCCAGATGTGTCACTGGTCCCCTGGAGACCAAAGGAGCAGACCCACCACACACCCCAAGACTGAAACCAGACTTGGTGCTTCTAGAACTGTCTGTGAGGAAGAACTAAGCTTGCTCAATTGTTAGATTTTTCGTTAATCCATCACAGACTGACACTTTAGAATTTTAACTTAAGTAAACTATTGGAAAAAATATTTTAGAAAAGACATGAAAAACAGTCCTGGTCTTTTATTATTAGATTCAACAGTCATAAAATTACTTTTCAGTAGATATAACTACAATAAACACAGCACAGAAGAATTAAAAGGCTTGCAATACTATATGCATTGCTCATTAAAAGCATATGCATAGGAGATTAATAATATAATTACTATTATACTTATTAAATAAAATAGTAGTTTTTATATTAAATATTATATACAAACTGAATAAACACTGTACACATGAATATACAAAGTTTTCAGTGTGAAAAATGAGTTTATTTCTTGTTTATTAATTCACATAATCTATGTCAGACTGACAAGAACACCTCTCAGGAAATACTGTGTATCTGAAGTGCCACTATGCTTTTTTTTAAAATTAATTTATTTATTTTACTTTACAACATTGTATTGGTTTTGCCATACATTGACTTGAATCTGCCGTGGGTGTACATGTGTTCCCCATCCTGAACCCCCCTCCCACCTCCCTCCCCATCCCATCCCTCTGGGTCATCCCAGTGCACCAGCCCTGAGAATCCTGTCTCATGCATTGAACCTGGACTGGCGATTCATTTCACATATGATAATTTACATGTTTCAATGCCATTCTCCCGTATCATCCTGCCCTCGCCCTCTCCCACAGAGTCCAAAAGACTGTTCAGTATATCTGCGTCTCTTTTGCTGTCTCGCATACAGGGTTATCACTACAATCTTTCTAAATTCCATATATATGCGTTAGTACTCTGTATTGGTGTATTTCTTTCTGGCTTACTTCACTCTGTATAATGGGCTCCAGTTTCATCCACATAATTAGAACTGATTAAAATGTATTCTTTTTAATGGCTGAGTAATATTCCATTGTGTATATGTACCACGGCTTTCTTATCCATTCATCTGCTGATGGGCATCTAGGTTGCTTCCATGTCCTGGCTATTATAAACAGTGCTGCGATGAACACTGGGGTACACATCTCTTTCATTTCTGGTTTCCTCGGTGTGCATGCCCAGCAGTGGGATTGCTGGGTCATATGGCAGTTCTATTTCCAGTTTTTTAAGGAATATGTTTTGTTTTAAATGTCCTATTTTCAGCATTTGTTTTCAAGTCTAAAATTAGTTCCAATAATTTATCTTGCAAAGTTAAATTATTGGTAAAATTTAAGGTAACTTATTGGTAAAATTAAAGGTAAGATTTTAAATTATTTTTTGATGAAAGAAATGGACTTTGTAGGTGTTTTCTTTGAATGGAAAGCAATAATCAAAACGTTCTATCACACAGGCTGCTCTCGGCACACGGGTTCCACAGTCACTGATGACAGAGGAGGAGAGAGACCATTTGTGTGAGGAGGATTGTGGGCTGGATTTGTAAAGCTGTAAATCAACTGCCCACATTCTGTTGGTGAGCATGAAACACATTGGCCTGTCTATTAGTAGATACAAACTGTTAGAAACTCACTTGTTGAGATCCACGTTATTTAGTTGTTCATCCACTGTTATTCAGTTGTGATAAGAGTTTTCACAGTTACTCAGAAATCTGATTGAGGTGAGATCCAGGTGCTCTCCCAGATCAAAATGAGAAGTCAGGGAAGGTTTCCTGAAGGAGGTCACACCTGAAGGAACCCATCGTTGGTTGTCATGGACTGACTGACAGTGGCTCCGCGGTAAAGAATCCACTTGTCAAGGCAGGAGATGCGGGTTCCATCCCTGTGTCAGGCACATCCCCTGGAGAAGGAAATGGCAACCTACTCCAGTATTCTTACCTGAGAAATCCCAGGGACAGAGGAGCCTGGCAGGCTATAGTCCATGGGGTTGCAGAGAGTCGGACAGGACTTAGTGACTAAACAAAAACAACACACAATTCACTCAAATGTTGAGGCCCTAAATCCCTGATCATGATGGTTCTGGAGATGGAGCCTTTGAGAGGTGATTAAGACTAGTAAGGTCATGAGGGTGGGGCCCCTATGATGGGCTTCGTGTCCTTAAACAGAAGAGGAGAGACCAGAGCCCTTGCTCTCTCCCTCTGTGTACCCAGCAAGAAGGCATCAGTCTGACAGCCAGGAAGCGAGTCCTCACCAGGTACAGAATCAGCGGGCACATTAATCTTGGGCTTCCAGCCTCCAGACTGTGAGCAGTAAATATCAGTTGTTTAAGCCACCTGACCTAAAGCTGAAGGGGATTCCCAGCTCAGAGTCGGACACGACTGAGTGACTGAACACATCAGCAACAGAGTGTAGGAGTAAAATACAAGGATTGTTAAGAGATCCGTATGAGCTGTATTATCTCATGGGCACTCAGTGCTCTGACTCTCCCCACATCACAAAGCAAACTCTTTTTTGTTTTTTCTCCATGGGGATAAAGGTGTCTGGCAGCTGCAAAAGTGGGCAACCAACAGTTTTATCCAAAAATATAGTACATTCGCATTGCAAAATACTCACACATTCAGGTCAAATGTTATTAAGCCAGAGTCCTAATTGGGAACCTAACTTTGCAGAAAGGCTTAAGATTCTCGATTCTTATCTACAAGTCTTTCAGCTGCCTCTGGTAAACAGCCCATGGTTTATTGGGTTATTTGGCAGTTTTTTGCTTCAGGAGGTAAAACTGAACATTAACCATATCAAGATAAATCATGTGCCTGTCAGCTCATCTGAAACTCTGTGAACAGCTTTTCTAAGCTCTGACATTTCTTGCTTTTTCATTGCACTGAAGTTTCTATTGGCTATCTCTTCTAACACTCTTCTAACTCTAGAAACCACTTTCTGTTAAGTGAATTGGTGAACCTGTAATAAGAAAGATAGACTTGAATTAGATACAAGGACTTCTTTAAAGGCTTTTGCTATTAGAAAGAAAAGTTTACTTTACTCAAAATGTAGAGTTTTCTGGAATTGATGAAATTTCTGTTACCACATTAAAATTATGTTTACCAGAAGTGAATAATGGGTTGCAAAGTTGCTTAACAGCTGATTTTTCAGTAATGCATAGACTCAATATTAAGCTTTTTAGTTTCCAGATTCATGGTTTAATTGGGTCACATTAAAAGAGCAAGTTCTATATTTAACTACATGGAGATAGTGGAATTTTTTACAGTTTAAGATTTGGACATACAACGTTATTTTCCAAGTAATTCATTCTAGGATTGGCTTCTAAACAAATGTTATTTGAAAGAGTTTAGATACTACATATTTAGCAATTTCTTCTTATGCTTCAGTTTGTCCCCATGAATGGATATCAAAGAAAACCCGTCATCTCCCACCCTCACAAGAAAAAAAAAAAAAAACCTTACAAGAAATTTGTGGCAAAGTTTGAATATGGTCCATAAATTGTATAGTAGTATTACAGTAATGTTAAATGAGAAGCAGTGAGAAGCTTTGGGGTCTCCAGGGAGGCCATGAGCTTTGCTTTTCTCTCTACTCTCCATTTACAGAGAGCAGAAAGAGCTCACATGGCCATCCCTAGAGAGATATAAGGAGGAAGCAACCCCCGGGAAATAATGGCTGTGAAAGTGGAAGTGTTATTCACTCATGGAATTCTCCAACTCTTTGCAACCCCGTGGACTGTAGCCTGCCAGGCTCCTCCATCCATGGAATTCTCCAGGCAAAAATACTGGAGTGGGTAGCCATTCTCTTTTCCAGGGGATCTTCCTGACCCAGGGATCAAACCCATGTCTACCACATTGCAGGCAGATTTTTTACCATCTGAGCCACAAGGGAATAATCACTGTAGATGCATTTAAGCAGATGGGATCCTAGATAAACACAGGGTGTCCACAGCCTAGGACGAAGCCTAGAGTGAAGCATGAAAACAGCTGAAACATTCCCAAGAGGGACTGTGTTATATCTTAAGGTGTTGTCTAGTGTGATAGCATGCAAAGAGTGACCCCGACATAGCAGGGAGAAGGACTGGGCTGAGGCAACTTGAGGTGAGCTTGAGGGTGAGTTAGTAGGACCCTTAGATGGATGCTTAAGGGCCAGATGGGTAATAAACCAAAGGAGATAATATGACAACCAAAAAAACAGAAAACTGGTTCCTTCCCCACAGCCTTGTGAAGAACACTGTACAATGCCCTCAGTACGTAGACATACACCTGTAGAAAAAGAGATACAGATGGTGAGATAAACTTCAATTGTCTGATATTTAACTTCCACTATGTGATGGTTTTAGAAAAGGCAGAGGAACCAGAGATCAAATTCCCAACATCTGCTGGATCATTGAAATAGCAGGAAAGTTCCAGAAAAACATTTATTTCTGCTTTATTGACTATGCCAAAGCCTTTGACTGTGTGGATCACAATAAACTGTG
The DNA here is from genome assembly GCF_019320065.1 of Cervus canadensis. Lineage (NCBI taxonomy): Eukaryota > Metazoa > Chordata > Mammalia > Artiodactyla > Cervidae > Cervus > Cervus canadensis. Next base: position 54,498,073 of record NC_057401.1, read on the forward strand.
GAAAATTCTGAAAGAGATGGGAATACCAAACAGCCTGACCTGCCTCTTGAGAAATCTGTATGCAGGTCAGCAAGCAACAGTAGAACAGGACATGGAAAAACAGACTGGTTCCAAATAGGAAAAGGAATACGTTAAGGCTGTATATTGTCACCCTACTTATTTAACTTATATGCAGAGTACATCATGAGAAATGCTGGGCTGGAAGAAGCACAAGCTGGAATCAAGATTGCCAGGAGAAATATCAATAACCTCAGATATGCAGATGACACCACCCTTATGGCAGAAGTGAAGAGGAACCAAAGAGCCTCTTGATGAAAGTGAAGGATGAGAGTGAAAAAGTTGGTTTAAAGCTCAACATTCAGAAAACTAAGATCATGGCATCCGGTCCCATCACTTCATGGCAAATAGATGGGGAAACAGTGACTGTTTTTATTTTTCTGGACTTCAAAATCACTGCAGATGGTGATTGCAGTCATGAAATTAAAACACGCTTACTCCTTGGAAGGAAAGTTATGACCAAACTAGACAGCATATTAAAAAGCAGAGACGTTACTTTGCCAACAAAGGTTCGTCTTGTCAAGGCTATGGTTTTCCCAGTAGCCATGGATGGATGTGAGAGTTGGACTACAAAGAAAGCTGGGTGCTGAAGAATTGACGCTTTTGAACTGTGGTGTTGGAGAAGACTCTTGAGAGTCCCTTGGGCTGCAAGGAGACCCAACCAGTCAATCCTAAAGGAGATCCATCCTGAGAGTTCATTGGAAGGACTGATGTTGAAGCTGAAACTCTGATACTTTGGCCACCTGATGTGAAGAACTGACTCATTTGAAAAGACCCTGATGTTGGGAAAGATTGAAGGCAGGAGGACAAGGGGATGATAGAGGATGAGATGGTTCGATGGCATCACCAACTCAATGGACATGGGTTTGAGTAAACTCCAGGAGTTGCTGATGGACAGGGAGGCCTGGCGTGCTGCAGTCCATGGGGTTGCAAGGAGTTGGACATGACTGAGTGACTGAACTAAACTGAACTGATGTGATGGAATGAGGGCTCCAAACAGAATTAAATTTAAATTCACTTGTTAAAAAATGTGGGTGTGTGCTGAGTTACTCAGTCATGTAGCCCACCAGGATCCTCTGTTCATGAAATTTTCAAGGCAAGAATACTCAAGTGGGTTGTCATTTCCTACTCCAGGGGGTCTTCCCAACTCAGAGATGGGACCTGTGTCTTTCTCCTGCATTGGCAGGTGGATTCTTTACTACTGAACCACCAGAGAAGCCCAAGTGATTGCCCTTTAAAAAGTAATGCAAATTATAACATAAAGCACTTGAGTTTGTGATCTGAAATTCATACCTTGCTACTTCATTCAGTGTATTTTAAGTTCTCTAAAATCAGTCTATAGTTCCTCTTCATGATGGAGCATAATGTAACTTTCATTAGAGCTAAAGAAATAGTGTTGGTTGAATATGGATCCTGTTCAAAGTGCTCTGCGGTGTTCATATCACACATGACATGGTATGGGATGGCCATGCCTAACTTTGAGCCTGTGTTACTAAATCTGAGTAAATACATCCCAATATGTATACTCAGAGTATACCATTTATGGACTGAATCTTTGCCAGTAGAGTCAATGGAAGGCTTTGCTTTTATCCAAAAATTTTATGCAAAATCGTAGCTCTGGCTGTGTTTCTTCATTCCATTTCTCTCTGATCTCAGGATTCCGTGTCTGCCGGCAGCTTCATTCAGTCTCTTTGTGGGAACCAGTGCTTTCTCTCTCACTGGCAGCTGTGTTCTCTCTGTAGGATCATCAGTCTTCTGCAGACGGTGGTGATAGGATGGGTTTTTAAGCTCTTTTGGCAGAAAAAGTCACTTCCTGCCCTAAGAGAAAGATGAAAGTGAACCCCACACTGTGCAGAAACGTGGACACCATGATGCTTCCTGCACTGCATAGTTCAGCTCCCACACCCCGTCCCCCGACTCCACACACGCACACACACACTCACTCAGAACCTAACTGCCTCTGCCTTCCCTGACCTGGACCATATGAGCTACATCCACTTCTTAGCTGCTGTCACATCCATTCAAGTGAAGGCTATTTCCAAATACTTAGAGACTCAGCTTTATAGTATTAAAAGTTCTTATTAGTACCTGCATTTCCAACTGTGGTCAGCCTATGTCCTAACATAAGACTCCCACAGCCTTTGAAATGTGCACACCTTACATTAAAAACTAACGACAACCCTTTATGCAAAACAGAAAAAGAGACACAGAAGTACAGAACAGACTTTTGAACTCTGTGGGAGAAGGTGAGGGTGGGATGTTGCAAAAGAACAGCATGTATATTATCTATGGTGAAACAGATCACCAGCCCAGGTGGGATGCATGAGACAAGTGCTCGGGCCTGGTGCACTGGGAAGACCCAGAGGAATCGGGTGGAGAGGGAGGTGGGAGGGGGGATCGGGATGGGGAACACATGCAAATCCATGGCTGATTCATGTCAATGTATGACAAAACCCACTGGAAAAAAAAAAACTAACTGCCATTAAATCTCTAGTGAAAATAATGAGCTATGTTATAGAAAAGGGTGTTAGGTAATGGTCACTGGTTATTGGGATGCAAGGGAAGACAGCTATATTCCTGATTCCTTTCTGTAACTTGACTTTGCTTGCATACCTGTTAAGTTGCTTCAGTCCTGTCCAACTCTTTGTGACCCCATGGACTGTAGCCCACCAGGCTCCTCTGTCCATGAGGATTCTCTAGGCAAGAATACTGGGGTGGGTTGCCATGCCCTCCTCCAGAAGATCTTCCCGACCCAGGGATTGAACCTGCATCTCTTACATCTCCTGCATTGGCAGGTGGGTTCTTCACCACCAACGCCACCTGGGAAGCCCCCCAACTTGACTTTAAGTCAATACAAATTATAAAGGCAGTTCAGGATCTGTCTCTGTTGTTTTCATATATAGGAAACAGCCCATGGAGAATCTGCGACACGGCTTGAATAATCAAAGAGACAACTTGTGACTCTGGAAAGAGTCTTAGGAAGAAATAAGGACACCGAAGTGTCATGGCAGAGCCCCCCATGTGGACCTTTCTCCTGCCTTCATACAATCCTGCCTGCAGAGATTCAGGAGTTATCACTAAGTAGTTTCATTTTGCTGGAGAGTTGATCCAGTTTCTCCCAAAGCCAGGAGCTGGTGGGGAGCATGAAGACCCCACTCTCAGATCACTAGCACTCTTATTCATGGATCACACAGTCTGGAGAGGGGACAGCGCTATGTCACAGGGATTCCTTTAACCAGTGGATATGATGCATGACTCTGATGGCAAGGATGCCCCACAATGCTGGACAGCAGATGTCACAGGCATGCTCGCTCTCTGTAATTCCTCAGTGAGAGCCCAGGATGAGCTCAGAGGACCAGGAAGATAGATTCATGACCCTCAGTGGAAGATTAGAGAATAGCACAGGTTTCCACTGGAGGTTGTTCTGTCCTTTAGACTCCGTTCCCGGGGCTCTCAACTTAAAACAGAAGGTAACATAGATGTAACTAAAACTAGATTTAGGGGCACCCAGGCAGAGGTTCCTGGAACCATAAACCTTAAAGACATATAGCCAGACAGAGAAAATAGTATGTACCCAAATGCTTTGCAGAGAGCATGAGATTAAAAGGGAACATTACTAGTCTCTACTATAAATCCAGTAGAGCTGCTCACCCTAGTGACCAGAGCCGAACTGTCCAAACCACAGAAGAGGAGTGAAGTGCAACAACAGCTTTCTCCCAAGGAGGGTTTGACCTCTATCCCAAATAAATATTAATGATTGTTTTTCTTTTCGTTCTGTTGAAAAGGCAGTGGCTCAGTGATACAGAATCTGCCAGCCAATGCAGGAGATGCAAAAGACATGGGTTTGATCCCTGGGTCAGAAGATCCCCTGAAGAAGGAAAGGAAAACCCACTCCAGTATTCTTGCCTCGAGAATCCCATGGACAGAGAAGCCTGGTAGGCTGCAGTCCAGCGGGTCGCAAGAGTCAGACACGACTTGGCAACTAAACAACAACAACAAAAAGGTACCAACTGATTAACCAATCAGATTCCGCCTGCCCAGGGCACTGGTGTGCCCATCCCAGCCATGACCCCGACCCCACAGATGTTAACTCTAAATTGTTAACATTGTTTTCATCATGACTTGTCTTTCTTGCATTTATTTTGATTTTTTAAAAAATATACTACATCAAAATATTATCTTGATCCTGAGTTTTCTGGCTCCCTCTTACATTTTTCATGCCTGTACGAGTTTCCTAGGACTTGCTGTGGCAAATTACCATGAACTGGGCAGCTTAAAACAACAGAGCCTCTTCCCTCACCGCTCTGGAGGCCGGAAGTCTGAAATGAGGTGCCACTCTGGCCGCACTTCCTCTGAAAGCTCTAGGAGAGATGCTTCCTGGCCTCTTCCAGTTTCTGGTGGCTCTAGACGTGCCTTGGCTCGTGGCTCCGTAACTCCAGCCTCTTTCTGTCTTCACGTGGCCTTTTCCCCCCATGCCTCTCTGTGTCAGGCTGCCCTCTGCCTTTCTCTAATAAGAACACCGATCATTGGGTTCAGGGTGGGGTTTCATCTGACTGACTGACAAGTGCTCAGTCGTGTCCGACTCTTTGCGACCCCGTGGACTGTAGCCTGCCAGGCTCCTCTGTCCATGGGATTTCCCAGGCAAGAGTACTGGAGTGGGTTGCCATTTCCTTCCTCAGGGGATCTTCCTAACCCAGCGATGAAACCCCAGTCTCTTGTGTCTGCTACAGTGGTAGCCAGATTCTTTACCACTAGCGTTACCTGGGGTTTCTTTTGGAGATTCTTAATTACATTTGCAAAGACGCTTTATCCAAATAAGATCACATTTGCAGGCTCCAGGGTTAGGATCTGGACATATCTTTGGGGGCCGCTGTTCAACCCTCTGCGGCACCCAAGGCAAGGACCTGTGTGCCTCCTTCTGGTCTCAACCCTGCCATAGAGATGTGTGTCCCTCACACATCCTTTATCTCAGGGGTCCCCAACCTCCAGGATCTAATGACTGATGATCTGAGGTGGAGCTGATGCAATAATAATAGAAATACATTGCACAAAATTGTAATGTGCTTGAATCATCCTCAAACCATCTCCCCAACCTCGTCCGTGGAAAAATTGTCTTCCATATAATGGATCCCTGGTGCCAAAATGGTTGAGGATTACTGCTCCAGCTCATCATTAGAGGGTCATGGCTGGTTCCCTTAGGTGGTGTGGAATGAGTGGGCCAAACACTAAAACAGTGACCAGCACACACAGAAAGTGAAGGTGAAGTCGCTCAGTCATGTCCGACCCTTTGCAACCCCATGCATGCACTGTAGCCCACCAGGCTCCTCCATCCATGGAATTTTTCAGGCAAGGGTTCTGGAGTGGGTTGCCATTTCCTTCTCCAGGGGATCTTCCTGACCCAGGGGTCTCCCACATCGCAGGCAGACACTTTTACCATTTGAGCCACCAGGGTAAAGAGTAGGGACTTTTCTGTAGTCCACCCCATCTGCACAGAGGGCACATGGGAAGGAAGAGAGAAATGACATGTTTTTATGTTGAAGTCTTTTCAGAAGGCTTGAAAATCAGTTGTACAGAAGTCATCAAACTTCTGTCATTGCAATAATATACGTTTTGGGGTTTGTTTCACATAATTTTCTTTGCCCCTTGACTTATTTTCTTTCAATATTTACTTTCAGTATATGTATGTAGGCTTCCCAGGTGGTGCAATGGTAATGAATCTGCCTGCCAATGCAGGACTTGCACAAGACACAGGTTCGATCCCTGGGTTGGGAAGATCCCCTGGAGGAGGAAATGGCAACCTGCTCCAGTATTTTTGCCTAGAAAATTCCATGATAGAGGAGCCTGGCAGGCTACAGTTCATCGGGTCACAAAGAGTCGGACATAACTAAGCAACTGAGCACGTATATATATGATAGAGTTTTTAAAAAACCACAGCTGTGTGGCTGTTTTAAACTGAAATTCTTTGAGCATGATCTTCTTCCTATGATCGTGGGAAAGAGCAAGCTACTTTAAAAACACATACGCACACACTTCTTGAAGCCATATGGAGATTTTATTCATGCAAATAGAAGTCTGGTTTTCTCCTAATTTCCCACAAGGCGCTCATTACCTTCAGTAGGACTTACAGAAGAACCCTGTCTCACTAAAAGTCATCCCTTGACTTGGCTTTTAAATAGGTACCTTCCTCCTTGCGATCACAACGTTGTCAAGGAGTTACAAAATGAGAATAAGGACCACAATCAGTTTTGTTGACCAACTTACATCTTTTACCAAGAAAAAAAAAATCTTTGGTTGAATCTCTGCATGAATCTCTACAATATTAGACAAGCCATAACTGTTATCTCAAAAAAGTTGTACAAATTCTATGTCTTTGGGTAAACTTCTCATATTTAATACGCTTAAAGGTCAGCATCATGGGAGCAAATTATTTGCAGGTTGTGAGACAGGATGAATAATCTGACGCCATATGGAGACTATTTATGAATGAGAGCAATTTCTACACTGTTGATCATACATAACATAAACAATGGAAATGAAGTGAATTATTAGCTTTCCATTATTTTCTGTATTACACTTAATGCTCAAATTGAGAGAGCAGTTTTTGAGAGAGTCTCTTATTCATGTCTCACTATTCGTTAGTTAAGGAGGAATCAATTGTGTTTGCTATTTTGTGACTTTAACCCCAAACATATTTTCCTCTTCCTGAATGTCAACTGAAATTTCATGGAGCAAAGAGTTACATAGCAGAATGTTAGGTAAACAGAAACTTTTGCTAAAGGAAGTTAAATCTTAGGGAACTCATCATGAGGCGGAGGATGTCAAATAGAAGATGTGTGAAAATAGGGGGTGGATAGGTAGATGGTCTATGGCGTCGCACAGAGTCGGACACGACTGAAGCAACTTGGCAGCAGCAGCAGGTAGATGGTAGTTATGGACAATGAGAATTCTGATTTAGCTTTTGGTCTTTCACTCACTGTCTACCCCAGCTTACACCCTCATGAGTACCATGGAGAATAGGCTGTCAGTGCACGCTGTTGCCGCTGTTGTTCAATCACCAAGTCACGTCTGACTATTTGCGACCCCGTGGACTGCAGCACACCAGGCTTCCCTGACCTTCACCATCTCCCGGAGTTTGCCCAAGTTCATGTCCATTGAATGGCTCATGCCATCCAACCATCTCATCCTCTGTCACCCTCTTCTTCTCCTGTCTTCAGTCTTTCCCAGCATCACGGTCTGGTTTCTAATGAGTTGGCCCTTTGCATCAGGTGGCCAAAGTATTGGAGCTTCAACTTCAGCATCAGTCCTTCCAGTGAATGTTCAAGACCGATGTCCTTTAAGATGGAATGGTTGGATCTCCTTGCAGTCCAAGCGGCTCTCAAGAATCTTCTTCAGCATTTTAATGCCACAAAAATGCTGTATTGCTTTTCTTAAAAGACTACAGGTATCAAATTTCTCTTCCCATTGGAAACAAAACATCAATATTGTTTGAGTGTCTGTAAGTTGCAGGTACTGATACAGGAAGTGAGGTGGGTTGAGGTATAGCCCCTGCACTTAAGGAGCTCACAGTTAGGACCTTTACAAGTTTTGGATTAGCAACGAGAAATTTACCTACTGTAGGAAACTGTGGCTCAATACCTCCTGTTATTCTTAGATAGCTAAAGGAGAGAGAGACCAGATGTGATGAAAAGGATGTTCTGTAGAGGAAGTTTAATGAACAAGGCACTTTCTGGATGAGATGGATGAGAGACAGGTGCATGGGCAGTGCTGGTCTCGGTATTAAGATGCCAGCAAGCAGTGAACATTTCTGCTTCTCAGAGCCCATCTTGATGCAAGTTTCTGCTTTAGAGTAAGAAGCTTTTTGAAGCATTTAATTGGCCTTGCATCTCTGAAATCCTTATAATCAGACCCACATCTTGATCCTCATCATATCTGCCTCCTGTCTGCAGGAGATAAGGGACAACTTAAAAGCTGTCATTGCAGGCTTCTGGCTCTCCATGCACATTCTCAAGTGAACATTTGTTTTTATGGGGTGCAAGCCAGTTGTTGTAGTCAGTCGTCAACTAACGCTGTATAACAACCTACCAGTTGAAAGCCAGTGAAAAGTCACTAGCTCACAGCACTGGCTTTTCTTGATCCCAGGCCTGAGGGATGGCTGAAGTGGCTTTGCTTTGAAGTTCAGCTGTAAGGATTTAGCCCCAGGTCAAGTTCGTTTCTGTCCCACTTGTTTCATTCTGAAGGCTGAAGATCAGCAGCTGGCAGGGATAAGCTCCTCTAATAGCAATCTTGGGGGCACAGAAGTAAGTTTGTTTATCTATTTATCTGTCAACTATCATCTATTTATTTAATAATAAATGTGTATATTATTAAATAAGTCCATAAGTGATCATTTATGAACTTTCCTTGTGGCTCAGTTGGTAAAGAATCCTCCTGCAATGAAGGAGACCTGGGTTCGATCCCCGGGTTGTGAAGATCCCCTGGAGAATGGAAAGGCTACCCACTCCAGTATTCTGGCCTGGAGAATTCCGTGGACTGTATAGTCCATGGGGTCGCAAAGAGTCAGACACAACTGAGCAAGTTTCACTTTCACTTTTGTACACATTTATAAAATATATAATGAAATACAATATTTATTACTACATTATTTATTAGTTATAAAAATACATACTCATTTAACACTTCTTTTTCACATCACATTCATTTGCTCACATTCCATTGGCCAAAGCAAGAGACATGGCCAAGCCCAAAGTCAGGCGGATAGAAAATACATTCCATCCCAGGGGGATAGTACAGTATAAGCGCCCAACATCAAATTTTTTTACTATAAGTGGCTAACTTTAAGCTTTTAATTGCCAAGGCATCCATTTCAAAGACATGTTACCAGCTGAATGGCAGAGCTACTATTAAAACAACTGGATAAGAAACTAACTTATCCCACCCATGATGTTCTCCTTATAGAAGCCCTGGGTAACCTAGACACCACTTGAGAGATCTCCCCCTCCCTTCATATACCCTAATTCCTACTCTTTTGTTTTAAATTTGCAAATAAAGAGTAAAGAGACTCCCTGCCTTCAAACTCAATAAAAGCAGAGCCACAAGTCTTCCTTTCCACCTGCAGCTTCACTGCGTGGCCCTTCCGTGTGTCATGCATCCTCTAGGCCTTGTGAGTAATATATCTTTTTCTTCAAAGTTTCTGATTGTTGATGCTGTGGTACATCTTGCAATCATAGTAAGAACCACAAGGGCCAGTCAAGCCACAACATTGATTCCCTTCCTGGAAATGCCTGTTCTGGCTCACAACAGGTATACTGGCTCAGATGCGTGTCCCAACCACTACGAGCCAATAGCATCACTGAAGTGAAGTGAAGGGCGCTCAGTCATGTCCGACTCTCTGTGACCCCGTGAACTATATACAGTCCATGGAATTCTCCAGGCCAGGATACTGGAGTGGGTAGCCTTTCCCTTCTCCAGGGGATCTTCCCAACCCAGGGATTGAACCCACATTGCAGGCGGATTCTTGACCAGCTGAGCCACAATAGCATCACTATTAATGGGCAAATTGATTCAAAACAGTGGGGGAGATTAGTGAAACAATAAGCCTTCTACCAGACCAGGTGAGGCTACAACCTTTGTAATGACTAGGATTTCCATAGTGACTAAACGCTGTAGACACTGGTCTCCCAATGTCCTTCCCTACACATGCATTTCATCCCATGTTACCACAGATGATATGAAATACCATGAGACTACTGCATGCCTTGGGTTACTGGTGTCCTCCTCACCTTCCCACCTCCCTGCACACAACAACGTTATTCAAGTCCTCATCCAATATTAAGAACTATCCAATCCCAGAAACACATTTTGAGGGTCTGTTTCCTGGTGACTCAGAGGGTAAAAAATTCACCTGCAAAGCAGGAGATCCAAGTTCGATCCCTGCGTCAGGAAGATCACCTGGAGAAGGCAGTGGCAACCCACTCCAGTATTCTTGCCTGGAGAATCCCATAGACAGAGGAGCATGGTGGGCTACCGTCCACGGGGTTGCAAAGAGTCAGACACAACTGAGCGACTAACACTCTCCTGAAACTACTCCTGGTCCCAATTACACTGTCAGAAATGGAAAATAATGTTATACCTGGTTTATGTTCATAATACTTTATGAACAATCATACTAAATATTCAAATTTTATACATCCAATAGATAGGCAAGAATTGATGTTGTAAAAAATACACCCAACCCCTCTATAAATCTCACTATTCAAAAAACACATGCAAAATTTTGGCACTATTTCCTGCTCAGATCTTTGTAACAAATACTGAAAATCCTCAAGATTGTTAAGAGTTTTAAAGACACAGGCTTATGTTATGCAAATTCTATAGATTTAGTGCTAATCAAAAATTATGTCAGTGAGGAGTTGCAAAATAAAATATATATGAAAGCATAGTAATAATCGAAAAACTTGGTTTACTAAGGTCAGTTGTAACTGAAATTCATCAATCTCCCAGGAATGTTATAAATATATCATCTTTGTGAAAAGAAACAATAGAAGATAAAGGGTACTTTTCTGATGAAAATGAGGATTTTGAAAAAAGATCTTCAAAAACCCTCCATGCTTCAGTGCTTAGTTGCTTAGTTGATTCTTTGCTACCCAGTGGACTGTAGTCTACCAGCCTCCTCTGTCCTTGGGGTTTTTCAGGCAAGAATACTGGAGTGGGTTGCTGTCTCCTCCTCTGAGGGACCTTCCCAACCCAAGGATCTCTACTAGATATCTAATTTCTCATTGTTTTAGGGGGAAAAAATGAGAATAAAATCTAACCTCAAAAAATCCCTCAGGCTTCCCTGGCGGCTCAGATGGTAAAGGATCCACCTGCAATGCAGGAGAGAGCCGGGTTCAACCCCTGGGTGGGGAAGATCCCCTGGAGAAGGGAATGGCAACCTACTCCAGTATTTCTTGCCTGAAAAATCCCATGGACAGAGGAACCTGGCGGGCTATAGTCTATGAGGTCACAAAGAGTTGGACACAGCTGAGTGACTAACATATATATCAAAAAATCCCTTAGATTGTCGACCAGTTAGTTTCTTTTATGTCATATCTCAGATTTTTTTTTTAAGTACGAAATACAGATGTCTCTTTCTTATAAACTTAAAGCATAAACAATTCATGAAAATATGCATACTAATCAAAAAATATCGGTTTCCTGCCCAAGGAGGTGTCCTGGCTCTGACGAGTGAGATTATCTCTGACGAAAATGTGATTACCACACTTGGCAACGAGGAGACACTGCTATGCACCTTCAATTCACCATCTGTTTGTTCTTACAGATTGGACACCTTAAAAGTCTTCAACACACACACATGCAAACAAAACATGTTGTGTTACCATCTGCGTGATGATCAACTCATTATTTCCACCTGGCGCTGAAGTGCATCTCCTCGAGGAAAAGGATGTGGAGGGCTCTGGAGCGTGAATCCAGTGCTAACCAACACAGAGGGGCCATGAGAACAGAAGGCTTCTACTGCACATGAGGATGCTTCCCGTCCTGTCTGGGAGGGTCTGCGCACATCTGAATGGCTCTGTTCTTTCCCAACTCTACCTTCAGGTAAAGCTAGAAACACGTGTACTGTATTCCCCAGGGACTGCAAGGACCGGATAAGAAAGGATTCGGATGACTCTCCTGCACTCAGGCATGATGGATGCAAAGACACAATCTGACAACAGAGTGGGAGCTCAAATCATGGCTGGGATGACCAGAAGCAATTACTGGCACAGTTGCAAACTTCCTTGACAGCTTTTCCCTTCTCTCCCAATAAATATTTATTTAGGGGGAGATCAGTTATAAAACCCTTACAAGGGAAACGATGCATACAATAGGTCTAGCTCAGGAACTTTATTTTCCGTAGATCGACTTGGTTTCCATTTTGAACTTCCCTTCAGCAGAATAACAGGAAACAAATCCAATTTCTTTAGGGTTAATGCCAGGTGACCATGTGTTCTGGTTTGCCTGGGATGGTCCTGGCTTACGTTATGTTATCCCAGCCTGATTATAAGTGCTCTCAAATGTGTCTTGTTGTCTGTATGTGGTCACCCTGGTAATCACTCCCCGACCCCAGGTCATCTCAGAGTTCCCAGAGGCTTACGTGCTTTGGTGTAGGAGAAGGGGACAGGTTAAATTATATAAGCTTCCTCAGAAGTGCCCATCTTTTGGCCTGAATAGATAAGCAGGTATGAGGCCTAGGACTTTCTTCCACTTCTCTGCCATGCCTGGGGATTAGCATCTTTTCATATATGTCCACGTACTCTAGGGGAATTCACCTTCCCTTACCACCCCAGGGCCAGGTAACCAGGCAACTATGGACAGTTCCTATACTCCAGAGCCCAATAATATTTAAACTAGACAGTCCTAAACCTGCTTGCCCTGCCTTTCCTGGTTTTCCCAAGAAACTGCAATAAAAGTTCTTACACCCTGTTTTTCCCCCTCCCTCTGCCTCCTGACTGGCCCTGGTGCCTCCCTGTGTGGCCCGGCATGGTGCGGTATGAGTCTCTGCTTAGGAACTGTGAGTAATGAACTATCTTCAACAATTATCATCTAATCTGTTGGCCTTATTATCACTCAAAGCTTCTATTAATACACTGGATACACTCTTTTTGTCTTTCCTCCAACCAGGGGCATCTTTTGTAGTTACGCAGATTTAGAATGAAATTCTACTTTCCTCTTGCTCCTAGTCAAATATTTTGTCTGAATATCATGCCCCAACCATTAAATGTCAGAGACCACATGTCTTTCTGGCTCTCAGCCTTGTCTACGTTGCATGCTCAGCCTCTCAGTCATGTCCGTCTCTTTGCGACACCGTGGGCTGTGGTCCACCAGGCTCCTCTGCCTTGTCAACAGGCATAACCTTAATCGAACACAAAGGGGACAAGGAAATACTAGGTGAACAATTCAGAAATTAATGGCAGAAATATCCTGCTACAGCTTTGTGTTTGCTTTCAGGAATGTGAAGCTTTTCCAAAGACAGTCCTGAAGAGAGAGAAGCCCAGGAAAGAGTGCACAGGAAATGGTAAGCTGAATCTTGAAGTTCATAAGAAAGAAAGTAAAGGCTTACAAGAATGAGGCTGTGGCTGAAGGTATCCTGAAGGATTTCCATGGCAATGAGGACCACCAAAAGTTCGGTAAATTGATCAAAATGCTCACATAATGGGATTTCTGCATGTAGACTGTTTTTAAAAGAACTAGTTTCTCCTATGCTCCAGCTCTAAGAAGAAGTCTGTGATTAAAAGTAAATTCTGCCACTAATGTTGACTTCTGAATACCAAAAAGTTCTTTTAAAAGGCTTGGGGTATGAAAAAGAAGCACAAAAAGGGCTATTCTAAGTATGTGTGTGTGTTTTTCCATTCCCTCCCCTTGCGCGCACCCCCCCACCCCAGTAAATGTATATTGAGTAGTTCATTTAATAGAAGCTTTCTTAAAAACCACAGTCCATGTGGTAAGGTTTGTTTTACATGGGTCACTAATATGGAAAGCTTTGATACCTTCTGTTGAAAGTAGAGCAGTCAATTAATTCCATGAGTGTGAACTTGGCATCATATCCAATTTACCCTTAGGGGAAAGCTGCCAGATTTCCAAATACTGGTTTCTAAATAAAATACTTGGTTCTCCGACTTGAAGTCAAAGCATGTTGCTTTAATTCATGAAGCATGAGCTAAAAAATGCTATTCTCTGTAATCTTATTTCCTATAAAGGAGTCCTGGGCAAAATTTGGCTTCAGAAGGATAGGAATTCTAACTCCTTGCAGAGAGATGCATGCCTATCTTGCTCAGCCTTTGTATTAGTCAGGATATGATGGGTTATGCTGCAGTAACAAACAATTCAAAATCTCAGTGGCTTAAAGCAAAAAATAGATGTAATTTCTCCCTCATCCAATATTTCCATCAGGGATTGGCAGCAGTGCTCTGTTCTGCCTAACCTCTCAGTGATCTGTGGTGATGGAAAAACCACATTTCAAGCCTTGCCTCTTTCTATGCCAGAGAGAGAATATTCTGGAGGACCTTGAACTTGCTAGTACATGCTCCAATCCACACCTCATTGGCCAATGCTGGTCTCATGATCCCAATAAAGCATGACAGGGCCAGAAATTCAATCTCTATGAGTTCAGAAGGAGAGGATAACTGGATTTGGGGGAGTTGCCCCTATAACTACACTAACAGAGGTCTTTTTAAGAGAACCAACTTGAACTATACAAATACACATCAGACCCCTCTGTGTTGCCTGTGGGGTATATTCCATAGCTCTGTCAAGGGTCCAAACCACTTTTATTTTACCCCCAGTAGTTAATCCCTGTTTCCTTTTGTCTTCATTTTAGAATTCACTAAGCATTGAATTTTGGGTGCCAATGAATTAATGGCATCCTGTCCAATTAATTGAGAAGTTTGCACACATAAATGTACTTTATAAACACCTGGGAAACTTTGCAAAACATTAATATCCAAGCGCCACCCAAAAATCAATGTCAGAATATTTGGGGTACGGGAGTAGCACACACTCATCAGTACTCTTTAAAGTCCCACAGGTGAATCAAAAGTGCAGCAGAAAAAGCACTGTTGCAATGGCTTGAATTAATAGCCTCTGTGTTTGTCTCAGCACCAACACTTCAGAGGCCTCAAGAATGAAACATACCAAGTGTATGAACTCAAGTTTCCCCTGTTTGAGCAAGAGGAATTCTGCCCTCAGATCCTACAGTGCATTTCTTAGCAGAGGAAGATCACACATCCAAATATATTCCATCAGATGTCAACCATTGATCTTCCCACCATGAAATCAAGTTGCTAGGAAACATCATTTATATAGGTGAGATAAGAGAGCCAATTACTCAAATTTAGAAACTTGAAGTCATCCTATCCATCCTAATCAACTATTATTGGGTCAAATATCGCCCCCAAATTTAGAAACTCAGTGTAAGAGCAATCACTTATTTTGCTGACAAATCTGAATACACATGCTCTAGGTAGCCTGTCGTCTGGGGTCACTCACCTGAGCTGTGCTAGCAACCCATAAAATAGCTCCCTCCTTCCCTGGAGAGCTGCTGCTGGCTACCTGTCCCACTCCACACGGGCTGCTCCATGAGGCACCTTTGTGCTTCCCCACAACATGGCTGGATTCCAAGGGGAAAATATCTCAAAAATGTAATGCCTTTCATAACCTGCAAGTCACTATCCAGTCACAGGTCCACCCACATTCTAGTGGAGGAATGAGAGACCCCACCTCTCAATGGAATTTCAAAATCACCACTGTACGCATCGTACGTGGGTGGGAGATGTTATTGAAACCATTTCTGAAAATACATTCTTCTACATATTTTCATTCATTCTCCAAATGATTGGCAGAATTCTATAGTGACTATGAAATCATTAGCTCTAGGATAAAACTTAAAAGCTGTTTTCACTGAACTTGATTGGTTTCCTACCCACCTACCACCACCCCTGGCTTAATTTTCCATCATAAAATGGGAATGAAGATAATAAAAATAATAGCTACCTCACATGCAAGATAATTATAGATCCTGTTACTTTCCCACCTTACACTTATTGTTTGACATCCTATACAGTTTAGCATTTGACCTGAGTTTTCATCTTTTAACCAAATTTTACTATTTATATTTATATTAAAATAAGCCAGAATATATTTACTAGACCTTTACTTCATACTTGGAATTTCTTCTATTACTACTTGTCTAGTAATGTGTGATACACACATGGAATGAATCAGGTTCTCCAAATGTAATGTGTTTACATCTGTAACTTGATTATCAATTTTTCATCTCTTTATGCTAAACTTTTCTTATAACTAATATCTCCATTTCAAATATACTAAGTGAAACAAATCAGACAGAAAAGGAAAAATATCATATAATATTAATTATATTGAAATCGTACCAAATGACACAAAAGAACTTAATTACAAAACAGAAACCAACTCATAGCCTTAGAAAATAAACTTGTGTTTACCAAAGGGGATAGATAGGTGGGTGCCACTTGAGCAGGAGGTATAAATTAGGAGGTTGGGATTAACATATACACCCTACTATATATAAAATAGTAGCTCAGTTGGTAAAGAATCTGCCTGCAATGCAGGGGACTGAGGTTCGATTCCTGGGTGGGGAAGGAACTGGCAAATCACTCCAGTAGTCTTGCCTAGAGAATCCCTATGGATAGAGGAGCCTGGCAGGCTACAGTACATGGGTCTGCAAGAGTCGGATAAGATTTAGCGATAAACCACCACCACCACATATATAAAATGGGCCTCACTGGTGGCTCAATGGTAAAGAATCCACCTGCCAATGCAGGAGATCCAGGAGACGCAGGCTCAATCCCTAGATTGGGAAGGTCCCCTGGAGAAGAAACTGGCAACCCACTCCAGTATTCTTTCCTGGAGAATCCCATGGACAGAGGAGTCTCCCAGGCTACAGTCCACGGGGGTGCAAAAGAATTGGACACAACTTAGCAACTAAACAACAAACAGCAGTACATAAAATAGATAATCAACACCGAGGAAACCAGATCTGAAAGAGACACGTGTACCCCAATGTTCATCGCAGCACTGTTTATAATAGTCAGGACATGGAAGCAACCTAGATGCCCATCAGCAGACAAATGGATAAGGAAGCTGTGGTACATATACACCATGGAATATTACTCAGCTGTTAAAAGAATTCATTTGAATCAGTTTTAATGAGATGGATGAAACTGGAGCCCATTATACAGAGTGAAGTAAGCCAGAAAGATAAAGACCAATACAGTATACTAACACATATATATGGAATTTAGAAAGATGGTAACAATAACCCTATATGCAAAACAGAAAAACAGACACAGATGTACAGAACAGACTTTTGGACTCTGTGGGAGAAGGCGAGGGTGGGATGTTTTGAAAGAACAGCATCAAAACATGTATATTATCTATGGTGAAACAGATCACCAGCCCAGGTTGGATGCATGAGACAAGTGCTCGGGCCTGGTGCTCTGGGAAGACCCAGAGGAATCGGGTGGAGAGGGAGGTGGGAGGGGGGATCGGGATGGGGAACACATGCAAATCCATGGCTGATTCATGTCAATGTATGACAAAAACCACTACAATATTGTAAAGTAATTAGCCTCCAACTAATAAAAATAAAGGGGAAAAAATAAAATAGATAATCAACAAGGTCCTACTATATAGCACAGAAAACTCTTACTCAATACTCTGTAATAACTTATATGGGAAAAGAATCTGAAAAAGAATAGATATGTGTATATCTATGTAAATATGTAAATCACTTTGCTGTACATCTGAAATTAACACAACATAGTAAATCAAATATATGTCAACATAAGATTTTTAAATTTTTTTTAAAAAATAAGCAAAATAATAGCCTCCCAAAGATGCTTATGCTCTAATCCCTAGAACCTGTAAATATTTTGTATTTCATGGCAAAAGGGAATTAAGGTCACTGATGGAATTACGGTTGCTAATCAGTTGATTTTAAGATTATCCAGGATTATCTGGGTGGGTCCAATGTAATGGAGAAGGAAATGGCAACCCATTACAGTATTCTTGCCTGGAGAATCCCATGGATGGAGGAGCCTGGTGGGCTACCGTCCACAGGGTCGCAAAGAGTCGGACATGACTGAGTGACTTAACTTTCAACTTTCACTTTCCAGTGTGATCATAAGGATCCTTAAAAGTGAAGGTGAGAAGCCAAGAAAGTCAGAGTCAGAGAGACACCCTGTACCTCAACCAGTTGTTGCTGGCTCTGAAAATGGACGGGACCACCAGCTCAGGAAGGTGGGCACCTCTGGAAGTTAGAAAGGCCATGAATGGGTGCCCCTCCAAAACCTCCAGAATGAATTTGGCCCTGATCTCATCCTCATTTTAGCCCCATGAAATCCTCACTAAATATCTGACTTCTAGAATTGTAAGAGAATAAATTTGTCTTGTTTTATTTATTTATTTTTTTCCAGTGGGTTTTGTCATACATTGATATGAATCAGCCATGGATTTACATGTATTCCCAATTCCGATCCCCCCTCCCACCTCCCTCTCCACCCGATTCCTCTGGGTCTTCCCAGTGCACCAGGCCGGAGCACTTGTCTCATGCATCCCACCTGGGCTGGTGATCTGTTTCACCATAGATAGTATACATGCTGTTCTTTTGAAATATCCCACCCTCACATTCTCCCACAGAGTTCAAAGTCTGTTTCTGTATTTCTGTGTCTCTTTTTCTGTTTTGCATATAGGGTTATCGTTACACCTTTTCTAAATTCCATATATATGTGTTAGTATGCTGTAATGTTCTTTATCTTTCTGGCTTACTTCACTCTGTATAATGGGCTCCAGCTTCATCCATCTCATTAGGACTGGGTTCAAATGAATTCTTTTTAATGGCTGAGTAATATTCCATGGTGTATATGTACCACAGCTTCCTTATCCATTCATCTGCTGATGGGCATCTAGGTTGCTTCCATGTCCTGGCTATTATAAACAGTGCTGCGATGAACATTGGGGTGCACGTGTCTCTTTCAGATCTGGTTTCCTCAGTGTGTATGCCCAGAAGTGGGATTGCTGGGTCATATGGCAGTTCTATTTCCAGTTTTTTAAGAAATCTCCACACTGTTCTCCATAGCGGCTGTACTAGTTTGCATTCCCACCAACAGTGTAAGAGGGTTCCCTTTTCTCCACACCCTCTCCAGCATTTATTGCTTGTAGACTTTTGGATAGCAGCCATCCTGACTGGCGTGTAATGGTACCTCATTGTGGTTTTGATTTGCATTTCTCTGATAATGAGTGATGTTGAGCATCTTTTCATGTGTTTGTTAGCCATCTGTATGTCTTCTTTGGAGAAATGTCTGTTTAGTTCTTTGGCCCATTTTTTGATTGGGTCATTTATTTTTCTGGAATTGAGCTGCAGGAGTTGCTTGTATATTTTTGAGATTAATCCTTTGTCTGTTTCTTCATTTGCTATTATTTTCTCCCAATCTGAGGGCTGTCTTTTCACCTTACTTATAGTTTCCTTTGTAGTGCAAAAGCTTTTAAGTTTCATTAGGTCCCATTTGTTTAGTTTTGCTTTTATTTCCAATATTCTGGGAGGTGGGTCATAGAGGATCTTGCTGTGATTTATGTCGGAGAGTGTTTTGCCTATGTTCTCCTCTAGGAGTTTTATAGTTTCTGGTCTTACATTTAGATCTTTAATCCATTTTGAGTTTATTTTTGTGTATGGTGTTAGAAAGTGTTCTAGTTTCATTCTTTTACAAGTGGTTGACCAGTTTTCCCAGCACCACTTGTTAAAGAGGTTGTCTTTTTTCCATTGTATATCCTTGCCTCCTTTGTCAAAGATAAGGTGTCCATAGGTTCGTGGATTTATCTCTGGGCTTTCTATTCTGTTCCATTGATCTATATTTCTGTCTTTGTGCCAGTACCATACTGTCTTGATGACTGTGGCTTTGTAGTAGAGTCTGAAGTCAGGCAGGTTGATTCCTCCAGTTCCATTCTTCTTTCTCAAGATTACTTTGGCTATTCGAGGTTTTTTGTATTTCCATACAAATTGTGAAATTCTTTGGTCTAGTTCTGTGAAAAATACCGTTGGTAGCTTGATAGGGATTGCATTGAATCTATAGATTGCTTTGGGTAGAATAGCCATTTTGACAATATTGATTCTTCCAATCCATGAACACGGTATGTTTCTCCATCTGTTTGTGTCCTCTTTGATTTCTTTCATCAGTGTTTTATAGTTTTCTATGTATAGGTCTTTTGTTTCTTTAGGTAGATATACTCCTAAGTATTTTATTCTTTTTGTTGCAATGGTGAATGGTATTGTTTCCTTAATTTCTCTTTCTGTTTTTTCATTGTTAGTATATAGAATGCAAGGGATTTCTGTGTGTTAATTTTATATCCTGCAACTTTACTATATTCATTGATTAGCTCTAGTAATTTTCTGGTAGAGTCTTTAGGGTTTTCTATGTAGAGGATCATGTCATCTGCAAACAGTGAGAGTTTCACTTCTTCTTTTCCTATCTGGATTCCTTTTACTTCTTTTTCTGCTCTGATTGCTGTGGCCAAAACTTCCAACACTATGTTGAATAGTAGTGGTGAGAGTGGGCACCCTTGTCTTGTTCCTGATTTCAGGGGAAATGCTTTCAATTTTTCACCATTGAGGGTGATGCTTGCTGTGGGTTTGTCATATATAGCTTTTATTATGTTGAGGTATGTTCCTTCTATTCCTGCTTTGGAGAGTTTTAATCATAAATGAGTGTTGAATTTTGTCAAAGGCTTTCTCTGCATCTATTGAGATAATCATATGGTTTTTATCTTTCAATTTGTTAATGTGGTGTATTACATTGATTGATTTGCGGATATTAAAGAATCCTTGCATTCCTGGGATAAAGCCCACTTGGTCATGGTGTATGATTTTTTTAATATGTTGTTGGATTCTGTTTGCTAGAATTTTGTTAAGGATTTTTGCATCTATGTTCATCAGTGATATTGGCCTGTAGTTTTCTTTTTTTGTGGCATCTTTGTCTGGTTTTGGAATTAGGGTGATGGTGGCCTCATAGAATGAGTTTGGAAGTTTACCTTCATCTGCAATTTTCTGGAAGAGTTTGAGTAAGATAGGTGTTAGCTCTTCTCTAAATTTTTGGTAGAATTCAGCTGTGAAGCCATCTGGTCCTGGGCTTTTGTTTGCTGGAAGATTTTGATTACAGTTTCGATTTCCTTGCTTGTGATGGGTCTGTTAAGATCTTCTATTTCTTCCTGGTTCAGTTTTGGAAAGTTATACTTTTCTAAGAATTTGTCCATTTCATCCAAGTTGTCCATTTTATTGGCATAGAGCTGCTGGTAGTAGTCTCTTATGATCCTTTGTATTTCAGTGTTGTCTGTTGTGATCTCTCCATTTTCATTTCTAATTTTGTTAATTTGGTTCTTCTCTCTTTGTTTCTTAATGAGTCTTGCTAATGGTTTGTCAATTTTGTTTATTTTTTCAAAAAACCAGCTTTTAGCTTTGTTGATTTTTGCTATGGTCTCTTTAGTTTCTTTTGCATTTATTTCTGCCCTGATTTTTAAGATTTCTTTCCTTCTGCTAACTCTGGGGTTCTTCATTTCTTCCTTCTCTAATTGCTTTAGGTGTAGAGTTAGGTTATTTATTTGGTTTTTTTTCTTGTTTCTTGATGTAAGCCTGTAATGCTATGAACCTTCCCCTTAGCACTGCTTTTACAGTGTCCCATAGGTTTTGGGTTGTTGTGTTTTCATTTTCATTCATTTCTATACATATTTTGATTTCTTTTTTGATTTCTTCTATGATTTGTTGGTTATTCAGAAGCGTGTTATTTAGCCTCCATATGTTTGAAGTTTTAACAATTTTTTTCCTGTAATTGAGATCTAATCTTACTGCACTGTGGTCAGAAAAGATGACTGGAATGATTTCAATTTTTTTGAATTTTCCAAGACCAGATTTATGGCCCAGGATGTGATCTATTCTGGAGAAGGTTCCGTGTGCACTTGAGAAAAAGGTGAAGTTGATTGTTTTGGGGTGAAATGTCCTATAGATATCAATTAGGTCTAGCTGGTCCATTGTGTCATTTAAGGTTTGTGTTTCCTTGTTAATTTTCTGTTTAGTTGATCTACCCATAGTTGTGAGTGGGGTATTAAAGTCTCCCACTATTATTGTGTTACTATTAATTTCCTCTTTCATACTCGTTAGTGTTTGCCGCACATATTGCAGTGCTCCTATGTTGGTCTTGTTTTAAAGCCACTAAGTGTGGTAATGTTTTACAGAAACAATAGGAAACTAGTACAGTGGCTTACTTTTGATATTTTGTAGCTGAACTTTAGAATAACTTGATTTTAGATTTTCCATGTTTCAGTGGAGTTCTTATACTTAATTTGATAATTGAATATTCTGTATCAAAATGGAGTAATAATGAGGCCTATGATTTCACAGCATTTTTCCAGTAGTCATGTATGGATGTGAGAGTTGGACTATAAAGAAAGCTGAGCGCTAAAGAATTGATGCTTTTGAACTGTGGTGCTGGAGAAGACTCTTGAGAGTCCCTTGGATTGCAAGGAGATCCAACCAGTCAATCCTAAAGGAGATCAGTCCTGAGTGTTCATTGGAAGGACTGATGTTGAAGCTGAAACTCTGATACTTTGGCCACCTGATGCGAAGAGCTGACTCATTTGAAAAGACCCTGATGTTGGGAAAGATTGAGGGCAGGAGCAGAAGGGGATGACAGAGGATGAGATGGTTGGATGGCATCACTGACTCAATGGAAATGAGTTTGAGCAGACTCCAGGAGTTGGTGATGGACACGGAGGCCTGGCGTGCTGCTGTCCATGGGGTCGCGAAGAGTTGGACATTGACTGAGAGACTGAACTGAACTGAATTGAACTTATAGTAAAACATTCAAAGTTATCAGAAAAAATTTAGATGTGTTTGTTTTATAAAAATATCTGTCAAGTAGATCTATGAATGGAAGTAAAAAGACAGGTGAGGTGGGGGTGTCTCAGGGTACCCGATCAGCTTTTGCACAATTCTCTGACTGGTTCATGGTGAGGGAACAGGGTGATGTCATATGGGTTAACATTATCAGTCCTTGGGTCCCAGAAGGCCTGGGACTATATGCTCATGGTCATCAAGTAGTTAACATCTTCCATTTGGTGGGGAGTTTTCACACCTTCGAAACAACTCAGAAAATGCGCATCAAATACTATTATCTAGGCACTTCAGAGAGGAGCTAAAGCAGAGGGTATGCGGCAAGGCCTGTCCTGGGAAGGCCCCTTAGAGTACAAGTGTGCATCACAATCACCTGCTGTATTTGCAAAAATGCCAGTTCCTGGGCCCTACCCGGGCTTCCAATTCAGTAAACTTGGACTGGAACCCAGGAATCTGCTTGTTCATAGCCCCTGATAGCTCAGCTGGTAAAGACTCTGCCTGCAATGCAGGGGACCCCGGTTCTATTCCTGGGTCTGGAAGATCCACTGGAGAAGGGATAGGCTGCCCACTTCAGTATTCTTGGGCTTCCCTGGTGGCCCAGCTGGTAAAGAATCCACCTGCAATGCGGGAGACCTGGGTTCGATCCCTGGGTTGAGAAGATCCTCTGGAGAAGGGAACGGCTACCCACTCCAGTATTCTGGCCTGGAGAATTCCATGGACTGTATAGTCCATGGGGTCGCAGAGAGTTGGATACGACTGAGTGACTTTCACTTTCACTTTCTTAGATAATTCTAATGCAGTCCTTTTGTTGGAGAGTGGGGAGCTCAATTTGGGGAATACAGCATTAGTTTCACACCCTTTGCATGTCCCTCATGGCTGCAAGAGTGATATTTCCAAAATCAAAGTGGCAGCTTTAGCAGTGTATGTAAGAACATTCAACTAGATCACCAATGGCTGGCTCTCCTACCTCCTCTGCAGCTGGGTTCAGCCTCCATCTTCAGGGATGTGCGACCACTTACATCTCTGCTGTGCGTGCCCACAGCTTCCAGTCCCCTGGAGATACAGCAGTGCTTAGCAAACTCCCAGGGCTGTCTCACATACTGCAAATCCCTGCTGAATCCTTGACTGGTCCACCCAAATACAGCTCGTCCCAAATATCAAGTTGCTGGCCCCGCCCACTGGCTTGCCGCAGAGTTGCAGCTGTAACTGACAATCACGTGAACACCTTTCTCCAGGGACAGGTAACCAGGGACAGAACTGGGCAGCAGCAGCAGCACCTGGGGATGATGCCACAGACCCACACCGTTCTTCCCCCAGGTTCAGTAGTGTTCATGAATAAAACCTTCTCACGTTGCTGCATGCTTTCCATCAGTTCCTAGAGTGCTGAAAAATGGCTGGTTTTGAGAATTTTTTCTAGCTTGAGAGCTGCTTTGTGGGGGAGAGGGTTTGTCCTGCCAGAGTCAGAACCATTCCCATAGCAGATGTAAACCCCTGAGAACTCCTCAGAAGAGCTTTCACACACATACACACACACACACACACACACACACACACCCTGCACTCCCTTGTATATGACTATGGAAGACTACTGATCACCAGGGAAGCATGTTGTGGTTCTTCAGTTGCTAAGTCATGTCTGACTCTTCGCATCTATTTGGAATTAATGTCCCCCTAGGTAGAAGCTCGGGTCACGCATGAACATCACCCTCTTCTAGCGACCACCAGAACCCATTTGCATAGTGGCAGGCCAAGACAAATGCAGGTCTCTCCAGGCTTCTCATTTTTCAACACAAAATTCAGAGACCCTTTGCCCCTCCAGCTGATTACAACTAGTAGCACATTCAATATTTGAGCTGAGGAGTGCCTCCAGCTCATGTATAAGTTCATTTATTTTTTGATTGGCATATATAATGTTTTATATACATTATTTTATAATGTTGTGTTAGTTTCTGCTGCACAACAAAGTGAATTGGCTATATGTATACATGTATATCCCCCACCCTCTTGAGTCTCTCTCCCACGTGCCCCCCACATCCTGCCCCTCTAGGTCATCACAGAGCATCAAGCTGAGCTCCCTGTGGTACCTAGCAGCTTCCCACTAGCTATTTTACACATGAGAGTGTATATGTCAATGCTACTGTCTCCATTCATCCTACCCTCTCCTTCCAAGTCTGTTCTCTACATCTGAACCTCTATTTCTGCCCTGCAAATAGGTTCAGCAGCACCATTTTTCTAGATTCCATATATGTGTTAATAGACGATATTTGTTTTCCTCTTTCCAACTTAGTTCACCATGTATGACAGACTCAAGCCTAAATTTAAGACTTTAATTTAGGACTAAAACCAGTACCTGCTCAAAGTGTAACAGAACCTATTGCAACACTGTGAGAACTTGCCAGGTGCTTCTAAATAATTTCCCTCCAAAATAGTTCATGAGAACACAGTGCAAACATTTCAAGACAGCTTCAACAACAATAACAGCAGCAACAAAGAGATAAAGGATTGTTTAAATACGCAAATAAAATACGCAAATCTTTTTCATGTCTTGTCTAAGTTGATCTGATTAGCTCATGAGAATAACGCCAAAGCCTTGCCAGGGCATTGCAGGTTTTCTGCCTAGGTCTAGTTGGAAAGAGAGAAAAAACCTACATACAGCTGTTTTAAGGCTGGGAATCGCTGCACAGATCTGACAGCAGCTGTTTGCATGCCAAATCGTTCCAGCAACTTCTAATTAAATCCAGCTTAGGAGAAATTTTATGATCTGCATCACATGATTTCTGTCTGTTTCTGGGATGTTTTCTCTCCCTGTTTTGAAAGCCCCTCCAGTGAAGTCTGTCTATTTTTTCCTCTTAGAGGGCTAATTAATCCAGAGGTAAATATGTCACTTTATTTCTGAGGTTAGAACACCAACGGGAATCAACCACCAAAGTTCCAAGGGAGGCGGGAGTGTCCCCCAGCACCCTAATGCTAAGGAATGAGCAAGCAGGATTATTGGGATGAAAGATCCCAAGGCCCTCACTTCTTAAAACACACCCCTTCCCCCATAGGGTTCTCGAGTCTACTAAGGGAATGGCATGCACATTGGTGCTTTTCAACTATGGTTCATGGCTCTCCAACTAAGAATCCTTAGTTACAATAACACATTGGTATAACACTTTATAAAGCACTTGCATGCATGTTACCTCATTTATAAGTTAAAGCGAGCATGTGAAATAGGCTGGGAAGATATTATTAATCTCCACCTTGCAAATGAAAAGACCGAAGCTCTCAGAGATTCAATGATTTCTGATACATGTCAAGGTCACTGCCATAACTGTCAGAAAATAATGTGGCAGCTGGCTTTCTAGCCCAAAGGCCATTGCTTCTCCTCCTTGGCCCAGTCCCCCCCTCACCTCATTAGCTGGACAGACATACCAATTTGTTTCTGGTTTCAAAAATGCCACTTGGCTCAAGAATGTCTATTTATCTGCAGGAAGATTATCCATATTTTTGATAACCTGCAGGTGTTTTCAAATTACATTCCCCATCTCTCAACAGAAATGTGATATATAGAGTAATGCTACATGAAGCTAACTGAAATGGAAGTGTGAGGCAGGTCAGCATGCCCATTAGTGACTACTAAGTCTGGTGGCTTAGATGGTAAAACATTTGTCTGCAATGCAGGAGACCCGGGTTCGATCCCTGGGTCAGGAAGATCCCCCAGAGAAGGAAATGGCTACCCACTCCAGTACTCTTGCCTGGAGAATCTCATGGACAGAGGACCCTTGAGGGCTATGGTCCATGGGATGGCAAAGAGTTGGACATGACTGAGTGACTAACAACAACAGCAGCAAATAAATACACTTAAATGTAAGCAGTCTTGCCTGAGTGGTATAGGAGTGTCATCTCCTTGGGACACAATGCCCAGAAATCAACCTATAGTATTCATTTGCAAAATCCCTGAGGCCAAAGACCAAGAAGAATTTATTTATGTGGAAATAGAAGTCTGGCTGCGAATAAGACTTCCACTAAGGTAAACAATATAACAACCTATGGCCCATTTACACTCCTCTTCAGGCTACTAATGCATGCTTCCATGTGGCCTCACATTCCTAGACTGTTGGTAAATGTTCGAGGGGCCTGTGAACACTTTGTCTGATTACTAATGAGATCAACCTATAGGAGAATATTTAATGAGACCAAATCTGATGGAAGGACTTGACAGCCACCCTATTTGATAATTTTCTGAGCTTATTACTCAGGAAAGTCATTGCTAGTTGTTGCAACAGATTAGCCCCATAATCAATGACATGATTCAAAAAGTCTATTTCTCTCTCAGACAAGTGTGATGGATTTGGGCAGCTCTGGATGGATGGTTTGGAATCTGGACAGTTCTCATGGGGTGTTTTTGAACGTCAGACGTGAAAAGAGCACAAATCACTTCCATGTACATTTCATTGGTTGGTTTCATAGCCCCAACCCCACAGCAAAAGATTTTGAGGAAGGTAGTCCTTTTGCACCCCATGCTAAAGGCATGAGAAACACCAAGAAATATTTCCACCAACAATGAAGGAGATGGGTTTGCTGTGCAACCACATCATTCCAGAAACACTGAATCCTCTGTTTTGGACAAATAATCTAAGAAGAGGAATTCTGTAATCCCGTCAACAAGAATTTACTAACTTTAGAGGAACTGCTCTATTGAAGAGTTACTCTTAAAGCCTCAGAGGCTCCTGGTTACAAGGGCTTTAAGGAGACAGCTGATAGCAGTAATGAGGTGTGAAAAGTGGGGATGAAGCTGGGGGACGCTTAGCTCTCCAGACCTGTCATGTCAATTTCATGATACAAATAAAGATGTTCTGCCAAAGAAAATACATGTGCATTTATACATATGTATTTTGTACACACATGTATATATCAGTTCAGTCAATTCAGTTCAACCACCCAGTTGTGTCTGACTCTTTGCAGCCTCATGGACTGTAGCACATCAGGCCTCCGTGTCCATCACCAACTCCAAGAGCTTGCTCCAACTCATGTTCATTGAGTCGGTGATGCCATCCAACCATCTCATCCTCTGTTGTCTCCTTCTCCTCCCACCTTCAATCTTTCCCCAAATCAGGATCTTTTCCAATGAGTCAGTTCTTCGAACGAGGTGGCCAAAGTATTGGAGTTTCAGTTTCAGCATCAATCCTTCCAATGTACATTTAGGACTGATTTCCTTTAGGACTGACTGGTTTGACCTCCCTGCAGTCCAAGGAACCCTCAAAAGTCTTCTCCAACACCACAGTTCAAAAGCATCAATTCTTTGGTGCTCAGTTTTCTTTATAGTCCAACTCTCACATCCATACATGACTACTGGAAACACCATAGCTTTGACTAGACAGACCTTTGTCAGCAAAGTAATGTCTCTGCTTTTTAATATGCTGTCTAGGTTGGTCATAGATTTTCTTCCAAGGAACAAGCATCTTTTAATTTCATGGCTGCTGTTACCATCTGCAATTATTTTGGAGCCCCCCAAAATAACGTCTCTTACTATTTCCATTGTTTCCCTGTCTATTTGCCATGAAGTGATGGAACCAGATGCCATGATCTTACTTTTTTTAATGTTGTGTTTTAAGCCAACTTTTTCACTCTCCTCTTTCACTTTCATCAAGAGACTCTTCAGTTCTTCTTTGCTTTCTGCCATAAGGGTGGTGTCATTTGCATATCTGAGGTTATTGATATTTCTCCTGGCAATCTTGATTCCAGCTTGTGCTTCATCCATCCTGGCATTTCGTATGATGTACTCTGCATATAAGTTAAATAAGTGGGGTGACAATATACAGTCTTGATGTACTCCTTTCTCAATTTGGAACCAGTCTGTTGTTCCATATTCAGTTCTAACTGTTGCTTCTTTACATTCATACAGATTTCTCAGGAGACAGGTAAGGTGGTCTGGTAGTCCCATCTCTTTCGGAATTTTCCATAGTTTGTTGTGACCCACAGAGTTAAAGGCTTTGGTGTAGTCAATAAAGCAGAAGTAGATGTTTTTCTGGAACTCTCTTGCTTTTTCGATGATCCAGCGGATGTTGGCAATTGGATCTCCGTTTCCCCTGCCTTTTCTAAATCCAGCTTGAACATCTGTAAGTTCACGGTTTACCTCCTACTGAAGCCTGGCTTGGAGAATTTTGAACATTACTTTGCTAGTGTGTGAGATGAGTGCAATAGTTTGGACATTCTTTGGCATTGTCTTTCTTTGGGATTGGAGTGGAAACTGACCTTTCCCATCCTGTGGCCAATGCTGAGTCTTCCAAATTTGCTGGCATATAGAGTGCAGCACTTTCACAGCATCATCTTTTAGGATTTGAAATAGTTCAACTGGAATTCTATCACCTCCACTAGCTTTGTTCATAGTGATGCTTCCTATGTATGCAGGTATACATACATACCCATATATATGTATGTATGTGTAGTGTATATATATGTATGTATATGTACATATATGCATTTGTGAGTATATCTCTGGTGGCTCAGCTGGTAAAGACCCCACCTGCCAAAACAGGAGACGCAAGGGACTTGGGTTCAATTGCTGGGTCAGAAAGATCCCCTGGAGAAGGAAATGGCTACCCACTCTAGTATTCTTGTCTGGAGAATTCCATGGACAGAGGAGCCTGACAGGCCACAATCCATGTGGTGGCAAAGAGTCAGACATAACTGAGCGAGCATGCAAGCATATTTCCATATGTAGAGAGCTACAGATAGAGATAGATATAGTTATAGTTAAGGATTTCTTCTGAGCTGACCAGGGCAAGCTTTGCCATATGGTTTGGCTGACCAGCTTGGAATCATAATTGACTAAGGAACTCTGGATTCCCATAAAGGACTCATGCTCAGCAGCATCCAAATGCATGTTATAAACAAATGGTACAAGAAAATCCCTCTCTTATAGTGCCATTCACGCTTTTATGTAAAGCAGTCACAGTGGATCTACTCATGTTCAGTCATATATCTTTAACTGCTTTTTTCCAGGCTGGAACAAGAAAAGATACGAGTGTGCTAATGCCTGATTTTAGTCATCCCTTGGTTCATCTAGATGCTCTTCTTGTGTCTGTTCAGTCATCATTCTGCAGACATTAGAATCTATGATCTTAGGAATTCAATTTTTTCAAAGCTTAGGAAATCAAGCTGCATGGATTAGTTCTAGAACTTACACAGTCAAATCATGGTGTGTATTTTTTGTTTTTAATCCTTCATGAGGAAGACACAGTCAGGTTTAGACATCAATATCCTGCTCAGTGTTATTCTCATTTCCATTAAAAAAAAGAAAAAAGAAACAAACCCTGAGACCCAAGATAATTTTGCTAACCCTCCAGAACACTTCTAAGGAGCAGTGTAGATAAAACGAATGACGCTGACTTCTCAGTCATAAGCACTTCTGCTTTGCAATTTAGCTGCTCAGCTTTTAAAATGTGGGCGCATCAAACTCTTGAGTCATAGAGTATGCTCTTGGATTTAGAAATAAATAAATTCCATCTGTTCTCAATAGCTCCGTTCATATGTTTACTGCACATATTTGTTTCCCCAAGGGTGGAACAACGTATGTGAACCTAATAGAAACAGAGTTTCAGTTTCTTATAAAGTGCAGTCCTTACCATGTTGACACAGACAATATCAACTTCTCTCTCATCTCAAAAACGTTTCATATTCTATGGCATGTAAGCATGTCAAGAGACAATTTTCTGCCAATAGCAGACTTGTGCATGTTGTGTTCAGAGTAGAATTAGGTCTAGATGAAGACAATGCTGAATACCATTGGGAATTTTGAATTTATCATGGACAAAATGAAAATAGTCACTGAAATGGTCAGTTGTATCTATTTCCCCACTTTCCAAAGAGTATTTTTTGGCTTAGAAAAATATACATTAGAAACTGAAGAATTTCATTGGGCCATTTAACTACTCCTCATGTATTTTCATATATGTTACAGGTTATTGTATATTATTGTATATGTATTGTATATATGAAAGAAATAAAGAGAACTGTTACAAGCAGCAGAAAGGAAATGATGTTCAGAGTTCTTTTTCATGATTATTCAATTTGATTTAGAATATATTCAGGGTTAGCACAAGGATATAAATATAAGTGGGGGCACCTAAAAATGACTTATTTTCTAAGTTGTTTGTATGGAACATTAGAAGCAGATCCCATAGTCAGAAAATTGGGAGTGCTTGAGTAAATGAAATTGGACAGATTTCTTTTATTGAAGGAGTTTTCAGAGCCCTTAATAAACTAGTATACACTGAGACTCTCCCAGATATATGGGCACCAAATGCTGTATTTCCTAAACTGACTTGGCTACCATAAGCTTTCCTTGGCAGACCTGTGTTAACATTGAGTTATATGAGTGTTCTACAGACAGAGTTTAGGAAAGTTGCAGTAGGGACTAAAACCCCTCTTGGATTTCCAAGAAACTGCTTTCTTGTTCTGTCTACACCATGTTGAAGGAATTCAGCAGCTAAATGGGAAAAGTCAGAACCAATTAGTTCTATGTGACAGAGCTATGTTGACACAGCAAAAATTTATTGAGTTACTAGTAACACAATGAGGTATCAATGCTATCTAAAGGTAAGTACCTAATTATGAAAATCATCTCATTGAAACATAACCAAACTTTAGAAAATAACAAAATGGTTATATGCAAACTAATGTAATGTCTCAGGCACACTCACCATGTATTCATTTTACAAATAATGAAGGAGTCTCCAGTATAAGCCAGACATTGGGCTAGGCACCAAGGACATAGTAACGAGCTGACACTCCTGATCCCACCTGTACAAAGGTTTTGTAAATCCCTTGAAGAGCCATCTAGGCCTTATTAACACCTTTGCTCCTAGTGAGACGTTATCAGTCATTCTTAAGGTTTACCACAATAGACAAGCAATTACAATCCCCTACAACAAGAGAATGGGAAGATCCCCTGGAGAAGGGATAAGCTACCCACTCCAGTATTTATGGGCTTCCCTGGTGGTTCAGATAGTCAAGAATCCACCTGCAAGGCGAGAGACCTGGGTTCGATCCCTGGGTTGGGAAGATCCCCTGGAGGAGGGCATGGCAACCCAACCCAGTATTCTTGCCTGGAGAATCCCCATAGGCAGAGGAGCCTGGCAGGCATCACAAAGAGTCAAACACAAGTGAGCAGCTAAGAACAGCACAGCCCAGCCCAGCAAGAGAGGACCAGACATGTGTTAAAACTGAACATTTCCTAGTAAAAAGTTACAGATAGAATTTAGTATGCAGATGATTAAATATTTTATTCTTAAGTCTGTTAAAACACACACATGGTACTAAGCAATGACTGTAGTTAGAGCCAAAAATGACTTTTTTTATCTCAAGTTTCTGTTAAGTTTACGAAACAATTTTTTTTGCAGGTTTCCTCTAGACACTTTCCCTCCTAAGAAACCATGAGGCTATTATGTTTAGGAAATGTCACCATTTTCCCCCCATCACCATAAAAGAACTGCATTACTATACTATCTCAAAACAGAGTCATACATTTTCCAAAAAAACATGAGCTAATCTAAAAGTCTTTTTTCAACATATAAACTTTCCGTGCTCCCCAGGCTTGCCAGGTTAGAGATAGGGCCAAGGAGATTGCAACATTAAGGGAATGTGACTTACTTTTGTAACATAGGAAACTGCCATCCTTTTCTTCAGGTCTAAGGGTAGGATAACATGGGGGAAGGGGATGAAATTGGATAGAACTCTTTTTTTCTATTTCTAGTTTAAGCTACTCCCTTCTGTCTAGTCCACACTTCAGGCTCTGGTACCAGGGAACAGAGAGCAAATAAAGAGGGACAGGAAGATGGAGGAAGATGCCTAGATATGTTTGGAGTGGGCAGAGTGTCAGCATGTGCAAGGGTGCCTGGGCACGAACCTGTCAGGGCCAGGTGGAGACTGAAAGCAGCTTTAGAAGATAAAAGATGACACTGGCTTTCTCCTTCTTCCCATTGACGACTTCACTTATAGCAACTGTCAAAATCCATCTTTAGAACAACAGCTGAGTCAGGCAGTTCTTAGTCTACTGACCCTAGATGTGTGTACCTGACTGTGTGTTTGCCTTGCTGCCTCAGTGACTGATGCTCCCTCAGCCGAGATCAGATGATGTCTGCTTCCTGCTTCAAAATCTCTATCATTTCCCAGTGCTCCACTCTTTGCTCTCATTGGAGAGGTTAGAATTTAGTGGTCCATGGACCAAGTCTGGCTTGTAGGTGGGTCTTTGTTAGACTGGGCTTTTCCTTCTCCTTTAAATATAGACCAAAATAAAATCAGGATATTCCACATGAAGTCCAAGCTTCTGGCTTCCTTTGAAGAACTGGAATGTCTCACAACCATGGCTTCAATATTCTGCAAGATACAACCTGTTGGGTCCGATACACCTGAATGTACCCATTCCTCTGAAATCCCACCACTCCTGTAACACCTGCAGATGAGCTTAAGGCAGGCCAGTTTCATTCATGTAGACCACCTGCCAGACCCCTGGAGGCAGGGACCACTCATCACAGTGAAACCTGAAACTCAGCATCTGAAGATGACCTAGTCAAGATGATTCTTCCATCCTTGCTGATTTAGGTTCTCTTTAAAGCTCATCCAGCCAGAATACTCTTGTGTCCCCAGCAGTCTTCTGGACCTCAACCATCAAGTATTCTTTCTTTCCTGTTTCTTCACCATTTTCCTCTCCATTGATTCTCTCCTATCCATATGGAAAACAGTTTTTATCCCTGCAAAAGAAAAACACTTTCCCATGACACTTTGTCTCCAGCAAGCTACTCTCCTTCTCTTCACAGAAAAAAAGAGACAATCACAGGAAAAAAAAAAAAAAGTCCGAGAAAATAGGGAGATTACTCACAGTGGGTAAACAATTTCTCAACAGTGACAATGGGAGATAGAACACAGAGGATTAATATCTTCAAAAAGGTTGTGAGAAAGATAACCATTAATCAAGAATTCCACTCATATCTCAACTATCATTCAAGAATGAAGACAAAATAAAGATATTTTCAAGCAAAAAATAAAAAAATAAAAACAAGAGAATAGGCAATAACATATGTTTCAGTAAAAGGAAAAAAAAAGGCAAATCATGAACAAATAGAATAATCTCAGGAGAGAGACTGGAGATACGCTAAGGAGGGGAGAGCAAAGAAAGTGATAAACACATGGTCAGATGTCAACAAACACCAAGTGTTTCAAACAGTAATATTTGATTCTAGAAAGTTAAAAAGATTGAAATGATACATTGGATAGAGATAACATTAAGAGAGAATTAGTTTTAAACTGTTCTAAGGTCCTGCATTATGTGGGAAGAAAATAATGATTAACTTTAGACTGTGTTGAATCTATTAATCATGTTATTATTTTAAGGATAACCACTGAAATGATTTTTTTTTAAAAAATCATGTATAACCTCCAGGAAAATAAAGAGAAAAAAATGAACTTGAAAATCAATCAATTGAGAAGGAAGGAAAAGAAAGAAGCAAAATCCTGGTGTATGTGTTGCAATAGACAAAATGAATTCCTTAAGACTCAGGCAGGCTGAAATTAAAGCACAGGGAAAAGATACACCAGGCAAAACCAAACAAAAGGAAACCAGCATGGCTGTATGAGTAGCAGAAAAAATAGACTGCGTGCTATAAAGTGTTACTAGTGATAAAGGTTTACCATGGATATGTGATATAAGCATTCACATACTATTGTTTGCAGTTATTGGTTTAAGCTCAACATTAATACAAAAATTGAAAGACTCACAAGAAAAATCTAACACCAGTAAGGTGGGAGAATTTAACACACTTCTCAGAAATTAGATTCTCCGGTGGCTCAGACGATAAAGAGTCTGCATGTAATGTGGGAGACCTGGGTTCAATCTCTTGGTCAGGAAGATCCCCTGGAGAAGGAAATGGCAACCCACTCCAGTATTCTTGCCTGGAGAATCCCGTGGACAGAGGAGCCTGGCGGGCTACAGTTCATGGGGTCACAAAGAGTGGGACATAACTGAGTAACTTCACTTTCAGTAATTAATAAACAGACAAAACTGAATACAGATACAGGAGAAATGAACAGTATAAGAAAATAGCAATCAAAAAAAGAAAAGAAAAAGCTTAAACTGAAGAACATCTATAGAATGAACATGTTTCACAAGCAAACATGGAACTATTATGAAAACTGACTAAGTATTTGGCTATAAATCAAGATCTAATGTATGTACTCAACTGTGTCTGACTCTGTTAACCCATGAACTATAGCCTGCCAGGATGCCCTGTCCATGGAATTTTCCAGGCAAGAATACTGGAGTGGGCTGCCATTTCCTCCTCCAGGTGATTCTCCCAACCTGGGGATCAAACCCAAGTCTCATGTCTCCTGCATTAGCAGGCAAATCCTTTACCATTGAGCCACCTGGGAAGCCTATAATAATGAATATACGACACAACAAAACTTGTGGGGTGGGGCTAAGCTCTTAAGGAAAATGTATATTCTTAAATGTTAATATTTAATTAATTTTTGTTAATATTTATTAATGAAAAACAAAGACCAGCATAAGAAGCCAACTGTTCACAACTTGCAAATGTTAGAAAAAGAATAAAATGAGTCTAAGAAGTTTAGGAGGAAGAAAATAATAAAGATAGGAGAAATCTTTGTAGTAGTAAATAAAAATTTAGTAGAGATGTAAAACCAACATGGGGTCTCTGAAAGACTAATAAAATGGTCAAATTTCTCATAAGATTCAACAATAAAAAAGAAGTTACAAATAAACAGTTCAAATCAAAGTGGTACATAGCTCCTATAAGGTATAGCTTAAAAAAATAGAAAATATTACAAATGTATTTTGGCCTATACATTTGACTGGTGAAAATGTACAAATTCTTGGGAAAATATAACCTATAAACTGAAGCAAGAAAAAAAGGAAACCTGAGTAGCCTTATAACTTTTAAAGAAATTGAATCCATAGTAAGAAATCTACCTGTCAAAATAGCACCAGGCCTCAGAGCAAGCAAGTTCTGCCAAATATTTAAGATGGAATAATTTGAATCTTATAAAAACACTTCTCCAATAAATAAGATATTAGAGAATGCTCAACTGACTTAATGAGATTTGCAAATCTTTGACACCAAGACTAAACAAGCAAAGCATAAGCTACAATATTAAACTGAAAGTAAAATCGTCAATAAAATACTAGAAGCTGGATCAACCAGGTGTCACCAAAGAATATTGTTACTCCCCAACCCAGCCAGTCCAGGGGAAGGGACAGCAGGACTCACCTCTGCCTGGGGAGCGGTGAGCGGTGGGAAAAGCTGAGTGAATTGGGTTCAGGAGCTCCAGTCACTTTCCTGTGTTTTATCTCAAGCTATGTTGTGAAGGTTTTCCTGTCTCTCACTTTAGAATGAAGGAAATCAAGATTTGGAAACCTGAAATGATCTTCCCATATTAGAGTTGGTAAGTAGTAGAAGTAGATTTGGAGTTTCCCAGATGGCCATATTGGTAAAGAACCCAGCTGCCAATGCAAGAGACTTAAGAGGCGCAGGTTCAGTCCCTGAGTCGGGAAGATCCCCTGGAGGAGGGCATGGCCACCCACTCCTGTATTCTTGCCTGGAGAATCCCGTGGACAGAGAAGCCTGGCGGCCTACAGTCCATGGGGTCGCACAGAGTTGAGCATAACTGAAGCAACCGAGCAGGCATGCTCGCAGAGGTGGGTTCAAATTTAAATTCTCTGATTTCAGATTTCACTGTTTCCCTTACATAGTCATGGAGAAGGCAATGGCACCCCACTCCAGTACTCTTGCTTGGAAAATCCCATGGACAGAGGAACCTGGTGGGCTGCAGTCCATGGGGTCGTGAAGAGTCAGACATGACTGAGCAGCTTCACTTTCACTTGTCACTTTCATGCATTGGAGAAGGAAATGGCAACCCACTCCAGTGTTCTTGCCTGGAGAATCCCAGGGGCGGCGGAGCCTGGTGAGCTGCCGTCTATGCGGTCACACAGAGTCGGACACGACTGAAGAGACTTAGCAGCAGCAGCAGCTTACATAGTCATATACAGATAAATGTTTGATAACCAGCTCTCCAGGGGGGAAGAAATAGTCCTCATATATTGCATTTGCTAATTTTTGGAGTTTAAATGCTCCCAGGGCTGGTTTTAAACTACTGCATGATGTTACTGAACACAGAGCTGAGAAGATAGACTCACAGCTGGCTCTGCGAACTGTGCACGCTGGCTCCGGCACGCACTGCCCCAGTGGGGTTTAGCCCCGGTACCTTAATGCCTTACCTATTCATTTCCATTTGTTCCCTGAACACAGCATTCTACCTTCTTTTGCATGTAATAATCCACAAGCATCATTTCATGGATATTTATTGATCATCTACAGTGTGCTGGTGGTTTTTCTTAGCAATTAAACAGAGTAGTTTAAAAAAAGCCTAAAAACAAAACATCTTGTTCTCAGCACACATACATACATAGTAGGGAGGATGTGTGTGCGCGTGTCTTTTCAGTCGGGTCCAACTCTTTGTGACCCCACAGACTGTAGCCCACCAGACTCCTCTGTTCATGGGATTCTCCAGGCAAAAATACTGGAATGGGTTGCCAGTTCCTTCTCCAGGGGATTTTCCTGACCCAGGGACTGCACCCGCATCTCTTGTGCCTCCTGCATTGGCAGGCAGATTCTTTACCACCGCACCACCTGGAGAGTCCCGGTAGGGAAGACACATAGAACTAAAACGAAAAGTAGATTACATAATATATTCGAAGGTAGTAATTGCTATGGAGAAAATCAAGCAGGAAAATAGTACAGAAAGAGTTGGACATTATGTGTCCATTTTAACATGATGGGCAGGATAAGCCTTATTGGAAAGGTCATATTCAAACAAGGACCTTATGAGGATAAAGAATCTAGGCATGTGCATATCTGATGAGGAGCCTTCCACACATAAAGTAGAAGGGATAGAAATATCAGGAAGTCTTAGCAGACTACCCTGGTGTACTCAATGATCGTGAGGAAGCACGTATAGACAGTGCAGAGATGGTGCTGTCAAGAATTAACAGGGGAACGCATGTAAATCCATGGCTGATTCATGTCAATGTATGACAAAAACCACTACAATATTGTAAAGTAATTAGCCTCCAACTAATAAAAATAAATGAAAAAAAAAAAAAAAAGAATTACCAGGAGATGAAGTCAGAGAGAAGATGGAGATACCGGCTACATAAACCGTTGAGGCAACTGAAGGATTTAGATTTTTACAGTTGATCCTTAAACAATTTAGGGAAGGGTTAGGAATGCCGACCCTCCACAAGCAGTGGAAAATTCCAGTATAACTTCTAGTTGGCTCCTCCTGTTCCTGGTTCCTCCTATCTTTGCATCCACAGATTCTACCAACTGGGAACGAGTAGTGCTCAGTATTTATCATTGAAAAAAATCCACAATTCAAACCTGTGTCCTTTAAGGATCAATTGTATTTGGAACGAGTTTTCCATATAAACTCTTCTTTATCAACTTTTCCTTGCATACCACATGCCACTACAATCTACAGTTTATTTCTCCCTTTATTTAAAGAGAAGTTTCCTGCATTGCACCTCTATGCTTTTTTCTGTTCCGCTAATTCAGTTCTCTAACTACAGGAAACCAGTTATTTCTATACTGATAAAATTTCAAAAGATTTTGCTGGTTATCATTCTTTCCTCAGTACTGCTAGGGCTGTTGGTTCAGCTGATGCTCTAACCTATCCGAACCACATGTAGTTCTTTCAACTACATTTGACTAACACTTTTTGAGATTTTTACCACAAGGTTACTTACGTATGTTTCCTATTTTGATTTCTACTAGTACATTTTAGTTATGTTAATATTTTTACAAATTTATTTTCATAGATATTGGGAAAATGTTTGTGATCCCAAATTATCCAGCCACCTTATCTAGATATTTCTTTTTAATTAGTGCTTGCTAAAAGTAGTTAGCCCAGAAGTGACACTAATATCCTACAAAATAGCTGGCATGCATATCGTCAGATAATCCAGTGATTTCTGGAGACCATACTTTCACAGTTACTTTTATTACCACAATAGAAGAATCTAAGCGATAAGGAATAAACAAATACCTCCAAATTCCTTGAGTCGAAAAGAAAAAAAAAAAGTCTTGTTCTCCTAGAAGTCAATGTCTTCTCTATTTGTTTCATAAGAAGCCCAGGCTGGATGCATGAGACAAGTGCTTGGGCCTGGTGCACTGGGAAGACCCAGAGGAATCAGGTGGAGAGGGAGGTGGGAAGGGGGATCGGGATGGGGAATACATGTAAATCCATGGCTGATTCATGTCAATGTATGACAAAACCCACTACAATATTGTAAAGTAATTAGCCTCCAACTAATAAAAATAAATGGAAAAAAAAAAGAAGCCATTGTGCTCAAGACTGGGAAAGCACATATTCTAGGCTCCTCTAATTCACAAAAGAATTAGGTAACTATTTTCCAGATAGGGTCTACCTCTCTCCCTCCATTCCCTTCAATTATAGGTGTCACGACATTTATCATGACAACAACTGTCATTTCCAAGAAGTATAATGTTACAATGGACATTGCCTATCTGTCTTAGCTAGCTGATGCCCTCTAAAACCCATAGTCTAGTGTATTGGTCTGTTTGACTTATCTAAGATTTCTTTAAACAGTTTGTGAGAAGAGACAAAGGTAATAGGGATGTGTAGTTAGGCTCCATCAAGGTAAGGGAAGTGTTTATTAAATTCAATTGATTTAATAATTTTTCTCAACGTCACTCTTAAACATGAAGGTTTTTCCATGGGGTCTTGGATGACATCTCTGTTTGTCAGCCCTGGTGAATAAGTGGTCTCTGGGTGTCATATATGAGCACTGTTATTTTGAGTAAGAGTCAATTGAATTTATAGTGTTTGGTAAATGTCTATTTAGTATTCTTGGCATTATTAGGCATCTTTCCAGGATAAGAGTTGCAAAATGGGACATTTCCTAATCGGAAATATACTGCAGTAACTCCAGTTCTAAGAGCTCAATATCAAGTCATAAGCTACGTGGCAAGGCTGACACCTCTCCTTAGCATATCTGATGCAGGGTTGGATGGAGATCAGAAATACAAGTCACACTGGGTTCCAGAAAGCTCTGAACAGTGCCATTCAAGGTGGGAGGATTTGTTTCTCTGGTGAGCAGTGGAAAGCTCCTCTATGGATAAAGACCTTTAGTTTCTCTTAAAGGATGAATGGATATTATAAACCCCAAAGATTCAATAAAACCTTTATAGCTTTAGTGGAGCAGAGCGTCCATAAGCCAATTCTGTGATTTTACTATGTTTGTCTTTTGCAGAAATCCATGTGAAACCTCAAATGCTCCTTTTATGAGTTCTTTTGTTACACACACATGTTTTTGGTTAAATTAGTGTGGTTCAATCTGGAAAAGATATCTGTAATTAGAGTCTGATTTTTTAAGAAAAAAAAGAGGAAGGGGCTTTAGCACATTTTCTATCTACTTTTCCTCACAAACAATTTTCTCTACCTTCAGGGATGATGGCTTAACACAACAGCTCCAGGGACCCTTCAGAAGGAAAACTGTCCCTTAGTGTCAAACTGTTAGAAGCAGAGGAGACTTCTAAAAGTTTTAAAGATCTTTGTCTATCTCCTTAAGCTCACTGAAAAAGTGAAGGTGTTAATCATTCAGTCGTGTCTGACTC
Organism: Cervus canadensis; assembly: GCF_019320065.1. Taxonomy (NCBI): domain Eukaryota; kingdom Metazoa; phylum Chordata; class Mammalia; order Artiodactyla; family Cervidae; genus Cervus; species Cervus canadensis. The sequence continues at coordinate 54,538,276 of NC_057401.1, forward strand.
TTTGCGACCCCATAAAACTCCTCTGTCTGTGGGATTTTCCAGGCAAGAATACTGGTTTAGGTTGCCATTTCCTCCTCCAAACTCGTTATGTAATAATTTTTATACCATTCTTATGACGCATTCACTTTCAAAAAGGCATTACATGTAGTTAAACAGAATCCTCAAACGAGTAGTTTCATTCATGAAGGATAAGTGTTTGTATTAGCATTTGTATTAGTGTTAGTATTTTCCTCATTTTTAAAAATATAGTTGCTTTCCTTTACAATTCTAGGCCTTTTATTAAAGGCATATAGATACATTTACTTGCGTTTATTAATATAACCCCCTGAGGAGTTGATGGGCTTTTGGTTTTTGTTGTCATTGTTGTTTTTGGCTGAACCATTCAGCATGTGAGATCTTAGTTTCCTAACCAGGGATGGAAACTGCACCCCCTGCCTTGGAAGCATGGGGTCTTCACCTCTGGCCCTCCAGGGAAGTCCCTATCCTGGAACTTAAACAGATCTAGAAAAAAAAAAATTTTTTTTTAAAGAAAAGAAACAGAACTAGAAAAATTATGCCTGTTGTCAAGCTGAGAGAGATTAAGTGAATACTTGCCTCCTGACATTGAACACAAATTCCTATTCCTTTCCTTTCTGTGATCCCAGGGTCAAAAACTACAACAGGGCAATATCTTAGGAGAAGGATGGCAGAAATGTCACAGCTCTAGCTTTCCCGGGGACTCTGCTGGATTCCATGACTGTGTAATCCCAGTAAAGCGTGTCTCACACCCTTAACAACGGAGAAGGAAGGTGAGAGAGAAAACAGGGGAATAGAGAATAAGGTCTTTTTCGAGTTTAAGAGTCTTGCCACCGTTTCTTCTCAGATTCCCAACTAACCTTCCTGCCACTTCTTTCCCATTACCCTAACTTGCCTAAGATTGATGAAGTAGTAAATGGATTTTTGAGGTTTTAAGCAAAAATAAAGAGTATTTCCCCTTATTTCTTTATTCTTAGCCTGCCCTTTACATTTAATTCTTCACTTGCAAAATCATATTTGAATAATAAAAAATTAAATATACTCATGGGAATACTTTACTCCATGTTTTTTCTTCTCAAAGTTAAACACTGGCTATTGAAAACATTGACACTACTTTTTAAAAATATATGCAGAGCTGGGATCTGTTTGCCATTTTTTAGGAAATATTAAACCAAATTTTTAGAGCAAGTGAAGTATTACAAATTGAACTTATACTGTAAGTTGAGACGAACCATGAGGATAATAAAAATTCATACCAGAAAGAAAAAAATCCTAGAAAAATTCTCAAAGCAAAACTTTCAGAAATCCCCCAAGATGTCAGAGTTGTTTTTCTGATGAAATGTTGGAATTACCTAACTGATATTTATTTCATATTTCTGGTTATTATTAGTAGCTCAAGCCTATTTTGGCCCACATAGCTATTCTTGTAGATAATCTTTTTGGTTTAAAGTAAGATTTCTCAACCTCATCACTCTTGGCATTTGGACTGAGTAATTCTTTGTCATAGTGCATTGAATAGCATCCCTGGCCTCAGTCCACTAAACTATAAGCACTCTTTCAGACCCCTAGTTTGGACAATGAAAAAGTCTTTACATAAAGTCTTTTTGAGGACAAAAATCACCACTGGGTGAGAACTACTGACTTGAAGCATAGAAAAATGCAAGAGTTGTAATATTCAGTAATTCTAATGATTTAGTATAGGGTTCACATTCAATCACCAAATATTGAATACATTTATTAAATGTTCTAGGCACTATGGGGCATGCAATGATGAGGTTGACATGGTCTCCAGCCCCAGGAACATATAATCCAGTAGGTAAGTGTAGGATCAACAGAGACAGAAGCAAAATATGGTAGAAGACATAAACATATTTTTCTTGCCACTCAGTCCACAAAAATAAAACAGCTGTACATGGCTCCCCTGATGGATCAGTAGTAAAGAATCCACCTGCAATACAGCAGACACAAGAGACGTTTGTTCAATCCCACAAGTCGGGAAGATCCTCCGGAGAAGGAAATGACAACCCACTCCAGTGTTCTTGCCTGGGAGACCCCATCGACAGAGGAGCCTGGCGGGCTACAATTCATGTGGTCCCAAGAGTCGGACATGACTTAGCAACTACACCACCACCATATGCCTAAAAATAGAACAGTCCATACAAAAAAAGTTTGTTCATGGACAGTAAACAAAGGCATATGTACAAAATGCTGTGATCTACAAACTCACATGCTTTTTTTTTCTATCTATTCCTCTCTAATTTATTAGGTGGTTTATTATGAAATCTGTTTTTAAAATAAGATAGATGTCTTAACCACAGTCACACACCAGAGAACTGGTGGAGCCAGGAATCTCTGTCAGATGGATTTTTTGTAAATTCAGCTTCCTTTGGTGATAGATGGGGGTCTCTGCAGCATCTTCTATGGTTCTATAACAGAGGTGGGGATCAATTCCTTTGGAAGGAAAGATACACATTCTATCTGGGTTTCTTATTAGACCAGTACTCTTTAATCAGACTGAGAAAAGTGAAGTCATTCCAAGTGAAGGAAGAGTCAAGGGATCAAAAGAGATCCTGACATGTTGCACTTGGTACAGATGGAGACCTTGTAGGAAATAAAGCTGCCCAAGGAAACTGGAGCCAGAGTTGGTAAGTTCTTGTATGACAAATTAAAGTTTTGATTTTATCTTAGGATTTAGAGTGACTGAAAGTCACTGTAATATTTTTAGGTAGTAATACCATATTTTTTATTTTTAAAAAACTTTTGATTGAAGTATAGTTTGATTTATAATATTCCAGGGATACAGCAGACTGATTCAGTTATATAGTATATGTACACATATATATTCTTTTTCAGATTTTTTCCATTACAAGTTATTAAAAGATACTGAATATAGTTGCCTGTGCTATACAGTAGATCTTTGTGGTTTATCTGTTTTATATATAATAGTAGATATCTGTTAATCCCAACTTCTCAATTTATCCCCTCTAATTTCCTCTTTGGGCTTCCGTGGTGGCTCAGACAGTAAAGAATCTGTCTGCAATGTAGGAGACCCGAGTTCGATGCTTCAGTCAGGAGGATCCCCTGGAGAAGGGCATGGCAACCCACTCCAGCATTCTTGCCTGGAGAATCACCATGGACAGAGGAGCCTGGTGGGCCATAGTCCTTGGGGTCTCAGAGTTGGCCAAGACTGAGTGACTAAGCAGAGCGCAGCACTTTCCCCGTTGGTACCCATAAGGTTGTTTTCTGTGTATGAGTCTGTTTATGTTTTATAATAAGTTCATTTGATCATTTTTGTTCAGATTCCACATTTAAGTGATATTATATATTTGTCTTTCTCCATCTGACTTACTTCTCTTGGTATGATAATCTCCAGATCCATCCATGTTGCTGCAAATGACATTATTTCATTCTTTTCTATACACAGTATTCCATTGTGTATATATATATCACATCTTCTTTATCTATTCATCTGTCCACAGACATGTAGGTTGGTTCCATGTCTTGGCTACTGTAAATAGTGCTACTATACATTGGGATGTAATATCATTTTTCCATTAAAAAATAAGCTATTACTTATTTGGATGAGATCTGGAGAAGAAAGTAAGAAACAACTTCAATGGCCTAATGACAGGTGATTAATGGCCAAAAAAATCAAGCAGCTATTTAGGAAGCAGATCTGACAAAGGATTTGAGGATGGTTGAATATGGAGGATGATGATGTGAAAGAAGACACTGAGGCAACCCAATTTCATTTTCTGGGGCAGTTTATACAGGAGGAGACACAGTCTTGAGGAAAGAAGGGGAAAGGGAGTTCAAAAAAAAAAAGCTAGTTTGTTGTTGTTGTTTGCAGCTCCATGGACTGCAGCATGCTAGGCTTCCCTGTCCTTCAAATTCATGTCCATTGAGTCGGTGATGCTTTCTAACCATCTCATCGTCTGCTGCCCTCTTCTCCTTTTGTCTTCAAAAGATGAGTTACAACTTGTTAAGTTTAAGGGACTCAAAGGATAAGAAAGTTGATATTTGCCTTGGGAAAGTGGAAACAGGGGTCTTGAGTTCAGAGGAAGGGTCAGGTATGGAGGGTGGTTGAGGGCCCCTGGGCAGAAGTTGAGTCATAAGGATAAATATGGTATGCTGTGGCAAAGAAAAACTGACTTAAAGTCATTTTCTTTTGGACTTGACGTCAGGAGGTAGGCCATTGTTTGAAACTGAAAGCTATTTAGCCATTAAGATCTATCTCAAAGGGAAATTAAAAAAAAAAAATCTTTCTGGTTTTTGTTTGCTTTTTTCTCCAGAAATTAATGTGCTGGTGGAAGAGTGAAAGAAATAAGACTCTCATGTATGGGGAGTGAATGGAAAATGAGGGGACAGAGTTTTCAGAAATTTTGTTAGGGAAATGAAGAAGCACTCATTTAAGTCAGTAGATATAAAGTATGGCAGACCAGATGAGCTTCACATGCATTAAGGCAAGGAGAGAAATTGGCAGAAAGATATAAACGGTCATGCAAAAAAAAAAAAAAAGCCTTCTTAGAAATGAAAGCATGCTAACAAACCTTCAAGTTCAGAGTTCAGAACGTTGCTCTTTAAGACCATGTTGACAGTGTTGACCCAGTTCCTATGTGACTACTGAATCAGCTGATCCATTTAGACACTTTTCTTCCACCTTATAATTTATCCCACAGCAAAAAGACTGACCACCTTCTGTTTTCTTCACTTAACATTAACAAAAAAAAAATACTCTACTTAAGGGATTTTCTTTTGTGTAGATAGCTAAATTTAAGCCTTTGGATTGAGAGGTACTCTGTAGAACCATAATAAATAAAATCCCTAAGGCCACTCTGAGTACCCTAAAAAGAGTTGTTGCTTCTTCTAGGATAAGTCCATTAAGTGGTTTTTTAAAATGAGTTTTAGCAACTGCCTCTAAAGAACTAGAGATGATCTTTTTGCCAAGTCACAAACAGAATAGTGTTGAGGAAATAAGCAATCTCATAAAATAAATTTTTTAAAAATCCTCTTTGAGAAATAATAAAAAGAAATTTGGGCCCAAGACTGGAGGAAACATACAGATTTAACAAATCCACCAAGAATGATAGAGCTTGGTTTCCTCTGCTTACTTATTCATAGATTCCCTTGCTTGCTCACTCTTTGAGTTTTGGTTTAAATTTGAGGGCTACCTACAAGTATTCCTCAACTGCATTACTGGCATTTATGAGAGAGAGGGAGGGAGGGAGGGAGGGGGACAGAGGGGGAAGCAGAGATTTTGTTTGTCCTTCTGGGCTCCATCAACTTGGCTCCAAATCTTGAGATTCAAAACCTTGTTTACCTATTGTCGCTGTATTTTTCTACTCATATAATGTAGAAGATTAAAGACTGAACCTGTGGGAAATGCAAAAATTAATTGTACTTGAAAAACAGTGAATTAGAAAAACATTCTGCTGAGCCTTTCTAATGTGTAAAAACCTGTCTAGAACAATGAAACTAAAGTAGAAGGAATTGAACTCTTGAGAGATGTGGGTAATGTAATGAAAATAACTGAAAATAGATGGAGGATGGAAACAGAAGAATCATATAGCGCTTAACCTTCTGTCAAGACATTCTGAATTCAATATGTCTCAACAACAGGCCTACGGGACAGCAGTTTATGGTCTGCTGCCTTTTAACATTTTATTGTATGGAATTCATTCAACAAGCATAAGTTGAATATCCACCAAACATACTACACTTGCTTTGGAGAATTCAAAATAAGAATGTGGGTTTTTTTTCCCTTCAGAAATCTTCTAAGCTACTTGCACACATTTCAGGATTTATCTACATTTTTATTTTCCTTCTTGATTTGCTGTGCTAATTCTTCTGTCCTTAACTGTGCATTTCAGATCCTTTTAATGTTATTTACACATTATATATTATATATATATATATAAAATATGTTATATATATAATATATTATATATTATAGTAAATAATTCATCAACAAACTTTCTAGATGGTAGGCTCCTCAACAGTGGGGTTAGAATGGTCTTTGTTCTATCCAAAGGCATGTTTGATGAATACATGGAAAAGAATGAATGAATGAACAAATGAACAACTGAGCCTGGTATATAATGTGCTGTATACCAAAGACCATTCAAAAAATTGATAGAAATTCTAAGAATAAAGCTAAACAATTAAGCATTGTTCATTGTCAGTGAAAGAAGCTTAAATTGACTTGGTAAATAAAATCTTGCAACCAACAAACTTGCCTGAGCCTAAACAATACATGCTTAACAAACAGCTTTGCATGCATTCTTCTTACCATTTTATGCTGTGTAACTACCTAAAGGGCTTCTGGCTCCTCTTAGCAAATAGTTTCTTAGGTGGATGAATTTCCAGGGTTGTAAAATTAACAGAACATTGAATATGTCCAAAAGATACCTAACTGCCATGGCAATCAGACAAGAAAAAGAAAGAAAAGGAATCCAAATTGGGAAGGAAGGAATAAGTGTCACTACTTGCAGCTGATATGAAATTATACACAGAAAATCCTAAGCACTGCACAAAAAACCACTACAGTTCATCAACAAATTCAGTAAAGTTTCAAGATACAAAATTAATATACAAAAATTTGTTGCATTTCCATACATGACCAGTGAACTGTCAGAAAGGGAAATTAAGGAAATAATTCCATTTACCTTCACATCAAAAAGAATAAAATAAATTGGAATAAATTTAACTAAGGAGGTAAAAGACCTATACTCGGAAAACTACAAACACTGATGGAAGAAAGTGAAGATGATACAACAAACAGAAAGATATCGCCTTTTCATGGGCTGGAACAATTAGTGTATAAAATGACCATATTATTTGATGAAATTTACAGATTCAATATAATCCTTATCAAAATAGCAATGAAATTTTTCACTGAAATGGAACTAATAACTCTAAAATTTTAGAATTTTAGTAAGCACAAAAGATCCTGAATAGCCAAAGCAATCTTAAGAAGGACAGAGCCAGAGGAATTATGTGCCCTGACTTCAGGCTATACTACAAAACCACAATTATCAAAACAGTATGGTAAAGGCAACAAAGCAGACACACAGATCAATGAAACAGAATAGAGGCCCAGAAAACAAGCCCAAGCATCTATGGTCTATTAACCTATGATAAATGGGGCAAGAATATACAATGGAGAAAAGGCAGTCTCTTCAAAAAATGGGGTCAGGAAAACTGAAGAGCTACACTTAAAAGAATAAAGTTAGACCAGTTCATCTCATCATATACAAAAATAAACTCAAATTGGATTAAAGACTTTCATGTGACACCAGAAACTATAAGACACCTAGAAGAAAACATAGGCAGAACAATCCTTGGCATAAATTACAGCAATAATTTTTTACATCTGTCTTCTCAGGCAAAGGAAACAAAAGCAAAAAATAAATAAATGGGACCTAGTTAAAATTAAAAACATTTACACAGCAAAGAAACGGTTGGCAAAATGTAAGACAACCTACTGAATGGGAGAAAATATCTGCCAATGATACAACCTAGAAGGTGCTAGTATCCAAAATATATAAACAGTTCATACAACTCAATATCAAAAAGACAAACAGCCCAATTAAAAAACATACAAAAGACCTGAATAAACATTATTCCTAAGAAGACACACAGATGCCATCAGGCACATGAAAAGATGCTCAATATTGCTAATTATTAGAGAAATGCAAATCAATGAGATATCACCTCACACCTGTCAGAATGTCTGTCATCAAAAAGTCTGCAAATAACACATGTTGGTGAGGATGTTGGGAAAAGGGGTCCCTTGTTGGTGGGTATGAATTGGTGCCGATTTAAATTGAAGAAAGTAGAGAAAACCACCAGACCATTCAGGTATGAACTACGTCAAATCCCTTATGATTATACAGTGGAAGTGACAAATAGATTCAAGGGATTAGATCTGATAGACAGGGTGCAGGAAGACTATGGACGGAGGTTCACGATACTGTACAGCAGGCAGTGATCAAGACCATCCCCAAGAAAAAGAAATGCAAAAAGAAAAACACTGTAAAACAACATCTACTTCTGCCTTTGACTGTGTGGATCACAACATACTGTGGAAAATTCGTAGAGATGGGAATACCAGACCACCTTACCTGCCTCCTGAGAAATCTGTATGCAGGTCAAGAAGCAACAGTTAGAACTGGACGTGGAACAACAGACTGGTTCCAAATAGGGAAAGGAGTACATCAAGGCTGTATATTGTCACCCTGCTTATTTAACTTATATGCAGGGTACATCATGAGAAACATTGGGATGGATGAAGCACAAGCTGGAATCAAGATTGCCAGGAGAAATATCAATGATCTCAGATATGCAGATGACACCACCCTTAATGGCAGAAAGGGAAGAAGAACTAAAGAGCCTCTTGATGAAAATGAAAGAGGAGAGTGAAAAAAAATTGGCTTAAAATTCAACATTCAGAAAACTAAGATCATGGCATTGGGTACCATCACTTCATGGCAAATGGATAGGGAAACAAAGGAACCAGTGAGAGACTTTATTTTCTTGGGCTCCAAAATCACTGCAGATGGTGACTGCAGCCATGAAATTAAAACATGCTTGCTCCTTGGAAGAAAAGCTATGACCAACCTAGACAGCATATTAAAAAGCAGAGACAATACTTTGAAAACAAAGGTCCATCTAGTCAAGGCTATGGTTTTTCCAGTAGTCATGTATGGATGTGAGACTTGGACTATAAAGAAAGCTGAGTGCCAAAGAATTGATGCTTTTGAACTGTGGTGTTGGAGAAGACTCTGGAGAGTCCCTTGGACTGCAAGGAGATCCAACCAGTCCATCCTAAAGAAAAATCAGTCCTGAATATTCATTGGAAAGACTGATGTTGAAGCTGAAACTCCAATACTTTGGCCACCTAATGCGAAGAACTGACTCACTGGAAAAGACCCTGATGCTGGGAAAGATTGAAGGCAGGAGGAGAAGCGGATGACAAAGGATGAGATGGTTGGATGGCATCACCAACTCAATGGACATGAGTGTGAGTAAGCTCTGGGAGTTGGTGATGAACAGGGAGGCCTGGTGTGCTGCAGTCCATGGGGTCGCAAAGAGTCGGACCTGACAGCAACTGAACTGAACTAACTATGGAAAATTGTATGGAGGCTCCCCAAAAAGCTGAAAAAAGAACTACCATATGATCCAGCAATTTCACTCCTGGGTGCATACCCGAAAAACCCAAAACACACTAATTCAAAAAGATACATGCACCCCAATGTTGATAGCATCATTATTTACAATAGCTAAGATATGGAAGCGATCTGAGTATCCATCAACAGATAAAGGGATAAAGTAAATGTGGTACATATATACAATGGAATACTATATTATACATTAAGATTAAGAGGTTCAAATTACTATATATTAAATTAAAAAGTTACAGTGATATACAGAAAAAAGAGTATAACCAATATTTTACAATAACTTTAAATGACATATAGTCTATATAAAATTTTGAATCACTAGGTAGTACACCTGAAACTAATATAAAATTATAAATCAGCTAAATCTCAATAAAAAGGATATAGCTAGCTGAAGCTGTGATTTCTGGAAATTACTGAAGTGGTACATACATTGTTTTGAATATTCTTGGAATATGACTTATCTTACAGAAGGAAAACCAAAGAGCAACCCCCTATCTTTATTTCCAAGATGTCATCATTTTACTGTGAGGTGGCCATCTCACCTTCTAGGCCTTAATTTCCATAACTCTTCCTGGTCACCAGAAATAATTAAGAATTCTCCCCTCTTCTCTTGGGCAGGATTTCTGTCTCTAGTTGGCACCTACTAACTGACTTGGGTTGCAGCATTGAGAATGCTCACTCCAAGTGAATTACATATAAACAAGAACTGAAGACATTACTGAATTTACTGTGGCAATGGTCTTCTAGTATTATTTTGTGTGAGTTCATGAAAGATTAGATGTTACATTTTGGTAACATATTCTTCTAATAGGTTTGAGTTTTACAGGTGGATACAGAAATAGACAGAGTATCCATTTAGACTAGGTAGGTACTGGACAATGTTTTCAAAGCCTTGATTGATTGAGTCTGGCTTAAATACATTTGATTTTTACTACTATTTAAATACATTTAGGATGATTAACAGGATTTCCCTGGTGGTCCATTGGCTAAGACTCCACACTGCCAAACCAGGTAGCTTGGGTTTGATCCCTGGTCAGGGAACTAGATCCCACATGCCACAACTAAGAGTTTGCATGCTGCAACTAAGACCTGGTGCAGTCTAATTAATTAATTAATAATAAATATTTTTTAAAAGGGCTTCCCTGGTGCCTCAGATGGTAAAGAATCTGCCGGCTATGCAGAAACCAAGGGTCAATCCTTGGGTTGGGAAGATCCCCTGGAGGAGGGCATGGCAACCCACTCCAATATTCTCACCTGGAGAAGCCCCACGGACAGAGCCTGGAGGGCTACAGACCACGGGGTTGCAAAGAGTTGGACTCATTTTTTTTTTAAAGTTTTTTTTTTTTAAAACTTCATCATTCTCTCTCACTGAGCTGTAGGGCTTGGTTCACTGTGGTCTGAATTTTCTTCAGAAAATAGGCTCCGTACTAATAGTGCTGGAGGCTCACTAGGTTAAAGAGACAAGAGGTCAGAAATCTAGGACTCGGACTTCTAGACTTTTCAGACTTTACTCCTAGGTTGCAATCCCTCATCTCAAGCAAAACTCCTTGGTCTGCTGCCTGCTCCTTCTCTCTCCCCACTGCCAAACACACAACCTCTAGTGGCCAGGAAACCACAGGTATCAAAACATTGCTGTGACTGAGAACATAGCTGGGTCAGCAGGAGCTGCGAGCCACCTCTCCTCCTACAGAGCAGGGAGGAGAGAGATGAAAGACCGTGCAACATCCAAGTAAAGTTCCCACTGGGGGTTTTCCTGCACATAACCTTCTTGTTTTAAAATAACTCACCTAGGACTTGTAAAAGAACACAGCTTTTCCTACACTGCTTCTCTGACTATGAGGAATGAAACATTGATCTTCAAAAAAAAAAAAGGGAAAAATTCTTAGGATAGATGGATCTCAGTATTGATAGAAAACTATGATGGTTTATTAGTTAATGATAAAGTTCCTTTAACTGACATACTTCGGGCAGTTAACAAGGCTAGGGAATCTTGTTATGGAGACTTCTTTGGGGGGCAGCAAATATGTTTAGATTACTAGCATTATACGTTTTCTTCATCCCTCAACCCCAGGAAACAGCCTGGGGAGGGGTGGTGGGAGGAGTGCATATTTTATTATCCCAGTACATTTGTGCCAGTCAGTCCCCTAGTGGGTCTTCTGAAGTCCCCAGGTTTCAAGACTCTAGCCAACTTTTGAATCACAATTTCTTTTTCTCCTATGTTGCTTTTTACGGGCCTGAAAGATTAGAATATGATCGAAATAATGAAGTAGTTAACAATCAGGGTGGAAACACTCTCTGCTAAAGGTCACTGACTTCCCTTTACAAAATGGAAAAGATAGTCTTACTGATTTTTCAAGGAAATCAACGTTTATTTTTTCACTCTGATGTGTTCCCTGCATGTTTAGCTATTGCAGTGTGGACTGCTCTCACCAGTGAAAAGGGCTTGCTCTTTGGGATATCAAAATAAAACAAGTTTTCAAGGGGTGGGTGGAGTTAATACGGTTTGTCCTAAAACTGACACTCCCAACACTTTCTATCTGCCAACATCTGCATGTATTCAGGGCTCCTTTCAAACAAAGAGATTTCTGATTATAATCCTGGGTTGTTATTGCTGTGACTGATGCAAAAGCGTGTTTATTTTTATCCATCTCTCTCTTCTCTTTAGTCACTCAGTCATGTCCAACTCTTTGTGACCCCAAGGCCTGTAGCCTGCCAGGCTCCTTTGTTCATGGGATTCTCCAGGCAAAAATACTGGAGTGGGTTGCCATTCCCTTCTTCAGGGGATCTTCCCGACCCAGGGATCAAACCCAGGTCTCCTGCATTGCAGACGGATTCTTTACCAACTGAGCCATGATGGAAGCCCTTATCCATATAGTAGTTTTTAAAAAATATTTCCAAAGAAAACTCTGATTTATAATATGTTTCACTATGACTAATACATAGCATTTAGAAATTTCTATTTTAGAAGTTCATTAAAAATAAATTATTCATTGTACTTCTTTTATCCCTTATTCCATCTACTCCTTTTTTAAGAAAATAAGTCTTAGCAAGTAGAAAAAAAAATGCCATTTCAATTAAAAAATCATTAAAGCAAGATCACCACCATATATATTTACACATAGCACCTCCTTCAGAAAGGGTGTTTGTTTGAAGAGTGCGTTTAAACATCAATTGTTCTGTGACTTCTCTGATGGTCCAGTGTCTAAGACTCCATGCTTCTAATGCAGGGAGCCCAGGTTCTGTTCCTGGTCAGGGAACAAGATCCCACATGCTGCAACTAAGATTTCGAATGCCACAACTAAAAAGATCTTGCATGCCTCAACAAAGATTGAAGATCCCACATGCTGCACTTAATACTCAGTGCAGCCAAATAAACAAATAAATATTTTTTAAAAACATGGATGGTTTTTTTTAATCAGGTTGTCCCTTTTGTTCCAATTTGTGTGTCCCTTTACTGTCTTTTGGTCACACAGGGGGTTAGCATAAGAACATGATTATAATTTAAATAATCCCATACAGTTTAGACTGTTTCAAATGCAATAAACCTGCCTCTTTCGTTCCTTAAACATGAGCAGTCATTAGATAATGGATATACAACATGGGTGATACTGAAAGTCACTCAGTCATTTCCGACTCTTTGCAACCCATGGACTCTGTAGTCCATGGGGTTCTCCAGGCCAGAATACTGGAGTGGGTAGACTTTCCCTTCTCCAGGGGATCTTCCCAACCCAGGGATCGAACCCAGATCTCCTGCATTGGAGGTGCATTTTTTACCAGCTGAGCCACAAGGTAAGCCCGCAACATGGGTAGTAACTATAAAATAGTGAGCAGGATTTCTTTAAATCATACAAGAAAATAGTTTTACAATTATATCATGATGACACATTCCTACTGAGTATCCTAGAGGAAAACAAAATGGAAAGAAAACTCAGAGACAAAAAATTTTAAGTTAACATCAGTTTTCAAATTGGCTACTGTATAGGTGTCAGTTTTTATAGAATCCATGAATATAAAGAAAGAGGAGACGAACTGTGCAAAAGCAGAAGTGTAAGACGTATAAAATGGCAATCAGTGAATATCATTTCTAATGAGCCTATATGTCTACAGTTATTTATAAGTCTGAGCAGTAGAAGCTAATCTGTAATAAGGGAACTTCAAGGTCAAGAGCTTAATTGCTTAGGTGTTCCATTAGTTAACAACACGCAATGTTCCTTCCTTTTCTGACATTCTTTAGCAGACTTATGGCATTCTCAGTTCCCTGTCACAAAAGCAAATTAATGTCTGTCCTTTCTCAGAGGTAAATAAAAGCATCAGAGGTGGGTTAAAAAAAAAAAATCCCTAAACTTAACTGCCTCTAGTGAATTGACATGGAAGGAAATTGGTCATTAAAAGCCAATTTCTTGGGGCATAAGGTCTCTGCTGAAACAGCTTCCCTTTCTGGGTCACTTCAATTAAAAGTTAATTTCTTGGCCATGCACTTAGTAGGCAATAATCTACTCTGGTTTGTAAATTGACATAAATCTAAACCGATGGTCGTACTTCTTGTGTTCAGAAAAAGGTCAAGGGGATAATTACAATGGCAGTCAACTTTGTCTAATCTTTCCATCTTTGGCAGGAAGTCTGAGGCAGATGTTAACTGGGAAAATACAGTGCCTGATATGCAGTCTTCCAAGAGATGTAGTTTGAAGAAGATCTCCTTACTGACAAAGATAGGCTTGAAACTGGTTGCCTCTACCACTCCAATTCACAGAGGCTCCTGTGGGAACACACATTAATTCAAAGGAGGAATTGCAATGTCCCACAAATGAACTGTTGCAATGTCCCACTAATCCATTTCAGTTTCCAGCCCAACTGAGAGCTCACTTTGGCAAGAATACAGGTCAATTCTCAGATGGTACATGTTGTGGTCCAAGTTCCCATTATATTTTTAAAAGAGGGACAATGGTAATGTCCCTCTAAGAAATTCCAGGCCCTCATTGCCCCAGGGAAACATTAAATAATTAAACAACTAGAAATTGACTAAAATAACTTTATAGGTGCTCTGGAAATCAGTAACAACCAAATGCCCAATCAAGAAAAAGTCATATTCTAAATGGTAGGAAGTTTCATGGAATCTTATTTGCCCTTTTCCCACCCATCACAGTTTGGGGGAGGAAGTGGCTTGGTCCCCATATACTTCCCACAAGCCAGAGAGAGCAGAGCAGAGTGAAATTTTAATGTTCTAGCCTGTCTGCACACCACCTGAGAGATTGGTTTCTGAGTCATCCAACTTTGAGCTCAAAAGAAGCTGAGATCTCAAACTAAGGGAAATGGTGGGAAGTATCAGGCATAGCTTATGAAAACTGCAAGAAGACTACCAACCCTAGATGCCCTTGGTAAGAGATCTCTGACGGAGGAATTAAATAGAACAGCCAAGGCACCAGGAAGAAACAGGGGTGAGACTCTAACAGAAACCAAAAGATTTAAAAGCAGCTGTGGATATGGGGGAATTTGGAAAAAGCACACACATACAAGCCCAGGAAAGATGCCCAGCAGGAAAAGATTTAGGACCTTAAGTATGTGTGCTGGGTTAATTAGTAAAGGTTTCCCCCTTCCCAGTCAGTCTGTAAAAACTGGAAGAGGTAACTATTTTTACAAAAGTCCAATTAAAAAAAAATCATAAAGCATCCAGAGAAACAGGAAAACATGATTCAATCAAAGGAAAAATGAATCTACAGAAGCCATCTCTGAAAAAATTAAGGCATTAGATTTACTTGACAAAGACTTTAAAGCAACTACCTCATATATGCTCAAAGAGCTAAAGGAAAACATGAATAAAGAACTAAAGGAAATCAAGAAAATGATATATAAATAAAATGAGAATATCAGCAAAATAGGAATTATTACAAAAAAAAATTCTGGAGTTGAAAATTTTACTAGATGGATTCAAGAGCAGACCTGAATAGGCAGAAGAATCAATAAACTTGAAGAAAGTTAACTTAAAATTATTGAGTCTGGGGAACAAAAAGGAAAAATAGTGAAGAACAATGAAGAGAACCTAAAGGATTCATGTTCAGTTCAGTTCAGTCACTCAGTCACGTCCGACTCTTTGCGACCCCATGAACCGTAGCATGCCAGGCCTCCCTGTCCATCACCAACTCCCGGAGTTTACCCAAACTCATGTCCATTGAGTCAGTGATGCCATCTAACCATCTTATCCTCTGTCGTCCCCTTCTCCTCCTGCCTTCAATCCTTCCCAACATCAGGGTCTTTTCAAATGAGTCAGCTGGGATTCTATCAAAGAGATGAATATACAGATTACATGATGAGAAGGAGTGATAAAGGGGAGAAGTCCCAGGCAGAGAAGAGCAAGAATGTATTTGAAGAAAGAGTGGCCAACAACTTCCCAAATTTGAGGAAATACATGGATATACAAATAAAAGAAAGCTCAACAAACCCCAAATAAGAGGAACCCAAAGAAAGTCACTCTGAGATAACTTATAATCAAACTGTTGAATGCCAAAGACAAAGATGGAATCTTAAAAGCAGCAAGAGAAAAGCAAATGGTCATATATCAATACAAAGACTCCTCAAAAACATCATCAGTATATTTCTCAACAGAATCTTACAGGCCAGAAGGCAGTGGAAAGATATATTTAAAGAGCTAAAAGAGAAACAACAATGTCACCTGAAAGCTCTATATCTGGCAAAACTCTCTTTCAAAAAGAAGAGAGAAATTAAGACATCCCAGATAAGTCAAAAGCTAAGGTAGTTCATTACTACTAGATCTGCCCTATGAGAAGTATTTAAGAGAGTCCTTCAAGTTTAAATCAAAGGACATCAAATGCTAACTGAAAGCTCATATGAAAATATGGTAAATACATGGACAAATACAAAAGCCAGTATTATTTTGATTTTGGTTCATAACCCCACTTTTATTCTTCTATAAGATTTAAAGGCAAAATCATAAAATTATTATAAATCTATGTTAGTGTGTGAACAGTATATAAAGATGTGATCATGACATCAATAACACCACGGCAAGTACAGAACAGTAAAGGCATAGAGGTTTTATGCAACTGAAATTAAATTGGCAGCAGTCTAAAATAGATTGTTATAGCGTTAGAATATTGTATATAATTTCATAATACACAAAAAGAATATCTATAGAATATACACACACAAAAATGAAAAGCAAATCAAAAGTGTCACTATAAAAATCTACTAAACACAAGATAAGGCAGTAAGAGAAAATGAGAGACAAAAAAGCTACAAGACAAAATGGCAATAGTAAGTCTTTTCCTATCATAATTAATTTAAATGTAAAAGGATTAAACTCTCCAATCAAAATACATAGATTGGCAGAATGGATTAAAAAAAAAAACAATCATCTAATTATATGCTGTCTACAAGAGAGTCACTTTAGATATAAGGACATGGGTAGAAGTTTGAGACCCTAACTTCTTCCAGTAGAACTTGTGTCCTTACAAAAAGAGGAAGAAAAGAGAGATTTATGCACAGAAAAAAAAAAAGGTCACAAGAAGACACAGTGAGAAGACAACCATTTGCAAGCCAGAGAGGCCTCTAAACCTACCAAGATCTTGATCTTGGACTTCCTGTCTCCAGACTGTGGGGAAATAACCTCCTGTTACTTAAGACACCCCTTCTGTGGTAGTTTGTCATAGCAGAGCTAGCAAACTAATACACAACTCTGTTCCTAGGATTCAGGTAGAAAGGACCCTCCCCTTCCTCCTACACTTCCAAACTGTGGGCAGGTGACCAGAGCCCATCCAATCAAAGTTCCGCACCAGACCTGAGAGATTGGCTCAGGGTGGCGCCTTCTACCCAAGCCAGGCCAATCAGAGTGAGTCCCAGGTCGGGTGCTGGCACTCTCGGCCAAGGGGCACTCTGTGCTCCTCCAAAGTCCCTTAGCTGATGGAACAGAAGCTTGCAGCTGCTGAGAGTCACCTTTTCCCATGAAGGAAAGAGTTGCTGGAGAATGAGGCCAAGACAGAAAAAGCAGGGGCAGGAGATGGTGAGAGACAGGTTTCAGATGTCATCTTGTGAGCACCTGGCCTTGACTTTGGCTGACAGCTACCTTAGCCCTGGTGTTCTCTGAGCCAGCAAATCTCTCATGATTCAGACACTTGGAGTTAAATTTCTTTCGCTCACAGCTAAAAAAAAATCTGACAAAAGCAGGAACCTGAGTCTTATTTTACTATGTAAATGTTTAACTATGGTTTGATAGTCTCTAGAGAAGCAGCACTATGTTATTTAAATATTTCTAACAATTACATGCCTTGTGAGAAATTACAATTTCTAACAATTACATTTCTAATAACAATTCAAGAAAAAAAAAAACTCTTTAAAATGTATTGTAAAATTTGGTTTTTAAAATTCCTCATAGAAGACCAACTGTTTTGCCTAAAATAGAATATAACTATCCTATTCATGAAAACACTCCACATTAGAAAACAAGGTGCTCAATTTCTCAGAAATCCTCTGATCTTGTCAGAGTTCATCTGTTTCCCGCACCATCTTTCTTGCAGCTGCTTCCACTGAATGGCATAAAAATGGGTGTGGCCATTTGGTTTTCTGAAAGGAAATGTCAAAGATGAGCTAAGACTACAAAATAAAGCCATCATTTTTTTTCTCTCTTCCTGGTGACTTAACCTGCCAGGTGTTATTTCTTATTAAAGTGGTGATTTAAAAGGTTCTTTTTCTTATTTTATAAAAGATGTCTTACTTTGGATTTACTTGAAACAAAGAAGAGACATATTTTCAAGAAAATGCTTCAGGATGGCCATTAGATGTGTTTTCCCTGCTCCTTCCCATGGTGGAATGAACACACTTCTTCAATGAGGTAAATGTTAAGTGGACACCTTTTACTCTCAACTCTGCAGTATCCTGTGAGTGTCTGTGGTGTCTCCTCTGAATACAGAACAAACACTCTTTTGACATATACTCATTGATTCCCTCATCCTTCCCTAAAGGAACCTTGGAAGCAGAAGTGCTTCTTCCTTCCTTTAGAAGTAGCCTAAAGAAATCTAGACTTTCTCAAACAAAGAGAAGCATGTGTTATTAAAAATTTTATTTGTACCAACATAAGTCAATCTTAAAGGATGCTGATTTTTACCCAAAAATTACCAACTATCAATTGAAGGCTGAATCCCATAGGACCTAGGTCATCCTATCATATTTAAATTCTACTGTTAATACATAATCCAAAACCAAACTCCCACCTCAACCAAGTCATAAGCCATGCCATGAAGCAAAAGAGATACTAGAATAGAAGAATGGAGCATGTTTAATTTATATTTGAAAACATATTCAGTTAATCTACTTTTGTGTCTAATATCCATCTCAAACTTAACATGCCAAAAATTGAACTTTTGATTCTCTCTGAAAAGAGAAAAAGAAGGAACTAATAACATTCTTATCTCAGTAAATAAGAAACAACATCCTTCTCCCTCTTCTTCCTTCCTGTTTTCTTCCTTTCTTCCTTCTTCCTTCCTTCCCCCCAAGTTCTTTTTCTTTCCTTATAATTAATTAATAGATATTTATTATAGAAAACATTAGTATTTCAGACATTGACTTGTTGGATTTATATGCTTTTAAATTTCTTGATACTGTTGTTAGATCACTTTCTGATCTAATATGCCACTTCACCTCTCATCAGCGGCACTTGAGAGGGTGTTTTTCTGCAATCACAGTAGCACCAGACACTTGTTTCTTTTACTTTTGTTATCTTAACGAGCAAAGGTTAAAAATGACGCTGCTTTGAGATTTCCATTTCCTTGATGACCAGTAGGGTACAACTTTCCTGGCTAAGCAAGAAGATATACAACGTGCTCTCTCCTTTTGGAATTCTATTTTGTGGTTCACAGGATGTTAGAACTGGCAAGGGGTCAATCCTCTCATTTTACAGAGGAGAAGATTGAGGCTAGCAAGGCAAAATGTCTTTCTGTAAGTGATCTCCAATTTGCAGCAGGCCTGGAACCAGAATAAGGAGAGATTTGGTCCAATGACCAGCTTTCTTTCCGTTACACCAATTGAAAAGGGGTTATCATTTTAAAGTTCATATAATGGCAGAATGGTTTAGAAAATACTCACATTATTAGTCAGGTTAGGGTCCTTACAAATAGCAGCTCTTTGAGAACCTGAACAAATGTGGATGGGTCCTTTGAGGAGCAGCATGGGAAACTCAAGGACAGAGAGTTCCAGAGTTATGTTCTGAGTTCAGCGGCGTGGCCTTTTCAGGCACACATGATAATATAAGATTTTCCTCTCCTGAAACATAAGGAAGAAAGGTCACCCAGCTATGCCACTTGGCCATGCGCCCTAGGACTGAGTGATGTGTGATTAGCAGCACGTAAGCAACTTCAGCAAGGTTACTGGCTGTTTCAAGGCCACTCCTTAGGCTTCTGTCATTTCCCTTCCATCACCATTTCTTTACTTCTCCCAGACAAAGGAAGGAATTCCCCACCCAGTGATTATCTTCCTGGCTAACTTGCCTCTCTCTCTCATTTTTTTTTTTTAAACACTTTCTCTCACTAATTCTTGCTAGCTTTGAGAAAAAAAAAAAAAAAGATTTACCTCAGCAGTCTCTAAAACAGACAAAACATACACAGCCTCTGTCTGAAAGAGATTAAGATCTAAATAAACTGGACAGAAGAGGCCCATGTTTCCTCAGGGAGAGAATCTCTGAGAGAAAGAAAACGCAAAGGATTCTGGGAGGAGGTAGTGCCTGTGTGCCCCGGAGGGAGAGACCTGGCGGACGGCGCCATGTATGGAGATCTGGAGAGAGTGAAGCTCTGGCTTTCCAGAAGTTCAAATTTCTCAACCTTTGTCACTTTGGTGTTCTGAAAACACACGGAGAGGAGAGGCCGTTTCAAAGCTGCTTTCTCCAGGTGAGGCTGGCGAATCAGGGTCTGTGAGCCACTCTTCTATAGGAAGCAAGCGACCCCGACGGTCTCATGTTCCCAGAGATTAGCCCTCCGCAGAGCTTTGCACCCATCTCCCCAGGCGGCCCTGCACACAACAGGAACCTGTAGTCATTACAGCTCTGGCTCCTACCTGCCTTCCCGCAAGGTCTCTGCGTTAAACCTACCTGCATCCCATCAGTCCAAGAAGCCTGGATTTCCCAGGCCCCAATTGTCCCCCGGACCTCTGTGAGCTCTGTGAGCCGGATCTGTCTTTCCAACCGCCCTTATTTGGCCCTTGAATTGTGCCGTCTGAGCACTCTGTCATCAACAAACCCTCATGACCTTTAACTTCTCTGAACATCTCCTTCACCTTCGTGCCTGTAATACTGATTCCTGTTGCTTTCTCCTTGGGATACTGTTCCATACCTGTTTGCATCGTTTAAGCCCTGGAGATGCAGTATCCTCCAGGCTCTTCACTGATGCTTCCAAATCATCTCACTTATTTTTAATTGATTATTTTAAATTGGAGGATCATTGCTTTTCTATGTTGTGTAAGTTTCTGCAGTACAACAGAGTGAAGCGGCTGTATGTAGACCCTTAGGTAGGATGGGGGTGTGGTGGGAGGGAAGCTAAAATCACTTCACTTCTTACTTCAGATTTTGCACTTTCTGGGGTGTTCACACCATACGAATATGATTTTGCCACTCAACAGAGTTGGATACGACTGAGTGACTTCACTTTCACTTTCATGCATTGGAGAAGGAAATGGCAGCCCACTCCAGTGTTCTTGTCTGGAGAATCCCAGGGACGTGGGAACCTGGTGGGCTGCCGTCTATAGGGTCTCACAGAGTCAGACACGACTGAAGCGACCTAGCAGCAGCAGCAGCAGCAGACATTCTTCAATAATCATCTACCAACATCCCAACCACATCCTTCATTCTCTGATGATGATTATCACACCTACATCACTGCCTTTATTTTCACTCCTCCTCCATCATTTCGTTTGGCTACAGCTTCTACAAAAATGATCCCCCAACAATTTACCTCTATGCCTTTTCAGCTCCTCGCCTCTAGGGATCTTATTTTTCACCTCCCATTAGCAACCTCACAGTTATCTACTTGCCTTCCTCATTTCTCATTCTTGCATTATCTTGAAATCCTCAGTTTTGAGTTTCTCATTCAGCAATAATGACATTTAGTTATTCCAGTTCATCACTTAATTCCACCATTTCATTCTTCTAAACAAAATGTAAAACCCATGGACCATACACACGTTCCACTATCCATATTCATCTGTGTGTCTTCAACTTTCCTCTTACTGAGTTGAAACTCCACAGTCCATCATTATGATATTTTTCTTACAAACATTCTGATCATAAATAACATCTCTGTGCTATAAAGTTCACTGAGACATATACCTTCCAGGAAATATACTTCCTATACAGCAAAGTCACTTGAAGAATATATCTCTTTAAAGAACATTTCTTGACCCTCAAGAAATTAATTCAGAATTATGTATTGAAACTTCCAGTTGCTTAAAATTTAAGTGACAGTTAAATGTAATTATAAATGTTTATTACTGAAAATAAGGATCATAAGGAATAACACAATCCTTGTGAACTATCAGAAATTGACTAAGTCATGCTATTTTTATTTCATGTATTCATTCCAAATACTTAATCTTCAAATAACCTCAACAATTGTCTTGCCAATTAACTTTCATATCCCGGATAACTGAAAATTTTCTATACTTTTATTTAAATACAATTAATATCATTTTTTTTGTTATATTGTCAGAGAAATGTTACTATATAACAACAAATAAATGTCTTATCAAGGCTTCCCTGGTAGCTCAGTGATAAAGAATCCATCTGACAATTCAGGACATGTGGGTTCAATCCCCTTCTCAGGAAGATCCCTTGGAGAAGGAAATGGCAACCCACTCCAGTGTTCTTGCCTGGGAAATCCCATGGGCAGAGGTACCTAGTAGAACAGTTGGACACAACTCAATGACTAAGCAACAACAACAACAAATGTCTTATCAAGGACCCAAATGGTGGAAACATTTGTATGGACCACAGAGTGCACTGTATATTTTACAGATTTTTTATTGGAAAAGCTTGCTGCTTAGTTGCTTCAGTTGTGTCCAACTCTGTGCAACCCTATGGGCTGCAGCCTGCCAGACTCCTCTGTCCATGGGATCCTCTAGGCAAGAATACTAGAGTGGGTTGCCATGCCCTTCTCCAGGGGATCTTCCCAACCCAGGGATCAAACTACATCACAGGTAGATTCTTTACCACTGAGGTGCATTTTTTATCCTACAGATCAGAAAAGGTAGATTTCATAGCCAATATCCGAGTACTTGAGAGTATCTGTTTAGTGCAAAGCAAGGCAGGATTGTTCAATTCCACGCATTCATTATTTCTTTAATATCTACTATGTGTACTTATTCCATTTTTGTTGTTATTGTTCTTATCCTGAATTATCCACCCCCTTTATCTTAAGTTTCTCATGCCTATTTTTCTACAAAGTGCATCTTTTCAGAGAAAATTTGGAAAGAAATAAGGGATTGTGTCAGTGTAAACTCATAGTGAGAAGGGGATGACAGAGGATGAGATGGTTGGATGGCATCACCGACTCAATGGACATGAGTGTGAGTAAACTCCGGGAGTTGGTGATGGACAGGGAGGTCTGGCGTGCTGCAGTCCATGAGGTCGCAAAGAGTCGGACACGACTGAGTGACTGAACTGAACTGAACTGAGACTCATAGCCAGAGCTCTGCTCTTAATCACTACTCTCTTATTCAAGGAGTTCATATCTAAAACCAAGGAAAAGGTTTTATTAAGGACCAAGGTCCCTGGTGGCTGAGATGGCAAGAGAATCTGCCTGCAATGTGGGAGACCTGGGTTCAATCCCTGGGTTTGGAAGATCCCCTGGGGAAGGAAATGGCAACCCACTCCAGTATTCTAGCCTGGATAATCCCATGGACAGAGGAGCCTGGCAGGCTACAATCCATGGGGTCACAAAGAGTTGGACATGACTGAGTGACTAACATAAAGAATCAATCAGATAAGAAGCCCTGAGTGCTAATTCTGAGGTATTTGTAACTTTTTAAGATCATCACTAAAACATGTGCTTGGCAAAATAAAGAAAAAACATCAGGCAAAATTGTTCCAATAATCCATTTTACATTAGCTTTGGAACTTTGGTCTTGGTGGTTATGACACTTTCCTTTTGCGTGTTGTGGGATTTGATCCCTGTTGCAACCTAACAGCCAGCTTTTTCTTTTTTTTTAATTTTGGACACCTGTTTTATTTCCTGGCCAGAGTCTGTAATCCCCACTGGGTTCACTTCTCTAGCATCCTCCCCTGGGCACATGACTCCACTGCCGGCCATATCGGAAGATCTTTGTCTATTCCAATGCTCAATGTTTCCCTAGCATTGCCTCTGATCACTTTCTCTGCCAAGGTGCCTATTTGTTCCCACTCAGAATCCAAGTAGTGACACAATCCTAATTATTTTCAGATGATTTTTAATGATGTCATTTTATTTGAGCCCATGGCAAAGAGTAAAAGTGAACAGTCATACACCCTTGCTTGAAATAAGCATCCAACAGGAATAAATTTCCAAATCCCTGTACCATCAAACAGTATGTTGATTCACGGCTGCTTTCGATATAGGCTAGTATTTGGTATAAACTTCCCCACGTGCCCTTCACCCAAAGGAGACATTTTTGCAAGTCTTAGAGCTGTGTTTGAGTGAGTAAAAAATGCTCTGGAAAAGAACCACTCAACCATATGTCATATATGAAATCTTTCAGGTACCAAGACCTTGCCTCATGCAGGCATTAGTGTCTTGTTGGAATTCAGTCATTTCCCATTCATGATGAGTTTCCTTTTAAAGACGAGATCTCCCTCAGAATTACAGTTCATTGAACAAACACAACTACAGCCCTTTATTCAACGATTCTACTCCAAAACAATGATTTCAAGTATTAGATGATTTAGAATTTAGTTTCATCAGACTCATACCACTTGCTATAAAAGTTTGAAAGTTTTTCAACTATCACTACATTTCAACATTGTCTGTGTTTCCTGCCAATACACTAAACAAAGTGGGGAAAAAGTATTATTCTTGGACAGTAATTATTATTTGCCAATTAAATGATTTCTCCATCTAGAATATCTTCCAAAATCATTAACACTGTTGAAACCCCTAAGATCTATTAAGATTGGTCTAATATAGGATAAATACACTAAAATAATAGCTTTCTTATATATTAGCAATAATCAGTGCAATAAAATAATGGAAAAAACCATTTATATTAGTAACAGTTAATATAAAATGTATAGAAATTAACTTTATGATAAATGACCAAGCTTGATATAAAGAAAATTTTTTAAACTTTATCAGAGGTCATAAAAGAAAGATTGAAAAGACAGACAAACATATCACATTCCAATCTAGACAATCTTAATAATATAATCCTGCCAACTCATTGAAAATGTATTCTATAAACTTAATACAATGTTAATGATAGTTTCAAAGGATTTGTTCCATTGACAAATTGAATTTAAAGGTCATCAGAAAGATTTAATGTTCAGATTCAATGATAATTATAAGTAAATTGCTTTCAGACCATAGGGCTTCCCTCATGGCTCAGTTGGTAAAGAATCCACCTGCAATGCAGAAGTCCCTGGTTCAATTCCTGGGTCAGGAAGATCCCCTGGAGAAAGGATAGGCTACTCACTCCAGTATTCTTGGGCTTCCCTTGTGGCTCAGCTGGTAGAGAATCTGCCTGCAGTGTGGGAGACCTGGGTTCAATCCCTGAGTTTGGAAGATCCTCTGGAGTAGGAAAAGTCTACCCAGTCCAGTATACTGGTCTGGAGAATTTCAAGACTGTATAGTCCATGGGGTCATAAAGAGTCAGACACGACTGAGCAACTTTCACTTTCACTTTGGGACCATGACAACAGAATTTTTAGATTTTAACCACTCCGTGTAGTAATTTATGTGATGATTATATAAGGAGAACTTAAATATTTTAATGAAACATTCAGGAGTGTAAGAAGAACAGATATTGAAACCTAACTTCATCTTTGTCTCCTTTCAACGTCTCTTCCTTCTGTCCCTCTAAGTAATCAATGACTCATCCTCAGTGATGGTTTCGATCCTCATGCTGTGTATTGCTAAACCAACATCTTCAAAAGTTTCTGTTCTTTCAGTTCTCCAAAACATTCAAAAGACTCCTTTTTTGAACTTGCACAAGAGTTTAACTTTAAATTTGCAAAGATCTGCAGTTGACTATCAAATCAAATTTTAACAACCAGATGGTTGGGTAGACGTAGAATGCTATAACCATGAAATTAGGCAGACTCCACACTAATAAGTAATTGCTTCTCAGGTGGCTCAGTGGTAAAGAATCCACCTGCCAACACAGGAGCCACAGGAGATGTGGGTTCGATACCAGGGTCAAAAAGATCCCCTGGAGGAGGAAATGGCTACCCATTTCAGTATTCTCGCCTGGAGAATCCCATGGACAGAGAAACCTGGAAAGCTACAGTCCATGGGGTCTCAAAGAGTTGGAGAAGACTGAACAACTGAGCAAAAGCCACTAACAATGTCATTTTGGATGTATTTCAAAAATGTCACTAAGCCTCAACTTCCTCCTCCTTAATGAGCATTATAATATTACCTCATAGGGTTGTTGTGACAATGAAATGTGCCAGGATAGTCAATAATTGAGGCATTAACAAGTTTTTGTAATCATGGACCTGGAGCTCTAAAAAGAATAAAAGAGAGTCTTTTCACATCCCAAGAAGCTATACAGACATTGTGTTTTCAGCCATGAATTTCTAGCCTCAAGATTTTGGATCATAAAAAGAAGATAGAAATTTTCAAGAATCTGAAACATCCCAAGCCTGGAATCTCATTGTCTCAGAAGACATCAGTAGACCAGCTTAGAAATGAGAGATTTTGGCAGCATTTCTTGATGAAGCTGAAAGAGGAGAGTGAAAAAGTTAGCTTAAAGTGCAGCATTCAAAAAATGAAGATCTTGGCCTTTGCTCCCATCACTTCATGGCAAATTGATGAGGAAACATGGGAACAGTCACAGACTTACTTTCTTGGGCTCCAAAATCACTGTGGGTGGTGACTGCAGCCATGAAATCAAAAGACGCTTGCTCCTTGGAAGAAAATCAATGACAAACCTAGACAGCATGTTAAAAAGCAGAGACATCACTTTACCAACAAAGATCTGTATAATCAAATCTATGGTTTTTCCAGTAGTCATGTATGAATGTGAGAGTTGAACCATAAAGAAGGCTGAGTGCAGAAGGCTTGATGCATTCAAACTGTGGAGATGGAGAAGACTCTTGCGAGTCTGTTGGATAGCAAGGAGGTCAAACCAGTAAATCCTAAAGGAAATCAACTCTGAATATTCTTTGGAAGGACTGATGCTGAAGCTGAAGCTTCAATATTTTGGTCACCTGATGCAAAGAGCCAACTTGTTGGAAAAGACCCTGATGCTGGGAAAGATTGAAGACAGGAGGAGAAGGGGGCGACAGAGGATGAGATGGTTGGATGGCATCATCTACTCAATGGACATGAGTTTTAGCAAGCTCCAGGAGATAGTAAAGGACAGGGAAGCCTGGTGTGTTACAATCCATGGGGTCGCAAAGAGCTGGACACAACTCAGTGACTGAACAACAGCAACCATGAACATAGGAGGCGGTTAACTAGGACATTTCAGTTCATGAATAGTGAGACCAGTGCCTGGTTTCCCCAAGTAGCTTGAGGAATTTTAAATACAATTTTAAATAGAAAAAACTGCTAGGTGTTTACTTATGCCCACACTTGACACAGAGCCACTTGCCTTCAAGAAACTCCATGAACTCAGAAACTAAGCATATCAAGGTGACCCAGGCCAGTGGACTCATCTCTAAAACGTTCTGGCCTGGTGCTCAGCATGGTCCGAGGGAGAGAAAAAGTCCCCATTAAACAATCAAGAGAGAACATTCCATCAGCTGAGTGAGTAAGAATAGAGAACAAAATTGAGTGTTCTGGTACTAATTCCAAAGTTGGGGAGCATAGTTTTCCCACACCTCCAAGCCATTGTCAGATCCTAGCTGGGTGTCTCACAATTCAGCTCAATTTTATCAGGAGACAGCAGACCTATTAGACAACCCATCCCCGGTACTCTGGATGGTAATCAGGGGGCACCCAGGTGCTTCTGACCCACTGACCGTAGATTAGAGGTTCTAAGAAAGACCTCCTTGGACTTCACACACCAGTCAAAAGTGCATTCACAAGTGCAAACAAATAGTGTTTGATTCCACTTATACGAGGTACCTGGTTATTATTCAGTCACTAAGTCGTGTCTGACTCTTTGCAACCCCATGGACTGCAGCATGCCAGCTTCCCTGTCCTTCACTATCTCTCTCAGTATGCTCAGACTCATGTCTGTTGAGTTGATGAATCCAACCATCTCATCCTCTGTTGCCTTCTTCTCCTCCTGCCTTCAATCTTTTGCAGCATCAGGGTCTTTTCCAATGAGTCAACTCTTTGAATCAGGTGGCCAAAGGATGGAGTTTCAGCTTCAGCATCAGTCCTTCCAATGAATATTCAGGGTTGGTTTCCTTTAGGATTGGGGCTTCCCTGGTGGCTTAAACAGGGAATCTGCCTGTTTAAAACAGTAAAGAATCTGCCTGCAATACAAGAGACCTAGGTTCCGTCTTGTCTTTGGGTGGGGAAGATCCCCTGGAGAAGGGAATGGCCTCCCACTCCAGTATTCTTGTCTGGGGAATTCCATGGACAGAGGAGCCTGGTGGGCTACAGTCCATGGGTCACAAAGAGGCAGACACAACTGGGTAACTGAGCACACACAGACACAGGCATTAATATAACTTAGGAACATCCAGAAGGAGGAGATGCATAGGGCAAAGTGTGGGGAAAGAGTGGGGGGCTTCCATGATCTCTCAAAACTCTGCCACGCTCCCAGCACCCCCATGTGCCCACCAACCTGGACACTCTTTGAATCTATTCCTTCAGTTATGAGACTTTAATTACATAGACAGGGTTGATTAGATATTTGGCCACCAGCAAGTGATTCACCTTCTGCTTCTTTCCGTTCTCTGGAGGTGTGGGAAGGGCTGAGTCGTTCTAATCCTCCAGTTACAGGGTTGGTTTTCCTGGCAAACAGCCCCAATCCCTAGGCGGGGTCCAAAAGTCACCTCCTAAAGATGCTTTTATGTCCCTAATCAATTGGAGAATTCCAAGGGTTTTTAGGAGCTCTGTGCCAGAATAAATAAATAAATAAAAGAAATATATATATATTTTGTTATAAGTCACAGCATCAGTTTTAAATTGATTTGGAGATTTTCTTTTAAAGTGGAATTTCTTATACCAAGATGTAATGGAATAAAATTGCATGCATGCTACGTAATAAAAGACAATAAAATGAAAATACAGGGCTCAGCACAGTAATAAACATATATATAGTATGACATGTCAGCAAATATAATCATATTTTATCATTTATCTTTCATTCATGACATCTTCAGTCAGTAATGCAAAAATTAATGAAGGGAAACTTCCAATTAAATACAGTTAGGAGTTGGTGATGGACAGGGAAGACTGTCATGCGGCAGTCCATGGGGTCCCAAAGAGTCCTACCGGACTGAGCGACTGAAATGACCTGAACTGAACTGAGGAGGCCAGAAGGGGGAGCTCTCACACTCTGCAGAGGCCAATAAGAGAAAGACCTTTCCTGGCCAGGATGCAGCCAATAAAAGCCATGGACCCTTTACTGACTGTAGCCCTCCCAACCTCCTTTGCCCCCCTAGGAAAGCATTCTCCTTCCCTTGACATGGGGACTTGCTCATGCTTTCTTATGTGCTGCCTTAGGATAATGACTTCCCTTCCTTAATTGTTACCTTCCCAGCAAAACGGTTGGTTAACCTGGGGCAGAGCATGGCTTTCCTTTCTTGGCTGCCAGTCTGTGATCCGTTTGTCACAGCAATGAGATAAGTGCATTGACTAAGTACCTAGAGAGTTTTTTAAAGCAGTTTTCCATTGCCAGATCATCCAAGTGTATGATCAGTGGGGTCACCTTGTGAGTAGGTAAGAAGTATTTTGGGAATGGTCAAACTTTTGTGATGAATCCTGTGTAGCATAAGCTGCCCATTAATCATGTGCAGTATGAATATGCATTCAATGTAGACAAGGTAGAAATTTCATAAAAGGAGCCTCTGCCTCAGATAATTTGAAAACCACTGCTCTAGAGCATTTCAAACAACCTTGGATATATTAATACGTGTTGTGCACTTTAATTTTGCTTAACATTTTGCTTTTTTAGACATTAGGGGATAAATATGTAGTCAGTTCAGTAGACATATGCCCACTTTTATGTGACATTGATTCTTATACAGAGTAATCCCAGAATGAATCATATGTGTATTTATTTTGGTCCAAATGTGCACCAGGATTTACTGACAGACTAGTAAGCTTTACATGTTGTTGCCGTTGTTCAGTCGCTAAGTCATGTCCGACTCTTTGTGACCCCGTGAACTGCAGCATACCAGGCTTCCCTGTCCTTCACTATCTCCTGGAGTTTGCTCAAATTCAGGTCCATTAAGTCAGAGATGCTATCCAATCATCTCATCTTCTGTCACCCCCTTCTCCCCCCGCCCTCAGTCTTTCCCAGCACCAAGGTCTTTTCCAATGAGTCAGCTCTTCACATCAGGGGGCCAAAGTATTGGAGTTTCAGCGTCAGCACCAGCCCTTCCAATAAATATTCAGGATTGATTTCCTTTAAGATTGACCGATTTGATCTTGCAGTCCAAGGGACTCTCAAGAGTCTTCTCCAGCAACACAGTTTGAAAGCACCAATTCTTTGGCTTTCAGCTTTCTTTATGGTCCAACTCTCAAATCCATACATGACTACTGGAAAAACCATAGCTTTGACTATACAGACCTTTGTTGGCAAAGTGAGGTCTCTGCTTTTTAATATGCTGTCTAGATTTGTCATAACTTTCTTTCCAAGGAACAAGTGTCTTTTAATTTCATGGCTGTGGTCACCATCTGCATCAATTTTGGAGCCCAAGAAAATGAAATCTGGTGCTGTTTCCACATTTTCCCCATCTATTTGCCATGAAGTAATGGGACCAGATGCCATGATCTTTGTTTTTTTGAATGTTGAGTTTTAATCTTCGGTTTTAAGATAGGGCTTCTCTTTTTTTTTTTTTTTTTTGTAAGGTTATAGTGTAGTGAAGATGAAAATGAAGAGTAGTAGAGGAGTACTAGAGGACTTTAAAAGAAATAAGAGAAAAAGAAAAATAGAAAATAGAAGAGAAAAAGGAAAGAAAAAAAAAGAAGAAAAAGGAGAAGAAAAAAAAGAAAAAGAAAAAAAAAAAAATTTTTTTTTCCCCTAATTAAAAAAATCGTAAAAATCTATGAAAATGAAAGTTAAGGAGTAATGGGGGAGTAATAGGGAATTTTAAAGGAAAATAAAAGAGAAAAAATAAAAAAGAAAAATATAAAAAGAAAAAAAATTTTTTTTTTTTTCCTTACTTAGAAAAAACAGAAAAATAAAAAAAAAGTAAAAATATGTCTAGGAATTTCTCTGGAGCTGTTGCGGTCAGTGTGGGTTCGGCTCAGTTTCAGATAGCTCCTCCAGCTTTTCTCGATATCTACAGGGCCCTTCCGGTGAAGTCGGTGTTTTCACAGGGATTTTAATCTGTTGCACCAGTCCCTTCTGAAGCGGTTCCCTTTGTTTATTTGGCTTCTGTTTGCCGGTCTCTTCAGAGGCTCATTTCCGCCCTGACACAGGCGGCCGGAGGCGGACTCATTCAGGTAGCTAGTTCCGTTGCGCTGCTGGGAGGGGCTGACGCTGCGGGGCGGGGCTGGCGCTGCGGGGCGGGGCTGACGCTGCGGGGATACGCTGCGGGGAGGGGCTGGCCCTGCTGGCGCTTGACGCTGCTTTCTCCGTCTGCGCTGCTCAGGCTCCCGGCTGTTCTATATGGAGCGCGCCCCGCGCTTGGTTCCAGCCCTTGTTACACAAAAGATTCATCCAGCCTGGCATTTCACTTGATGTACTCTGCATATAAGTTATATAAGCAGGGTGACAATATACAACCTTGATGTCTTCTTTCCCAATTTTGAACAAGTCCTTTTCTGTTCCTCATGTCTTGTTTTGTGAGTTCTAACTTTTGTTTTGTTTCTTGCCATCTTGTTTTTTTGAATGTTGAGTTTTAAACCAGCTTTTTCACTCTCTTCTTTCACCTTCATCAAGAAGTTCTTTAGTTCCTCTTCAGTTTCTGCCATTAAAGTGATATCATCTGCATATCTGGGGTTGTTGATATTTCTCTTGACAATCTTGGTTCCAGCTTGTGATTCATCCAGCCTGGCATTTCACTTGATGTACTCTGCATATAAGTTATATAAGCAGGGTGACAATATACAACCTTGATGTCTTCTTTCCCAATTTTGAACAAGTCCTTTGTTCCATGTCTAGTTCTAACTGTTGTTTCTTGTCCTACATAGTTTTCTCATGAGGCAGGTGATGTGGTCTGGTATTCCCATCTCATTAAAACTGTTCCACAGTTTGTTGTGATCTACACAGCCAAGGGCTTTCAAATAGTCAGTGAAGCAGATGTTTATTTGGAATTCCCTTTCTTTTTCAGTGATCTGGTGTATGCTGGCAATTTGATCTCTGGTTCCTCTGCCTTTTCTAAATCTAGCTTTTACATCTGGAAGTTCTTGGTTCACTTACTGCTGAAGCCTAGCGTGGAGGACTTTGAGCATAATTTTGCTGGCATGTAAAATGAGTGCAATTGTATATAATGTAATTTGAACATTCTTTGGTATTGCCTTTCTTTGGGATTAGAATGAAAACTGACCTTTTCCAGTCCTGTGGCCACTGCTGAGTTTTCAAAATTTGCTGGCATAATGAGTGCCACACTTAAACAGCATCATCTTTTTGGATTTGAAATAGTTCAGCTGGAATTCCATCACCTCCACTAGCTTTGTTAATAGTAATGGTTCCTTAAGGCCCGTTTGACTTCACACTCCAGGATGTCTGGCTTAACAAATGAGTCTGAATGCAACACTTGGGTGCAATCTCAAAACTGACAGAATGATCTCAGTTCATTTCCAAAGCAAGACATTCAATATCACAGTAATCCAAATCTATGCCCTGACCAGTAATGCTGAAGAAGCTGAAGTTGAATGATTCTATAAAGACCTACAAGACCTCCTAGAACTAACACCAAGAAAAAGATGTCCTTTTCATCATAGGGAACTGGAATGCCAAAATAGGAAATCAAGAGATACCTGGAATAACAGGCAACTTTGGCCTTAGAGTACAGAATGAAGCAGGGCAACAGCTAACAGTTTTGCCAAGAGAACACACTGGTCATAGCAAACACCCTCTTCCAACAACACGAGAGACGACTACACAAGGACATCACCAGATGGTCAGTACTGAAATCAGATTGGTTATATTCTTTACAGCCAAAGATGGAGAAGCTCTATACCGTCAGCAAAAACAAGACTTGGAGCTGACTGTGGCTCAGATCATGAACTCCTTATTGCAAAATTCAGACTCAAATTGAAGAAAGTAGGAAAAGCAGTAAGCCATTCAGGTATGATATAAATCAAATCTCTTATGATTATATAGTGGAAGTGATGAATAGATTCAAGGGAGCAGATCTGGTAGACAGAATACCTGAAGAACTATGGACAGAGGTTAGCAATATACAGGAGGCAGTGACCAAAACCATTGCCAAGAAAAAGAAATGCAAGAAGACAAGTTGGGTGTCTGAGGAGGCCTTACAAACAGCTGAGAAAAGATGAGAAGCAAAAGGCAAAGAAGAAAAGGAAAGAGATATCCAACTGAAAGTTTTACATGGTGGAGACTAAAAAAGAAACTGACAAAATTCTGAGATGCTAAAAAAATCTGGAAACACTGAGGGTTTTCCCTAACCCTTTCTTTTTGCCTTAAACCAGCTATATCACTCAGACTTGATCTCTGGGTAAATTTTACCTCTGATTTCAAAATAGTGCTCCTGCTTTCTTGTCCCTTTCTTTTAAGACAAATCTGAGAAGGAAATAAAACATTTTGAAATCCTAATCCGCTATCATGGCCTTATTCCCAGGGGAGAGGTGAGAGCAAATGAAATAAAGCCAAACAGGGAATCATTAATTCAGTTTTTTTGAACTTTAAAGATCAGATTTATTTGAAGAAAACAAAAATACCCCACAACCCAAAGGATAGGATTTTATATCTCAAGACATTGCCCAGCTATTAAGTCTACAGATTACAAATCATTTTCATAGAAGATATTTTTGTACAAATTTTACATGTATTGAGGTGTGGATCATAAATCCCTGTTTGTTTTAACAGGGTTTCAGCATAGAAGAATGGTGAAAGAAATAGTTTTTTTGTATAGATATGTTTGGAAGGGTAGACATGAAGAGGGCAAACCCTACCTTTTCATCATCTGTAGCAAATTGTTCATTAAGTCATTTTTTTTAAGTCATCAGGACTCAGAACAATTTATGACACAGTGGTTCTATGTACAGGCAATACTTCATTTTATTGCACATCACTGATTTTTTTTTTTTTTTTTTACAAATTGAAGGTTTGTGGCAACCCCCACATTAAGTAAGTCTATGAGCAACATTTTTCCAACACCATTTACTCACTTTGTCTCTGTATCATGTTTTGATAATTCTTACAATATTTCAAACATTTTCTTTGTCATTATATTTGTTATATTGGTCTGCGATCAGTGATCTTTGATGTTACTATAGTAACTGTATTGGGGCACCATGAATTACACTCATGTAAGACAGCAAACTTTACCCATAAATGTTGTGCGTGCTCTGACTGCCCCACCAACAGGCTGTTCCCCCATCTCTGTCTGTCTCTCTTCAGCCTTTCTTTCCCCCTAGACACAACAATATTTAAATTATGCCATTTAATAACCCTACAGTGGCCTCTAAGCATTCAGGGGGAAGGAAGAGTCACACATCTCTGACTTTAAATCAAAAGCTAGAAATCAGTAAGCTTAGTGAGGAAAGCATGTCAAAAAAGTCAATATAGGTTGAAAACTAGGCCTCTGGCACCAAACAGTTAGCCAAAGTATGGATACAAGAGAACTAGTGCTTGAAGGAAAGTAAAAATGCTAGTACCCCAGTGAATGCATGAATAATAAGAATGCAAAACATCAGTGCTTTCTTTACCCCTTCACCACCTGGGAAGTCACTAAGATAAGATAAACTCAGCCCCAACATTCCCGTAAGCCAAGGCCTAATTCAGAGCAAGGCCCTTCCACTCTTCAACTCTATGAAGGCTGAGCTATGACAAACATAGACAGCATGTTACAAAGCAGAGACATTTCTTTGCCAACAAAGGTCCATATAGTGAAAGCTGTGGGTTTTCCAGTAGTCATGTATGGATATGAGAGCTGGACCATAAAGGAGGCCAAAGAATTGATGCTTTTGAATTGTGGTGCTGGAGAAGACTCTTGAGAGTTCCTTGGACAGCAAGGAGATCAAACCAGTCAATCTGTGGGTTGTAAAATCATGGGGGACAATGACTGAACAACAACAGAAGAAAAATGCGAAGCTGGCAGAGGTTGGTTCATGAGGTTTAAGGAAAGAAATTGTCTCCATAATGTAAAAGTGCAAGGTGAAGCAGAAATGCTGATGTAGAAGTTACAGCAAGTTATCCAGAAGATCCAACTGAGATAATGAGGGTAGCTACATTAACAACAGGCTTTCATTGTAGATGAAACAGCTTTCTCTTGGAAGAAGATGCCATCTAGGACTTTCATAGCTAGAGAGGAGAAGTCAGTGCCTGGCTTCAAGATTTCAAACGACAGGTTGACTCTCTTGTTGGGGTAATGCAGGTAGTGACTTTAAGTTAATACCAGTGCTCATTTACCATTCTGCAAACCTTAGAGTCCTTAAGAATTAATCCAATCTTACTCTTCCTGTGCTCTCTAAATAGAACAACAGTCTGGATGATAGCACATCTGTTTACAACATGATTTACTGAACACTCTCAGCCCACTGTTGAGAGTGACTTCTCAGAAAAAAATTCCTTTCAAAATATCACTGCTAATTGACAGTGCACTGACAGAAATATACAATGAGATTAATGTTATTTTCTTTGCAAACACAACATCCATTCTGCAGCCCATGAATCAAGGAGATTTTGACTTTCAAGTCTTATTATTTAATACATTTTGGAAGGTGAGAGCTGTTGTAAATAGTGATTCCACTCATGGATCTGGGAAAAGTAAATTGAAAACCTTCTGGAAGATTCACTATTCTAGATGCCATTAAAGATATTTGTGATTCATGAAAGTCACTCAGTCATGTCCGACTCTTTATGACTCCATGGACTGTAGCCCACTAGGCGCCTCTGTCCATGGGATTTCCCAGGCAAGAATACTGGAGTGGGTTGCCATGCCCTAAGCCAGGGAATCTTCCCAACCCAGGGTTCAAACCCAGATATCCTGCATTGCAGGCAAACTCTTTACCATCTGAGTCAGAAGAGGTCAAAATGTCAATATTAGCAGGGGTTGCTGAGAAGTGGATTCCAATCCTCATGGATAACATTGAAGGGCTCAAGACTTCAGAGGAGGAAGTAACTATGAAAGTAGTGGAAATAGCAAGAAAACAAGATTTGGAGCCTGAAGATATACATGAATTGCTGCAAACCTTATTAAACTATAACAAATGAGGAACTGCTTCTTACAGATGAGCAAAGTAAGTAGTCTCTTGAGAAGGAATCTACTTCTGGTGAAGATCTGTGATGACTGATGAGAGAACAGCAACACAGGATTTAGAATATTACATAATCTTGGTTGATAATGTAATGGAAGGATTTGAGAGGATTAACTCCAATTTTGTGGGTAAAGTGCCATCAAACAACATTGCATGCTACAGAGAAGTCACTGCCAACAACATTAAGGCAAGACCCTCCACCAACAAAAAGATTACGCTAATGTAGGCACCTCAAAGTGGAGAGAGGCATAAGAAAATGCCCAGGAGTGGTGAACAGCAGGAGTGATAGGAAATGATACCTGGGGTCATCAGATGTGACACCTGCCATTCTGGCCCTTCCTCCTCTTCACAGAAGGGCTCTTGCAATCCAGAAGGTCCATGTGCAGTAAAGGGTTTCTTTCTTTGTAGTGTCCTTTTCTCTCAGTGCTAAGGTTTTTCTGTTGGCTGTGTCTCTCTTGCACCATGAGCATAAGCAGAAATATACAGACCCTTACCTGCTTACCTGGGGCCATCCTAACACCAACCTCAACTCACCCAACCTGGGTTGGCTCCCACAAGACTGTCATAAAATTTCATGTTTCTTCTGTTGCTTAAAATCTTTGACTTTTACTTTTTTCCCTAAGCAAGAGGGCTTCCCAGGTGGCGCTAGTGGTAAAGAACCCATCTGCCAGTGCAGGAGATGTAAGAGACATGGGTTCAATCCCTGGGTTTGGAAGATCCCCTGGAGGAGGGCATGGCAACCCACTCTAATATTCTTGCTGGAGAATCTCATGGACAGCTGGCAGGCTACACTCCATAGGGTCGCACAGAGTTGGACGTGACTGAAGCAACTTTGCACACACTAAGCAGATTTCTGAGTCAAGAGCCTTAAAGACTTCCATTATAGAATTACAGATTTGTTTAAAACTCCGGAAAAAATATTTAAAAAGCACTTCCAAAACTTTACATTTAATTTCCCTCTTAAAGGGATGCTCAAGCAGTCATGGAAAAAATGATCTCATCACATCAACTGCACAAATTCCAGGGTCAATACAGAGTCTAGAGTCATCAGAAAACTTAAATATCAATCAAATCCCTATTATTACATATGCATGCACATATGTATATTACACATATGTGTATGTATATGTTCATATATCATATATAAACACATATATGAGTTTTTAGGAAAGAGCTGGAAATTGCTGACACATGTTTAACTAAATACATAGTTAAACATAGTTAATACATCAGTTCAGTTCAGTCACTCAGTCGTGTCCAACTCTTTGCAACCGCATGAATCGCAGCACGCCAGGCCTCCCTGTCCATCACAGCATTCTCTAAATACTAGAGAATCTTTAATAATCTGAAATCGGCCTATGCAAACTCAGAATTCCCAGAAAAGTTAAATTTTCATTAACTCCATCTCCTGGCATAGCCAAAGTGTACCAATTTTCATGGATTTTGTAAGTAAGGATTTTCCTCCCTAGAAGTTTGCAACTTAAGCTTAGTAATTGATATAAATATATTAAGTATATTAGCAATCAGAAGACCTGGTACAAACATGATTTTCTCCTGGAAACTATGCCTTCCAAGTGGAGAATTTCGAAACCCAGTGGAAGGATAAAACATTTATTTAAAAAGTATACATTGCAAAAGCATGAAGTTGCTAGATGCACTAGGCATAATTTTGATGAGCTTAAAATCTTCAGCCAATTAAAGTTTGCTCCAGATGAAATATTAGTAGGTAGGTTGATGGGATTTCTGTTATTACTTAGGGCCCTCCAGTGGCAGAGATTTTATCAAAATTTAAGTTATTTGATTATTCTAGACTTATATTGGCCCTGGAATTTATGCAGTTGCTCTAACTGTGTGTTGCATAATGTTGGATTACTATTATTTTAAAATATTATTGAAGTGTATCAGAATCTACTCTTTTCATTAATTTATTCATTTAAGAAATATTTGCTGTACTCCTACTATATAAAAGACACTGTCCTTTGGCTTTAGCACTGGAAAAAAAGCAATAATCTCTGCTCTTTGGAGCTTATCATTGAGACAAACAATTTTAAAATGCATAAAATAAACAAAGGATTTACTACATAAGAAGGTAAAAAGTACTATGAAAAAACAGAGGAAATAGAGCAGCATAAGGAGTTGTAAGGAGTTAGAGGGGTGGAGAGAGTCATGGTGCAATTTTCACATAGAGTAACCACTTAAAAGGACTTCCCTGGTGACTCAGAATGTAAAGAATCTGCCTTCAATGTGGAAGACCTGAGTTCAATCCCTGGGTTGGGAAGATCCCTTGGAAAAGAGAATGGCAACCCATTCCAGTATTCTTGCCTGGGGAGTCCCCATAGACAGAGGAGCCCAGTGGGCTACAGTCCATTGGGTCTCAAAGAGTCAGACACAACTGTGTGACTAGGCACACACAAATTTAAAAAGCTGACACTGAAGCAAAAACTTGAAGGAGATAAAGATAGTCATACAAATACCTGAGAGCTGAACATTTATGGTGCTTTTCAAAGAAAGATATCCTTGAACACCATGGCCAGGGATATTACCAAAATTCACTGATCGCTAACACTGCTCTCAATGGGGCTAAGCTCCATATGGCATCACCCACATCCATTTAACAGCGTCTTAACTCTTGGATTCAGTAGCTGATAAACAACTGCTGTGTCAATCCACAAGAGTGCCTTGTGGACACAAACCTAGCTGATAAGTCTTGAACTTCAACTATAATTTATAGATGGTAAAAGCTAACCAGTGGTTCAAGAGTTATCAATCAATGTCCTTCACTGCTCCAAGGGACTTGCCCTCTCTAGTGATACAGAAAATAATCTCCAAAGGATTTCCACTTGACCTGTGGCAGCAAGAAAACTGTTTACATCAGAGTTTGAATACTTTATATATGTTATAGGTGAGCACTGTCATATTAAAATAATTTTATCATTGGCTACCTTTAGATAAGGATTTCCCTGGTGGCCCAGTGGTAAAGAATCTGCCTCCCAATGCAGGAGACACAGGTTCAGTCCCTGTGACCTGCAATATCTTAATTCCTCCACCAGGAATTGAACCCAGAAGTCCTAACCATTGGACCTCCAGAGGAGGTTCTCACTACCTTATATTTCTGACCCCATTCTTACCAAATGAAACACTGTGAAGTGAAAGTCATTTGGTTGTGTCTGACTCTGCAACCCCATGGACTATACAGTTCATGGAATTCTCCAGGCCAGAATACTGGAGTGGGCAGCCTTTCCCTCCTCCAGGGGATCTTCCTGACCCAGGAATTGAACTGGGGTCTCCTGCATTGCAGGCAGATTCTTTACCCACTGAGCTATGAGGGAAGCCCTAGCCATTAATACATACAATGGGCTTCCAAATAATTTATGTTGGTGTAAGGAATTCTGAAAATACAGGGTGGGATGTTTAGATAGGTACAAGAAAACCATTTAGAAAGAATCTGTTAGATAAAGTGGAAGGCTATAAATATTCACTAGAGTTAAATTCTTTTCTGGTTTGATAACCACGAATATATTCTTTTTTAGTTTGTCTATAAAAATCTCCCTGGAATCCAGATATATTTCATAGGTTCAATGTCACCTCCCATGGAATGTAAAAATATTGATCTTACATGCTAATTGATTATCATGGTATTATTTTGAAATTGGCATCCATAACTCCAAGAAGTTTTGATTGGCAGAAGAGCTCAGACATATTCCAGCTCTTCTCCATGAGGCCGAAAGAAAAGCTAATAAATCAATGACTGCAAGGTAA
Source organism: Cervus canadensis (assembly GCF_019320065.1). Classification (NCBI taxonomy): domain Eukaryota; kingdom Metazoa; phylum Chordata; class Mammalia; order Artiodactyla; family Cervidae; genus Cervus; species Cervus canadensis. The sequence continues at coordinate 54,577,931 of NC_057401.1, forward strand.
TACATAGAGAATTTGTATTACCAGTTCCAAAGCAGAATCACTCTTCAGTAAGCAACAGAAGAAAGCTTGCTAATACTCCAAAACTGTGTCTCAGCTGGACGTCTGTGATCTAATCTTCAAAATGGGCTTCATTCCACTTTACATTACTGCAGGCAAGACATGGTGTCAGAACTTCTCCTAAGAGTCTCTACCATTCTAGAGCCTTTTATTCTATAGTTAAACAACTTCAGAATTTTCCAACTGACTTCAGGAAAAGTCAAAATACACTGTTTCTGGCAACCAGCATTCTTTATACTATGCTTCTCCCAATGCAACTCTCAGGTATCCATTCTCTCAGTACATCCCAACATAAGACTCTAAGCCAGCCAGAAAACTTCCTTACTGCCCTGAAACATATTGTATTCATTTTTTTTTTATAATATGGAAACTTATTCCTCTCTAACCATCCCAATTCTACCCAACTGTAATAAGCAGAATAATAGCCCCAGTCCCTGGAAGCTGTTATTAATTTACCTGACATGGCTAAAGGGCGATTGCAGATGTGGTCAGATTAATTATTTTGAGATGGGGAGCTTATCCTGGATTATCTTGATTCAGTTCAGTTCAGTCACTCAGTCATGTCAGACTCTTTGCAACCCCATGGACTGCAGCACGCCAGGTTTCCCTGTCCATCACCAACTCCTGGACCTTGCTCAAACTCATGTCCATCGAGTCGGTGATGCCATCCAGCCACATCATCCTCTGTCATCCCCTTCTCCTCCTGCCTTCAATCTTTCCCAGCATCAGGGTCCTTTTCTAATGAGTCAGTTCTTCGCATCAGGTGGTCAAAGTATTGGAGCTTCAGCTTCAGCATCAGTCCTTCCAATGAATATCCAGGACTGATTTCCTTTACAATTGACTGGTTTGATCTCCTTGAAGTCCAAGGGACTCTCAAGAGTCTTCTCCAACATCAAGGCTCAAAAGCATCAATTCTTCAGAGCTCAACTTTCTTTAGGATCCAACACTCACATCCATACATGACTACTGGAAAAACAATAGCTTTGACTAGATGGACCTTTGTTAGCAAAGTAATGTCTCTCCTTTTTAATATGCTGTCTAGACTGGTTGTAGCATTTCTTTCATGGCGGTAGTTACCATCTGCAATGATTTTGGAGCCCAGGAAAAGAAAGTCTGTCACAATCTCCATTGCTTCCCCATCTATTTGCCATGAAGTGATGGGACCAGATACCATGGTCATGATCAGAAGTAGAGATAATTTCTGACTGTGAATGAGCCAAGGAATGTAGGCAGCTTCTAGGAGCTAGAAAAAGCGTGGAAATGGATTCTACCTTAGAGTCTCCAGGAGAAGTACAAGCCTGCTAATACTTTGATGTTTTGGATTTTGGATTTCTGGTCTCCAGAACTATAAGAATAAAGTCATGTTTTAAGCCTCTGAGTTTGTGGCAATGTGTTATAGCAGCAATGGGAAACTAACACCAAAGTCTTCAAGGTTCAACTCATCTCACTTCCTCGGAAGCTCTACGCAAGCTCTCCAACCTGTCTTCCACAGCTCTCTTTTGAGCTGCCTTGTCCATCGACTTGCTTCATAATTATGCCTCCAGTGCAAGATATCTGGTAGCAATAAAATTTCATTTTGACATACAAGAGAGAAGTATGGGCAGAAGATCCATATAAAGCTGATAGAAGACAAGCCACAGAAAGGAGATAAAATCTTTTAGGGGTGGTAGCATGAGAATAGAAGATGTGAAGACCACGTCCTTCACTTTCTGAAATGTTCTTGAATTATTTTTTCATGATTTATTCCCTATGCATGTTCTCCCTTCTAGAACTACTCTTATTCATAAATGTTAAGCTTCTTTGACTGCTTCTCTAATTTTCTCAGAATTTCTCTCCTGTTGTCCAGCTCTTTGATCTACTTTCTTCTGTCAGAGTCCCTCAACTTCATCTTTTAACTCTTCCAAATATTTTGTATTTCTGCTGTCAAGTTTTCAAGTCCCAAGAACAATGTTTTGTTACCTGACTTTTTTTTGTTGTTTTTATTTTTATTTTAAATGCATTCTATTCCTATTTTGTGGAGGCAAGATATTCTCTCACCCCTAAGGATGTTAAAGTTGGGTAGAAGTTTTCCTTTTTATTTTCTGTTTCTCCGAGTTTCTTGTATTTTCTATTTTATTGTTTGGATCTCTACCCTTAGTAGCCTTCCTTAGGTTCTTGCTCACGATTGTTTGCTCCTGATTCACAGTGAGGGAATAAAAATATACTTGGAAGCCCTGAACATGTGGATAGGGCTCGCTCCACTTGGAGCATGATTGTAGTGATCTTGGTGGGCCTTTCGGGAAACTAATGATGTCAGTAAATTGGACATTTGCTCTTCCTGTCTTTCATAATTATGTATAATGCACATGTACATGTATCATGTAGTATTACATATAATGTCATCTATAGGCATGGCATGTATGTGTTCTGTTGGGTTAAGATAGTTCTCTTCAATTCCTGTCTTGCTGAGAGGTTTTGCTGCTGTTGTAATCAGGAATGTGTACTGAACTTTGTCAAACTTTCATTGCAAACACAGAAATTTTGTATATATTCCTTTTTCTGTATTTATTAAGGTGGCAAATTACATTTAATGATTTTTCACTTGTTAAACCAATCTTATATTCCTGGGATAGAACTGACTTGGTAATGATGAATTGTTCATTTGTTAATATTGCTGGATTTGACTTGTACCTTAATGAGAATTGTTGAGTCTAAGCTCAGAACAGAGGTCGGTCTAACACTTTGTCTCCCTGTAATGTCTTTGTCGGGTTTTGGTGTCAGGGATACACTACCTTCAGATTTCCCGGGCAGCTCAGCTGTAAAGAATCCACCTGCAATGCAGGAGACTTTGTTTCGATTCCTGGGTCAGGAAGTTCCACCGGAGAAGGGATAGGCTACCCACTCCAGTATTCTTGGGCTTCCCTGGTGGTTCAGAGAATAAAGAATCTGCCTGCCATGTGGGAGACCTGGGTTCGATCCCTGGATTGGGAAGATCCCCTGGAGAAGGGCATGGCAACCCACTCCAGTGTTCTTGTCTGTAGAATCGCCATGAACAGAGGATCCTGGCAAGCTACAGTCCATGGGGTCACAAAGAGTCAGACAGGACTGAGTGACTAAGCACACAGCATACACTGGCCTCATTAAAAGAGTCAATAATGTTCTTTCTCCTCTATTTCCAGGAATAATTTGTGTAAGAGAAATATTACTTCTTACTTAAATATTTGACATAATTAATCAGTAATGCCAGAAGGGACTGGTAAATATCTAGAATTATTTTTAATTAAAAATTCAATTTCTTTAATAAACAGAGCTATAAAATTTTTCTGTTTTTTTTCCTGTAATTGTTCTGGAAAATTTCCCATTTCATTTAAGATGTTAAGTTACTTCCACAAAATTATTCATAATACTCCTTTGCTACTTTTGCATTGATTGTAGGATTCATTGTTAGGGAACTTCTTTATTCCTGATATTGGTGATTTGTGTTTTCTCTGTTTTGGGGGTTTTCTGAGGGGGGGATTAAGTGTGAATGTAGCCAGCAGATTATATTTTCACTATTCTTTTCATATGAAATTTAATGATTTACTTCATTGTTTTTTCTTTTATTTCTACATTCTTGTTTATTATTTCTTTTCTCCTATAACTTTGTTTTTAATTTCTTATTTCCATTCAATCTGTCTTTTTATATTTACTGGCAATTTCTCATAAACAGAGGTTGAATATTGCTTTTTTTATTTAGTCTGAAACCTTGCCTTCTACATAGAATTTTTAGCACATTTACTTTTAAGACAATTATTGACAGAATTTATTTCATTTGTTATCTTACTAAATGCCTTCTAGCCATTACTTCTGTTTGTGTTGCTGTTTAATTTTTTGATCCTCATTTCTAGTCTGTTTTGGATTGATTTAGTGTTTCTTAAATATTCCATTCTATGTCTTCTATTGGTATTGATACCTCTCTCTTTCTCTTTCTCCATATATATATATATGGGGACATATGCATATACATATGTAAATATATATTTAGTGATTAGGGATCATACTCTGCATCTTTAACTTATCATAGTCAACCTTGAACTAATACTATATGACTTCCCATATAATTTATGAATCTCAAAATATATCCTCTTCCATCTTTGTGCTATTATTGTATATTTTATGTCTACAACTATCACAAACCCCTCAATACACTATTAATATTTTTGCTGTTAGAAGTCAATTGACTTTATAAGAATTTGAGGTGTTTGGTATTTAAAGTAACTGCAGTGAATACATTATAAGAAAACCAATACTCTTTTGATAAGTTTGAATTTGAAGTTAAAAACATGCATTTTCTTTTTAAATAAGTACAGTCTTAACAGAATGTAGATAGAGGCACAGGAGGGAGTCATTCTAAGGACCACACAGGTGTAGAGTAACATCATTTTTTTCCACCATTTGGTCTGTTGTACCAGTTGAGCCTTAGGATATCATTTTTACCACAGAGCAGAAAGTTGATACTGATTTTAAAGGTATATTCTCCTCCAACATATGATTTTAACACAGGTTTTTATATTTTCCTGCCTTGTTTCCTATGAAATTTCTTGGCCCCATTTCAATGCATCATGTACACACAAGGGGGCAGAGTTAAACTAGAGGTGAGAACACAGATCCTGAACTTCCTGGATTGCAAATATTTCAGATTTCTTATTTGATTTATAATAATCATTTTCTTTGTAGAGTATTCTAAGTTTCCACCAAAACATACTTGTCTACAAGAAACAGTCTAGCTAATGAGATAATAGTTGTACTTTAGAAATAGTCCGTGTTTACAATTTTGATTCTTGCTCGTGAATATTTCTCATTTAAATATTATCTAAATTTCACTCACTGTTATTGGTCTCTGTGAAAAATGAGCACATGAGTATGATTTTTTTCCATAAGCTAAGCAACTAATGAGCATGCAGATCTCGGTGTTTTTCTTTTTCTTTTTTTTTTTGTCAAAAGAAGGATAAAATTCAAAAGAGAGTAAAACCTCAGAGGAAGCTTGGAAGCTTGAGTTGTAAGCAGGCTAAATAAGCTGCTTTCTCAAAGACTTTCAGACACTTTCTCAAATATGACTCTGGTTCTCAAAGGCAAAATCCATCACATAGCTTCTTTCTTCTGTTGTTGTTCAGTCATTCAGTCATGTCTGACTCTTTGCAACCCCATGGACTGCAGCACGCCAGGCTTCCCATCCCACACTATCTCCCAGAGTTTGCTCAAACTCATGTCCTTTGAGTCAGAGATGCCATCCAATCATCTCATCCTCTGTCACCACCTTCTCCTCCTGCCTTCAATCTTTCCCAGCATCAGGGTCTTTTCCAATGAGTTGGCTCCTTCCATCAGGTGGCCAAAGTATTGGAGCTTCAGCATCAGCATCAGTCCTTCCAATGAATATTCAGGGTTGATTCCCTTTAGGATTGACTACTTTCTTTATCCCACAGGTATTTTTGAATTCGAATGCTTGTTCCTGTCCTGATCGTAAAGACTGATCTTCAGTATTAAATGTATAATCACTGAAGAACTAAAGAGACTTGGTTTTCTTCTTTAAAATATACTTCTTCCACTTGTTAGGAATTGAAAAATAGGCTACCTGGAAGTAAGCATTTTCTTCGCCATTTATTTCTGAAACTTAAAATGCAAATAAGCATGGGAGGAATGATTTAGTGGTTTCAAGTTCACTTAGAGAAGAATTGAATGAAATCACATCCCTTCTTTAGCATACATTTTGATAAAACTCAGAGGGAGGAAAGGCTGAGAGGAAAATTCCACCTGCTGAGGGGAGTTGAGGAAGAAACCAGTAAAATGGGAAACAACCCAGAAACAGAAATGGGCTGATGCCAAGATGAAATAGAGCAGGACTCTATGATCCTTCCCCTCCATGTCCTCCACCTGTCTTTTGCCTGTAGAAAATCTTTAGTCATTAGATAAATGTAACAGAGAAATGAGAAAATGAAGAAGCAAAGAAAGTCAAACAAGACCAAATAATAATATAGTCATTACACCAAGTCGAGGACCTTTAGTTCCTATTCAAGGGTTATAGATAATTTTCTGAGCCATGTTTTTGAGCTATTTGGTAGATACTGAAACTCCCATCAGGTAGAAGAAGTTAACTACAGGATGACCAGACTGTAGCCATGACATAAGCTGACCTCAAAGAAATGGGAACAAACTAACCTTGGAACTGAAGATTAACTCTACTCAAAATGATCAAGATGACTGTCAGAACTGACTGTGCTGTTTCTGCCTGTAGCCCCCTCCCTCTGCTCATGCAACCCTGAAACTTCTCTTTAAATGCTCTTGCACACTGATTGTGAGTGGAAGAGTCAGCCTTTGAACAAGAGTCTGTTCGCCCCTCTGGTTGCCAGCCTCTGAAATAAAACAAACTTTCCTTTCTACCAACCTTGCCTCTCAGGGGGTGGCTTTTGAGCAGTGAGCATTTGGACCCAACTTTCTTCCTTCTTCTTCTTCTTTTACTTATTTATTTTTTTTGATGTGGACCATTTTTTAAGTCTTTACTGAATTTGTTACAGTATTACTTCTGTTGTTTATGTTCTGGTTTTTTAGCCTGGAGGCATGTAGGATCTCAGTTCCCCCATCCAGGATGGAGCTAACTTTCCCCGCACTGGAAGGCAAAGTCTTAACCACAAAGCCACAAGGGACATCTCTGGACCCAGCTTTCAAAGAACTTACTTGTATCACAGTTTAATCTTGAAGACAACTCACTAAGCAGCCTGTTTTATTGTCATTTATTTCAGCACTCCTTCTAGAACAGAAAATTCATACAGAAATGTAATGTGTCTGAGGTTTGACAAGATAGAAGAGAACTGATGACTAATAAACACATGAAAAGGTACTCAACATTGCTCATTATTAGAGAAATGCAAATCAAAACTATAATGAGATATCACCTCATACCAGTCAGAATGGGCATCATCAAAAAGCCTACAAACAGTAAATGCTGGAAAGGGTGTGGAGAAAAGGGAATGCTCTTGCACTGTTGGTGGGAATGTAAATTGATACAGCCACTATGGAAGATGGTATGGAGATTCCTTAAAAAACTAGGAACAAAACCACCATATGACCCAGCAATCCCACTCCTAGGCATATACCCTAAGGAAACCAAAATTGAAGAAGACACATGTATCCCACTGTTCATTGCAGCACTATTTACAATTGCTAGAACATGGAAGCAATCTAGATGTCCATCAACAGATGAATGGATAAAGAAGCTGTGGTACATACACACAGTGGAATATTACTCAGCCATAAAAAGGAACACATTTGTCAGTTCTGATGAGGTGGATGAGCCTGGAACCTATTATACAGAGTGAAGTAAGTCAGAAAGAGAAAGATAAATATTGTATTCTAACACACATATAGACAATCTAGAAAAATGGTACTGAAGAATTTATTTACAGAGTAGCAATGGAGAAACAGATATAGAAAACAGACTTACAACATCAGGAGAGGGGAGGAGATGGTGAGATGTATGGAAAGAATAACATGGAAACTTACATTACCATATGTAAAATATATAGCCAACGGGAATTTGCTGTGTGGCTCAGGAAACTCAAACAGGGGCTCTGGACCAACCTAGAGGGGTGGGATGGGGAGGGAGGTTCAAAAGGGTGGGGATATACGTATACCTATGGCTGATTCATGTTGAGGTTTGACAGAAAACAACAAAATTCTGTAAAGCAATTATCTCTCAATTTAAAAATAAATAAATTTTTTTAAAAGACAGAAGAGAACTGATATTTAATTCTTTTAATTAAACTTTCATGTGCAATTTTTTGTTAGGTACCAGTTACCAGTAACCTGATTTATAAAGCTACTAATTTTTTAAATTGTAAAGAGCACACATAGAAAGACAATGATATTTAATTCTTTTAATTAAACTTTCATGTGCAATTTTTTGTTAGGTACCAGTTACCAGTAACCTGATTTATAAAGCTACTAATTTTTTAAATTGTAAAGAGCACACATAGAAAGATAATGAGCATATCACAAAAAAACTAAGACGTAAATATATAAAATTATGCCACACTATCTCCTGTATTTTGTAATTTTAAACATTTTCCTTTGTTCAATTAAAATAGCATTTTCACAAGGATAATAATCTCAAAACAGTTAGCATTCTGTTACTAGATCAGGGGAACTGTTAGAAACCAAGTCTCATAATTGCATGTTGTGGATTGAAGAGCTGAAAATCAACAGTACCTTAGAAGAGGGAGTAAATGAGGCTTAAATGAAAAAAGTGCCTGGAGAAAATTTGAATGCCACTAAAAAACAAGTGTCATAGCTTCTGCTGTCCAACTATCCACTAGGGAACAAAGATCTTTTCCTGTCCCATTTTTGTATTTTTAAATGGAACCACAAGGAAATGTTTCACAATTACTAGTTTCTTTCAGAATGCTTAATTTTTAACATTTAAAAAATTTAAAAATAACATCCAACCACTTAAAAAAAGAGCATGCTGATTAAACTTGTCAGAGTGCCTGGAAAACTACCTGAATGGGTTTGTGTGTTTGCTAAGTCGCTTCAGTAGTGCCCAACTCTTTGCAGCCCTATGGACTATAGCCCACCAGGCTCCTCTGTCTATGGAATTCTCCACGCAAAAATATTGGAGTGGGTTGCCATGCTCTCCTCCAGGGGATCTCCCCAACTCAGGGATTGAACTTGTGGCTTTTACGTCTCCTGCACTGGCAGGTGGTTTTTTTGTTTTGTTTTGTTTTTTCATTTTCTTTTTTTTTTTTTTTACCACTAGTGCCACCTGGGTACTTTTTGCTAATTATTTTAGGGCGATCTCATTTGATATAAAATAATTTATTAGGTCAGATTCTTTATACTTTAATTTGGTCTTTAACAAAGACCAAATTTCCGCTTTCCTCCAACATCAGAACAAACTGCTGTCTCTTAATTCTTTCAACTAATATAGTAATAACTATGCAAACGTTGAGATTTAAGATGTGTTCAGATAATGCATTTGAGGAAAGAATAATACAGAGAGGACATGGACATAAGAATTCATAGAAAGCAATTCTCATTTTCAGGATCTTTACGCTTATATTTCTCATTTCATCTTTATGCCTGTTATCACCATAAAGTCAGCAGATAAAGTATTATGACCCAAGTTTCTAGTGAAGAAATTGAGATGCAGAAAAGTTCAGTGACTTGCTGAGCTTGCAGGACTAGTGGATGAGGTAGGGTGTCAGCCTGGGTGCTGGTTTTATTATTTAAAATTACTATGAATAATAACTAGCACTTATTCAGCTTTTTGCTGTATGCAGAGCACTATTCTAAACACTTCCCATTTGTGTTTACAAACAGTTCTCAAAATAAGCCTATTATGTTTATCCCTAGTTTACAGAAAAGGAAACTGAGGCAGGGGACTTTAAAGTAACATGTTCAGTGGTGAACACTGAGGTTTCCTTCACATGCTTTGTCCATTTGCTTATTGAAACACTTTTTATACAGAAAACTGGTCTTGTTCCTTTCTTCCCTGGTTTTCTTTTCTCCTCTAAATCTAGGCTATCATGGAAGTTATCAGCCATGGGCATTGCTCTATCTTTCTTTCCTCTCAGTTGGGAAATAGGACCCCAGCATTGGGAAGAAGGCTGGAATTCCACTCTAGTCTACAGCAGCCAGCTATTACCTTGGGTAGTTCATCCAAACTCCTCTAGATCTTGACCTTCTATAAAGTGAAGATCCAGTTATCTCTAAAGAGAAGGGGTTAAAATCCATGATTCATAATATCTCTTTTCATCTCACATTCATAGAGTAATGCTTTTGTTTTGTTTTTTAGTTTTTCTTTTTTTTTCTTTTCTTTTTTTCCCAATTATTTTTATTAGTTGGAGGCTAATTACTTTACAATATTGTAGTGGTTTTTGGCATACATTGACATGAATCAGCCATGGATTTACATGTGTTCCCCATCCTAAACCCACCTCCCACCTCCCTCCCCATCCCTTCCCTCTGCGTCATCCCAGTGCACCAGCCCAGAGCTCTTGTCTCATGCATCCCACCTGGGCTGGTGATCTGTTTCACCATAGATAGTATACATGTTTCGATGCTGTTCTCCTGAAACATCCCACCCTCGCCTTCTCCCACAGAGTCCAAAAGTCTGTTCTGTACATCTGTGTCTTTTTCTGTTTTGCATATAGGGTTATCGTTACCATCTTTCTAAATTCCATATATATGCGTTAGTATACTGTATTGGTCTTTATCTTTCTGGCTTACTTCACTCTGTATAATGGGCTCCAGTTTCATCCACCTCATTAGAACTGATTCAAATGAATTCTTTTTAATGACTGAGTAATATTCCATGGTGTATATGTACCACAGCTTCCTTATCCATTCGTCTGCTGATGGGCATCTAGGTTGCTTCCATGTCCTGGCTATTATAAACAGTGCTGCGATGAACATTGGGGTACATGTGTCTCTTTCAGATCTGGTTACCTTGGTGTGTATGCCCAGGAGTGGGATTGCTGGGTCATATGGCAGTTCTATTTCCAGTTTTTTAAGGAATCTCCACACTGTTCTCCATAGTGGCTGTACTAGTTTGCATTCCCACCAACAGTGTAAGAGGGCTCTCTTTTCTCCACACTCTCTCCAGCATTTATTGCTTGTAGACTTTGGATAGCAGCCATTCTGACCGGCGTTGAAATCTACTCTTTCCATCTTTGAAAGTTGTTTTGTTTTAATTGTGCTGGGTTGTGTCCAACTTTAAAAACTATATAATTACTGTACCAAGTAGGAATATGAAATATATTTGATTCAACAAAACTTTGTCAATCACCTAACCAAAAATATTTTAGAACAGCAATTGTGTAAGACGATATACAGTAAGCCAATCATAAGTTATCCATTGCCAAAATGGAAATAAGGACATCAATAAGATGCCATTAGATAAAACTTTCAAAGTGTAACTCCATTTTAATAAAGTCCAGAAATAAGCCTGTAACTAATGAAGTTAACTTTGATTATCTCAAGCACAAACTTATTTCTGATGTTCAAGGTATAGTTGAAAAGTGCCTATTATGGAAGGTCAGAGACAAAGTCATATGTCTATAAAATAATTAAAACTTAGATCAATTTTGATTATTACACCTTTCAAAGGGGTACAGAAGGAAAAAGAACAGGTTTAGAACCCATTTGTATTGATCAAACTTCCTATTACAGAAAATTTTACATGGGAGACACGGCATATATTAGAAATAAGAAAGAATTTGGAAGTAAAGACATCCAATTTGAAATTCTGGTATTATTTCTGATAGTTTCTCTTTGGGCAAGTTTCTTAATTTTTCTGAGTCTCAGTTTTCTTGTTTTTAACATGTGATACCTTGTCTTTACCACACAAGGCTGAATTCTGGACTCACTTTTGTTTTCATTAAATATTTGGCACCTGAGAGATCTTACTGAGTTTCATACTTTTAAAGGCCATCTATCACCAACTCAGTAGACATGAATTTGAGCAAACTCCAGAAGATAGTGGAGGACAGAGAAGCCTGGCATGCTGCAGTCCATGGAGTCACAGAGTCACACACAGTTTAGCAACTGAATAACAATAAAAAATACACTAACAACTCAAAATTTCATTCTCCCTTCTGGAGTTTCCTTATCCTCCAAACACACACATCTGATTCTGAGTTTGACATCTCAGTATTGATGTCTACTAGACATCTCAAATTTAAAAACCAAATTCCTGAATCAAGGCTCTCCCCACTACCTATTGGAGTAGGAAATGGCAACCCACTCCAGTATTCTTGCCTGGAAAATTCCGTAGACAGAGAAGCCTGGGGGACTACCGTCTACGGGGTTACAGAATCGGATACGACTGAACGCACACATACCACTACCTAGAATAGCTTTTATTTTAGTGAAGAGTATGAATAACCCCAGTTGCTCAGACCAAAAACTTAGACTCATCCTGCACTCCTATCTTCTCACATTTCACATTCTACCCACCAGAAAAATCTGTTGGTTCTACCTTCAAAATATATACAGAATCCAGCCACTTCTTACCAACTCCATTTCTAACAGTCTGATGTGAGCCATCAACACCTCTCATGTGACTGTTGCATGAGTCTGTTGAAGGGTCTGTCCTCTTTGGCTCCTGCCAATCATATATGTTTCCTGTGGCTGCCGGCAAAGTACCACCAACTGTGTGACTTGAAAAAATAGAAATGTATTGGTTCACAGTTCCAGAGGCTAGAAGTCCAAATTCAAGGTGTCAGCAGGGCCTTGCTCTCTCTGAGCCTCTGAATAAAATCCTTCTTTGCCACCTCCTAGCTTCTGGTTGTTGTTTTTCATTCACTAAGTTGGGTCCAACTCTTTGTGACTCCATGGACTGTAGTACCCCAGGTTTCCTTGTCCTTTACTATCTCCCAGAGCTTGCTCAAACTCATGGCCATTGAGTCAGTGACATCATCCAATCATCTCATCCTCTGTCACCCCCTTCTCCTCCTGCCTTCAATCTTTCCCAGCATCGGAGTCTTTTCCAATGAATCGTCTCTTTGCATCAAGTGGCCAAAGTATTGGAGCTTCAGCTTCAGCATCAGTTCTTTCAATGAATATTCAGGGTTGATTTCCTTTAGGATTGACTGGCTTGATCTCCTTGCAGTCCAAGGGACTCTCAAAAGAGTCTTCTCCTGCAACACAGTTTGAAAGATCAATTGTTCAGTGCTCAGTCTTCTTTATGGTCCAACTCTCACATCCTTACATGACTACTGGAAAAACCATAGCTTTGACTATACATCCTGCAGTCCTTGGCTTATAGCAGCATTACTCACTCCTGCCTGTCGCTGTCCTCACTTGGCATTCTTCTTGTTTGTCTGTGACCATGTTTCTCTCTCCTTATAGAACATCAGGTATATTGAATCTAATCCAAAAGGGCTAAATCTAATGACATTATCTTACCTTGATTTTATCTTCAAAGACCCAATTTCCAAATGTCGTAATTACAGATACTAGGGATTAGATCTTTAGTATATCTTTTGTGGGAGAGACACAATTCACCCCATAACACCAACTGTCAGAGTATCTTCAATGCATCCGTCAGAGTGCCCTCCACATCACTTGTCTGTTTCACCTCCTTAGCTCATACCATCACAACATAGTCTCTATTTATCTGTTTGTTTCCCTCACTGACTGTAAGAACAGAGACACTGTTCTATCCGCTTTAATTTTCTTAAGACTTAATGAGCACTCAATAAATAGCTATTGAGCAAATAAATGAATGAATTTGAACAAGCATAAAGTGGCAGCTTTTTAAAGTTTCCTAGCTTAGGGAAAAGACAGATCTTCTTGTAGTCATGATAATAAATAACAATCAGAATCATTTTATTTATTTATTATTAAACCTGCTCAATGATAAGGACCACTTACTTTCCAAAAACATACTTTTGCTCATCAACTAATCATCAATAGCCCACTGCTTCTGAAAAAGCTTAGCCAGTCAGAAATGGACACCTTCAATGACCACACCCCTGCATGCCTGCTAAGTTGCTTCAGTTATGTCTGACTCTTTGTGACCCCAAGGACTGTAGCCCACCAGGCTCCTCTGTCCATGGGCTTCTCCAGGCAAGAATCCTGGAGTGGGTTGCCATGCCCTCCTCCAGAGACACACCCCTAATGGAAGTGAAAGTCACTCAGTCGTGTCTGACTCTTTGCGACCCCATGGATGATACAGTCCATGGAATTCTCCAGGCCAGAATACTGGAGTGGGTAGCCCTTTCCTTCTCCAGGCGATCTTCCCAACCCAAGGATCGGACCCTGGTCTCCCACATTGCAGGCAGATTCTTTACCAGCTGAGCCACCAGGGAAGTTCAAGAATACTGGAGTGGGTACCCTATCCCTTCTCCAGTGGATCTTCCCAACCCAGGAATTGAACCGGGGTCTCCTGCCTTGCAGGTGGATTCTTTACCAACTAAGTTGTCAGGGAAGCCCAACCACACCCTTAAGTGCCCACACATCAACAATAGTGTCTCCTGTGTAACCACACTTCTGCTGGTGACATGAGCCCACTTACACCTCTGGAGGTCACCAATCTCTGAAGGAGGAACTGTCTCTGATCAGCTTAGCTCTCTTTTCCAATAGTCAGCAATAAGTGACACATCTTTATAATATTTCAAATATTAACCAGTGGTCTCATCCATTGACAAATGTACATAGAAAAAAATGAGAAATCTTTGGGAAAATGCCAGGTGCTTTATGCCATTTAACATTTAACATTATGTTACTAGTGTGCCTTAAGAATGGTTAATTATTAGAAAAAATAGACATCTTGTTTGCGTATTAAATTATTCAAAAAGCACATTTGCATCAAGTGATCTTATTTTATTATTCGTTTATTACTACTAACTTCACCAGGCTGGTTATTCATTCATTTAGCTCTTCATTTCTTCAACAACTTAAATATTCTGAAACTATACCACATCAGCAAGTTTCATAGCGTGTATGTTTCATTGTTTTCAAATGAGCATCACTGAGTCGCATGCACTTGAGAAGTTATTTATTCCTTTTAACATTCTGATTATTGAGCGACTTCTGTGTGCCAAGGGCTCTCCTGGGTCCTCGGTAAATGCAGTCTCTACCTTAGGAAGCTCAGGGCTCGGGGGTAGGGCATAGAGATTAAGGCTGCCGACGTGATACACAAACACATTCACTCTGGGTGCCAAGTTCAGAGCGTCCTGAGAGGAGGTGCCAGGAGCCTGGGCTGAATGGAGAGCAGGGAAGTCTTCCTGAGGCTGAGACACTTGAGTGGAGAAGGAGGAGGAGACCAGTGTGGACAAGGAAGGGATTTCTGGTGGTTATTGAAGCATTTTCCTGTAGAGTATCAATTTTTATACTTGTAACATCCTGGGTATCACGAACAAATCACCTCATTTTAAAGAAAGTTGACACTCAGGAAAGGTAAACGGGTAAAGGTGAGCAACTGGTTCGTGAAAGACCCTGAAGTCAATTCCAAGTCTTGATGGCAGTGTGTTCTTCATGTGCCCAATCACTTCAGCTTGTCCTCACAGCTAATACCATCGTACATTACTCGCTGCTGGGGACTGTCTCCAACTTTTATTTTATTTTAAAATTTTTGTTGGAGTATAGTTACTTTACAATGTTGTGTTAGTTTCTATTGTAGAACAAAGTGAATTAGCTATATACCTCTATCCCCTCTTTTTTGGATTTCCTTCCCATTTAGGTCACCACAAAGCACTGAGTAGAGTTCCCTGTAACAAAATAATTTGTTATTTATTTTATGCATGGTATCAATACTGTATATGTGTCGATCCTAATCTCCCAATCCCTAACCCCCTTGTCCCCTTGATATCCATTCATTTGTTCCCTACATCTGTGTCTCTACTTCTGCTTTGCAAATAAGATCACCTATACCGTTTTTCTAGATTCCACATATAGGCACTAATATACAATATTTGTTTTTCTCTTTCTGATTAACTTCATTCTGTATGACAGACTCTGTCTCTGACTTTTAATTGCACACCTTTGTCCTCTGAAAACAAAGATGGTGCTTATACTCCCCATGTATCATGTACACAAACATGTGTATAGTAGCCCCACCCCCAGAAAGGTATTTGTTGTTGGTAAGTCACTAAGTCATGTCTGACTGTTATGACCTCATGGACTGTAGCCTGCGAGGCTCCTCTGTCCATGGGATTCCCCAGGCAAGAATACTGGAGTTGGCTGCCATTTCCTTCTCCAGGCGATCTTCCCAATGAGGAATTTAACCCTCGTCTCCTGCACTGGCTGCCAGATTCTTTACTGCTAATCCACCTGGGAAACACCCCACCTGCACCCTTGCCCCACCCAGGCCAAAAATGTTATATCCATGTCCTCATCCCTGGGACCTGTGAATGTTACTTTATTTAGGAAAAGTGTCTTTGCAGACAAAATGAAGTTAATCATTTTGAGATGAGATCTTCTTGGATAATCAGATTGGCCCTAAATCAGAAGATACATGTCTTCATAAGAGAAGACAGAGGGAAAGACAAAGATGAAGACTGTGGCCATGGAGGCGGAGGTTGGAAAGATGAAGCCACAAGCCAAGGAACACCTGGAGACATGAGAAGCTGGAAGAGACAGAAAACAGGATCTGCCCCAGAGCCTTGGGAAGGAGCACGGGCCTGCTCACACCTTGGTTTCTGACCTCTGGCCTCTGGAACTTCAGGATAAAGCTCTGTTACTTCAAGGCACCCAGTTTGTTGTCACTGGTTACAACAACCCTGGGAAATGAATATATGTTTCTCTCTTCCAGTAATCTCAACAAATTTAAGATTTTCAGTAGATCTCTAACCCAAATGAATGTTAACTGCACTCACTTTCCCTTCTGTGTTTCTTTCCACAAAGTTAAAATTGTACAACCACTACTAATAATATAATGCAGTAAATAATGATAACTATTTTATTATGATGTATTTATTAAGTGGTAATTCTTCTAAGTACTCTACTTCTTTTACATCATTTCACCCTCACAACAGGCTTTCCTGGTGGCTCAGCTGTAGAGAATCCACCTGCAATGCGGGAGACCCAGGTTCGATCCCTGGGTGGGGAAGATCTCCTGGAGGAGGAAATGGCAGCCAACTCCAGTATTCTTGCCTGGAGAATCCCATGGACAAAACAGCTTGGCGAACAGAGTCCATGGGGTCACAAAGAGTCAGACACGACTGAGCAATTAATGCATAACCCTCACAACAATGTTATGAATTAGGTGCTCATATCAAGTCAGCTTTTCTTCATTTAACTAGCCCTTAAGATCAGTTTAATGTCATGTGACTGCACAGTTAGTACGTGGTGGAAATGGCTTTGAATTCAGATTTTATTCCCAGCTTTTCCTACTATACCATAGTGCTTCTTTAGAAGGGGATCAACTGTTTAATTCCTTTAGTTATTACTTCTAGTAATACGAAAAATATATATAATATATGTTGTACAGTAAATAGCATGTCTTTATTCTATTGACAGTACATTTGTTACAAGTGTAATAAATTTTAGAAAGTTTATTTTTAATTAACTTGAGCACATTTATATTTTAAAAAGATCAATTCAATTGTTAAAGTTACATAATAAAGAATATGATCATTTAAATGACAAAAATCTCATATTGTGAAATAGTGCACTCTTTGCTGCAACAAATGAGACAGAGGAAAAAATCAAACTCTTTCCACAACTATATTCAAAGAATCAGAAAAAAAGTTTTTTTTTTCTTTTTACAAAGTTACGTATAAGCCATCGGAACTATCAGATACTGAAGTATGAAAACTTTATAATCAAGGTTCAAAACTGATTTTAGAGAATTGTGTGAAGTAAAACAAGAAAATGTGTATCTAGCACTCTATAGAACTTTACAGTAAAGCTGAAATTTATAGACTATGTATATGATATAAATATAATATTTAGTAATATTACTTTAGTTAATACGTTTCATCAAAGATGAGGATGTGGCTTCTCTTGATGTCCAATCACTTTCTTTCTCTCTCTCTCTGTTTCTCACTCTCTCTCCCATCCCTCCCTCCCTCCATTCTTTCCTCCTTCTCCCTTCCTCTATCTCTCTTCCTTCCTCCCTCCTTTGAGTTCTTTCCAGCTAAAGGAACTCATGTCTCCTGACACCTTGTCCTGTTGAGCTATTTGGAGCTCCAATCACAAGAAACTGGCATGTTTGATACACTCCAAAACTGCTAAGTCTTCTAAGGGTTTTAAGATTGGGGTTTGTGGAGGAGATTTCCTGGAAGAAATGTCACATCCATTATTTTCAATTTTAGCTTTGGAAAGGTTGCCTGGAGAATGTCACTGAACACCAAATTTAACCTTTCAGTGATATTTGATATGAGAATAAATGAAACAGTCTATAAAGCTTGGACCTACATAAAATAAAGATGTTAAAGCAATCCAGCAAATGTGCTGGAACTCTTAGGGCGTTTTCATGACTAACTTAATGGGTTGGAAGCAATGTGTTCAACTGTTCCAACTACACAATTCACTGCTATAAAATAACTGTTGAATTTGTAGATGGAATAAATCTGGCTCAAGACTGATTGGACTTTTTGGTGACTTAAAAGTGACCCTTCACCTTAAGGGAGCTGGCATAAGGTAGTCTGGGAAACACTTAGACTTCCTTGAAGAATCAGCTCAAATATAATACCTCCTCTAGAAAGATTTACAGACTTTTCCTCACTCCCTCCAAAGAATAAATGGGCCTTTCCTTGGGGCTACCAGCCATTTCAACTCATTACAAAGAAATATGCCATCATTTTTTAAAAGATTTTTTAAAATCAATTTATTTTTGGCTGTACTATGTCTTCCTTGCTGTGTATGGGCTTTCTCTAGTTGCAGCAAGCAGGGGCTACTCTCTAGTTGCAGTGCATGGGCTTTTTGTTGCAGTGACTTCTCTTGTTGCTGAGCTCAGGCTCTATGGCGCAGACTTCAGCAACTGTGGTTCACAGGCTTAGTTGCCCCATGGCACATGGAATCTTCTCTGCCAGGGACTGAACCCATGTCCCCTGCATTGGCAGGCAGATTCTAAACTACTAGACCACCATGGAAGCCCCTTGTGCTATTTTTTGGTGTCTTCCCAAAAGAGCTGCATGTTCCTCAAGGCAGGATTGATTCCATGTCTTTGCATCTCCATTGCCTAATTTAGTGCCACTGTAAGTCTTCATACATGTGTGTTCTTCACGCACACATGAAGCCTACATAATTTACAAGACCTGTCTTACCAGTCAACAGGATAGTATGTTCCTTAGAATAAATACAAATTCTGGTAGTGTTCACTGTGTGCTTGTGTTATCCTTCTCCATTTGGAGACAGGGAAAAAGGAGTGAACATGGAGATCAAAAAAGACAAATGAACACAAACCTAACAGTTTAACCCTGTTAACAGTTAACTGACTTTTGAAACTTCCCGGACTTCCATTTGAGACCTTCTGGCTTCCCACCTGGCTCATTGGTAAAGAATCTGCCTGCCAATGCAGGAGATACAGGAGACTTGGGTTCTGATCCTCGAGTCAGAAAGGTCCCTGGAGAAGGAAATGGCTACCTACTCCAGTATTCTTGTCTGGAGAATCCCATGGACAGAGGATCCTCTCGGGCTATAGTCTGTGGGGTCACAAAGAGTTGAACACAACTGAGCTCAGAGTCACACATGCAGACTTCCATTTAATGCTAACTCTAACTGATGATTCCTCTTTGGCCCAAAGATTTCACAGGCTCTCCTCCTCTCTCGAGAGGAGTCTCAAGAATATTCAACTGCTCCCCCAACAAGAGAACTAGAGTGGCTGTTTTGAGTATAGATTAAAACCTATGTTAAAGAGACTCCCAGCAAATGAACAGACCTGAGAATATCTTTATGGGGAATCTGATTTTTCTGGAGAAAATGTGCTAACATACCAGGTACTAGAGACTTTGGGCATGAGAGCTGAGTAGAAATTAGAATTCAGTGTATGGCCCAGACTCACTAGATCTCAAGACCTACCCTATTTCCAAAGCATTTCTCTCTGGAAGTAGTTCTCTACCGGGCAGCATTTTGGAAGTTACAGAGGGAGTAGTTGGATGTGGCAGTCTCCAGGGAGAGAAGATGCTGCTGACATTGAGTGGGTGTGTGTTCAGCTGCTTAGTCATGTTCAACTGTTTGTAACCCCATGGACTGTAGCCCACCAGGCTCCTCTATCCCTGGAATTATTCCAGCAAGAATGCTGGAGTGGGGTGCCATTTCCTACTCCAGGGGACCTTCCCAACCTAGGGATTGCTCCTTTCTCTCTTGCATCACCTGCATTGGCACACAGATTCTTTATCACTAATGCCACCTAGAAAGCCCATATTAAATGAGTGGGACCAAGCAAAATTCCTCTTTTTTCTAATGATGTCTCCGCTTTACCTATAAATTCAATTCTCATAATTTGTGATAGTTTTGTTCTATAAAGTCAGCATGAAGACTGAATTAGCAACTCCTAAGCCATTTTGTGCAAGAATTGTACAAAAAAGATCCAAATGAACTGGATTACTACGATAGTTTCGTCAGACACCCAGAGCCAGACATTCTTGAGAGTGAAGTCAAGTGAGCCTTAGGAAGCACTGCTGTTAAAAAAAGATAGTGGATGTGATGGAATTTCAGTGGAACTATTCAAAACCCTAAAGAATGATGCCATCAAGGTGTTGCATTCAATATGTCAGCAAAGCTGGAAGACCCAGCAGAAGTCAAAGGACTGGAAAAGGTCAACCCTCATCCTAGTTCTCAAGAAGGGTAGTACTAAAGAACATACTAACCATCAAACAATTGCACTCATCTCCCATGCTAGTAAGGTCATGCTTAAAATTTGCATGTTAGGTTTCAGCATTATGTGAATAGAGAACCTCCAGATGTCCAAGGTAGGTCTAGAAAAGGGAGAGGGACCAGAAATCAAATTGTCAACATTCGCCAGATCATAGAGAAAGCTAGGAAATTCCAGAAAAACATCTACCTCTGTTTCATCAGCCACACCAAAGCCTTTGACTGTGTGGATCATAATAAATAGTGGAAAGCTCTTAAAGAAATGGAAATACCAGACCATCTTACCTGTCTCCTGATAAACCTGTATGTGGGTCAAGAAGCAACAGTTAGAACCCTGTATGGATCAACTTATTGGTTTTAGATTGAGAAAGGAGTACAACAAGGCTGTCTGCTGTCACCCTGTTTGTTTACTCTATACTCTGAGCACATCATGAGAAATGATGGGCTGCATGAGTTACAAGTTGGAATCAAGATAGGTGGGAGAAACATCAACAAACTCAGATATGCAGATGATAACACTTAAATGGCAGAAAGTGAAGAGGAACTAAAGAACCTCTTGATGAGGGTGAAGGAGAAGAGTGAAAGAGCCTGCTTAAAATATTAAATATTAAAAAAAAAAACCTAAGGTCATGGCATCCAGCTCCATTACTTCATGGCAAATAGAAGAGGAAAAGTGGAAGTAGTGACAGATTTCCTCTTCTTGGACTCTAAAATCACTGTAGATGGTGATGTAGACATGAAATCAGAAGATGTTTGCTTCTTGGCAGGAAAGCTATGACAACCTAGACTGTGTGTTGAAAAGCAGAGATATTACTCTGCCAACAAAGGTCCATGTAGTGAAGGCCATGATCTTCCCAGTGGTCACGTATGGTTGTGAGAGCTAGACTGTAAAGAAGGCAGAGTGATGAAGAATTAATGCCTTTCAACTGTGGTGCTAGAGAAGACTCTTGAGAGTCCGTTGCACAGCAAGGAAATCAAACCTGTCAATCTTAAGGAGCATCAAAACTGAATATTCATTGGAAGGACTGATGCTAAAGCTGAAACTCCAGTATTTTGGTCATGTGATATGAACAGCTGACTCATTGGAAAAGTCCCTGTTGCTGGGAAAGATTGAGGGAAGTAGGAGAAGAGGGCATCAGAGGATGAGATGGCTGGATGGCATCACTGATGCAATGAACAAGAACTTGGGCAAACTTTGGGAGATGGTGAAGGACAGGGAGGCCTGGCATGCTGCAGTCCATGGGGTTTCAAAGAGTCAGACACAACTGGATGACTGAACAACAGCAACAACAAGTCATTGCTCCTACGGGAAATACAGAGTTAGGTTCCTACAGTCCTCTGACCGCAGTATTTTCATCAACCCATCAATATTAACCTTGTTTTATGTCTGTTTCTGTTTAAAGACATTTATTGTTGATTTGTTAACATCAAACTTACAGCCAACTGCACTGTAAGTCATGCCTGATCAAAGTTTAGCTAACTCACATATTTTCTCCACAAGTGTGCTTAAGAGCACTAGACAATACTTCAGCACTGTGCTTTGAGTGTATTTTAAACAGCACAATCACCAACACAAAGCACAAAAATGTGAAAAGCACGGCACTAAATAGACCACAAAATGGCCACACCTGATTTCAATATGAAAGCTGAAGGAAAAAAAATCAGAGTTGTGTAGTACCACCTCCACTGGGGACATGCGCTTTAGTGACTCAGATTTTTCATTGCTCTGCACACACCCAGCAAAGACTGCAAAAGCACTCAAGTGTCAATGTGAGGTTACAGATAAATTTTGGCAAGTAGCGAAATTAGCAAACATGGAATCTATGAATAATGAAGATTGACTGTATACATAAAGTATTTTTGCACAGTTTTAATTTGCACTGAATTTTTCAGAAACACACAATGAAAACTAAGGGAAAGTTGTTCTTTGACTTGGGCCTTTGCCAAAAGTTGGTCAATATTTGGAACTCAGGTTACTGAAGGCAACACTGCTAATGATACCCGAGTACCCAGAATGACACACAAATATCATTCTGTACTAGTAGCAGTAGCACCTGTGTAATTCAGCATACAGGTGCAAGCATCTGTATATTTTTTATTTAGCAGGGCTCTAAATGAGCACAATATACTCATATGTAAGTGAGTATAATGAAATATATAAAATTTCAGTGTAAGTCAGTGTCCTCTCAAGTTAATTGGTATCTCTATTCCTCTCCAATGAAAATCAAGAAAATTAAACACAATTCACCCAGTTATTGCAGAGCTGCCGTCTTTTATTTTGTGTAGAATTCTTTTCTGTTTCTTTTTTATACACAAAAATTAGTTTTGCAATCAAAGTTTTATTGACCTAGAAACCTGTGTTCAGGAGATTTTATTTTGATTTGTCTCCTGCTCCTTCCTTCTGAGTTACTTACCACCCTTATGGCAGAAGGTGAAGAAGAACTAAAGAGCCTCTTGATGAAAGTGAAACAGGAGAGTGAAAAAGTTGACTTAAAACTCAACAGTCAGAAAACTAAGATCATGGCATCTGGTCCCAATACTTCATGGCAAGTAGATGGGGAAACAATGGAAACAGTGACAGACTTTATTTTGGGGGGGCTCCAAAATCACTGCAGATGGTGACTGCAGCCATGAAATTAAAAGATGTTTGCTCCTTGGAAGAAAAGTTATGACCAACCTAGACAGCATATTAAAAAGCAGAGATATTACTTTGCCAACAAAGGTCTGTCTAGACAAAGCTATGGTTTTTCCAGTAGTCACGTATGGATGTGAGTTGCACCATAAAGAAGGCTGAGCACCAAAGAATTGATGCTTTTGAACTGTGGTGTTGGGAGGACTCTTGAGAGTCCCTTGGACTTCAAGGGCTTCAAACCAATCAATCTTAGAGGAAATCAACCCTGAATATTCATTGGAAGGACTGATGCTGAAGCTGAAGCCCCAATCCTTTGGCCACCTGATGCAAAGAGCCAACTCAATAGAAAAGACCCTGAAGTGGAAAAGATTGAAGGCAGGAGGAGAAGGGAATGACAGATGATTGCATGGTATCACTGACTCAATGGCCGTGAATTTGAGAAAACCCAGGGAGATGGTCAAGGACAGGGAATCCTGGCATATTGCAGTCCATGGGGTCACAGATTTGGGCACCACTGAGCGACTGAACAACAACAATACCATAATATATTTTTTATAATAAAATAAATTTATTTTAAGAAACCGACTCACAGGATTATGAGGGCTGGCAGATCTGAAATATGGGCAGGTTAGTAGAGTGGCGGATGGCAACTCAGGTGAGAGTTAATGTTGGAATCTTGAGTCAGAATTGCTTCTTCACGTTGACTAAGAGATTGTTCCTTTGGTTATGTTTCTTTCTGGCTCTGAGCTCATCCATTTCCATGGAGCAGTTTTGCCTCTATCCAGCTACTCAAGGTTCTGTCCCAGGGTGAAATTGAGGACATCACTGTCACGGACCCTGAGCCAATAGCGATTTGGCCTATGTTCTACTGATAAGATAGGATTTTCCTCTCTCTCCTTCCCTAAGATGTGGGCCACTGCCAGAAATCAGTCACAGCTTTTTTGTAGGCTTTTTTTTTTTAATTAGAGGATAACTGGTTTACAATATTGTGATGGTTTCTGCCATACATTGACGTGAGTCGGCATTAGGTATACATATGTCCCCTCCCGCTTGAATCCCCCTCCTCCACCTCCTTCCCCATGCCACTCCTCTAGGTTGTCACAGAGCACTGGCATTGAGTCCCTGCATCACACATCAAACTCCCTCTGGCTATCTATTTTACATATGGTACTGTATATGTTTCCGTGCTATTCTCTCATATCACCCCACTCTCTCCTTCCCCCACTGTGTCCAAAATGTCACACAGAGCATTTTTATTTTCCATTAACACACAGGAGCAGGACAACCAGGCACCCTTGCCATTTTCACGCCTGAGGTTGACAGCTACATCCCACTGCAGTCCTGTGAGTGCTGCAGGGTCACTTACATTCAGCTCAGCTTCAGTTCTAGAGATGTGTAACTTGATTGTGGCTGTGACTTTGATTTTTTTTCTTTTAAATGTTTAAATATACATTTTAAAAACATATACATTACTATATATAAGACAGATAACCAACAAGGACCTACTGTATAACACAGGGAACTATACTCAATATTGTGTAATAACCTATAATGGAAAGAATTTTAAAAAGAATATATATGTATATATATGTTGTTGTTATTCAGTCACTAAGTCGTGTCCTACTCTTTGCGACTTATGAGCTACAGCATGCTAGGCTTCCCTGTCCTTCACTATCTCCCAGAGTTTGCCCAAATTCATGTGCATTGAGTCAGTGATGCCACATAACCATCTTATCCTCTGCAGCCCTCTTCTCCTTTTGCCTTCAATCTTTCCCAGCATCAGGGTCTTTTCCAATGAGTTGGCTTTTCACCGGTGGCCAAAGGATTGGAGCTTCAGCTTCAGCATCAGTTCTTCCAATGAATATTCAGGGTTGATTTCCTTGAGGATTGACTGATTTATTTTAAGAACTTGACTCACAGGATTATGGGGGCTGAAGTCCAAGGGACTCTCAAGAGTCTTCTCCAACACTACAAAGACATCAGTTCTTGGGTTCTCAGTCTTCTTTAAGGTCCAACTCTCACATTCATACATGACTACTGGAAAAAAATCATAGCTTTGACTAGATGGAACTTTGTCTGCAAAGTAATGTCTCTGCTTTTTAATATGCTGTCTAGGTTTGTCATAGCTTTCCTTCTAAGGAGATATATATATATATATATACACACACACACACATACACACACACACACATACACACACACACATGTATATATATGTGTGTGTGTCTATGTATATTATGTGTGTGCATGCTCAGTCACTCGGTCGTGTCTGACTCTTTGCAACCACATGGACTGTAGCCCGCCAGGCTCTTCCATTGGATTTCCCAAGCAAGATTACCAGAGTGGACTGTTATTTCCTTCCGTCAGTAGAAGAACTGATGCTGAAACTCATGCTCCTGTTCTTTGGCCACCTGATACAAAGAGCCGACTCATTAGAAAAGATCCTGATGCTGCGAAAGATTGAAGGCAGTAGGAGAAAGGGACAGCAGAGGATGAGACAGTTGGATGGCATCACTGACTAGATGGACATGAGTTTGAGCAAGCTCTGGGAGATGTGAAGGACAGGGAAGCCTGGCATGCTGCAGTCCATGGGGGTCACAAAGAGTTGGACACAATTGAGTGACTGAACAACAACTGTTTTCCATCAGAGCTGGTTTGATGAATCAGTTCAGTTCAGTTGCTCAGTCGTATCGTGTCCAACTCTTTGCGACCCCATGAATCACAGCACGCCAGACCTCCCTGTCCATCCCCAACTCCTGGAGTTTACTCAAACTCATGACAATCGAGTCAGTGATGCCATCCAGCCATCTCATCCTCTGTCATCCCCTTCTCCTCCTGCTCCCAATCCCTCCAAGCATCAGGGTCTTTTCCAATAAGTCAACTCTTCACATGAGGTCACCAAAGTATTGGAGTTTCAGCTTCAGTATCAGTCCTTCCAATGAACACCCAGGACTTATCTCCTTCAGGATAGACTGGTTGGATCTCCTTACAGTCCAAGGGACTCTCAAGAGTCTTCTCCAACACCACAATTCAAAAGCATCAATTCTCAGCGCTCAACTTTCTTCACAGAATAGCTTTCCATTATCAAGACACAGAAACATATTTTCTTAGTGCAATGAGAGCTTATTGAAATAATACATAGGCAGTTTAAAATAAGGCAAGACCGACATCCCTACCATGCACTGTTACCCAGCAACTTTTCTCTTGGCTTCCCCTTCCTCTTTTCCTTGGGGCCACTGTAATTGTCTCTACTTGCTGCTCTACCTCATGGTTTCTGCCAATTCATAGTTTACACTGCCTTCATTACTTTCTGCTTGTATCCTACTCTTTCTGCATCTCTTGAATTCTGTTTTATTCTACTACCTTTTTTGGTCTTTCTTGTATTACTTTCAAATTTCTCAAAAGAGAAGATCTTATTGTTCTGTGAAAGTTACTGCCAAGAGAAGCAGAATGACCCTTCTTATGAGGTAGGACTCATGCAAAACTACATTGTAAGCTACTCACATTTCTCATGCCTAGACATCATCCCTGGTTCCATCAGTACTAGTCAAATTTATGGGGTTTTTTTAGTCTAAAGCATGAAAGTCTACATTTTAAAAAAAACAGGTTATTATTAAAAAGGATGAAATAATGCCATTTGCAGCAATGTGAATGGACCTAGAGATTATCACACTGAGTGAAGTAAGTCAGACAGAGCAGGAGAAATGTCATATGACATCCCTTATATGTTGAATCTAAAAATAATACAAGTGAACTTACTTACAAAACAGAAAGAGACTCACAGCCTTAAGAGAACGAACTTATGGTTTCCAGGAGAGGAGTGGGGGAGGATGAGGGGAAGGAATAGTTAGGAAGTTAGGATAGACGTGTACACACTGCACATTTAAAATGGATAACCAACAAGGACCTACTGTACAACACAGGAAAATGTGCTCAAAGTTATGTGGCAGCCTGGATGGGTGAGGAGGTTGGGGGAAGAATAGGTACATGCATATGCATGTCTGAGTCCCTTTGCTGTTCGCCTGAAACTATCAAAACCTTGTTAATCGGCTACACCCCAATACAAAACAAGAAGTTTTTTTAAAAAGCCTATTATATCTTTGCTCAGAAACAGAGTGAGTGTGGCAGGCAACTGGAAAAGAATACACCATGCCGTATGGAGCTAGGCTAAGTCCTTTCTGTCCCTAGCCCAAAGCATCTGCAATTATATTCATGGTAATTGAAGGGGTTTTGTGTTTTTTTTTTGCAAATTTCTTTACAGGATTCCTTTCATCTATTAGTAAACTCTAATTTTGTGGCTAGTATTTTTTCTTGTGAAATTATACCCTTGGGAAATGTTGCGCATTTCTTAAGACTGCAAAATACCCATAAGCATTCACAATCATGAATATTGACTCCAGAGTGAGATGCACAATTGTGAGAAGTTTAAAAAAAAATTAGGTAAATTTGTGCCTGGCTATTTTTTCAAATACTCTTTAAACACTTATACTCTAAAACAAATCTAATTTTCTTTATGGCATTTTGAATTACCATCTAATTTTCTTATCGGTTGGCAATTCCTTATAGGTTTATATTTAACAGACGAAGGCCATCTAACAAGCCATCTGCATTTCTAGTGGGCCACCCCACCACAAGTGCACAATTGCCCTAGATAGCACTGAGAAACTCTGTGCCAGTGAATGAACAAATGGCCACAATTGCAGACCTTTTTTTCAATCTCTAATCAAAAGCTGAAGACTATTGCAGGCTATTCATATGGCATTTAAATTCTACTTTCTGATTAAACATCCCATGTGTGTAAAAGAAGGTAACATAATGTTGGTTACTTTGCTAGAAACTCCCTCAATTTCCAAAATTATTTTTGCTATTTCCATTTCCCCCATGGTGGGGTGGTGAGAGAATCAGACCCCATCTGTTCTGTCAAAGGGACTAGGGAGTCTTTAGTCCATACTCCGTATCTGGCCATTGGACTAAATTCATGTTTGTAAAATCCACATGGAACATGGAATAAGGCCTAATCGTGCCTGAAAGCAGGGAGAAGGCCTGGCTGTGCCATACAGAGTGAGAGGCATTCCTGGTAATATGATGGCCTGCTATTTCTCATGAAAAGTCATTTAAAATTCAGGTAGAAATAAACAAAAAAAAATGGCATCTTCCTAAAAGCATTGGTGAGCTGCAAGGTAATAAGAAAGTCTGAGGCCAAAATCTAAGTGAAAGCTAGAAGCTCTAACAGGAAAACTGCTTCTTAACTGCCACAAGGGCATTTTCCAAAGGAAAAACTTGAGAGGTGCTTTTCAAGATCTCATTTGGGCATATAGAACAGAAACAAAGTGGGTGGTTTAATAACAAGCCTTCTTGTAAAACTGGAACCGCAAAGGATTCCAGTTTTGATTTACTGACTAACTGGAAGAATATTTATCACTCTCCTCAGTGAAGATTTCAAGGCAAGGTGCATTATTGCTTTGACAATAAGAAAAGCAGAAGGGAAAAAAGAAAGGGAGGAAGTGAGGGACGGAGAGAGAAAGAAAGAAAGAAAGGGAGGAAAGGACGGAGGGTGGGAAAGAGAGAGGGGGAGAGGAAGGGAGAAATGGCAACGTCAAGCTGATTGTGCAGAATTTTTGCCCAGATTCACTTAAGCAAATTCAAGCAGTGCATCTAATTTAAAGAGTGTTCCAATGGGGATGGCTCCCAGGGACCTGGCAAATTCTATTTGGAGGAACTTGCCCTCATTCTAGACCTCAAAAGATTCTCACAATTAATTCTTCAAAGAATAAGGAACCATGAACAATAACCAATAGCTCAGAAGGAAAACTAAAAGGGAAGCTTGAGAATATCTGCAGAGTAAAGGAAACGACAAAGAATTACAATGTACACTTGTGCAGAAAGCAAATAAATTTTTATACAGAAATGCAAAGAATAAATGAAAATTAAAATGCCAGTGGACAGGTTTAAGAGCATATTGTATGCAATGGAGGAAGCATGGAAATTAGCATGAATATATCTGGAGATTTTTTGGCCATTATCACTTGAAATATTGCCTGTGCTCCATTCTTTCTCTTTTCCTAAAATTCTAAATGTTTGATTTCTAGAATTAGCAAATATTCACTAACATCCAAATATACAGAGTCCCAGGAGAGAGCAGAAGATGGAATACAGGCAATATTTGAAGTTTTCCCAGATACAGTGAAACATCTAAGTGTAGTTTTAAGAAGCCACATGAATCCCAAGCAGAGTGGATGTAAATAAATTGACACCTAGATACAACAGAATGCAATTGGAAAACACAGAAATGAAGAATACTCAATAGAAGCACAGAGAATAAGAACATAATTTAAAATGACAGATGGCTTCTGAAAAGCAGTGGTAGAAGCTAGCATAGAGTCATGTAATTCATTAACATAATCAAGTTTCAGTTCTTTATGGCTGGAAAATGAGCCATTGACTTCAAACATCCATGGTCATTCATTGTCCTCATGTGATTTGGGCAGGGTGGCAGGCATGTCTCATCTCTGTCCCCTGAAGCCTCAGACAAGGAGTCCCAACTCGGGCCTGATCTACCTACGTACTCTGTGATTATGGAAGAGTGTTTTGACCAACAGTTTTCTTACCACCTCTCAGACCACCCTTTACTGATTCTTCCCTTTCACCTGTCATCCAAATATTTCAATGTTCTGGAGTTGAGTCCTTCACCTTTTCTTATTTCTATCTATTCTCAGTCTCTTGTGATCTCTTCCAGTCTTGTGGAATTATTATCTATATGCAAAATCTTTCTAATTTACATCTATAGCTTAGATTACTCCTTTGAATCCCAGATTCATCCATCTACCATCTTACCTAAACTCTACTTAAACATCAGTAAGTGTCTCAATCTTCCTTTGTTGAAACCAGGCTTCTAGTATTTCCCCTAAATCTGCTCTTACTACCTACTATCCCACAAAGTCACAGCTGCATTCTTCCATTTGTTCAGGCCAAAATATCTTAATTGCCATTGATTACATCGAGAGTTCTCATAGACAGAGGGACCTGTGGCTACAGTCCATAGAGTCACAAAGAGTTGGACACAACTGAAGTGACTTGGCATGCACTCTAAGAATTCTGCTGAATCTGCTTTCAAAATAATCAATATTTCTATCCACTTTTCATTATCTCTATTGCTACTACTCAAGTTCAAGCCATCGTGATGTCTTTTTAAAAAAAAGATTTATCTATTTATTTTGGCTGCACCAGGTCTTAGTTGCAGCACATAGGATCTTCCATCTTAGTTGAAGCACTCAGGATATTTAGTTACAGCATGTAGGATCTAGTTTTCTGACCAGGGATTGAACCCAGGCCCCCTAAATCTTAGCCATTGGACTACTAGGAAAGTCCACCTGCTTGTTTTAAAGCCACCATGATCTCTTGACTATTGTAGTATCAATATCAATCAAAAAAGGTGAATTTTGTTTTTAACACTTGACCCACTATGATCTCTTATCAACACAGCAGCCAGAGCCTTCCTATTGCAATGAAAGTCAAATCATGCCATACCTCTGCTCAAAATCTGCCCATGGATTTCTATTTCCAAATATATTTGCATGGCTGCTCCATCCCTTCCTCTAGATGTTACTTGCACTATGTTCCTAGTGAGGACTTACCCCAGACTGAGAAAGGACACTCTCACCACGTCTAAAATTGGATGAAACAAAACCATCAACTATGTGGATGTCACATCCTCTTTCTCTGTTTTGCTCTTCACCTTAACACTTAACAGGTATACTCTGTAGATCATTAATTTGCAAATATTGATATACCTACATCTTGCCTGGGGATCTTGCTAAACGGGACTTTAATTCAGCAGGTCTGGCTGGAACCAGAGATTCTGCACTTCTAACAAGCTTCCAGCTGAAGCTAATGCTGCTAGAACATAGGCCACATAGTGTAAATTTAAAATTTTTAGTTCAGTTCAGTCACTCAGTCATGTCCGACTCTTCGTGACCCTATGGACTGCAGCACGCCAGGCTTCCATGTCCATCACCAACTCCTGGAGCTTGCTCAAACTCATGTCCATCCAGTCAGTGATGCCATCCAACCATCTCATCCTCTGTCATTCCCTTCTCCTCCTGCCTTCAATGTTTCCCAGCATCAGATTCTTTTCAAATGAGTCAGTTCTTCCCATCAGGTGGCCAAAGTATTGGAGTTTCAGCTTCAGCGTCAGTCCTTCCAATGAATATTCAGGACTGATTTCCTTTAGGATGGACTGGTTTGATCTCCTTGTAGTCCAAAGGACTCTCAAGAGTCTTCTCCAACACCACAGTTCAAAAGCATCATTTCAAAATTTTTAGTAGCTGCATTTCAAAAATAAATCAGTGACATTAATTTTGGTACCATATTTTAGCTAGCCCCATATATCTTAATTATTATCATTTCATCTCAGTTTAGACTGGCTGCATTTAAAAGGCTCAATTGGCACATTTGGCTACATGCTACCATATTGAACAACATAGGTCTAGACTTCATTAAATTTTCCTGTTTGTCTTTCTCTTCTTCCAGAATGAAACCTACCTAAGGACATAGATTTTTGGTTTGCTTTCTAATGTATCCCCTCTGTGCCTGGAAGAGTGTCTGGCCTGAGCAATCCTCAAAAATATTTGTTGATGGGGCTTCCCACTGGTGGTCGGGTGGTTAAGACTTTATCTTCCAATTCAGGGCATGCTGGTTCAGCCCTTCATCAAGGAGCTAGATCCCATTTGCCTTGCAGCCAAAAACAACCCATAAAACAGAAATAATATTGTAACAAACTCATTTTTTTTTAATGGTCCAGATTTTTTTAAAAATTGTTGAAGAAATGGATCAATGAGTATCTTAGTGTGTGGAGAGAAAACTGGATTGGCTCTGTTTTATGTCATTTCCCAGAATCTCCCAGAAAAAGTAAACCTATCACCCACAGGGTAGCTTGTCTTCTTGGCCACCTTCCTTTCATCAGCCACATCTTTACTCTGTTCCAAAAAAATTACATGCACTAGGATCCTTATGGTGGGGTCTGCTTCAGGCGAAACACAAACCAGCACCTTGGGCTTCAACCAGCTGTTCATTCCTCTAACGTTAGGTTGGATGTGGGTCCTTCTCTCTTAGGTCCCCTCACCCGGCTGGATGAGGGCCATGATTTACTCACAAAAGAGACGAAGTTTAATGCTTAGCATCACTCCACACCCAGCTGTCAATCCCCCATTCTCCTTTTCCACCCACCACTAGATTCAAAGAAAGCAATCCATTAGATAGAAATGACCAAAATATTACCCAAAGCCCATGAACATGCCCGGAAAAGTTAAATGTGAGCTCTACCCCAGAAATTCCTGAGGAGTGACAAGACTTTCTTTATATTTTGCGTTGGTGTTGACAACTGAGAGCAAATGCACACAAAACAGCCCTCATGATAATTCAGCCTCAGGCTCACTGAGGCTGGAGACTGCCGTTTCTTCTTAAGGGACAGAAACAAAAAGCCTTTTTATTGAGGATTACTACTCCAAAATCAACATTTTTGAAATGGTGCCCATTCTCATAGCCTCCTTCCCTGAAGCATAAACATTGCAACCACCTCTTTGAATCAGAAGAATTAGGCTACAGGGTCTGGGTACAAATACTGTGTTCCGGTGTTGAATGCTAGATCAGATATCATCTCTAATCCTTGGGGTCTTTTACTACAATATAGCTGTTTGAAGGAGCAGCTTTTTTTTTTTCCCCCCCCAATGTAACGAATTCTGTAACTCTGAAACTCTGAGTTCTGGATCAGGTTTGTTTTGGTAATGCATTCTTCAGCTTCTTCAAGAAAGTTCTTCCCAGTAATGAATTGGGAGCTTTGATTCGACTTGGTTACACCAGTCAAAGCTTGAGATTGTGATTCAATGGATAGTTCATGGTTTATTCTGCCACTGTCGACATATATTGTTTACTCTCTGTGGCTCAGCTCCAGATCTGTTTCATGGAAGCTGTCCACATGGGTAAAATATGCCCCTTGCACAACAGAGCTTATCCTGCCTTCTGGATAGCGTGGCACCTATCTCCCTCTTTCTATCTGCAGATTCTTCTTTAAAAAAAAAAAAAAGAACATTTCATTCCACTTTCTCTCTACCAAAGTAAGTCCACATGTCACTCCAGAATACTAGGATAAGCCTGGGTGACACAAAAACTCTAGGAAGAGGCAGATGCAAGCTGACTTCTTATGACAGTGCCAGAAGTATTAGGAAAGTGTAGGAACAGGGAAGATGTGGACCTTAAAAATGTAAGAAACAAACATCATGTATGTTCTATTGTTTCAAAAGCAGAAAAGTTATCATCTTTGGGAGATGTTTTACATAAAAATGTTTCAGTTCATAGGAATGACTCATCTCCTCATTTTCTCACTTCCAAAATCCTCTCCCCTTACTATGGAGAATGTAGATAACTAATAAAGACCTACTGTACAACATGGGGAACTCTATACAATACTCTGTAATGGCCTATATGGGAAAATAATCTAAAAAAGAGGGATATATGTGTATGTATAACTGATTCACTTTGCTGTGCCCCTGAAATTAACACAATATTGTAAATAAACTGTACCCAAATAAAAAAACATTTTTTTTAAATCCTCTCCCTCATTTCTGTCAAGTGTTTGCTCAAACATCCAATATGTTTTCAGTGAGGTCTACACTGGCCATCTGATTTAAAAGTACAAAACCGATTCTTCTCCTTCACCATGCTCTCTCTTTTGCTATACTATTTGTTGCCTTCTAATACTGTATATAATTTGCTTATTGTGCATATTATCTAATATATTTAAAGCAAGCTCCATGAGAAAAGGAATCCTTGTCAGTTTTGTTCAAGCACCTAGAGTAGCATCTGTCCAGATTGACACTGACTAGATATCCTTGGACAAGTATATAAATGAATTAGTGAATTGAGGCATTGTGATGTAGCAGCCACTAATTGAGGTGCTATGGATACAAGGATAACATCATATTAGATCATTGTGAACTCAAATACCTTCAGGGTCCAGGGAGATGCAATCAATGAGTGAAGCAGGCCAGGTATAAAATAATAGAAGATGGTGGAATTGACAGGACCAGGAGAATACCCACCCTTACTAAAGGCATCACATTCAATTTAGAGAAGTTCTCTGCCAAACAAAACACATGCAGAGGCTCTGAACTTCCACATGATGATCTCTGTAATCCTATGTCTTTTCCAACATACCCATATTTTCTCCCTCCTGCTTTTAATTTTTTCCAAACTTCCTATCTCAGAAAGTCAAAATACTATAAAATCAGACTCAACTCTCATAAAATTGACATTCCATTTTAAAGTAATTCCATTTCAGGTTCTAATTAAAAACAGTTATGATCAAGTGTTATTCAAGAGATTTAAAGTCTATTTCATGTGTAAGAAACAATAGTTCCCTGTATCTGCTTTATTGACAATGGATGTATACCCGGAGATTCAGTCTAGTCTAACTTCATTTTTCATTTGTAAATTAATGTGTGAACCATTTAACCTCTCTCGAGCCTAGTTTACTCATCTATATAAGAAATACTGAGTTCTTCTTCTCCAGGATAGATCACATCTTGGGCCATAAATCTAGCCTTGGTAAATTCAAAAAATTTGAAATCATCTAAGCATCTTTTCTGATCACAATGCAGTAAGATTAGATGTGAACTACAGGAAAAAAACTATTAAAAATACAAACATATGGAGGCTAAACAACATGCTTCTGAATAACCAACAAATCACAGAAGAAATCAAAAAAGAAATCAAAATATGCATAAAAATGAATGATAATGAAAACACAACAACCCAAAACCTGTGAGATTCAGTAAAAGCAGTGCTAAGGGGAAGGTTCATAGCAATACAAGCTTACCTCAAGAAACAAGAGAAAAATCAAATAAACAACCTAACTTTACACCTAAAACAACTAGAAAAAGAAGAAATGAAGAAACTTAGGGTTAGTAGAAGGAAAAAAATCATAAAAATTAGGGCAGAAATAAATGAAAAAGAAACAAAGGAGACTATAGCAAAAATCAGCAAAACTAAAAGCTGATTCTTTAAGAAGATAAATAAAATAGACAACCTGTTAGCCAGACTCATCAAGAAAAAAAGAGAGAAGAATCAAATCAGCAAAATTAGAAATGAAAATGGAGAAATCACAACAGACAATGCAGAAGTACAAAGGATCATAAGAGACTACTATCAGCAACTATATGCCAATAAAATGGACAACTTGGAAAAAATAGATGAATTTTTAGAAAACTATAACCTTCCAAAACTTAACCAGAAAGAAATAGAAAACCCTAACAGACACATCACAAGCATGGAAATTGAAACTGTAATCAAAAATCTTCCAACAAACAAAAACCCAGGACCAGATGGCTTCACAGGTAAATTCTACCAAAAATTTAGAGAAGAGCTAACACCTATCCTACTAAAACTCTTCCAGAAAATTGCAGAGGAAGGTAAACTTCCAAACTCACTCTATGAGGCCACCATAACCCTAATAACAAAACCAGACAAAGATGCCACAAAAAAAGAAAACTACAGGCCAATATCACTGATGAACATAGATCCCTAAGCAAAAATCCTTAACAAAATTCTAGCAAACAGAATCCAACAACATATTAAAAAGATCATACATTATGACCAAGTGGGCTTTATCCCAGGGATGCAAGGATTCTTCAATATCCACAAACCAATCAATGTGATACACCATATTAACAAATTGAAAGATAAAACCATATGATTATCTCAATAGATAGAGAGAAAGCCTTTGACAAAATTCAACACCCATTTATGATAAAAATCCTCCAGAAAGGAGGCATAGAAGGAACATACCTCAACATAATAAAAGCCATATATGATAAACCTACAGCAAACAGTATCCTCAATGGTGAAAAATTGAAAGCATTTCCCCTACAGTCAGGAACAAGACAAGGGTGCCCACTCTCACCACTACTGTTCAACATAGTTTTGGAAGTTTTAGCCACAGGAATCAGAAAAGAAAAAGAAATAAAAGAAATCCATATTGGAAAAGAAGTAAAACTCTCCTGTTTGCAGATGACATGATACTCTACACAGAAAACCCTAAAGACACTACCAGAAAATTGCTAGAGCTAATCAATGAATATAGTAAAGTTGCAAGATATAAAATTAACACACAGAAATCCCTTGCTTTCCTATACACTAAAAATGAGAAAACAGAAAGAGAAATTAAGGAAACATTTCCATTCACCATTGTGATGAAAAGAATAAAATAAAATACTTAGGAATAAATCTACCTAAAGAAACAGAAGACCCATATATAGAAAACTATAAAACACTGATGAAAGAAATCAAAGATGACACAAGTAGATGGGGAAATATACCACATTCATGGATCAGAAGAATCAATATAGTGAAAATGAGTATACTACCCGAAGCAATCTATAGATTCAATGCAATCCCTATCAAGCTACTAACGGTATTCTTCACAGAACTAGAACAAATAATTTCACAATTTGTGTGGAAATACAAAAAACCTTGAATAGCCAAAGCAATCTTGAGAAAGAAGAATGGAATTGGAGGAATCAACCTGCCTGACTTCAGGCTCTGCTACAAAGCTACAGTCATCAAAACATTATGGTACTGGCACAAAGACAGAAATATAGATCAATGGAACAAAATAGAAAGCGCAGAGATAAATCCATGCACCTATGGACACATTATCTTTGACAAAGGAGGCAAGAATATGCGATGCAGAAAAGACAATCTCTTTAACAAGTGGTGCTGGGAAAACTGGCCAACCACCTGTAAAAGAATGAAACTAGAACACTTTCTAACACCATACACAAAAATGAACTCAAAATGATTTAAAGATCTAAATGTAATACCAAAAACTATAAAACTCCTAGAGGAAAACATAGGCAAAACACTCTCTGACATAAATCACAGCAGGATCCCCTATGACCCACCTCCCAGAGTAATGGAAATAAAAGCAAAAATAAACAAATGAGACCTAATTAAACTTAAAAGCTTTTGCACAACGAAGGAAACTACAAGCAAGGTGAAAAGATAGCCTTCATAATGGAAGAAAATAATAGCAAACGAAGCAACTGATAAAGAATTAATCTCAAAAATACACAAGCAGTTCATGCAGCTCAATACCAGAAAAATAAATGACCCAATCAAAAAATGGGCCAAAGAACTAAACAAACATTTCTCCAAAGAAGACATTCAGATGGCTAACAAACACATGAAAATATGCTCAACATCACTCATTATCAGAGAAATGCAAATCAAAACCACAATGAGGTACCATCTCACACTGGTCAGAATGGCTCCTATCAAAATGTCTACAAACAATAAATGCTGGAGAGGGTGTGGAGAAAAGGGAACCCTCTTACACTGTTGGTGGGAATGCAAACTAGTACAGCCACTATGGAGAACAGTGTGGAGATTCCTTAAAAAACTGGAAATAGAACTGCCATATGACCCAGCAATCCCACTGCTGGGCATACACACCAAGGAAACCAGATCTGAAAGAGACATGTGTACCCCAGTGATCATTGCAGCACTGTTTATAATAGCCAGGGCATGGAAGCAACCTAGATGTCCATCAGCAGAAGAATGGATAAGAAAACTGTGGTACACATACACAATGGAATATTACTCAGCTATTAAAAAGAATACATTTGAATCAGTTCTAATGAGATGGATGAAACTGGAGCCTATTATACAGAGTGAAGTAAGTCAAAAAGAAAAACACCAATACAGTATATTAATGCATATATATGGAACTTAGAAAGATGGTAACAATGACCCTATATGAGAGACAGCAAAGGAGACACAGATGTAAAGAACAGACTTTTGGACTCTGTGGGAGAAGGCAAGGGTGGGATGATTTGAGAGAATAGCATTGAAACATGTATATTACCATATGTGAAATAGATCACCAGTCCAGGTTTGATGCGTGAGGCAGGGCACTCAGGGCCAGTGCATGGGGATGACCCTGAGGGATGGGATCGGGAGGGAGATGGGAGGGGGCTTCAGGACGGGGAACACATGTACACGTGTGGTTGATTCATGTCAATGTATGGCAAAAACCACTACAGTATTGTAAAGTAATTAGCCTCCAATTAAAATTAATTAATTAATTTTAAAAAAAGAAATACAGAGTTCTTTTAATTTATGATTCTACAAACATTTTACTTCCCTCTCTTGCCTTAAGAATATAAAATCTAACAGTTTTTTAGTTTATGATGCTGAAGAATGTTTTATAAGACATTTTTCATTAAGCCATTGTATTAGTCAGCTATTGCTGTATAACAACCACAAAGTCTCAGAGGTATAGAGTCATGACTCTGCAGATTCGAAGGGGTGTCTCTGCTTCATGCATCTTTTAGCTACTGGAGAGGTGGTAACGAGAGCAACATTAGATGGCAGGTTCGCCAAGGAAGCATTTTGTAAAACCCCTGTCCACATCACATCTAGTTCCATGTCTCTGCCCAGGGGAAGTATGAGAATGCACCACTCAGATATCCTGCTGCAGGGAAATGAACTGACTGAAGGAGTCCATTGTTGCTGTTGTGTGTTGACCTCCACATTCATGATGGGGACACATTTCCCTTGGGTTACTCCTGGCCAATGACTGAGATCAGGAATAAAGTTTGCAATGCAGATCCATTCCTGCAACATGTAGGACCACTTAACTGGGTGACCTTGGCTCAAGGACCTCTTTTGAATCTGGACAAAACTTTCCTTGGACTGCTCTGCAGTCTGTCTCTTCTCCAACCTTCTTTCTTCTCCTTCTCCTGTTCCTTCCAGGTCTGCACTTGGATCTGAAAACTTGCCACCTTCTTAGTTCCATATCCTTAATTGTTCCAAGCAAGTCACCTGGTCAATGTAAAAACCAGGGGTGGATAATTATCCTCTCTACACATTAAAGTCATATCAGGTATGCAGATGTATAATGCTCTGACAGGGGAGTGAAACGTGGAACCAACTGTTCAATTTACAACAGTAACAAAATAAAGGTGCCAAGATCAGTTAAGAATCTGCCTGCAATGTGGGAGATCTGACTTTGATCCCTGAGTCAGGAAGATCCCCTGGAGAACAGAATGGATACTCATGTTATGCCCGATGTCCGAATCCCCGAGCGGGAAGAGAGAAGGCTTCCAAGACAATGCAACTTGCAAAAAAGGGAAGTTTATTGCTGACTCGAGTCAGGGCTTACTGCCGCAACCAGTGCAGTGGTGCAGGGTCAGAAAGCGCTGAGCCCGAGCTGTTACCCAATTTATAAGGTGTGCATAAGCAGTTGGTAGCTAGCTTAAGCGGATTGGTTACATGTTTACAAAGTAATCTTATTGGCTCAAACCTTCACGGGCTTTTTTCAAACTTGGGCGTTCGCGGGCTTTTCAGCTTTCCCCTGATAGGTTCCCTTTTCCTTACTGGGCGCATATTGATTGGCTGGCTCCAGGTGGCCTGATAATCATGTTACCCTGGAAAACCAGGCCTACTCCTAATCTAGGCTGCCTGTCATGGTGCAGCCTCACACTCACTCCAATATTCTTGCCTGGAGAATTCCATGGACAGAGCAACTTGGCAGACTACAGTCCATGGGGTTGCAAAGAGTTGGACATGACTGAGCAACTAACGCTTTCACTACTACACTTTAAAAAAGAAAAGCAATTATAAAAATGCTGTAGGCAGAATCCTAAAATACCCCCAAGATTATAACTTGCTGATACCCTGAATCATCCACTCCCCTCAAGTATCGTCTAGACTTTTGAATGTGATAGGATTTCATTTCCATGACTAGGTTGCTAATCAGTTGACTTTGAGTTAAACGAAGGGCAGATTACCCTAGATGGGCCTGACCTAATCAAGTAAGCCCTAACAAGAGGAAGTCAGAGAGATTGTCCTGCTGGCCTTGAAGAAGTAAGTGGTTACGTGAGAGGACAAGCCACATGGCAATGACTGGAAAGTAGTCCCCATCCAACAACCAGCTGAAAAATCAGGAGTCAACCCTACAACAGCAGGAAACTGAATTCTTCCAACAACTCATGAACTTAGAAGAAGAACTCACACCTCACAAGTTTGCAGTCCCAGACAGCACCTTGATTTCAGCCTGTTCAGACACTGAGCAGAGGTCCTAGTTAGCCTGCACCCAGCCTCCTGATGCATGGAAACTGGGACAACATAAATGGGTGTTTTTTTTTTAAGCTGCTAAATTGGCAATAATTCATTATGCAGCAATAGAACATTAATACAAAACAATATTTTGAACTCAGTGGGGAGGGCATGGCAATATTTATCAAAATTACAGAAACCCTTCAGCAATGAGTAAATGATTTGTACCTTCAAGCACCCTGACACAAGAGGAAGCAATAGTTGCTAAGTCACATCCCTGACCTCCTACCTCCAGTGGGCCCTCCTGTCGACTGTGACTCCCTCTCCACTGGCTGGTGCCCCCTTCCCATCCTCCCAAGGAGCCCCCGACTCCCTCGCAAACATGGTCTCGCCATGTTCCCTTCAGTTTCAGATGACATCACCCTCTAATTCCAGCCACATGGAGCAATAAGCTCCGTTTGTGTTTATGCCACTTTGATTTAGGTTTTCTGTTTCTTGGAATTAAAGATTCCTACTGAACAAATCTCTTCCAGCCATTATCCGATCTCTCTCGATTTCCCTTCACAGCCAGTGTCTCAAACACTTTGCTCCTTTATCCTACCCTTTCGGGTATTCTTAGCTCACTGGGGTCTGAGGCCTTCCCTACCACTCCAAAGAAACTACAGTTGTCAAATTCCCTAAAGACCTCTGTTCTTGGTGAAATGGTCCCTCCGCAAAGCTTGGTTTGCTTGACAGTTTAGCAGCATTTGACTACTCTATCCCCTGGAACTACACTCCCTAGGCATTTATTTTTCTTCTCTAACTGTATTTCAAGAAAGTTATAATTTTATAACTAATGTGTTATTTTTTGTGCTCTAAATGTATTCTTAGAAGTTATCCACAGGTTTCTCCAGACTGCTAAGGGGGTTCCAGGGCATTTTTTTAAAAAAGGGTTAAATATCCTCACTTTATATACTAAAAACAAACAAAACACCTCTAACAGTTCTCTCAAAAAGCTCTTGAAAATAGGCTTTGCCTTTATCTTTCACAACTATTGTCTCTGAAATTGACATTAAGAGCCTACTTTGGAATGGTAAAACTCTTAACTCATTCTCTTTGCATTTTTGCTATAATCATAATCTCCCCTGTGCAGCAGAGGTCTCTGGCTGAACTGGGAGAGGATCAGGTATTACAAAATATGGAAACGTGTATTGTTTAGCATCAGGGAATATTATTTGCCTTAAAAGTGCTCGGTAGTGAAGGATAGGAAGATTCCTTGGCACTCGAAAGAACCAGAGATTGGCTCTTCCTGTGACCCATGTCCTTCCTAGTCTAGTCTGGATTGGAAAGCTGCTGTGTGTCTGAGCAATGAGGTTGAGCTGGAACGGGAAAGACTCTATGGCTTCCACAGCATTATAGACATCAGGGACCTCAAGTGGATAACACAGGGACACCCAGCCACCCTCCCAGCAGAATTCAGCCCACAAATGATCACACTTCTGTCATGTCACCCCCCCCACACACACACACACACAAGAGACTTGAGTTCTGATGGGAGATGTCCCCTTCCTGCCCTCCTTGTCCAGCCAGCCACTTTCCAAAAGCTCAACTGTCTCATCAGTGACCACAGTCATGAAGTGGATGACACTACAGCATTAGATTCATTATGCCACATGCTCTCCTCTGGCCCTGCTTGACTAATGAAAGAAAATCGGTAGTTAGTTCAGGATTTTGCATAAAACAACAAAGGAACCAGGGTACAATACACTTTGAATCCATTCCTCTTTTGTTTTTCTCTCTTTGTGTTATTTCCCATTCAGGCATCTGTAGTGGTCCCCAAAACTCATGAATTTACGATGCCACTGGTGTTTTGAAAAGCAACTACATCTCTTCCCAGATGTCATTTTGTATAAAAAGTGTTCTTCTTCTGTACCAGTTCAGATAAACCAAGTCATGGGTCTAATTTGAATGAAGGCACAGACCTCACTCTGTCACAGGCCAGCTGTTGTGAATAAATATTATGACAGCCTGGACACATGATGTGTCTTAAGGCTGGTAGGAACAAGGCAGGCTTTTACCCAAGAAGG
The DNA here is from genome assembly GCF_019320065.1 of Cervus canadensis. Taxonomy (NCBI): domain Eukaryota; kingdom Metazoa; phylum Chordata; class Mammalia; order Artiodactyla; family Cervidae; genus Cervus; species Cervus canadensis. The sequence continues at coordinate 54,620,072 of NC_057401.1, forward strand.
CAGCCCGAACTGTAGTGTTGGCACACTGCCTTGCTCTTCCCCTAGATCTATGTCAAACCATTTGGAGGGAACATTAATTTGCAATCTATCACACAAACTTGGAATCAAAGGAAAGAGCCATGTAAATACCCATGATTATGCATAATTATTTAATTCAAAACCCTGAGATGTACAAAAGTCCCTACAGCACACTCTGGGGCTTATCATTTTACCTAAAATTCCCTAGTGTGCTATTCAGGTCTTTGAAATCATTGTTGTTGTTGTTGTTCAGTCACTAAGTTGTGTCCAGCTCTTTGCTACCCCATGGACTGCATCATACTAGGCTTCCCTGTCCTTCACTATCTCCCTGAGTTCGCTCAAATTCATGTCCAATCTTTCCCAGCATCAGGGTCTTTTCCAAGAGTTGGCTCTTGGCATCAGGTTGCCAAAGTATTGGAGCTTCAGCTTCAGCATCAGTCCTTCCAATGAATATTCAGGGTTGATTTCCTTTAGGATTGACTGGTGTGATATTCTTGCTGTCCAAGGGACTCTCAAGAGTCTTCTCCAGCACTGCAATTCAAAAGCATAAATTCTTCGGTGCTCAACCTTCCTTAGAATCCAACTCTCACATCTGTACATGACTACTGGAAAAACCATAGCTGTGACTATATGTACCTTTGTTGGCAAAGTAATGTCTCTGCTTTTTACTATGCAGTCTAGGTTTGTCATAACTTTTCTGCCAAGGAGCAAGCATCTTTTAATTTCATAGCTGCAGTCACCATCTGCAATGATTTTGGAGCCCAAGAAAATAAAGTCTGTCACTGTTTCCATTGTTTCCCCATCTATTTGCCATGAGTTGATGGGACCAGATGCCACGATCTTAGTTTTTTGAATGTTGAGTTTTAAGCCAGTTTTTTTCACTCTCCTCTTTCACCTTCATCAAGAGGCTCTTTAGTTCCTCTTCACTTTCTTCCATATGGGTGGTATCATCTGCATATCTGAGGGTGTTAATACTTCTGGCAATCTTGATTCCAGCTTGTGCTTCATCCAGCCCATCATTTCTCATGATGTACTCTGCATATAAGTTAAATAAGCAGGGTGACAATACCTGGGAGCAGGGAGCCTTGATGTACTCCTTTCCCAATTTTGAACCAGTCCATTGTTCCATGTCCAGTTTTAACTGTTGCTTCTTGACCTGCATACAGGTTTCTCAGGAGGCAGGTAAAGTGATCTGGTATTCCCATCTCTTTAATAATTTTCCACAGTTTGTTGTGATCCACGCGGTCAAAGGCTTTAGCATAGTCAGTGAAGCAGAAGTAGATATTTTTCTGGAATTCCCTAGCTTTTTCTACGACCCAATGGATGTTGGAAATTTAATCTCTGGTTCCTCTGCCTTTTCTAAATCCAGCTTATACATCTGAAAGTTTTTGGTTCACATATTGTTAAAGCCTGACTTGAAGGATTTTGAGCATAAACTTACTAGCATGTGAAATGTGTGTAATTATAGGGTGGTTTGAACATTCTTTGTCAAGGGGGGAGAGCACACCCTTAAATAGAACAGAACTAGCTCAGACCCAACCTCAGGGTTTCTGCTTCAACATGTCGGGACCTGACCCTGCTCCAAGTACGGTGATATTGGCCACTGAGCAGAGAAGGCCCAGTTCACACCTGGCTCTGGTCCCAGCCTCTTCATCTCCAGCCCCACGTCCTACAGCAGCTGTCAGCACACCCTGGGAAATGTGTGACTCACACTCACACCAGGTCCAGCTCTCCCACCAAAGCAGACTACGTAGCGTTGTTCCCACACAACCACACTCCTTCATGACCACGTTAGGTAACTGGTTCACCTAATTTCATTGATACTGGGAAAGTTAAGAAAAAAAAAAAAAAAAGGAAGAAGAGTACGTTTCTATTGAAAGAATAAGAGAAAACCCTTGAAAAAATATTAATGAAATAGAAACAAATAATTTACAAATAAAGAGTTCCAAGCATTAGTAATAAGAATGCTACTTGAATTAGGGAAAATAAAAGGTAAACACAGTGAGAATTTTCACACAGAACTAAAAAATAGAAAAAGAAGAATCAGAACTAAAGAATATAAAAACTTAAATGAAAAACACTCTAGAAGGAATTAACAGCAAGCAAGATGATACAGAAAGGTACATAAGTAGCCTGGAATATAGAAAAATGGAAATCACTGGAACAGAACAGCAGAAAGAAAAACAATTTTTTAAAATGAGAGCAGTTTAAGGGATCTCTGGAACAACATTCGCATTATAAGTTTCCCAGAAGAAGACCAAAACGTACTGAAAATGTATTTTATAAAATGATGGCTGAAAACTTTCTGAACCTGAGTGAGGAAACAGATAACCAGGTACAGGAATAACAGAGGTTCCCAGACAACATGAACTGAAACAGGTCCACGCCAAGACATACCATAACTAAAATGGTAAAAGTTAAAGATAAGAGAATTCTAAAGGTGACAAAAGAAAAACAAAGAGTCATATACAAGGGAATCCCTGTAAGTTGATTTCTCTGTAGAAAATTTCAGGCCAGAAGGGAGTGGCATAATATATTTAAAGTACTGAAAGGGAAACAAAACCTGCAACCTAGGATATTCTGTGGATTGTAAGCATATAAAATAGTGTTAGAGCCACTGGGGCTTTGCACCATTATCCTAGCTCCTGTCTTCCAGGCACATGCACAATTGTACCAATTACTTGAATTATAGCCTTGTGATTTGAAATCTGAGCAGAAGAACTGGCTTGTGCAAGTCCAGACTGGCTCACAGGGGAAAGACAGTGTCAGGGTGGGGGCGGGACCCCCAGACATCCCTCAGTGGGGCAGGAAATAAACCTTTGTTATTTTAAGTCACTGAGATTTAGGGGTTGCTTCTTATCTCATTCACGTGATTATCTATAGACGTGATAGAGAAACATTTTGTGTGAAAATATTTCCTGTCTCTGTCCAGACCCCTCACGTAAATCTTCTCTTTTCTGAAGTGTTTGAAGCCATAAGAATTTAATAAAGGAGATTTTAAAGAAGTGGTTTCACTTAGCCCACTTTCTGTGTATTCAAAAAATACACAGAAATCCTCTTGGAAAAGAACATATCTCATCTTACAGTTTAATTTCCAACGCGAGAGAACATGTGTATCAGAACAGTACCTCATTTAGGTGGGATAACCTAAAACTTTCTAACCTTTGTGTCATCAAACTGAGCACCTTGGGGCTCTTTACACTGAAGAAGAAAGATTGGACCATCTTGGTTCATTTGGAAAGAGTAAATGTTTCTGGGCCTTGTCCACTGACCAGCTGGGAGTCACCAGGCAAAGCTCTTCTTCATTTGTATGGCATCTTATCAGATTATATATGTGTCATGTCATATCACATTCAAAGGTTTTTTAAATGCATTCTTTAAGTGATTCCATACCAAACCAAGTATCAACTTGCAAGCAAAGTTTACCAAGCCAAAACAACTGCAAAGCACCACCACATTAAAAGTTTCATTTACATAAATGATCTCATCTTAAACTAGAAAATGTAATTAGCGTTTCCCCTTTCCTAGCAGTGAAGAAACCACCCGGCAGTTTCCAAAGAACCTAAAACCTCCCAAAGTTACACAGATAGAGAGATGCTGGCTGTTGGTGCTAGACAATTAGTATTTTCATCAATTCAAAGATGTACCAAGAATGGCTAAAAAATGCATCAAGTGCTCAAATCACTTTTCAAAATTTGTCTCAATATTTTGTACATATAATATTGAGAAATGCTGTCATATATTGAGAAATCTCTCATAAACACACATAATCAAAGACAGGTTGTGCCTGCACTCCAGGAAAACAAAAGACTTTTTACATGCCCCTTCTTCAAAGGAGAAAAGAATAGATATCACGATGTCACAGCAACTCACAAAATTGTCTGAACTAGTGATACCTATCACCTACATTAAGTTACTTACCAGGGGTCATAATTTTATTGTGCTTGGAGCATCCAAGGCTAAGCTGTTTCATCTAGGAGATAAAAAATAGTGAGTGGTGTATGTTGCTATCTTTACAGAAAGGAAGCACATTATCTTGATTACATAATGTGCCATATGCTCTGGCCTGTACAGAGGCTGCATAACTTCCATGGGAACATTTTAAGCTACATACACACATAATTTGTCAAGGAGCTCCCTCTGAGTTGGAAAACCTGGTTGAATCTGAGGATATAGAAAAGTATCTCAAGTGCCTTTCTGAAGGTCTTGGCTCCCAGAAAACCCCAAGTGCAATTGGCCAACCACTTTCACCCTTTACTTTCAAGCTTATGTGTATTTTAAAGGGAAATTCGATCCATATGTTTCTGAATCATAGACGCTGAACCCATTAAGATTTTTGTTTGGTAAGGGCTTTCTAAATCCCAAGATGACTTATGAGGCTTTTTATAGCTTGTTTACTTTGAAGCAAAGGAGTCACGTTTTGCTGAAAGTAAACAGGATTTAGAAGTAAGAAACTTTGAGGTTTAAATAAAACAAGAGTTCAAGAAAGTTTATGTACATCCAACCTGTGCAAAACTCATTAGTCGATTCCTCCCATGTACTCTACCCAAAGCAGAATTAATGGCATCTTGGGCCAATAAATAGCTATTTTTATAAACATAGTCCACTGTCTCTGAGAAGAGCATAGCTCTTTTACTTGAGGCAATAGTTAATCATTCAATAGAATTGCGTGTTTATTCCTTTTTTTAGTGGAAACATTTTCAAGAGTGAGTGTCGCTTATTTTGAGTTATGATACATGGCTTGATTTCAGTTTGTGTGCGTGTTAACTCTGAAGGGCTGTTGGCAAAATCTTCATTAATTCACATGCTGTTAATTCAGAATTATTGATTTGGAGTAAAGTTTACTCATAACTCAACTGTAGAAGAGGATTTGGAAACAAATTTACATATAAATAAGAGTTGGGTCCAGTCTTATTTCACCTGTGATAACAAACTTCTTTAAAGTAATGAGAAATCCTTTTCACACAAACAATATATACCGATTATAAATAAATATTGAAGAAAGTCATAAAAAATTTTATATGTCAAAATTCAGTTTACCTAAATCTAACAAAAATAAAATGGACTAAAGACTGAAGTGTAAAACTGGATACTGTAAAACTTGTAGAGGAAATCAGACAAAACAGTCTTTGATATATTAATAAATCATAGCAATATTTTTTGTCTCCTAAAACAAAGGAAGTAAATGCAAAACTATACAAATGAGACATAATTAAAGTTAGCTTTTGCACTGCAAAGGAAAACAAACAAACAAACAAAAAAACCAGTCTACTGAATGGGAGAATATATCTGCAAATGATATGCCCGATAAGGAGTTAATATCCAACATATATAAACAACTCATACAACTAAACATCAAAAAACTCAAACAACCCAATTGAAAAATGGGCAGGACAGGACAGACATTTTTTTCAAAGAGGAAATCCAGATGGCCAACAGGCACAAGAAAAGATGCTCAACATTGCTAATCATCAAGGAAATGCAAATCAAAACCACAATGAAATATACCTTACACAGGTCAGAATGGCTATCATCAAAATGAACAGAAATAACAAGTGTTGGCAAGGATGTGGATGGAGAAAAGGGAACCCTCAAACACTGTTGGTGGGATTGTAAATCAGTGCAACCCTTGTGGAAAACATTATGTAGGTTTAAACTAAAAGTAGGATTATCATACGACCCAGCAATTCTATTCCTGAGATATACTAAAAATGTATGTGAAAGGGCAAGTCACTCAGTCATGTCTGACTCTTTGCGACCCCAGGGACTATGCAGTCTGTGGAATTCTCCAGGCCAGAATACTGGAGTGGGTAGCCTTTCCCTTCTCCAGGGGATCTTTCCAACCCAGGGATTGAACCCAGGTCTCCCGCATAGCAGGCAGATTCTTTACCAACTGAGCCACAACGGAAGCCCAAGAATACTGGAGTGGGTAGCCTATCCCTTCTCCAGAGGATCTTCCTGACCCAGGAATCAAACTGGGGTCTCCTGCATTGCAGGTTGATTCTTTACCAACTGAGCTATCAGGGAAGCTTAATTAATTAAAAAAGATACATGCAAACCAATGTTCTTAGCAGCATTATTTATAATAACCAAGATATGGAAGCTATCTAAGTGTCCATCAACAGATGATTGGATAAAGATGTGAATATATATACATATGGATTTCCCTGGTGGCTCAGACGGTAAAGCGTCTGTCTACAATGTGGGAGACCCAGGTTCAATCCCTGCATCTGGAAGATCCCCTGGAGAAGGAAATGGCAGCCCACTCCAGCATTATTGCCTGGAAAATCCCATGGATGAGGAGGCTGGTAGGCTACAGTCCATGGGGTCACAAAGAGTCAGACAGGACTGAGCAACTCCACATATATACATATATATGTATATATATACACATAATCACTCACTATGGAATATGGAATACTCCCCAAAAATTAAAAAAAAAATGAATTGTTGTCATTTTCAACAACATGGGTGGATTTAGAGGGTATTATGCAAAGTAAAATAAGACAGAGGAAGACAAATATTCAATGTTATCACTTAGATCTGGAATCTAAAAGAAAAAACAAACTAGAGAATATAACAAAACAGAAAGAGACTCACAGAAATGGAGAACAAACCAGTGGTTACCAGTGGGAAGAAGGAAGAAGGGAGAGGTAGACAGGAGTATGGGATTTAGAGGGAGAACTACTCTGTATAAGATAAATATGCTGAATAAGGAAACACTGAACAGCACAGGGAATATAGCTGATATTTTGTAATGACTATAAGTGTAGTATAACATTTAAAAATTGTGACTCTTGTACACCTGTAATTTGCATATTGTACATCAAATATACTTCAATAAAAAAATAAAAGAAAAAAAATTTAGTATACCTAAATCTAGTAGTTGTGAGAAATTGAATAAACAAAATACAACTTATTTCATTAATCTGTCATTGGGGTTGGTCATTTTTCTCTCTTATTTGCCTGAATTAGTGGTGTGGTGTCAGAAATTTTCTGGTGTCCAAAATTTTTTAATTCAAACAGATTATCAGAGTCAAAGCTGTTCCACTTTGTGACTCAGCCACATTAATTCCAACATATTCTGGTTCAAATAAATAAATAAGTTATTCTGTCAACTTTAAATACCTGGCAGAAACAAACTTATGAATAATTTCAGAATTTAGTTCCTCTATGGATTTACAGAAAGCACATACCTCCATTACCTCCATTAGCATTTCAGATGCTGCTGCTGCTGCTAAGTCGCTTCAGTCGTGTCCGACTCTGTGTGACCCCATAGATGGCAGCCCACCAGACTCCCCCATCCCTGGGATTCTCCAGGCAAGAACACTGGAGTGGGGTGCCATTGCCTTCTCTGAACATTTCAGGTGAAAACCTAACTAAAATACACATAGAGGGTGTTCAGCTCAGTTCAGTCACTCAGTCATGTCTGACTCTTTGCAACCCAATGGACTGCAGCACGTCAGGCTTCCCTGTCCTTCACCGTCTCCTGGAACTAGCTCAAACTCACGTCCATCGAGTCAGTGATGCCATCCAACCATCTCACCCTCCATTGTCCCCTTCTCCTCCTGCCTTCAATCTTTCCCAGCATCAGGGTCTTTTCAAATGAGTCAGTTTTTGCATCAGGTGGCCAAAGTATTAGAGTTTCAGCTTCAGCATCAGTCCTTCCAATGAATATTCAGGACTGATTTCCTTTAGGAGGAACTGGTTGGATCTTCTTGCAGTCCAAGGGACTCTCAAGAGTCTTCTCCAACACCACAGTTCAAATGCATCAATTCTTCGGCGGTCAGTTTTCTTTACAGTCCAACTCTGATCTCCATATATGACCACTGGAAAAAGCATAGCCTTACTAGATGAACCTTTGTTGGCAAAGTAATGTCTCTTCTTTTTAATATGCTGTCTAGGTTGGTCAGAACTTTTCTTCCAAGGAGCAAGCATCTTTTAATTTCGTGGCTGCAGTCACCATCTGCAGTGATTTTGGAGCCCAAAAAAATAGTCTCTCACTGTTTCCACTGTTTTCCCATCTATTTGCCATGAAGTGATGGGACCCGATGCCATAATCTTCGTTTTCTGAATGTTAAGTTTTAAGCCAACTTTTTCACCCTCCTCTTTCACTTTCAACAAGAGGCTCTTTAGTTCTTTGCTTTCTGCCATAGAGTGGTGTCATCTGTGTATCTGAGGTTATTGATAATTCTCCCAGCAAACTGGATTCCAGTTTGTGCTTCATCCAGCCCAGCATTTCACATGATGTACTCTGCATATAAGTTAAATAAGCAGGGTGACAGGATACAACCTTGAAGTATTCCTTTCCCAATTTGGAACCAGTCTGTTTTTCCATGTCCAGTTCTAATTGTTGCTTCTTGACCTGCATACAACTTTTCAGGAGGCAGGTAAGGTGGTCTGGTTTTCCCATCTCTTGAAGAATTCTCCACAGTTTTTTGTGATCACTGACTTGATGGACATGTGATAGAGGGTGTGGACTCTAACAAACGATACAGTCCTGTTTTCATCTGTTAAAACAAACAAAAAGCCTCAGTTAGGGCTGTCTAACTCAGTAACCCTGACAAAAGATGAGATCTTGCAGGTAACTGAAATAGTCTACATAAACTTTCAACATTCCACCCAAAAAGCCAACATTTGGTATTTCCTCTCTTTGTTCACTTTAGCCATCATGAAAGGTGTGCTGGGGCATCTCATTTTACTTTAACTCATGTGACTAATGAGATTGAGCAGTCTCATATGCTTATTGGCCATTCAGACACCCTCTTTTGTGATATCTCTTACCTGCTTTTCCACTGGTTGTCCCTATTTTTCTTTATTATTTGTTGCATTCTTTCTGAATGCACACATTCTGGATATGTGTATTGCAAAATTTTTTCCCACTCATGGGTTAAACACTTCACCTTTCAGTGGTTACTTTCGTAAACAGAAGTGTTTGATTTTAATGTGTGGTCTAATGTATCAGTTTTTACTTGATGGTGAATATTTTTTCAGAGAAATGTTTGCTAATGTCAAGCTCTGGAAAATGTAGCTTATTTGTTGTGCCTTTAAAAGCTTTATTGATTTGCCTTTCATGTTAAGGTCTACAAAGCACCAGGAATTTACTTATGTATGGTGTGAGGTAGGGCATTTCTTTTCCATGTCACTATCCAGTTGACCGTTCTTTGTTGGCTGCACTGCCATGTTGAATTTGCCATAAATTAGATAAAAGTGTACACCTCGGTCCGTTTGTGTACTCACTTCTCTTCTGTTGGTCTGTTTGTCTCTTCTTGCATTCAATACTACAGCTATAATTTCTGTAGCTTTAGTCTAAGTACTCCCGTCTTTTTACTCTTCTTCAAGATTGCCTTGTGTGTTCTTGGCATTTTGCATTTCCAAATAAATTTTGTAATCAGCTGGTCCAGTTGTGTACACACAAAAAATTTTATTTGCACTTGGAATGGTGTTGCATTACTCTAAGAATCAATTTGGGGACAATTGATGTTTTAAAAATATTGAGCTTTCTAGTCCATGTCTTTCCGTTTATAAAGTCTTCTTTAATTTGTTTGTTTGTTGTTGATGTATAGAAATGTAATTGATCACAACACTATATTGTATCCCTGAAACTAATATAATGTTGTATGGCAATTATACCCAATAAATATATATATTATTTTAAAAGAAATATAATTTAGAAGGCTCGCTAAGTTCATGTGAATTCTAACAGTTGGTACATTCTTTACCATTTTCTACACACACAATTACATCACCTGGGAATAATGCCACACTATTGCTCATAATGCTTTCTCCTTACCAACTCTGGGATTAGAGTATATAAGGAACAAAAGTAATGGGAAAAAATTATGAAAAGATAAAAGGAAATCTCAAACATATTTAAGAGGAACCTGCTTTATGCTTATTTTAATGTTAGCGTCTTAGAGTAACAAGCAATATATTGCTTCCTGAAAGCACAGTGCTTTTCTTTTTATTTAATTTACATATTCATTTATTTTTGATGTGCTGGGGTCCTCTCCAGTTGGGGCGAGCAGGGGCTACTCTCTAGTTGCATGCATGGGCTTCTCACTGAGGTGCCTCCTTTTGCTGCAGAACATGGACTCTACGAGGGCTTCAGTAGTTGCCACATGGCACGTAGAATCCTCCCAGAACACAATGCAGGGATCAAACCCGTGTACCCTGCACCGGCAGGCGGATTCTCAACCACTGGACCACCAGGGAAATCCCAAAGTACTTTTTTTGGTTAGTCAAACATCACCTGTGTTTAATTCAGGAGTTCCCCCCACTCCTGCCTTACCCTCCCTCTCATCATCCTGCGTGGTTACAGGAATACTGTAGTAAACTTTGGCTTAGGAATTCTTGCTCTCGGTAAATCTGCTGTGGATTAATACAAATACCCAACAGACAAAGAAGTAAGACAGAGCAAGATCCTTTGCGCAATGAGATTGGAGGGGCACCAGGAGGCATGTGGGAAGGGAACATCAAATGTGTTCAGAGCTCAAGTCTCCTGCAACTGCACCCGCACCCTTTCCTTCCCTACAGCAAGCATCAGTCCTAAGCAAGCAGAGAGCCGAGAAATGGACATACAAGGTAATATGTCCTTCTTCACAATTAGACTGTTTTATTTTTTGTTTGGGGTTTTTTTCGTTTGTTTGTTTTTGTTGTTGTTGTTTTTCATTTTATTTCATGCTTTTAACTTTACATTTTATATTGGAATATAGCGTATTAACAATGTTGTGATAGTTTCAGGTGGATAGCGAAGGGACTCAGCCATACCTATACATGTATCCGTGCTCCCCTCCCATCCAGGCTGCCACATGACATTGAGCAGAGTTCCCTGCGCTATACAGTAGGACCTTGTTGGTGATCCATTTTAAATGTAGCAATGTGTACCTGTCGATCCCAGACTAACTATCCCTTCCCCCTCTCTTCCCCCCCAGCAACCATAAGCAGACTGGTTTAGTCTTTTGAAAAATCTTTCTCTTTGAATATGAAATAGCCATTTCTATTTCATCTTTTCTTTATATTTCCCTATAAGAGATGAAGCTAACTTATGGCAAAAGCCCCAGAGCACACATAGGTGATTTGATTTCTACAGTAATAAAACAAAAGTCTGAAGGAGTAGAGAAAAGTGTTTCTTTTGTATTTCCTCTGTAGTACATGGCAGAGTCTCAGAAGGGGGCCCTTGAGAATGTAAGCAAATACCTGAAGCTTGCTTCCACTCATCACAGCCCTGTATTTACGCCTGTGCTGTGTGTGGGGAAGGCCCCACACCCACAGCCTGACAGAGGTAGACCCACTGGGCTGCAGCAGCACAGAGGCAGAAGCACGTGAAAAAATTCTGGGACATGAGCAGAGAGACGGAGTGGGACTCGGAGAGGTAGAGCACAAATGTTTCTTAGGTTGGGGTCCCCTCAGAACAATCCCTGAGAAAAGAAACTCGAAGCCAAAAATTTCAGGGGGAAATGGGAAGGCTGCTGTAGAGAAATTTAAAAAATAAGACATATATACATAGAGAGATATTGTATAGGATTAGCTCAAATGATCGTGGAGGCTGAAAAATCTGATGGTCTGCCATGTGTAAGCTGTATGCCCAGGAAAGCAGGTGGTGTAGTTCCAATCTAAACCAGAACTAGAGGGGCCAATGGTGTAAACCCTAGGTCGAGTCTAAAGGGCCAAGAATGCAGCACAGAATTTAGGGCAGAAGAAGCTAGATGTCCTATGTATGTCAGTCACTCAGTCGTGTCCGACTCTTTGTGACCCCATGGATTATAGCCCGCCAGGCTCCTCTGTCCATGGGATTCTTCAGGCAAGAGTACTGGAGTGGGTTCACATTTCCTTCTCCAGGGGATCTTCCTGACCCAGGGATCAAACCCTGGTCTCCTGCATTGCAGGTGGATACTTTACTCTCTGAGCTACTAGGGAAGCCCTAGCAGCAAGCAAACTCGCCCTTCCTCCACCACTTGGTTCTAATCAGGCCTCAACAGATCCGATGATGCCCACTTGCACTGGTGTAAGTGATCATTACTCAAGCTATGGATTCAAATGCTCACCTTTTCATGGCACTAGTGGGAAAGAACCTGCCTGCCAATGCAGGAGACAAGAGACACAAGTTCAATCCTGAGTCAGGAAGATCCCCTGGAGGAGGGCATGGCAACCCATTCCAGTATTCTGGAAAATCCCATGGACAGAGAAGTCTGGTTGGCCATGTCCATAGGGTTGCAAAGAGTTGGACATGACTGCAGAGACTTAGCATGCATGCACACGTACACTCTTCCAGAAACACCCCAGGAATAATGTTTTACCAGCTATCAGGCATCCTTTAGCCCAAGCAAGCTGACACATGAAACCAACCACCACAGGAGGTAATTCCAGGGAGGAGTGAGGACATGAGACAAGAAAAGAAGATATATTGATGAGTGGGTGACCACAATGAGCAACTGATTCTCAGTCTTCCCCAGGACTATCCAAGGGTCAGTGTGTGTTCACTATGCAATGTAGTAGCCACGAGTCATGTTGGCTATTTAAATTTGAATTTGTTAACTAAATTTAAAATTTAGTTCCTTATTCTCACTGGCCATACTCCAAGTGCTCAGTAGCCACGTGTTGTTCAGTCACTAAATCATGTCTGATTTTTTGTGACCCCATGGACTGCAGTGTGCCAGGCTTCCCTCTCCTTCACTATCTCCCAGAGTTTGTTTAAACTCATGTCCATTGAGTCAGTGATGCCATCCAACCATCTCATTCTCTATTGTCCCCTTCTCCTCCTGCCTTTGATCTTTTCCAGCATCAGGGTCTTTTCCAATGAGTCAGCCCTTCGCATCAGGTGGCTAAAATATTGGAACTTCAGCATCAGTCTTTCCAATGAGTATTCAAGGTTAATTTCCTTTAAGATTGACTGGTTTGATCTCCTCTCTATCTAAAAACTCTCAAGGGTCTTCTCCAGCACCACCACAGTTCAAAAGCACCAATTCTTTGGCTCTTAGCTTTTTTTTATGGTCCAACTGTCATATCTGTACATGACTACTGGAAAAACCACAGCTTTGACTACATGGACCTTTGTCAGCAAAGTGATGTTTCTGCTTTTAAATATTCTATCTAGGCTTGTCATAGCTTTTCTTCTAAGGAGCAGGTGTCTTTTAATTTCACCATCTGCAGTGATTTTAGAGCCCAAGAAAATAAAATCTGTAACTGTTTCCCCATGTATTTGTCATGAAATGATGGGACTGGATGCCATTATCTTAGTTTTTTGAATACTGAGTTTTAAGCCAGTTTTTCCACTCTCCTCTTTACCTTCACCAAGAGGCTCTTTAGTTCCTCTTCGCTTTCTGCCATTCAGATACCCTATTAAGGCAGATGATAGAATGTTTCCACCATCACAGAAAGTTCTATTGGGAAGTGCTGGTGTAGGCCCTTCCTTGCAATGGGCAAGGAAGCTGGGGTGATTACCTACCAACGCTCCTTCCTTACTGGCTAAGGGTCATTTGTGGAGCCTTTATTACCTTTCCTTCTGGTGTGCTTCTACCAGAGACCACTTCCAGGCTGAGAGATACCCAGAGCCACCCAAGTGTACAGATGTTGCTGACAGGTAACCCCTGGAACGGCTGCAGGGATGAGTGGGAGGCACCAGGTGTCTGCTACAGGTGCATCCAAACTAGATGGGAGGCAGGAGTCATGAGAGAGACAGAGAAAACTGGAAATGAAATCCTGCTAAACAAGAAAGAAGAAGAGAAGTGAGAAGAAGAAAGGCAGAAGGAAGAAAAAAGAAAGAGGGAGCAAGAGAAAGAGAGGGATGGAGGAAGGAAAGAAGGAAGAAAAGGAGCCACTATCTCAGAAAACAGCAATATGCAAAGTAAGGTCTGTATGACCCAGTTGTCCTGCCAAGAATCCCAACCCCAGCCTGCTCCTCTCTCAAATGGGAACTTGACCTCACTGAGACCCAGCCCCAGGCCATGGTTTCCTTTTTTCGAAGAGTATTACAAATGGGCAGGACTTGCTGTTTAGTAAGGAAGACAGAAGATTAACTAGGACAGTGTCAAGGGTTCTGAAAAGAGAATACAATCCTCCTAGCTCCCCCCTCCTCCTCTGGGCCTGCATGATGGCTCAGGAAAATACTAATCCCGTGCCAGAGAGCCTATCAGCCTTCCTGATGGCCAAATAATTTTACCGAGAGACATAAAGTTTCTTTCTCATGATTCCATCATTAGAGGTAAAGCTGGGGATATGAGCATCCCTGGAGAGGAAATGATATTTAAATACTTTGTTGGTTGCATATGATCCTCTTAAATATTATTTTGAGAGGCCTATATTAAGTTGAGAAAGGGAATCCACCCTGAGTAGGAAGAAGGAGGTGATGATATGGACAATGAGCTGTAAAAGACAAAGATTAACAACGAGGCTGCCTGGGAGATGGGACCTGATGCAATCAGTCAAGGTTTTCCCCAACCATCAGTGAAGCCAGTGAGAAGGACACTTCACCTTGAAGTGTTCTCAAAAATTCATAACCCTGGTCCAACTATGAGAAACACATCAGGTAACCCAAGTAAAAGGATATTCTACAAAATCTGTGGACTAACAAGGTCACGAAAAACAAGGGAAGACTAAGAAACTGCCACAGATGAAAGAGGAATGACAACTGAATACAATAAGATGTCATGAATGGGATTCTGAGAGGAAAAAAGGCTAGTGAAACCCAAGCACAGAGCTGAGTTAAGAGTTATGCTGCTGCTGTCGTTGTTCAGTCGCTAAGTCACGTCCGACTCTTGGCCACCCCATGGACTGCAGCACTCCAGACCTCCCTGTCCTTCACCATCTCCTGGAGCTTGTTCACATTCATGTCCCATTGAGTTGGTGGTGCCATCCAACCATTTTGTCTTCTGTTATCCCCTTCTCCTCCTGCATGCAATCTTTCCCAGCATCAGGGTCTTTTCTAATGAATCGGCTCTCCCCATCAGGTGGTCAAAATATTAGAGCTTCAGCATCAGTCCTTCCAATAAATGTTCAATATTGATTTCCTTGAGGGTTGACTGGTTTGATCTCCTTGCTGTCCAAGGGAGTCTCAAGAGTCTTCTCCAGCACCACATAGTTATGCACCAGTGTCAATTTCCTAGTTGTGATAAGTGTACCACAGTTACCTCAAATGTTAACAATAGGAGAAACAGGGGGAAGCGTGTATGGGAACTGTCTGCCACTTTCCCGTAAATCTAAAATTGTTCCGAAATAAAAGCCTTGGGTTTTGAAAAGGCTGCATTACCAAAGACCAATTACATACTTCTGCTTCAGGCTGACCCTGGGATGAGAATAGATAGAAAGTGAAAATTGCAAAAATTGTGATACTTCACGGTTAGAGACATCGGAGGGGTGGGCAAGTGGGTGTATAACAGGGAAACAGAAAGTAGGGTGGAAAAAAGTCCTTTTTTGTTTACCTTTCTCAACTATTAACAATTCCAAACAAAGGTAAAGGTTTTATTTGCCAAAAGAAGAGGGAGTCAGTGCAGGGGAAAGAAGAGAAAAAGAAGAAAGAAAGAGGAGGAGAGGAAGAGGGGAAGGAGGAGAGGAGGAGACTGGAGGGAGAAATATCAAAATAAGTTTAACTTGACAAAATGCAATACAAATAGTTGCGTTCAGACGAGTGAAGGGGAAATGAACTGTACTCTATGTGCCTGAGCCAAACACAATGGTCTAAGATCCAGTGGTAACAGATGGTGTACAGAAATTAAGTCCAGTGCAAAGCTTTTCAGATAAGTCAGTTAAAATTAAAGGAAACAAAAACATTGAACTGTGTATGCTTTTAATGTGTACATGGCGTACACTGGCCCAGTGACAAAACAACAAATTGCAGTTTTCTTTAGGCTCGGCAACAAAAGTTCTAATTCAGGGAATTTCTTTGCAATTATTTTAACTGACTCTCACTACACACACACACACACACACACACAAACACACACTGTATTTTTATGACACATAATTGAATAGTTAACAATTCCAAGACTCAACAACTTCAACAAGGGTTCTATAAATGGAAGAAATCCTCCAAACCCACTAACAATATAACTGGAAATATGGAAAAGTTTACCAAGTTTACAAAAAGAAAGCCCTGAATCATATGAACTAAACAAATGAAGAGCCCAAACTGCTGACTTAGCATCAGGGGTTGAAGAGGGTGAAGATTAAGACATGGTAGGAAAAAGCAATTAAGGAAAGATGGGGAAAGCACAGCGTGCAACTGAGACATAAATAAAACTTCTGCACGTGCCAATGTGATGGCATCAGATACAACCCTCACTCAACCCCAAAGCATAGTTCATGTGACCTAATTAGTGTTAAAAAATGTTCTACCTCATCTTTTCTTTTAACTCACTTTTTGTCCATTTCCTGTCTCAGTATTTCGTTCTTTAGAACCTTACAGCGCATGTGTATGTCCCAGATGCTAAATGTTGATTTTTTTTCCTGGTTTCAGCAGCAGCTCCCAAGCACTTTTAGAAACACCAGCCATTCTAAGTTCTTCGTTGTTACCTCTCCAAATTTCACAAATGTAAAAATCACCTGGGATTCTTGTTGCAATGCAGGTTCTGTCGGGTGGTACTAATATTCAATGTTTGCATGCTTACTAAGCTCCCAGGTGAAGGCAATGCCAGTGGTCCAAGGACTACGCTCTGAAAAACAGAATCTAGAGCATCCCAGAAAGATGGGCCGAGAGATGAAACAGCTTTGCAGGTGCTTCCCTCCAGACTGCACAACAGAAAACAGAGCTCTCTCTGGGTTTTCGATGAATCCCCTCACGAGGACCTTCTTGGCAGAGAGTGCTTTGGGCTTTTTTTCCCCCTCCCCCATAAGCCAACTGAGAAAGGTTTTAAGAGAACTTCTTAAGGATAGACTAACTGTATCCTCTAGTGTTTGGGAGACAAGGAGATGGCTACCTGATTCCCACTTGTCTACGGAGGAGAAGGGAGGTAATGAACTGAAATTTCAGAGTCTTCAGGGAAAAGATACAAGCAGCACAGAGAATAGCATTTGGATGCTACCACACTGGAGGGAACTGACATCAGACTCCTTCCGCCAGGAACATAAAACCTTCCTTCCCCTTTCTTCTAATCCTTCTTCCTCTACCGTTACACAAGAGCCGCTAGTGAGGAAGGGGGTGGAGAAAGAGATGAGGAAGGGCGTGGAGACTGGAGAGAGAACCAGCCAATGACAGTGTCAGCTTTTCCCTCCACCACGCCCACTAAGGCCTCCCAGGTGGCGCTAGTGGTAAAGAGTCTGCCTGCCAGTGCAGGAGACACAAAAGACGTGGGTTCGATCCCTGGGTGGGGAAGAACTTCTGGAGAAGGAAACGGGAAACCAACTCCAGTATTCTGGCCTGGAAAGTTCCATGGCCAGAGGAGCTGAGCGGGCTAGTCCATGGGGTCGCAAAGAGTCATACAGGACTGAACACAAGCATCTCACTCCCACTAGGCATCTGAGTCAGAGGCTGGCCTGGGACAGAAAAGAGGAGAGGAGAAAGAAACTGGAATTGAAAGAGGGCAACACGTGATTTTTCAACTGGAGTGAACTTTTAATCATGTACGAAAAGCAGGATTTATTGAGATGCCCAAGACTTTATCCAAAGGTGAAGTTCTGTGTGAGGTCATGAGAAACCATAATGTTGCTTTGTCTTTGCACCTGAGAAGCCCAGTTCATTCCCTATTTGAGATTCTCAGTTATGCTTGTAATTCTCATTGTGCGCATGTTGTGATAAACAAGGGAGAAGATTCAGAAAGTGTAGAGCATCTATGTGAATTAAAAAGAGTAATCCTTCAGCAAACATCAGACTGCTGATCTGCTAAGACTTAGACTCTGAGAGCTGAAAGGGAACTTAAGGCTCAGCCTGTCAGGTCTTCACATTTCACTGAAGTTTTGCTGGGAGGGGAAACTAAGATCTTTGTCAAGTGAACTGTCTGAAGACACGATCACTCTTACTGGTAGCAAACTCAGGCCTGAAAACTCCACCCCAACTCTTAATGCAGCATTCTTTCCAATAAGCTGTACGGACAAGCACATAATTTCAAAGAAATAATGTACCTAAAATAGCCAACAGATTCGTAGTAATTTATTTGTGGAAAAGCCATTTCAGTGGGAAATTGGTTCTGGTAAGTAAGGCATAAAAACCACTATGATATAAATCTAGTATAAATTTTATTTTAAAGTAATGTTAAGCCAAAACTTGGGGAAGAAGAACAAAGTTAGAGGACTCACAGTTCTTGGTTTCAAAACTTAAAGCAAAGCTAATCAAACCAGAGTGATGCTGGCATAAAGACAGATATTTAGGACCGTGGAATAGAATAAAGAACCAAGAAATGAACCTTTGCATGTGTGGTAAATTTATTTTTGACAAGGATACTTATACAACTCAATGGGGAAAATCAGTCTTCAACAAATGGTGTTGCAAAAACTGGATACCCACATGCAGAAGAATAAAACTGCATCTTTCCTTTACACCGTATATTAACTCAAAGTGAGTCAAAGACAAGAACATAAAAGCTAACACTATAAAACTCTTAAAAGAACATATAGGAGAAATTTTCTTCATGACCACGAATTTGGCCATAGATTCTGTATATGACACCAAAAGCAGAAGTGACAAAAGTAAAATTAGACAAATGGACCACATTGAACTTTAAAACTTCTACTCATCAAAGGAAGCAATCAACCGAGTGAAGAAACAACCCGCCAAATAGGAGAAAATACATGCAAATCATGTATTTAATAAGAGGTTAAAATTCAGAATATGTAGAGAACTCCTACAATTCAACAACAACAAAAACTCAAAGAGGGCAAAGAACTTGAATAGACATTTCTTCAAAGAAGACTTATAAATGGCCAACAGTCATGTGAAAATATGCTCAAAATCCCTAGTCATTAGGGAAATTGAAATCAGTACCACGAAGAGATGATCAACTCATAGTCATTAGGATGGCTGCTATCAAAAACAAAACCAAGACAGAAAATAACAGGCACTGGTGAGGATGTGGAGAAACTGGGATCCTTGTACACTGCTGGCGGGAATATGAAACAGTACAGCCATTGCAGAAAACAGTAGGGTGGCTCTTTAAAAAAACTAAAGATAAAATTATCGTATTATCTAGCAATTTCATGTCTGGACATATAACCCAAAGAACTGAAATTAGGGTCTCCAGAATATATTTGTATATTCATTTTTATACAGTATCATTTACAATAGCCAAAGTATCTCTTGGTGGATGAATGGATAAACAAAATTTTTAAATAGCATTGAAAGTGACTTTTAAAACTTCAGTGAGGGTTTCTTCAACCACATCTTTTTTCCAAAGTCAGTCTACCCATGGTTTGAGGGGAAAATGGCAAACAGAGTCCAGTTCATGCGCTGGCTCTGAAGTCTATTAACTTCATCTTGTCCTTTAATATTTAGCAGGTGGCAACAAGCAGCTCCAACTTAGGCAATCAAAAATATAGAAATATATAATTTCTTTAAGCAATATAGAAGGACAGACAGTATCATTTTCAGTTCAAATAGTTACATACAAAGAGAGGTAGTCATAGAAATAACTCCAACTCCTGTTCAGTCCAACTCAACCTACTCAACAATGAGAACTCAACAATGTTGAGGAAGCTACAAAGAAGAATAAGACACTGTTGCTACCCCTGCCAAAAATAAATCCCTGGGTTAGTTACTGTCTAGCACATTGGTGACACATTTTGAAGACATCTTAAAAGTTTGACCACACTCCCCCAACCATCAAAATCTGAAAAGCAAACAGATATCAAATCAGCAGTTTGATTAAGTGGGGGGAAACTGCCTTATTACAGTTTTGTGGGTCAAGGTTAAAGGATGGAGGTGGGAGTTTTAATAAAAATTAGGCACCATAAGTTCCTTGACTAAATTAAGAACTGTGCAGTGGGGCTTCCCTGGTGGTCCAGAGGTTAGGAATCTGACTCACAGTGCAAGAGATGAGGGTTCAGTCCCTAGTGCAGGAAGTAAGATCCCACATGCCCCAAGGCAACTAAGCCCACACGCCATAACAGAGTCCATGCACCACAAGGAAGGATCCTCCTGACGCGTCCAAGGCCTGGCATGCTGCAACTAAGACCCAACGCAGCCAAACAAATGAATGACTACTGACAAAAGAATTGTGGAGTATAAACACTGGGTCCAGGAGACAGATATCAAACTGTCAGATTTAATACTAATCAAAATGAAACAAAAAACAAAAAGTGGCTTGAGCACACCCAGTGACCGCTGGGTGTGCTCAAATTCATGAGACACCTGTATAGTGAAGGCCAAAGTATTAGGCCAGGTCTTCCCTGGTAGCTCAGTTGGCAAAGAATCCACCTGCAAAGCAGGATCAAAACCCAGGATTTGATCCCTGGGTTGGGAAGATGCCCTGAAGAAGGAAATGGCTACCCACTCAGTATTCTTGCCTGGGAAATCCCATGGACAGAGGAGGCTGGTGGGCTATGGTCCGTGAGATCACGAAAGACTTGGACAGTTGGACTGAGCGAGTGTGTGCATGCACGCACACACACACACACACACACAGAGTATCAGGCCAGGAACCTTGCTCTAATGGAAGTTCCTTCACGGGGAAACAAAATCAAGCAAAAAGAAGTTTCCACCTTCCCACACACAAGTGAGTACCATTTCCCAGCAGAATTTTCAGTTCTAAAATTGCCATCCATAATCAAGGGAGCAGAAATTATTACAGGGAAAGAACTAGTCTTGAAGTCAGGAGTTTTTTTCCAAACTGCTTCATCCATTTAGAAGCTCTGTCTACAACTACTAAGTGGATGAAAGTCTAGCCTCCTGACCTCCAGGAAACTTGTTGGCACATTTCCATAAAGAAAAGGTCATCCCCACACTACTGGTCTCATAGAGCTAGCTGCTTGGAGGATACAAGAAATGCTGTACCTGCAAGTGCTTGTCAGCGGCAGCGGCACTGGGCACATTGCATTTTTCCAGTTTTCAAACATATAAACTGCCAAGGTTTCCCCAATCTGCTAAGCACATCATATGAAAGAATATCATGACATTTTAGTTTCCTTATTCGGACCAAGTAAGCCCCTAATTTGCTCTTAAATCTCTGTGCTTGAAATCGCTTATGTTACAGAGTCTGTCTTTACGAGAACATTTCCTTCTGGAATGGCAGCCAGGAAACTTCCCACCAAATGGGATGGTCCCCATCCAGGTGACCTAGAAGCAGGACACAAGGAAATGTGGGCAAGTCTGAGCCACAATCGTCAGACTGTCTGTGTCTTATAGATAGTGCTACTGTAACTTAAGTGATAAATCATCAACTTGAGAAATATAAACACCAGTACACATACAAATTCCATTTCAGAGACCCTTAATGAACCTTTAACAAGTTACATGTGCCCTGAAGATGCCCTACAGGCTGTTCTGTGTGTTTGCTTTTGATAAAAATAAAAATAATGCATCAGCTTCCATGTCTGATGACTCATCTCTTTAGCAAAATGCAGTTGAAACCACTGACTTTTTTGAATTAAAATACTATTTACTGAAAGAAGCAAGGAAATGCATCTGCCATTGATTAAAAAAAAAAAAATGATCAAACTGAGAAAATGTAATTCCCTGGATTAGGAGAGAAAGGAACCAAAGAATGATGGTGTTTTTTCTGATGAGTGAGGATTTATGAAAAATCCAGAAGTTTCCATTTGCTGTACATGATGACCTAATCAAACTGACCCTTTTTCCTTTTCTCACACTTGGAACTCAAAATTATAGGATTGTCCTCCTCAGACTGTGTCTTTATTGGCTGAGACTTAAACACACACTCGCATATACACAAAGCACTTTACTGCAGAGGAAAAAAGATAAGGGCTCAGATCCGTATAATGAATGACTAGATTGCAGAAGGCAGTGACAGCTATAATTTTTTTTCCATGATGACCCAAATCTACCCGTAGCATTTTCATTTACTGATAATGAGAAGTACAGAGTCCAAATAGATAAGATGTTGGGAGCTGTAAGGAATGAGCTTTATTAAAAAGACAGTGCCTATTGCTACCACATCAAGGTGTTTTACAAAGGAGGTACCTGACACCAGACTTCATTTATTCTGTGAGAGTCCTTATGCAACATTCTTTGGCTCTTCACACAATGAGGATTCAGACCTTAGAGAGTTTTAGCTAAAGGCCAGATCCAGCTGGGCGGGGCCAAACAGCTAGGAAGTAACCTACCACCAGGTCAAGATCAAAGGGGCTGTCAGGATGGAGACAGGGCCAACAGAAGTAAGTTAACCTGGGGAGACCCACTCCCTCCTTGTCAGAGCAACCCACTCACTGCAAAGAGTTCTTTCGTCATTTGGTGACCTGACTTCGATTTATGGAAAGTCTTAAATATTTGTATGAAGGGAGGGGTGAGGGGAAGCCCTCAGTACAAGGTCTAGAAGCTGCTTAGAACAAAGTCTTCCAGACACAGTAGTTTAAGCCCCTCTCTGTGACTTTGGGACCTTGTCAGCCACCCATCCTGGTGCCTCATTTTTCTACACCCTGGTTTGAATCTCTCCTGTGAAATTTTTTCCACTACATTAAGATAAAAACAAAAATAACCTTGGTATGTTGTTGTTTAGTGGCTAAGTTGTGTCTGACCACTTGCGATCCCATGGACTGTAACTCACCAGGCTCCTCTGTCCATGGGATTCTCCAGGAAGGAGACTGGAGTGAGTTGCCATTCCCTTTTCCAGAGGCTCTTCCCAACCCAGAGACTGAGCCTGGGTCTCCTGCATTGCGGGCAGTATCTTTATCATCCGAGCCATCAGGGAAGCCCCAACATGTTGTATGTGTCTCATTTAATGGGAGAGGGAAAGAAATAGCCTTGTTGATTGACTACCATGTGCCAGGGAGTTCTTCTTATCTGCATCTTCGAGGTGACAGAGTCGGTAACTTACCCACAGTCACAGCTGGTACACAGCCCAGCCAGACACAAAACTAAGCATATATCAAGTTTATGTTCTTTTCACTAGGTTCCTCCCTGTACTTATTATATACATGTGAAGAATTGCTTTTCTGTACCACAAAAGCCTATGCAGACCAATATTTTTCTGAAAAAAAAAATGTCTGATATACAATAGAACTTTTTGGAAGGAGAAAATCTGCCTTTGCATCTAAGGAAGAGAGTTCCAATCAGCCACTTGCTGGCATTGATGCCTGAGCAGGGGTTTCCTTCAGCTGTTTTCAATATGCTTGCACAGTATTCTTAAAGGCAAAGCACCTAAGTTGCCATTGTTGGTCACAGTTCCAGAAACTTGGCATCTGAACACAAGCCCACTCCTAACATTTATATTAACCACAGACCTGCCGCCGACGTTTGATTTCAGTCCCCCAGGAATCTGAGAAAACCACCGGGGAAAGTTTTCAATTAGAATTGGAAAATTTTACCATATTTTTCAGATTCAACATAAATGTTTCATAGGTGTCCGGAATAGCTGATGTGGACCTCTGGTTTGATTTTTGTCTTTATTTTTTGCATCACTTAAACTAGAGAGATAGGTTGAAGTTTTTAACCATGGAAACATGCAACCTCATCTCCAGTCAACTTGATCTTTCTCATTGGAGAACCAGCATCCCTTTTGGCTACTAGACTTTGGGTGGAAGTGAAATCATTATAGCTGCCTGGATTATCAGGAATAAAAACTTCATTGGCTGTTTTCTGCCGTCACACGCCTTTGGGGCACAAGGTTCAGAAATGGTTTCAGCTGTAAGAGAGAAGTCCGGGGGTCTGAAATGAAAGTGGGGAGAATGGTTTCATTTCTCTACTCATTTCTCATTGACAAGACGAAGGGATTTCCTGTTCACTCCAGATGATGTTCTTTTTGTCTCTCCAGGCAGTAGGAACCAAGAAATGGCACTTTTTCTGGAAATTTTTCATTCTCCCTCCCCTTACAGCCATCCCATCTTGTCCCCACCAAACAAAGTTCACACAAATTTTTAGGAGAAAGAACTGGAAAAGGCACCTGGTCAACCCCTGAAGGTGTTGTTCAGTCACTAAGTCATGTCTGGCTCTCTGTGACTCCATGGACTGCAGCACGCCAGGCTTCCCTGTCCTTCACTGTCTCCCGAAGTCTGCTCAAACTCATGTCCATCGAGTCGGTGATACCATCCAACCATCTCATCCTCTGTCGTCCTCTTCCTTCTCCTCCTGCCTTCAATCTTTCCCAGCATCAGGGTCTTTTCCAATGAGTCAGTGCTTCCCCTCAGGTGGCCAAAGTATTGGAGCTTCAGCCTCAGCATCAGTCCTTCCAATGAATATTCAGGGTCAATTTCATTTAGGATGGGCAGGTTTGATTTTCTCAACCACTACTATCTCCCCAGAAGATACCTGACAACCTTACCAAATTCAAGAAACTTGTAAAAATAGAAACGTGCAACCTGTCCTAGAGATTCTGATCTCATGGGTCTAAGGAAATTCCTGGCATTAGAGCTATTAAAGCTCTCCAGTGTGTTCCAGTGCAGAGCTGGCCAGGAGTCCTGCTTGATCAGAAGGTCTTTGTTCTCAGGGGGCTGGGGGGAATGCTTTGGTCCATCTCTCCTTTTCATCTGGAAGCTTCCTCCTGCTGCTGCTTCTCAAGAGTCACCCACAGCTTTGCTTCTCTGCAGAGACACTTTAAGCAAGAGGCTGTCAAGACTGGGCATTTATTTCTCAACACTGATTGCCCACAGCTGTTTGCCAGTATTACCCTCCAATAGGGGACCCACGCAGAAGAGAAAGGGGCAAATGGGCCTCATGCCTCAAGATGCCCACAGAGATGGAGGGTCTCCAGCATAGAGTCTTTGCCCATCCACAAACAACTGGATCCACGCAGTCAGCAGAATACACTGGCAGACTTGAAAGAAGACTTACATCTGACAGCTTTAAATATGAATGCTTTTAATAAAGTATACCACCTAGAACGTACCACAAATTCATAATTGATAAATCATGAAATTAATTTTGAGGATTTCCCTGGTGGAACAGTGGATAGAAATCTGCCTGACAACACACAAGACACAGGTTCGATCTCTGATCCCAGAAGATCCCACATAACTTGGAGCAACTAGGCCTGTGTGTCACAACTACTGAGCCCCTGCTCTAGAGCCTAAGAGCCGCAATTCAGCCCTCACCTTAGAGCCCTTACTGTCAGAGAGTCCATAACAGAGCCAGGACTCTGGTGTGGTAAGACACACCTGGGGCCAGCATCTAAGGTGGCAATCACTCCCAGGCACCAACACAGGGCTTGTAGAACCCTGAGAGTGACGACCTCCTGAAATACTGAACTTTGTGTACTCAGGTCATGCACACTTAAGTGCACACACACGCTGGTCCAACCATCCCAAAGCCAACATGATGACAAATTTCTGAGGCAAGGCATCCCACCAAACTGCCTCTTACTCAAAAGTATGCTTTGCCTTGGGTTTCCCTTGTAGTTCAGTCGGTAGAGAATCTGCCTGCAGTGCAGGAGACACAAGTTCGATCCATGGGTTGGGAAGATCCCTTGGAGAAGGAAATGGCAACTGACTCCAGTATTCTTGCCTGGAAAATCTCATGGACAGAGGAGCCTGGTGGGCTGCAGTCTATGGGGTCGCAAAGAGTCAGGCACGACTGAGTGACTAACACTTACTTACTTATGTTTTGCCTTTAAGAGACACATTCGATCTATGGATTTTCTATCATAACAATGGAAAACATTTTTTAACCTTGCTACTGGACATTAGTAATCACAGAGAGGAGGAAACAGAAAATGCATCTGTGGGCTTGTTGGTATGCAGGGTCCATCTCCGAAGATACGTAAGCAGGAGAGAGCTACAGGGACTCTTGGCAACAGAGACTGTTAATTATTCCTTTTGTTTTCAGTGAGGGGAGTTTTCACAAAACATAAAATACATGGTGTTTTTTGAAATGGTGGAGACTATGAGGAAAAGACCAAATCTAATCCAGCCAAACTGAAAATTACGTTTGTGAAGACCTCGGTGATATGCCTGTGATTAATCCTAAGGCCTTTTTTTCAATGAAAAACATGAACTCCAGAAGAGCATCATTCGGTTCTTCCTTAAAAAAATTTTTTTTCTTTAAAAATTTTTGAAAAGTCAGAAAAGGTTAATACATTTATATCAATTTATTGTTTCAGCTCATCGCAATTTCAATATTGAAAAGACTCCTACATCATTGTATATACACATAGAAAAACACCGCTTGATCAAAAACACCACTTACTCATTGCCACAGCTCTCTAAAGAAGTACTATTTCTTTTGCAGAGAAAAGGATGCTATTCCTTAAGAGGACATCTGAGGAAGAATAGCTTCTCTATTGAATCCCATACACACATCTCTTCTAGGAGGACTGTTCCTTACCCACCAGTCTAGATTCTGTCTCATCATTGAATGCGCCTTGTCCAGTGAATAGCTTAAGGAGTAATTCAGTGCAGAGGATCAAGTCAGAGCAGACCTGTATCCTATGAGCTGGTCAGTGTCACCTCCAACCTTATAACTAACTGATACGATTGAAATTACTTTAAAAATAAGTGATGTTCTGGGACGTCCCTGGTGGTCCAGTGGCTAAGACTCTGCACTCCCAGTGCAGGGGGCCCAGGTTTGATTCCTGGCCAGGGAACTAGATCCCACATGCTGCAGCTAGGAGTTCGAATGCCACAACTAAAGACCCTGCATGCTGCAATGAAGATCAAAGATATCCACTGCCGGAACTAAGATCTGACATAGCCAAATAAATAAATATTTAAAAAAATAAATGAATGAATGATGCATTGGTATTTAGCCCTCTACCGTTGAAGAAGAACTAACCCCACCCCCCACCAAAGTCATACTCTTATTTATTTCACAATTGTCGAAGTGAGGGGAAAAAGCCCACGGGGGAAGATTTTGCTTATCCAATGAAATTTTTACTTTCTGGTTCTTTAATGAACAACCAATGGGATCATGACTGAGAGGTAGTG
Organism: Cervus canadensis; assembly: GCF_019320065.1. Classification (NCBI taxonomy): domain Eukaryota; kingdom Metazoa; phylum Chordata; class Mammalia; order Artiodactyla; family Cervidae; genus Cervus; species Cervus canadensis. The sequence continues at coordinate 54,647,045 of NC_057401.1, forward strand.
TAACTTAATGGCTCAGAACGTCTACCACCAATAATGTCCGGTTCACTGAGTTCAGATCACCACTCTGCCATGTTACTGCCCAGATGTGCTCCAGTAAGCTACTTAGCCTCTCTCTTACTAAGTTCTTCATCTGTAAAATGCAGACACAAAAACACCTTCCTGCAGTACCACGGTAACCAATAATCTACCTTCAATGTGTTATTGCTTGCCAAGTGCTTAGCACAGTGCCTACCTTATAGACAGGGCTCAAAATTTACCTATAACTCTTGATGTAATTAAGAATCCTTAAATAATTTGTCAAACTCATGTCCACTGAGTCATTGATGCTATCCAACCATGAGTCTGAGCAAACTCCGGGAGATGGTGAAGGACAGGGAAGCCTGGTGAGCTGAAGTCCATGGGGTCACAAAGAGTCAGATAGGACTTAGCGACTGAAGTGAAGTGAAAGTCCCTCAGTTTGCCAGCCCATGGACTATACAGTCCATGGAATTCTCCAGGCCAGAGTCCTGGAGTGGGTAGCCTTTCCCTTCTCCAAGGGATCTTCCCAACCGAGGGATCGAACCTAGGTCTCCTGCATTGCAGGCGGCTTCTTTACCAGCTGAGCCACCAGGGAAGCCCGTGGCTTCAGAATGAGCGACTGAACAACAACAAACAATTTGTCAAGATGCGAGATTCTTTAAAGAGATCTTTTAAAAGATCTTTTATAATTTGTCAGGATACAAGAAGTCTTTTTTTTTATGTTATCTCTTTACAAGTTGTTTTCAAAACCATAAGCCTGTGCTAGAAGACTAACAATGGCCCTTTGGGAAAGCCGAAAAGTCCAATTCATTAATACAGGATTTATCAGCAAGCATTACTGTTCATGCATATCGTAGGTTCCAATTACACTAAAAGCTTGTATACTTTAACTCAGAGCCTTCTGTTGACGTTAGCTGAGACATTATGTGTTTCCCTAGCAACTGTCCTGGGTTGTTAAAAGCAGAGCAGTATGAACCCATCCTTCTGGACTTGGAGACGAAAGTTACTATTTTCAAAGGGAGGGTAGCCCTCAAAAAGAGAAAGAAAAACAAACTCTCCAGAAACAAAGATATTTTCATGTAAATATCCCTAAGGAGAGAAAGAAAAATGGCGGTCATCAAAGCTAAAGGGAGACGACATGGAACAGATTTGTTCTGCATAATTAGCGGGTTTTGTAAGCACAGCCTGGAAGGTGGAAGTTGCTGGATGTCACCGTTCTCTTCCTGGCAGGGTGTTAGTTCTGTGTGATGCACTTGGACGAGCAACTTCTATCTCTCTTTCTCAGTAAAGCCACAAACATGATCAATATCATCTCAACAGTAAAGCCACAAACATCAATATCAATTTAAACTGCATCCTATCCCTGGAGTAATCCTATCCTTGGGTAAGCAGAACAGAAGGCCCTGTGAAGGTAAACAAACCAAGAAACGTTGAAAATTGCTTGCCTTTTGCTTATAGGCATTTTTCTCCTCTCTGGCCAACCTCTCCCTCTCTGCTGCTGCTGCTGCTGCTAAGTCACTTCAGTTGTGTCCAACTCTGTGCGACCGCATAGACGGCAGCCCGCCAGGCTCCCCCATCCCTGGGATTCTCCAGGCAAGAACACTGGAGTGGGTTGCCATTTCCTTCTCCAATGCATCAAAGTGAAAAGTGAAAGTGAAGTCGCTCAGTCGTGTCTGACTCGTCGAGACCCCATGGACTGCAGCCCACCAGGCCCCTCCACCCATGGGATTTTCCAGGCAAGAGTACTGGAGTGGGGTGCCATTGCCTTCTCTGTCTCCCTCTCTAGAGAAAAGCAAATGAATTTTTTTGACTGGCCAGATGAGAAAGCACTGCCATGGAGTGTGGATAGCACTCAAAGTGGGATGGCACGGTGGTTCATACGGCAGTGTATTGCATGACACTCATGAACTAATACCTTAGCCACTCTAGATAATCGGCAACTTGACAAGAATCTGAAACCTTGATTCCCCGTCCCATTTTTATTTATGTATTTATTTATTATTTGGCTGTGGTGGATCTTCGTGGGCTCTTGAGCTTTTCCCTATTTCTGGTGAGCAGGGGCTACGCTCTAGTTGCAGTGCACAGCCTTCTCATTGCAGCGGCTTCTCTTGTTGGGGACCACAGGCTCTAGAGCATTCAGGCTTCAGTGATTAGGATGCATGGGCCCGGTTGTCCCAAGGTATGCAGGATCTTCCCAGACCAGGAATCAAACCCGTGTCTCCTGCATTGGCAGGTGGATTCTTTACCCTTGAGCTACCAGGGAAGCCCTGCAGGTCCCATTTTGAATTTTTCTGTCCCTATACAGTTATTTTTATATTATCAACCCAATGAAAGTACTGAATATGTTGCCATCACATTTCTGTAACTCATGAGTCATATGAAATTCTCTTTGAGTTATTGGATAGGAGTTTACATGGAAGTCTAAGGAATATTAGTCCACTGCTCTCACCATTGTTACATTGTTTACAATTCCAATTGATCTGAATTACTACCTATCTTGAGATTCCACCAGCCCCATATCAGGATTAAGGAAGAAATCAAGCCCAGATATTCCTATAACTTTATTATGAAACAAAAATTATGGGTTTTTTATTACTTATGTCTTATGATTTATGTTCATCATTATATTTTTACACAATCCTAAGGAGAGAAAGAAAATGGGCATCATAGCTAAGGGAGAGATTCACGGAAGAAATTAGATCACTGCTGAGTTTGCTTCTGTATCTCTGATGAGGAATGACGTTAAAATGATTGGTAGACTCTCTTCCACAGCTAAAGACCCTGTTGAGCTTTTAAGGATGACTTCTACCTTCAGTCACTTGGGACAGAAGGCTTGGTTACAGAGTCCAGCACTCCTGGATCATAAGCTTCACTCCATCACGTCACCACCTGTGTAGGGCAATGGAAAATCACATTTTCTGAGACAAAAATACCCAGAATATGATTAAGCTTAATGCCATTTGCATAGGCACAACTATCAACAGACACTCAATAACTGTAACTTTTCATCCTGCTAGAATCAGCCCCATGGAGAGTCATCCAGTACAGTATCACATGAGCCATAAACCCCAGATCTATGATTTCTTCTCAGTTTTCCAGGACCAAGTGCCTGTCACAACATTCTTAAAATGGTTCTTCTTAGACTATTGCTTCTCTTCTGCCTTTTCATGCTGTTCATGGGGTTCTCAAGGCAAGAATACTGAAGTGGTTTGCCATTCCCTTCTCCAGTGAACCACATCTTGTCAGAACTCTCCACCATGACCCGTCCGTCTGGGGTGGCCTTACATGGCATGGCTCATTAGTTTCATTGAGTCAGACAAGGCTGTGGTCCATGTGATCAGTTTGGTTAGTGGTTTTCATCCTGTCAGCCCTCTGGTGAATAAGGACAAGAGAATTATGGAAGCTTCTTAATGGGAGAAACTGACTGTGGGGAAAGGTTCTGTGCCTCTCTAAGCTTGATAAATAGGGTTTTTCTTCAGCTCATTGTGAAATACCTACACTAATATCATGACATTCTCTACTTTTTTACATGGCTGGCTTGAGAAATGCATAGAAATTATTAATATCAAGTTTATTTATATTATTGGATTTCCTGTCTTCCCCTGGGTGATTCCCAATCAGTATATAGAAAATTTCTTTATAAACCCAAGATCTGCCATCATCAATACTGCTGCAATGATACTAATTCCCCTACTAAGGTAAATTGAATAAATTAAGACCACACTAACATCAATATTTTTAACAAGAACCTCTGCTGTAAAAATTTCTAGCTTGAAAGAGGCCTTTTCCAGCCAAGGTTTCTCATGAAAGAAGACGTGGTAAGGAAATCAATGGGGTCATTCTGAGTGATAAATAAACCTCATATGGCAAATCAGCGGCCCAAAGTTGAGAGTAGAGAGTTCCAAAATTAATGACATGCACTTCCTTTCTATTCTGGTCTTCAGATATTTTCTAAAAATGCTTCAGTTCTGGGATATTTATAAGGTCTTTTCTTTGGATAAAAAAAAAGACAAGTGCATCTCTGTAGACACATCACAGTTATCATGGGAAACAGACTTAGAAGTTTTACCAAATAATGTGACGTAGCTTCCAGCAAAGTGAAACATAAACATCAACCGTTTAGAATGAAGTAAGTGGAGAGCTTCTTTGATTCTGCCCAGGTGAGACCTTACCTTGAGCATGGCAATAGGTAAGCACAAAGTGAGTCATAGGGGGATGGGGATTAAGAGAAGAGTTGGGGGATCTGAAACCATGACATGCGAACAGCTGACTTTTCTACAAAAGGCAAGGTTGCCGTTTCCTCTGCAAGGTCGTTCACACTCGTCCTGTCTCGTCATCTCTCCTCTGCCCTGAGCACTCCCCCGTCTGACTTGAGCCTTCCTGCCTCTTGCTCTTCTTGCAGTACCTTCTCCTTCCCTCTGCCCTCTCTCCAGGCCCATCCTGCCCCTAACTAATGCAATGGTTTAGAGCGCAGGCTCAGGAGCGAGGCTAGTCGGGTACCTTGGGCACAGTCTGGCTCTACTGCTTCTCACCATGTGAACTTGAGCAAACTGCTCAAATTCCCTGTGCTTCCATCCAGGAGGGGGTAACTGCATTTATTCCACAGGATTATTGAAAAAATGCAATGCATTTGTCTATGAGAAACACAGGAACAGTGCCTACACACAGGAAGTGCCTTATTATTGACTATCCAAGTAGGTTTCATGTCACTCCCTTTTTCAAATACCGCCAGAGGCTCATGTTGCCTAAAAGACTGGAAGTGAAGCCCCTCAGTACGGCATTCCGGGTCATCTTTGCTCTAGACCTAACCTAACTTTTCAGGTTTCCCTTGTAGTCTATGCTTCAGACACATGCACACTTTAAACCAGGTGTGTCTGGCTACCTGGCATTCATCAAACCTGCCAAACCTTCTTCTCACTTGTTCTTACTGCCACCAGTGACCAAAGGCCCCCTTTCCCCGAAGGACCTTTTAAAATACTGCATACCCATGAAGACTTGGATCAAGGGGCCTGTCATCCAATAATAGAGTCCTAGTAACCCCATTCAGAAAAATGATCCCATCCTCTATGTTTTTCTGACCCTCTGTCACTCTATTACAGACAACATCACACTAGCTTGTATTCTCAGAATTGGCGGGTGGGGAGAGAGAGCTTAGGAGCATAAGGGTGAGTCACCAAAAATTATCCCAGATCCCACTCTGTCACGTTTCTGCTCTTAAAGGGGGAATCTGTCAAGAAAAAAAGAAAGAAACAGTGAAAGAAAGCAAAAGAAAGAAAGCAGAAAATGACCCATGGAGCTGTTATGTGTGCTTAAATCTGAAATAGTTACCACCCTAAGGAAGAGGAAAGAGTAACACATCTGAAAACAGTGGAGACCCATGCCTTGAAAGAAGCAGTGATCGAGTCAAAATCATTCAAATCTCCAGCAACAAATCGACCTCTGTTGAGGGATTTTGAGTTGAATATCCACCCAAATGAAGGTAGCTCTGAGCCATTCAATATTTAAGCCATCTTATATTTTACGTTCTTCAAACCATAAAAGGGGGCGTCTTCTCACTTAAACTGTGGTCTTAAAATCTTTCTTTCTGAAAGTATAGCTAATAACCAGCTATGATTAAATGTTGGAAACCTCGAATCTTGCAGGATTACTGGAGCCACTTTAAAAACAAAATGGGATACCCTGCACAGTTTCTGCCCTAACAATCTACCATGGTGCAATTTGCTAACATAGTGAAAGGAACAGATGTTCGAAGCTGTGATAACTCATGCAACCAGTTGAGAAAGCCTTAAAACATTTCTAAAGTACTCCAGTCCTTCCCTAAAGCTTTACAAGTAATTGGAAGAGATGGGATCTGTGATGAAAACTTGAGCTCTGGTCGTTATTTTAGAGGGTGGTAAAGTTAGTTCCAGTTGACGGGAAAAACTAATCTACAATCAATGCAGATCTTATGAATCAAGTCTTGATAGCAATAGCATGTCTTGATGTTGGACTTTAAGTGTTTATAAGTAAAATAATAGACTCTGCAATAATTTATACACATTCCACAATTAAACCCTTGGAGCCTTTAGAAAACCAAAAATAAAAGTAATCCATAATTTTGAAAGAGTAAAATATATTCTACCCACTATGCAGAAACTAGGATTATATCTGAGTTCATAGATACCAGCCCAGGAGTGGGCTTTGCCAGGCACATCACTGTATGCTCAAACAGTAGGAAGACATATTGCCAGTTGATCTGATTAATGGGCTGGGGCTTAATTCAGTTTGTGGGTCCATCAAGTGAAAGACAAACGTTTGTACTTGATTCGCCCCTGGATAATACTAAGGTTATACAGCTCTAACAAGATAATCCATTAAGCACAGTTGCTCAAGTGTCTGTCCATTTGGGAGAAGAATTTATCAGGAGGCTGTCAGAGGAAAAGAACCCTAATGATGCTACTCCAGACGTTGCGCTCACTCTGCAGATTTGAGAGGGTCCCCTGCCAAAGAACCCACACCAGAGACGAGCCCACACCGGAAATGAGGCGACAGGCAGATTTATGGAGCAGGGAGACCACACTCGCTGATAGAGGCCCATGGACGCCTCCTTACCTCTTCACAAGCTTTCAGTTTGGCTTCACCAACCCTGAGCTCTCCCAGACACAAGTGATCTATAGTCTGAGCTTGAAGCTCATCCAAAGATAACTGCAGAGCCATCAAGTTTTATTTCTATGAGGCTTCTCTGGAATTTACTGAGTCTGCACTGGACTTTGGACAAAAATGACCTTAATTTTCTTTGTCATGGTAATCATACATTTCAATCATTAGCTCCAGACTATGATCTGAAAGCCCAATATTAAAGGTTGAACCTATTAAAGATTATAGCCTGTATAACGCTTCCAAGTGAGAAAACTTTTCTTCTTTGGCTTTGAGTTTAGTGGAAGTGTAGTGAAAATATTCACCCATCCATAATTCTATGGATTCACTAGAAGGGAAGAACATTTTAACTGTGTTTAGAATTTGTGTCACAAAAACAGGGTTGAGTGTAGTTTACATTTCTTAAGTAGTAAACTTAATGGGTCATGGACTGACAGAAATGCTAGGTGGGATCCTTGCTATAGTACATAGCCACATAAATAGCTAGAAGACAATGGCAAACTTAGCATCGACATAGACAAGAAAATACTTTGCAGAGTTTTTCATGGGGTGATTGTTATATGAAGTGATTGAGCTCTAGGCAAAGGATATATCAAGGACCACTCGTATTGTCTTTTCCCCAATTCAGCATACAGCTCTTTGTTTCAAACCATTTAGATACTGAACGCAGCATCAGACCTGCCAACCTTCTGCCGTGGACGCCCCTTGCAGACCTTCAGCCCAGCTCTCAGGCCTTCCCTCCAAGTAGAGCAATGTTCTGAAACACTGCCATCTTGTGGCCAGTCCCAGAGACATCATGAGCTCTGGGCACCCGGGATACCCATCACCCTAGAGAGGAAACAGGCGACTGAGTTGTCACAAACGGGCATTTGGGGGATGGAGAAGTTAACACCCACCCAAAATGTGGAGTAGCGTGCCCAAGGCAATTCGTTGTGCAATTGTACAAGTGACAGTTATTTAAAATAGAATTCACTCAAAAATTATTAAGGCTATTTCCAGAGTGCTGTGTATACAGCCAAGGTACCTTTTTGGGGAAAAAAAAAAAAATAGAATCAAATAAAGTAACAGTTTAAAAAAAGAGTCTGAGCAATGTCAGCACTGCCCAAAAGAATATGTCTGCAATGTGAAAAGGAAAAGTAAAACATGCCTCAAGAAGACCCTGCACAGACAGTGACCGCTGATCTGTGAGATGACTTCTGTACGTGGCATTCCAGAAAGGAGGGGCAGTATTAGGGACCACGTGTCCCCCACACTCATTTGGAAAATTTTCAAACTTTCAAAACATATCCTGAAACACATGTATTCCTGTCCTTTAGATGTACCAACTGTTAACATTTGACTGTTTCATCTATTTGAACCTACTTGTTTTCTTCTTAATGACTGGACAGCAAGTTGAAGTCATCATTAGACCTCAGCCTGAAATTTTTACCATTTATGTTCCAAGATAAGGGTCTTCTCTATTACCAGAATATCAATGCCACAGTTGAGAAAATTAACTTCAAATCAATAAATTATGTAATACAAAGTCCATATTTCAATTACTTTCAATTGTTTCCCCAAACATCTTTCACACCTTTTCTTTTTCCTGATCTAAGATGCATTCAAGGTTCACATGTTGTGTTTGATTACAATAAGCCCCTGACATATGAACCTTCAGGTTACGAACTTCAAAGAAACGTGCAAACGTGCCCTGTGTGCCAGCTATGGTACGTATTACTGTACTTTTCAAGGTCTGTACTGTAAGACTAAAATATCTTCTTTATTTTTTGTGTTTGTTTTTATGTATTTTGTATTTATGTTCTCATTTATGTATTATGTACTTTATGTGAAAAGTATTATAAACCTATTATATTACTGCATGCTTCCCAGGTGGCTCAGTGGTAAAGAATCTGCCTGCAATGCAGGAGATGTGGGTTTGATCCCTGGGTCAGGAAAATCCCCTGGAGAAGGGAAATGGCCACCCACTCCAGTATTCTTGCCTGGAGAATCCCATGGGCAGAGGAGCCTGGTGGGGTCACACAGAGTCGGACATGACTTAGTGACTTTAGCGACTAAACACACACACAGTATGCTACCTGGCTGATTCTGTTAGTTGGGTACCTAGGCTACCTTTGTTGGACTTAGGAACAAATTGGACTGTGACCCTGCTCTCAGACAGGGCTCATTTGTATGCAGGGGACTTACTGTATCCTGTCTCTTCCGCCTCTTTCCATCTAGGACCACCCCTCCCCATCACCATTTTTGTCATTCCTGACACTGACTGGAGAGGCCGGACAGCTTCCCATATCATTTTGAGCATTCTGAATCTGTTCACATACACTGACTTCAGAGGACAGTGTTCACTGATGTCACCCTCTCTCCCATCTGCTCTCATTTCCTTAAATGTGAAGCACTTTTTTCTGTGGGTTTCCAGGCTGAGCACCGGAGTCCTTCAGGGAGGAACCAGAAGATGCATCATTAAACAACTTGCCTGTCTATGACGCATCTCAAGGGAGAGACCCAGAGGTCCTGGGGTTTTCAGAGCAGGTGAAGCCGGGGAGAACAGCTCTACTCGTGACTGGCAGTTACTCTCAGAGGCTCCATCCCCTTCTGCCCCATCCATGCAAGCAGAAGGTAAACGCTTAGCCTATTATCTTCAATCCCATGTTCACAGATATTTTCATCACAACTTGTCTTGAAGGAAAAGATCTTTGATACAGTCAAAGCATGCAAACATAGGTAGAAATGATCAACTTTCAAAAACAAGCCCACCTTATTTTGTATCCCTTGCTACCTTCTCAGTCATGGTCACTGGCATCTGAGAGGGGACGCTCTTTGTTGCTGAGTATGGTGTATTCCCCATCGCTGTTAAATTGCCCATCTGTAGTCAGCCCGCTCTCCAGAGCATCCCGAGTGAGCTTGTTCAGGTTTTTCTTTGTGCTCACTTGCATAATTCCTTGAGGTCTTACATAAAATGAGAAACTGGTAGGTTTCTTCAGTTGTTTTAGGAGTACATAACATACAACTCAATGGACATGAACTTGAGTAAACTCTGGCAGATGGTGGAGAACAGGGAAGCGTGGCATGCTGCAGTCCTTGAGGTCACAGAGTCAGACATGACTTAGCGACTGAACAACAAACATAGAACTTATCAATATCAAGAGACCCAACCCAGGGATCGAACCCAGATCTCCCACATTACAGGTGGATTCTTTAATGTCTGAGCCACCAGGGAAACCCATCAAGGGATTATGTACCCTCAGTCAAATCTGGTCCCTCTTATTCCCAAATGATGTTCCATTTCCAACATGTCATTGCCCAGACCTTCTTGATGACTCCAATAAAAATCTGATCCCCAGATCAGGGAGGAAGGCTGTACTGACCCAAGGGACACCTTGCTTATACCAAGGGTAGACGCACTGACTTGTCCAGGGATATGACCCAAGTCAAGAGTTTATCTTTCCTACCCTGGGCACTTAGTTCCCATGTAATGTTTGATTGCCAGATAATTATAACCTGGCCATTTGTATTGTCTCTTTTTCATAGACCTAAATTTCACAAAAGCACTCAACCATTCTCCCACACCAAGAGGAAGAGTTGTTATTGTTTAGTCACTAAGTCATGCCCAACTCTTTCATGACCCCATGGACCGTAGCCCACCAGGCTCCTCTGTCCATGGGATTTCTCAGGCAAGAATACGGGAGTGGGTTGCCATTTCCTTCTGCAGGGAATCTTCCCAACCCAAGAATCTAACCTGCATCTCCTGCACTGGCAGGCAGATTCTTTACCACTGAGCCCCCAGGGAAGCCCAGGAGGAAGAATGCCTACAGCCTAATCAGAAAAAAACAAAACAAACAAGAAACCTGATGAACTCTGATTCTGGAATCAAGTCTACCTGAAATTACAGCTAAACCAAATTCTAGCTGATTAATCTGGGAAAAGGTACAAACCTAAGTTTCAGTTTTCTCATCTGTAAAATAGGATTACTGATAACATGTTCCCTCTAGGACGCTTATAAATCTTAATGAGATAATAGATATAAAATACTTTATTTTTCAGACTCTTTCAGATATCCCAACATGTGTGACACTCTGATTTCAGTGTGTGTCAACCATTGCTAAGAAGATTCCTAAGACTTGAGGATTTCACTGATTAATGTTAGGGAGAATAAATAGTAGAATTAGATAAGACCTTTTGGAAATTTGAAGGTAGCAGTGCAGAAATTCTTTATGGATGATGAAAAGGGTTACTTTGTGATAGAAATTAAAAGCCCATTTAAAAGGGCATCGGGTGCACATTGCCAGGAGTGTTTAACAGAAGGCCTTTGCCAAGGAAGAGGAGATTTTAGTCAAGTGGTTCCACCCCACAGGATAAAGGGCCATTTGGCCAGCAGTGGCAGGATTTCCTGACTGTGCTCAGCTGAATATTTGTCCTCAGCTGATAGACGCACGTAGACCTGTGTCCCGGCCAAAATGACAGATAAACTGCTTCTTGCACTCTGAATTCTTCCAGAGGTGGGTTTGGCCCAATCAGCAGGTCTGGGTCCATGAACCTGCAGTGGGTGAAGGAAGGCGATATGAGGAGCATACGAGGTACTCCCAGCTCCGGGGTGCTCAGCGGCCTCACGCAGTCACACCCTGCTCCTCCCCTCCGTTCAGACTTGCCTCTCCAGCTTCTGCATCCATCATTTCAAGCCCTCACCATCCACTGATGGTCATGGAGGGACAAGTCGACCTTTTGTTTCTGCTCGTAGGTCACTTTCGTTCTGGATACTGGAGATTTTCACTAGCTCTTTGAGACTGGACCCATTTTCAGAACTCCATCTTTGTGATGTTTGAGTGTTTTTCATCATCTCAGTATGGATTAGTGCTTTTTTTCTTTAATTTATTTTATTTTTTGGCTGCCGTGGGTCTCCCCTGCTGCATGCGGGCTTTCTCATTGCGGTGGCTCCTCTCGTTTCAGATCGTGGGCTCTGTAGTTGTGGCTCAGGCACTTAGTTGGCATGAGGGATCTTCCCAGACCAGGGGTCGAACCGGTGTTCCTTACATTGCAAAGCAGATTCTTAACCACTGAACCACCAGGGAAGCCCAGTCCTATTATTATTAGTTTCAGGTTTATTCTTTCTAAAAGAAGGAGAATGAAAAAGAGTCACGTAACAAGAGGGAAAGCATATAAGCACACATGGACCAGAGAAAGTCTAGATCCTTTACGTGTGAAGTCATTTAATCCACATAATAATACTATAAGGTATGTACCATTCATATTTATATCGTGCGCAGAACAAAAAATCAGAGAAATTGAACACTTTGCTCAAGAAAACATAACCAGGAATTGGCAAAGCGAGGATTTGAATCCATATAGTGAGGCCTGTGAAATTAAACACTACCTTATACCATCTCTAAGATTCATTCATTCACTCAATACACCCTTATCACATAAGCCTGTGTATACAAAGGTACATAAATTCTACTTACACAACTTTATGGGTTTGATCTACAATGCTTGCTACAGTGGTTTATTATAAGAAGGTGCCGCAGCATATTCCACACTGATCATATTTTAATATAATGAAAATTCTGTCCCTTGTCCTTTAATTACTTGCACTGAGCCATAATAGAGAGTTTTGTTCTTCATCTATTTCCAGAACTACTACACACTGATGCATCTTTGCAGTAAGCTTACCTAAGTTACTAAATATGAGGAATGATTTATGGTTTCTGTCAATGAAAGCTGAAAAGGCTGTTACCCAAAATATCAAGATACTTTTCAAATACCCTCAAAAATATCCAAATGTCATACCTTTGACCTTCTCAAAAGGAGGAGCTCTTGATAAGTTTATTGTCTCATTTAGAAGTAATAAATATTAGTACATTAACAGTGGGTAGAGAGGAGAGGAAAAAGCAAAATTTTCTTTTTTTTCTTTAATAAAAGGTGGGTCAAGACAGCAGGACAATTGTTCACATGTGTCTTGAGAGCAGAAGCTCCAAAGATTGAAATAAAATGTGTTTCCCCTGATGACAGAATCAAATAATGAAAAGGGAATGTTTATTCAAAATTACTTTGTATTTAAGATCATTTATAAATAATGTGTTGAATGTGCTGGTTGAAATGGTTATACATCACATTTTAAAAAATAAAACAAGGGGAACATTTTTTCATGAGCCGTTAGTGGAATATAAATTGATCCAAATTAGCAGCAAATTCAGAGCATCTGTTTCAACAACCACCATGAGAGAAGCATGGCTTACAGATTTTATGTTTGATTGCTTTCTTAAAATATAACTTTATCAATTTCTCTATTACATGTACATACTAAAAAGTACACTTGTAGAAAATATTCCTGTCTCAGTTTAAATTGATTTGTCTGATGTCCTTAACATTTAAACTGATCGGCTAGTAATTTTTAAAAGTCAATTTCATGTGCACCTGTTATATTCCAGCATCTTTGTGGATGTATGATATAATAAATTAACAAACTATGTAATGATTCTATAACAGCAAGACAGTCACCAAAATAACTTTCCAGAACTAAAAATTCAACTTACTGGCTGTTGGAAGGTTCAGCTCTTCAGTGGAGTTCAAAACCAAGTCTGCAAGCAAGTGACTTTGGGAAGGTTACCTAACCTTCCTGAGAGTCCCAGTGGCCTCCTCAATATAATACAGACCAAAAGAGAACCTACCACCCAGTATGAGGATGAGGATGGAATAAGATAATTCATACAAAGCCCTCAATGCCTGGCACATGGACAGCATTCAGGGTGGGTGGCCTTGATTATCATCACATCACTATCATCATTCCAAAATACAATACATTCTTTTATTGCCATATCCTAAATAGGACCCATCTGAATCCTTCTGGAGACACACAAATAACCAAGGCAAGAACAAAAAGGAAATTGTGAAAAATTTCGCAAGGAAAAGCCTGTTGCTTTGTTAAGCCTCCACCGCGCTAGACACTGGGCCTTCTCCTTCAGTCTTGACAGCCACCCTGAGAGGCAGGGTTCCCATCTCCTGTACCAGGCCAGAGTCAGATACAGTCCCGAGAAATGAGAGAAACCTGCCCTCAATGCAGGGGCACAAGTGACTTCCTGCTGGGCTATACAACCCCACCGCTCTGATCCCATCTAGGTTAGACCAGGGATAAAAGTCTCACCTAAAGCCAAATGCTCTTATGAGTCTGTCCAACAAGCACAGGTTCAGAGACTGGGTTGTTGATGTTCAGTCACTAAGCCGTGTCTGACTCTGAGATCCCAAGGACTGCAGCATGCCAGGCTTCCCTGTCCTTCCTGATTTCCCAGAGTTTGCTCAGATTCATGTGCATTGAGTCAATGATGTCATCCAACCATCTCACCCTCTGTCGCCCCCTTCTCCTTCCACCCTCAATCTTTCCCAGCATCAGGGCATTTTCCAATGAGTCGACATTTTGCATCAAATAGCCAAAGTATTGGAGCTTCAGCATCAGTCCTTCGAATGAATATTCAGGGTTGATTTCCTTTAGGATTAACTAGATTGATCTCCTTGCTGTCAAGGGACTTTCCAGAGTCTTCTCCGCCCCTGCCATTTGAAAAAGGCCAGGTAACCACTGGCTAACAGGACCAGGTCTGCCTTGAGGAATTTGAACTCAAGACGGTCAGAGAGAGAGTTGGCCAGCAGGTGGCAGTAGTGTGCAGAGTCCAAGCTAGTACTGCTCGCAGCAGGACGGGCCAACAAAGAGAGAAAAGGTGTTGGGGTGAGAAACAACGACTTTACCGGGAAAGCCAGCAGACTGAGAAGGTGGTGGGCTAGTGTCTCAAAGAACCATCTTGTTGGAATTAGAATTCAGGCTTCTTTTATACTCAAACAGGGAGAGATTGGCTCTTGGCTGCAAACTTTTTGGTGCAGGAATCTTTTGTTATAACTGTCTGAGCTTGTGTGATCACAGTGTTCCTATAAACCTCCAACAAGACTGGCTATTTTCTGCTCTTCAGCTCTTTGTCTCTATAGGAATGGAAAAGTATTATACCTTAAAGGCCAGAACCTTGAGAGTGGGTTATCGTGTATTTCAGGCTATGGGCAACATTCTTTCACAAAAAGGGCAGAGCCAGCATGTCTAAGCACAGGTGACCAAGCATGAGAGTTAGAGCGAAAGGAACAGATTCAGTATGGAGTCATGTCTGTACTGTCACAGGAGGAGTGGAAGAAATTAAAAAAACAGTGGCCAAGTTACCAAAATGATGGAGCCCTAGAAAAATGATCAGATCTTTCCACCACTGAGGAGGAAACTGGGAGCCCATCTTTCCCCAGATGACCCCAGGAACACGTCGTATCCTGGGAGAGAAAACAGAGTGGTCACTGAACATCAGAGGGGCCCTCCTGAGGCTGACACCATGAGACTGTGTTGATGACCAAGATGAAATAAGACAATGAAGTGAACGTCATGGTTAAAAATCAGCAATAAATAGAGGTCTCGGTAACCTTAACTTCCTCCAAAGAGGAAGGCTTCTGTGCTTGTTTAAATAGTAGAAGGAAAGAGAAATACCAGGTGTGACTGTGTTATCCTTTTAAGCTACTTGCTGAAAGAAATTACAAGACCTTATCTTCATAAAACAGGCCAAGTTGACATTCTTCTGTGTCTGGTATTCACCCACATGTTCCTGAGGGCCAACAAGAGGCCAATTTGCAGAGAGATGACTATGAAATTTCAGCAAATTAATGTGGCTACCACCACAGTCCAATGTTTCTTTTTTTTTTTTTTTCAGTTGCTTTACAATGAACAATGTTTCTTTCCAACGGAAAGATTGTTTTCTCCCTAAAGAAAAGACTATATATAAGAAATAAATAAATATATATATATGTACAGAGAAAAATATGTATGTACACATATGGCTACAGAGAAAGGATATAGATATAAAATGGTATATATGTTTCTATAAATATATATACCATTTTATATCTTTTTATATCAATATATCATTTTTATATATTCTTTTACATTTATATCCTTTTATGCATGTATGTATATAATCTATATCATATATGTAAGTATATAAGTAGATAGATACACACATACTTAACTAGGTATCAGGTCTCTGGAACTTAGATTAAACTTTCAAATGAAACCATATACAATTTTTGAAACAGACACCAAGATAACGTATTTAAAGCCCAGATTCTAATCTAAAAGTTTTGACTTTTAAAATCACCAGCCCATACATTTCTGTCCTGAGGCTCTTCACCATGTCAAATTACCATTTATATAAGCATTTGATAGGCACTCATTAACTCAAAAAAAAGAAAAAAAGATGGCTATTTCTGCTCATTCCATTGAACTTCTGATCTGTTGAATTAGACAGCATAGGAAATTGCAGAGCTGCCTGACTGCTAATCAAATAGTTTTCCTTTCAAATACTGCCAGCTGGGCTTTAGAAGAACAAGTCACGCATTGGGCGTTACGTGAGGGTAAGGCCAGGCTGATAGATTTCCTTCAACTTCTGAATGCCAGCCAGCATGTTGCACAGTTCTTGACTTACCAAAGAAGGATGCTGAAGCTAATCAACTCACTTCTTTGTAGGCTCTCACAGGCTATGACCATTGGCATTTTAAATACTGTTATCTCAAAGCTGTTTCATTTGAGATAACACCTGGGAGAGGCACTTGCCAACGTGTCTTCTTTAATTACTGTCCTAAAAATTCAAATCAGCCACCACAGAGACATATATTAAAATTCCTACATTGTTCCTGACCACAGGGAGACAGAGGTTGAACCTGCTCAAGGCTGACAATTGTCAGGTTTAATGCATCTTAATAAAATGATGACCTGCTTTGATACAACAGTTGGCACATCCTTTTATAAAGTCTAACAGTCAGGGTTCTTCATGCTTCCAAGGGGTGCAAAAATCTTAAACCTAAAATTTTTAGGTTAGAGGGCAAAGGCAGCAACAAGAGTCAAAACAGAAATATGATGAGAGAGGATACATCGGAATACTAAGTAGTCACTGTAACAATTGTATTCTATCCATGTCGTGTAGAATTAAATATGTCACATATGCTGTTCACAAAGCCACCCACCTCTCCATCAAACTGCTTCTTTCAAGAGCTGAAAACAAAGTAAATACCGCTCCCACTCACAACGCCCAAATTTCTTAATTCCAGAGTCACTGCAGCTTTTCACAGAGGTCCAGTGTCACATCGATTTTGCAACCAATGCAACCCGATATTGCATGACTCTGAGATTATGATTTGGCTCCTAATTGCTGTGTATATTGTTCACTGCATTATTTCTTTTCATTCAGCTAATTTATCACCATCTCCACTACTGATGGTTCTTTATTTAATGGATAAATAAATTTGGACTTTTAATTCTTGGCAAAAGATTTGTAACATACTTGTATGTTTGCCTCATGTTCTTTGATTTTCCTTGACACTGTAACGTATTGTTTCGTGAGTTAATCCAACTCACTCTTCCTCAATAGCTTGGCTAACTATTGACAAGCTAAGTTCACTGAAAGAAGGGGAAAAAATATGCTTTCCCCTATAACTTGAAAATAATTTTCTTGAGACCTGTTAATTGACAGTAGTGAATATCAGGGTCATTAATGGCAGTGGCGATATTTCAAGAGGGTCTAAATACGAAATTTAAGTTAAACTACGTCATTAGTGCCATTCTCTTCTTTCACACAGTCACTATGATCCTTGAGGGGAAGTTTTGTCATACAGAGGCAACAGGGACCAATGTGTCTCAAGAATCTCAGGAGATTTTATTGGCCTTGCAGTGTCTAGCACACCTTGAAGGAGGTCTGGGACTCACCGTATGCCTGGGTTAAGGAAATAAAGGAGGCGCAAAAATTCTATAGATAAGATTGCTCACTCCAGCCAAAGATTATAATATTTTCTTCTGGTTGGGAAGGTCTGCTGGAGAAGGGATAGGCTACCCACTCCAGTATTCTAGGGTTTCCCTGGTGGCTCAGCTGGTAAAGAATCCACCTGCAATGAGGGAGACCTGAGTTTGGTCCCTGGGTTGGAAAGATGCCCTGGAGAAGGGAATGGCAACCCACTCCAGTATTCTGGCCTGGAGAATTCCATGAACTGTATAGTCCATGGGATCACAAGGAGTCGGACACAACTGAGCAACTTTCACTTTCACTTTGCTGGTTGTTCCCGATTCCATTCCTTCCCATAGACACAGCAACCCGTATGCATGGAAAAAAGGGTATGAAAAACTTCTGACAGTGATATTTTTGTGGGCTTATCTTCTTTCTTCATCCATAGTGTAAAATGTATCTATTAGCCATTTTGTATTTCCATGATTCAGTTTAAGCTTGTTCTTTGAAGTTCTCAATTTATCTGAAATTTACATTTCTGATGGAGGGAACTTTGAATTTATGAGGTGGATATTTGTAAAGCTGCCTCAGAGACTTGCTCTGTTGACTACACGTGTGCTCAGCCACAAAATCATGCCCGATTCCTTGTGACCCCTTGGACTGTAGCCCACCAGGCTCCTCTGTCCGTGGGATTTCCCAGGCAAGAATACTGGAGCAGGTTGCCACCTCCTTCTCCAGGGGATCTTCCCAACCCAGGGATCGAACCTATGTCTCCTGCATTAGCAGGCAGATTCTTTACCACTGAGCCTCCTGGGAAGCCCTAATCCTCTTTCTCTCAGAGACAAAAGAACAAGTTCAACCTTCACCCCAAAGAGCACTTGGCTCCACTTTCATCCCAGGGAGTCACTTTGTGGAGAGAGTCCTAGGTCAGCAGATGCTGAGCTTTAAGCATCTTCATTTCAGCATCTTTTCTCTAAGGGGCATGTGGAACAGGGTTTGCCTTTGGTGAAGGGCTTGCCTTTGGGGATCTTACCAATCCCTTTACAAAATTCAAATTTAATGGCAATAGTGAGTTCCATATCTAAATTATAAGTTAATCATTCAGAAAGGATCAATCTTGTAGTTGTGATTCCCTGAACAAAATTAACACATAAGAAGAGAATTTTCTGCAAGAATTTTGCTAACCAGTGTTCTGGGGTGCCATGGGAAGGCCCAGAGGCATAGCTCCCAGATCTGGACCTAGCAAATGGTGGCTCATTGCTGGGGCATGATACAGGGTGACTCAGTCTACCTGACTCCAGACAGCCAGGTGAGATAGAGAAAATGGTGAGCTCCATACAGTAGCAAAAAGGACCAGTTCCTGAGCACATCTCAAAACCTTCATGGGCTTCCTGGAAGAAATGGGTAAAATGTACAGTACTGGCAATACTGTAATACTGGGAGCAAAAATCAGAAAAAAAATATGTTAAGCTCTCTTCACCTTGCTTCCCCAGATTGACATCTGGGAAACAGCAGTAACATCAGGAGCGGAGATGTTTTGGAGACCATCTCTTCTCATCTGGACCAAGAGTCAGAGGAAATAAAAGATTATTATTTCCTCCCAGTTATCCAGTTTTGTTTTTTTTTTTTTTATTGCCATCAACCATCCTCTTTCTTCCTCCTTCTATCACCTCTTCCTGTGGGTCTTATCCTTTCTGAGTGAGTGAGTGAAGTCGCTCAGTCGTGTCTGATTCTTTGTGACCCCATGGACTATAGCCCACCAGGCTCCTCCATCCATGGGATTTTCCAGGCAAGAATACTGGAGTGGGTTGCCATTTCTTTCTCCAGAAGATCTTCCCAACCCAGGGATTGAATCCAAGTTTCCCAAATTGTAGGCAGATGCTTTACCATCTGAGCCACCAGGGAAGTCTTTCTGAAGAGTTCATCTATTGTTCAGTTCAGTTCAGTTCAGTTCAGTTCAGTCGATCAGTTGTGTCCAACTCTTTGTGACCCCATGGACTGCAGCACGCCGGGCCTCCCTGTCCATCACCAACTCCTGGAGTTTAAGCAAACTCATGTCCATTGAGTTGGTGATGCCATTCAGCCATCTCATCCTCTGTCATCCCCTTCTCCTCCTGCCTTCAATCTTTCCCAGCATCAGGGTCTTTTCAAATGAGTCATCTATTGTGATGACCCACAAATGTGTACATTTGACCTGAAACTCTCCTCTGAGCCTCAGTCACGTGCCCACTTGTTTACTTGGCAGCGTGGCCGGGAAGTTCCACAGTCATCTCTACCTCAGTCATTTTGGGAGCTGGAAGCACAGCGGTAGGACCGTGGAACTGAGGATTCCCCTCCCCTATTCACTGGGTGATGGAAGTGGAGACTTGTGGTTTCAAGCTGCTGCTAGGGGCATTTTTAGCCTGGGGATAGAACTTGGTAGGGTGGAATCGCAAGTGTAGATGAGAGAGAAGACAGCAGGGCTGCTGAAGGGTCGGATTTGGGAGTTGGATTTACGGGGTGAGGGAAAGATGGGAACTGGAGTGATAAAAGGCCGAGCAGCTAGTCCAAGACGTGTAGCAGGAGATGCGTGGGAACTTGGTGTCCCTGGCGTCACGCTGCGGTGGTACCTTCAAAGCAGGTCTTCTTTTCTAGTTTCCCATTCTGTCTTACGGTGAAAGAGACCACCTTCCCATGATTCCTCCCTTAAACCAAGTACATGGCTCTCTTGAGATTTCCCAAAGCTTTGGTATTTGTTAACTTATTCAACAGAATGGTTAACTGAGCACCTTGTGTGTACCAGGCACTAGGCTGAATACAAAGGACACAATGGTGAATGGAAAATAGACATGGGCCACAAGTTTACAGTGTTCAGGAGTACTATAAAAAGCTAGACACTACATATTAAATGTAAAAACCCAAAATAATTACAGTGACGAGAGGGAAAGAGGGAGAGGCAATACAGGGGTAGGGGATTAAGAGGTACAAAATTTTATATATAAAATAAGCTACAAGGATATACTATACAATACAGGGAATATAGCAAATATTTTATAGCTATCAATGGAGTGAAAGTCGCTCAGTCATGTCCGACTCTTTGCAATCCCATGGACTATACAGTCCATGGAATTCTCCAGGCCAGAATTCTGGAGTGGGTAGCCTTTCCCTTCTCCAGGGAATCTTCCCAACCCAGAGATCGAACCTATAACTTTTAAAAGTTGTGAATCCTTATATTTTACGCTTGTAACTTACATAATATGTCAACTATACTTCAATAGAAATAAATAATTTTTAAAAGCAAAATAATCACAGTGGTTATAAACATTACAGTACAAAGAGGATGCCATGATTGACATTACTGAGAAGCTCCTTTAGATGAGGCCATCAAGAGAGGCCTCCCTGCCATTTAGGCTGAGAGTGTGAAGAGCAGTGGACAATCACTTCCAAGTTCCCAGGTGAGAAAGGGCTTTTGTGCTGGAAGAGTTGAACAAGGGGAGAGGGACACGAGGTTGTAGCAATGAGATGAGGTTGTAGAGACCAGGTAGGATCACTCATACCACATTCTGTGATTGGGATTGTGTTCAAATGCCCTAGCAAGCCATTTAAGTGTTTATGCAGGGACCTGGGAAGTCCATCTAACACTTTAAAATGTGACTATAGTTGGTGAGTTGAGAGTAGGATAGCAGAGTGGAAGGAAAGGAGACAGAAGTCAGTAAGGAGGCTACTGAAAGAGATAATGAGGCAGACAGCAAAGATGTAAAAAGTGGAAAATACCCAAGGTACATTGGTGGATGCAGAACCCCTAGCGCTTGTGGATGGATTAGTGGTGAGGTTCGAAAGACAGTAAAATGAAGGCTGACTCTTGGCTTTTGGCTAGAGCTCTGGGTGGATGTTGGAACCAATTCCCAAGGTGAGCAACCGGAGAAGGGAGAGATATGGGGGGACTAGAAATCAAGTGTAGAGTCTCCAACATTAACACCGTGATGCTTGTGGAGTGGGACTTCCAAGCAGAGATGTGAAGTAGACCTGTGGGCACATGACTCTGAGTCTTAGAGGATGAGAGGGGGAAAATGTATGTATTTGGGGGTTGTCAAGATAGATGATATAATGGGAAAGGATGTGACTGCTTGGGCTTCCTCCCAACATTGTGGTCTCAAGGTAGTCCCCTTCCATGACACCTGGATTCCTCCAGGAAATGGGCTCCTGAAGACTCCAAAGACAGAAGCTGAAAAGGTTTCTCATGACCTCATGTCAGAAGTTACAAACTTTCCCTTTCACCATAAACTGTAAAACTCTGCACTTTGATTGGGGTTTTCCCCCAGTTCTCTCTGCAGTCTACCGAACTGTGTCTGACTCTTCCAGACTCCAGGCTGAGAATGCAATTGCTTTCTTAGTGGGCCCACTATTTGAATCACTTTCTAAAATGTGAGACTTAGGGTGAAAAGATACTAATAGAATAAAAACTGAAAGAGCATAATTGTGGCAACCTCTTTCTTGGAAAAACAGCAGAAAAAGGCAATGTTGAAATTGTGAAACAATGGATAGGAAAGGAAAAAATCATTTTCAAACATTGATGCTATTTACCAACAAACACATGAAATATATTAAGGACCTAGTTCCAAATTTGAATTACAGAGTAATCCCTAATAGTGGTTTCACAAACACAGAAGCTTTCAACCCTTCTATAACCCTGTTTTTTTTCTCTCTTTTACCCGACATCTCATTTCTAAAACCAGCATTCTCTCTTTGCTTCTTTATCAGTCAGTCAGTCAGTTCAGCTGTTCAGTCATGTCTGACTCTTTGCGACCCCACGGACTGCAGCATACCAGGCTTCCCTGTCCTTCACCAACTCCCGGAGCTTGCTCAAACTCATGTCCATCGAGTCGGTGATGCCATCCAACCATCTCATCCTCTGTCGTTCCCTTCTCCTCCTGCCTTCAGTCTTTCCCAGCATCAGGGTCTTTTCCAAAGAGTCAGGTGGCCAAATTGTTTATATGCTTGTTCATCTCCAAACCACATCTTCAAAAAAAAGACACTGAAGCCATACAACATTTTTTCCTCTTAAAGTTTTGTAATCTCTATTTAATTAAATTCCAGATCAAGCTATTCTACCAGTCTGTCTAGACAGCCACTAAAAAGTAATGAAAATAGTTGTGCACATAGTTATATAAGGAACATGTTAGGATTATTGAAACTGCAATATTTAATTATGTAAACTTTTTTACAATTTGTTCATAGTGAACATAGCATTTGTTCATAGTGAACTCTGAATAATGCCTTGGGAAATGTTTCTCACCATTTCTATACTAATTTTTATCCCAAGGAATCTTTATAATGCTACACTGACTGAAGTTTTGGTTTTTTTTCCAAATAGTATCAATGTACCAAACACCATGAAGTTAAATAATGTATTGTGAAGAGAGATTGCATTTCAAGGACCAGTAGGGAGCAAAGAGCAGGATTGTCAAGGATTTATTTGAGGAAACTCGCTTTGTTTAGCTTCTGATCCTCCTCCAAAGGCAGCCACTTTAGGTTATAAAGAAATAACAGATGAACCACTTCCCTAATGAAGAGCAAAATGCTCTAAACCATAACTAGGGAGTGATCAAGATACATTGCCATTTTTTTAAAACAGGGAGAATTGTTTTTAATTTAAAGGGAGATGGAAAAAAAAACTTTGTCATGCTTTCAGTTTGGGAGAGAAACATTTGAAATCATCTGTGCTGTTGAAATGTCAAGGTTTCACCAGTATCTTTACTGTTCAAAATTAGATGCACTGTGAAAGTCTGTTGAGTCTTCCAGAGTTATACAGAAGATTGATAACAAATGCCTGAACAATGTCCATGCTAAATTATCATGGCCATACTTTCTGCGGAAGTCACACATTGGAGGTGCATAAGCCACAGGTAGCCCTCATACGTGTTTCATTTGACTTTTACCATGTTAAAAATTATTGAGAGATGTTGTCCAAAATTACTCATTCATATATTCAACAAATATTTACTGAGTACACTCAGACAAGCCAAGCTCAGTACCAGATGCTAGAAACAGTACAGTGAGAAAAAATGTGACTTCTGGTCTTATGAGGCTTACGGTCAAGAAAGGGAGACATAATTAAAAAGCAGTTAGAAAAGGTGTGGTAAATGTTATGAAGGGCTTGCCAGGTGGCACAGGGGTAAAGAATCTGCCTGCCAATGCAGGAGATGTGGGTTTGATCCCCTGGGTCAGGAAGATCACTTGGAGTGGGAAATGGCAACATGCACCAGTATTCTTGCCTGGAAAATTCCATGGACAGGGGAGCCTGGTGGGCTACGATCGACGGGATCACGAAGAGTGGGACACAATTCAGGGACTAAACAACAACATATTCTTCAGTAAGAGTTGGAAGTAAATTCTAAATATAGCAATGGAAAGAGGTCCCATTGTTCATTCTCCAGCTGACATCAGACAGGCAACTTCCTCTCCCTGGCTTCTGGTTCTTCAGAAAATGGAGTGAACTCTCCACGTAAAGCAGAAGTAGTCACTCGTGGCCCCAGGAGCTCAGAGCCAGTCACCCAACTGAGGGGTTGGAAACAAGAAAGTAAGGAGAACTGAGAAACTTGGGAGGAGTCCAGCTCCAAGCCTCTGTCTCTCTCCATCTGAAAGGGAGGACACAGAAATTTGCAAATGATAAGAAAAAAAACTCAGTGTGGAAGCTTCACCAGGATGACTCAGCTGTGATACAGGAATCAAAGCCTAGGCTTTCCTGATGTTCAGCTCCGATGGTCACATGAATTCAGAACAAAGTAACTTCTTCGTCTTGTCTGGATGTCTAAAGGAACCACCCAACACCTGAGGTATCTGGAATTACACTTGGTTGTTATTGTGTTGCTAAATCATGTCCCACTCTTTGACATGATTTATTGTCTCCATGGACAGCAGCATGCCAGGCTCCTCTGTAGACTGTATCACTGCCATACCTTTGATGAGGAAAAACTGATTCTACACAGAATTTAGTCTCTCCCTTTATGTGGAAGCTCAGCAAATTCTTTACCCCTTTCATAAAGCCATGAGCTGCCTCTCACATTTATATTCTGTGATATAAAGTTCTGCTGTTGCTGCTAAGTCGCTTCAGTCGTGTCTGACTTTGTGCAACCCCATAGATGGCAGCCCACCAGGCTCCTCCGTCCCTGGGATTCTCCAGGCAAGAATACTGGAGTGGATTGCCATCTCCTTCTCCAATGCATGAAAGTGAAAAGTGAAAGTGAAGTCACTCAGTCGTGTCAGACTCTTCAAGAGCCCACGGACTGTAGCCTACCAGCTCCTCTGTCCATGGGATTTTCCAGGCAAGAGTACTGGGGTGGGTTGCCATTGCCCTCTTTAATATAAAGTTCTAAGGTACACAAATGTTAGATGGCTTCTAAAACAAAAACATTTTTAACTACAAATAGATTCATTTTTAAGAAGCCTTTAACACTGTCTTTATCACTCATATCAACCCCCTTGAAATTACCTACCAATATTAAAAGTTGGGACAAATTATAAAGGAAGAACAAAATTTCAAAATAAACAAGACAAGGCATAGATGTGTACACCAGAAGCGAAGGACGTGAACTCAGAAACAAGACTATGGGGGGTGTCCTTCTTGCCCCCACAACTTCCTGGCTTTGTGACTTGGAACAAGTTACATTACTTCCCTGGGCTTCAAGTTGTTCATCTGAAACAAGGGATAATGGTAGTACTTGCCTATTGATGTGATGTGAAAATCGCTGCTGTTGTGTCCAACTCTTTGAAACCCCGTGGACTATACAGTTCATGGAATTCTCCAGGCCAGAATACTGGAGTGAGTAGCCTTTCCCTTCTCCAGGGGATCTTTCCAACCCAGGGATTGAACCCAGGTCTCCAGCATTGCAGGTGAATTCTTTACCAGCTGAGCCAGTCTGTAATGTACTTGCCTATTGCTGTGTAACTAATTACCCAGAATTGAAAACAACAAATATTATCTCACACAGTTTCTTTCTAAGATTTTTTTTTTGGATGTGAATCATTACTAAGGTCTTTATTGAGTTTATTATTGCTTCTGTTTAATTTATTATTGCTTCTGTTGTTTATGTTCTGGTTTCTTGGCTGTGAGGCATGTGGGATCTTGGGATTCCCAGGTGGGTAAGTGGTAAAGAACCCGCCTGCCAAGGCAGGAGATGTGGGTTTGACCCCTGGGTTGGGAAGATCTCCTGGAGGAGGAAATGGAAACCCTCTCCAGTATTCTTGCTTGGAGAATCCCATGGACAGAGGAGCCTGGCGGTCTATGCTCTGTGGGGTGGCAAAGAGTCAGACACAACTAAGTGACTGAGCACACACACACATGGGATCTTAGTTCCTCAGCCAGGGATCATACCTGCACCCCCTGTATTGAAAGGCAAAGTCTTAACCACTGGGCCCCCAGGGAAGTCCCTCTCACACTTTTTCCGAGGATCGGGAGTCCTGGAGTGACTTAGGAGTTGGCTTGGATCAGGGTCCTTCTGGAGACTGGAATCAAGCTGCCAACGGGCTGTAGACATCTCCAAGCTCCAACGGGGAACCTGCCTCCACGATCACTCGTGTAGTTGTGGGCAGGCCACATGGTTAGGGTCTGGAGTTTGGTTTTATTTCAGCTCCTCAGCATGTGAACCTCTTCACAGACGTGAGAGTCCCCAAGACACAGCAGCTAGCTTCTTCCAGAACTAGTGGGGAGAGAGAGAGAAAGAGAGACAGAGACAGTAAGAGAACAACCAAGATGGAAGCTATAGCCCTTGTATGACTTAGTGTCAGAAGTCACACATCACATCGTCCCTTTAGCTTTATCCTGCTCATTAGAACAAGTCATTAAGTGCAGCCCACATTCAAGAGAAGGGAAGTTAGACCTCCCCGCTGAGGGGAGGCATCTCAAAGAATGTGAGGACTATTTTTTTTTTAAAGAATATTCATTTATTTATCTGGCTATGTTGGGTCTCAGTTGCATCATACAGGATCTTTCACTGTGGCATTCAGGGATGTGGGATCTTAGTTCCCCAACCAGGGATTGAACTCATTTCCCCTGCATTACAAGGCAGATTCTTAACCACTGGACCACTAGGGAAGTCCCATGAGGGCTTTTTTTTTTTTTTTTTCAAGTACTGCACTGCACTGCCTGCCATGAGTAAATGAATCAGTACATGTAAAACAGAACATGCAATGAAAGCTCGATAATGTCACCACTGATTATAATTTTTATCATTTGAGCCCTGTTCACCATGTTCCAGGTGCTGTGATCTGTCAAGGAGAGACAGAAATTACAAGAGCCTGATGCTGGAGCCAGCATCCAAACTGGGGGTGGACCAACACATCAGGGAGAGGAAAGAATATCAGGAGCAAAGATGGCAGTCTGAATAACATCCACCCCAAATCCGGCCCTCCTTCTTGCCTCATTGTTTAAGTCAGTTCACAGTTCTTTATCCAAAAGCATTCTCATTGTTATATCCTCAAGCATCTACTGGTGTAGTATATATGTTTCATTATTGATCAAAACAACTATGACTACGGTGACTTCCCTGGTGGTCCAGTGGCTAAGACTCTGAGCTACCAAATGCAGGGGGCCTAGTTTCCATCCTGGTCAGGGAACTAGATCCCACATGCTGCAACTAAGTATTCACAACTAAAAGATCTCGTATGCCATAACTAAGACCCACCACAGCCAAATAAATAAATATTTTTAAAAAAACTATGACTAAGTGGCCACTTTGGATTCATGGTCTTAGGAAAATCTATTCAGTTGATCCAAATTTAATAGCATCCAATTTTCAGATCTACATTCCAAGTGCCTGATGGGTCATTTTCTTCTTGGAGATTCAGTAGAAATTACAAACATTGGATTAACATGTGGCAGCATGTTATTATCACTTTGTAATATTAACTTTGTCATTTAAAGAGTTAGATGCTATTCATAGGAAAATACAATATAGCTGCTCCCAGCTACATATGCTCCTTAAGCATATTTTCATTTCTCTGAGAATATTTAGTTTGGAAAAGAAAAGGAACCACAGAATTTTTTCATAAATTAAGAAGGATTCCTATGTGGAGTTTTAGTTAATTATGGGAACTCACACACTGTTAGTTCCTAGCCATCTATCTTTGGGCAGACTCTTTAAATTTTTTATCGGCGTCAGGATGTTTTCTTTGGTTTGACATTAGTGATGGCTAAAAATTAATTTTTCACCCACAGGAAATATTAGTCTCTCATTGGAGAGTCAATAATATTATTTTTCTCAGATAAATCATCAGTGAGTCAGCCAGCTCTGAAACCCAAGATTCATAAATTATAAAATCATGAAATTGAAGGCATCTTAGGATCTTTAAGCCCTGTCCTTATATGGATAGAGAAACTGAATCTTTAAGAGGTGAAAAGAATCACCTACAGTCACAGAAGCAGAAAGCAGGCAGGTCTAGACCCAGGGCTTCTTAGTCCCAACACCCTTATTTTTTCAAATACATTATAGCTGGAATTAGAAATTAATTCCAATTATTATTGGAATTAATTTTATTTTTATTAGCTGTCCTGGGTTTTTCTTGCTGCCTAGGCTTTTCTCTAGTTGTGGAGAGTGGAGAGTGGGGACTACTCTGGTCTCAGTGCATGGACTTCTCATTATGGTGCCTTCTCTTGTTGCATGGCATGGGTTCTAGGTTGCTTGGGCTTCAGTAGTTGCAGCTTGTGAGCTCAGTAGTTGGGGCTCCCAGACTCTAGGGCTCAGCTTTTGTGGCAGATGGGCTTAGCTGTTCCATGGCATGTGGGATCCTCCCGGACCAGGGATCGAACCTGTGTCTCCTGCATTGACAGGTGGATTCTTTACCACTGAGTCACCAGGGAAGCCCCAGATTGTTATTTTAAATAAAGAAAAGTATGAATTGCATTTCAGTTATTAGTCACGAGTCAGGATGGAAAGAAGCATACCCTGCTGTATCCTTTCCTTGTGTTTTTAATTTTTGACCCCTCCACATGACCTAGGTCCATCTTAACTTACCCCATGTTTGTAGGGTTAGGGAGGATTTCTCACCTTTTATGTTCCTTAAGGGTTGCAAGTTAGAAGTTAGGGAAGTTCTATATTTCTAAGTAAAGATTTTTAGCTTACAAGTCAGCTATTTAATTCACCACCAGGCTTGGCTAAAAGTGATTTGTGTTTTATAAATTGGCTCTCCAGAGTTCTTCCCCTTCCCCAAAAGATGATCAGAGTTCCTTCGACAGTGAGTGTTAGTCATTCAGTCATGTCAGACTCCTTGCAGCCCCATGGTCTATAGCCCGCCAGGCTCCTCTGTCCATAGGATTCTCCAGGCAAGAATACTGGAGTGGGTTGCCATGCTCTTCTCCAGGGAATCTTCCAACCCAGGGATCGAACCTGGGTCTCTTGCATTGCAGGCAGATTCCTTACCATCTGAGCCGCCAGAGGAGCCTAACAACGGCGGGCTGTGCTCAGAAACATCCAAAGATAGCAGAGGACTTTGTAGCCTCTACTCACGGTCTTCACACTGTTGATCTGCCCAGGGAACGAACACCATGAATAGCACTTATTAATCTTGCTGAAAGAATTTTGGCTTTGAATGTACAGTGTGCACTTCAGGGAAAATCAATTTTCACCTCTATGTGTCCTACTCAGCATTTCACTGCAGTATCTTAAAAGCAAGGTGGGAGGTTGGGTCTCTGACAAAGGAGAGCAGTTTTCTTATTTTGCATCAGCTTATTGAGTTTCTCTCTGGAAACTGTTGCCCAAATGCTTCACATTAGCTGATTCTTATTTCTCAGTCAGTCAACAGAGCCTCAGTGATCATTTCTCCATTTTTCAAATTTTAGTGCATCTTAGACTTCCTAGAACAGAGACTAGTTTATATACCTTGGAGATAATTCTTGTAATTAAAGAATACTGCATTTCTACAAATCCAGAATCAAACTATACTCATGAAGACATGAGACTATGTCTCTGCCCTCTGGAGGTTTAAGTGTCAAAATGATCAAGCCCTATTTCAGAACTTCACTGGAGTTCACTGAAAGCAAGCAGTAGGTAAGTTTTTCAAGAAGGGGTTGAAAGGCAGTCACAGAAATCAAGTATTGTCTTGGAGAATGTAATATAATAAATAAGGTTATGTAAAATTTTTTTTGAAAAGCCATCTAGTTGTGAAATCCATAGGTATAGAAGCACCATTCAAAACTGAAGCTGAAAAAAATAAAACTAAAAAATATATATCTGAGGCTGATAGCTTTTTCCTTTCTTCAGGTACCATCTACTCCATCATGCCTCAAACATGAGAAGCAGGTGGCTAGGAGGAATAGGGAAATTGGGATATCTGGCTCAATGGTAAAGAATACACCCGCCAATGCAGGAGACATGGGTTTTATCCCTGGGTCAGGAAGATCCCTTGGAGAAGGAAATGGCAACCCACACCAGGTATTCTTGCCTGGAGAATCCTATGGACAGAGGAGCCTGGTGGGCTACACTCCAAGGGGTTGCGAAAGGGTCAGAGGTGACTTAGCTACTAAACAACAACAACACTTAAACAAGGGTGGTAGGAATGCATTTTATTCAATCTAGTGAAAGAAAATAAACTTGAATCCAAGTCTCAATTTACTGGAGTAGCTAGAAATTTAACCTCATTCATGTTTGCAGCTAAATGAATGGCATTCAGTTATGCTATGTGGAGATTTAAGGGACTGAAAATGCTGAGACACAAGGAAGAGGGTCCAGTCTGCAGCCTGCATGGTTCACTAGAATGCTGGTAGTCCCTACCCGCAAGCCCAGCACAGGCACAAGAACCCTTCACTATGGTTTCTAAGGCTGTGACTTTGCCCTTCGTGAAACCATCTCATTCAGCACCCACGTGTCATACAGAAAATGCATCTCTTCTCTTGGAAGATCTGGTCTCTACTTTCAGTCTCTATAGATTTGTCTACTCTGGACATTTTGTGTAAATGCAATCATATGATATGCAATTTTTTGTGACTGGCTTCCTTCCTCTTAGCATACGGTTTCCAAGGTTCATTCATGATGTAGCATATATCAAAACTTTACTCTTTTCATTGCTGAATAATATTCCATTGTATGGACATACCACATTTTATTTGTCCATCCATCAGTTGATGGACATTTGGATTGTTTCCACCTTTTGACTTCTATAAATAATGCTGTTGTGAACATTCATGTACATACGTCTAGGCACATGTTTTCACTTTTCTTAAATTGTGGGCCAGATGATGAAGTAGCAGACTGTTTTCCAAAGTGGATACACCACTTTACATTCCTACCATTAGTGCATGAAGGGTATAATTTCTCCACATCCTCACCAATACTTTTTTAATATTAACCTGTCTTTTTTATTTCAACCATTCTACTATATGTGAAGTGACCCAGCAATCCCACTCCCAGGTATATACCCAGAAAAACCAAAAACTATAACTTGAAAAGATATAAGCTCTCCAGTGTTCATAGTAGCACTATTTATAATAGCCAAGACATGAAAGCAACCCAAGTGACTGTCAACTGATGATTGGCTTAAAAAGATATGGTATGTATACATATACATATATGTATATCACACATCCATAAAAAAAGAATGAAAGCTTGCCATTTGTAGCAACATAGATGGACCTAGAAAATATTATGCTTAGTGAAACAAGTCAAACAGAGAAAGACAAATACTACATGTTATCACTTCAATACAGAATCTAAAAATTACAAGTGAATCTATATATAAAACAACACACATAGATACAAAAAAAAATCTTATGGGTACCAAAGGGGAAAGGGAGGGGAGGAGGACAAATTAGGAGTATGAGATGCAAACTACCATATGTAAAATTGATAAGCAACAAGGAGCTATTGTATAGCACAGGGAGTTATACACACTATCTTGTAATAACCTATAACAGAATATATTCTGGAAAAAAACCCACTATGTTATACACCTGAAATAACACAATTTGTAAATCAACTCTTTATGCTTCAGTAAAAAACTGGCAATAGTAATAATAATAAAGGTGAAACATTAATAGAAGAGATTTGATGAAGGCCTTTGAGGTCAATATTTGACTACATCTCTTTTAGGTCAAAAAGAATGAACAAATGTGAAATGTGTTCTAATCAAAGCAAATCTTCACATGGAATAATTTAATATGCTCATAAGATGTATTGAAAAACTCATTGAGAAATAGGGTTTCTCTATTTACAGCTGCCTGGAAGAACAGATGTTTAATATTTAGTCATTTTAATGATGGGCTTCTGTGAAAACATATCAATTTGCAACATAGTCGATGGAAAATAACTGGTGAGGAAAAACGGGAAAATGATCTGTGAATGTTTTAGTGGATATTGGGTCAATTGGAAAAATCCAATAGAAAAGCAAATGTGGAGTTAAATCAATGACGACAAAATGAAACTGCTGGAGTGGTGGGTGTCAGACCCCAGGCCATTAAACACAGCAAATGCATCAGCATTCATTTCATCATTTACCAAGAATAAAGTGCTTGCCTCTTGATTTTCTCACAGTGTCCAGTGGGGTGGTAAAGGGGCTTCCCTGGTGGCTCAGATGGTAAAGAATCTCCTACAATGCAAGATACCTGGGTTCGATCCCTGGGTCAGGAAGATCCCATGGAGAAGGAAATGGCAACCCAGTCTAGTATTCTTGCCTGGAGAATCCCATGGACAGAGGAGACTGCAAGCTACCAGGCAATTGAGTATAACAAAAAAGATAACCCAAAATTGAGTGCTTAGAGACACCTTGGATGAAACAGGAAGACGTTTTGAAAATCTACTCTGAAAGATAGGAAATGGATTGAGAAATGTCAACTGATTCATAAGAGATAAGGAAGTCAAACCCAAGAAATTATACACAGCCGTTCATAGGAAAGAGAAAGGAGGTGATTCCAGACTCTAGTCTTGGAGGAGGGAGAATGACAGAGGGCAGGAGTTTGAAAAGAGAGCCTGAAATCAAGGAGGCCAGTTGACAGCACTACTAGGGGCAAGCAACCTCTGTTATCCCTTCCTACCTCCAGCCTAGATGGAAGCCAAAGGATGGAGAGCTACAGATGACAGTATCCAGAGAAAGGGAACATTCTAGACGTTTGAAATAGTTGATCAGTTATTCTTTGCAGTTTCCAGAGTTGATTCATTTTACCAGTTGAGAGCCCTTATATTAAAAGGTTTGAGAAATCTTTGAGAGATCCTTAAAGAAGCCTACAACAGGCTTCTTCCTAGAGGAAGGAAAAGACCAGGATGAACTGCCCAATGAATATTAGTCACCCTCCTTCCTCATTTTGGAGTAGGAAATGGCAATCCACTCCAGTATTCTTGCCTGGGAAATCCCATGGACAGAGGAGCCTGGAGGGCTACAGTCCATGGGGTCGCAAAGAGTCAAACATGGCTGAGTGACTTTCACTTTCCTCATTTAGCCTCTTCCTATTCAATGGACTCATGAGCATAGCAGCTATGATGGCCCAGTGGACTTTGAATGGCCTTGATAATGAGCGTCTCCTCTCAAAAGCCAATCTGACTATGACCACGGCAAGTTCCTGATATTCCAGCAACAGTGACCTACCCAGGCTTGACCTATGAATGCGTGCATGCTGTCATGTCCAACTCTTCAAGACCTATAGCCTGCCAAGCTCCTCTGTCCATGGGATTCTCTAGGCAAGAATACTGGAGTGGGTTGCCATTCCCTTCTCCAGGGGATCTTCCCTACCCAGGGATCGAACCTGGGTCTCTTGCATTGTAGGCAAATTCTTTACCATCTGGGCCACCAGGGAAGCCCCCTTTACCACTGAGCCACCTGGGAAGCCTGACAGATGAGACCACATTTCAAAGGGGCAGGTCCTCACAGCAGGACAAATAAATCACAGTGTTTCTATTAAGGAGAGGACAACTATTTGACTGACAGCACAGCTCCAGCCTCTGCAATTCACCCCACATTCACATCAAGTCACTTCTCCATGGTCCACTCTTTGCCTATGCTTGAACATGGCAGGGATGTTTTAACCATGTGTATGTATTGTCATGATAAATGCTATAAAATTTAAGAATTTAAAATGTAAATAAAATTAAATGTGAGAGATAAGAAAAAGGATCATGAGAGAGAGAGCATTAAGACAGTTGGTTCATTTATTTTTAATTTAAAACAATTTTCAATTGGATAACTGCTTGACAATCTTGGGTTGATTTCTGCTGTGTGTGCATGCCAAGTTACTTCAGTCATGATCAATTCTCTGTGACCCCATGGACTGTAGCACACCCCACTCCTCTGTCCATTGGATTTTCCTGGCAAGAATACTGGAGTGGACTGCCATGCCTTTCTCCAAGGGATCTTCCGGACCCAGGAATGTAATCAGCATCTCTTTACATTTCCTCCACTGGCAAGCAGGTTCTTTACCACTGCTGCAACCTGGGAAGCCCCGGTTCCTGCCATACAACAATGCAAATCAGCCATAATTAAACATATATCCCCTCCTTCTGTAGCCTCCCTCCCCACTCCAATCCCTCTAGGTAGTCGCAAAGCACCAGGATGAGCTCCCTGTTGGTTCATTTTAATCTGACTGAAAGGATCAGTGGTAAAATAAAAAAATCAAAACATCAAATTTCTCCTGAAAAAACTTCTCTGAAGAGTGTTTTCTTGAGGATGTAGAAGAGATCTAATCCATGAATCAGAAATGGTTCCATGTGCATGTTATTCAACTATCATATCTCTCGAAGACGGACTCATCAAAATGCCCATCAATTTCAGTAGCCCAAAATTGTCACTCTTCACCTCTCTGGAAACATTTGGACCTCTCTCTCCAGAGATTAATCTGACAAAATTCCTATAAGAATGAAGGAGAAAAAATACTATTTATATTTACATGTTTCTTTTAGTCTGAGTTATTGAAATATTGTGACACCAAAAAAAAAAAATCGCACATCTGAGGTTCATTGCTCAAGTTACTACAACTGATAAATTCAGTATAATAAAATTTTACACATAAATCAACCATACAAGGAAATAGAGTTTCACGTAGCTCACCTTTTTGTCCATATATTTTCCTGAGAATATTTTTAAATGTTCTTTTCATAACCATAGAAATACAGAACGATTTGGATATGACAATGACACAGAATTTTTAGGATTAAGCATGAAACTTCTAAAGAATGTTCCATGTGCAGTGGCTTTAAGCCACTCCCCAGATTTCCCAGGGTTCAAGTTCAGGTCCTTCCCATTAGATATACTTCAGTGAAAAATTGAGGGAAGCAGATATTTAAGGAATGTGTAAATTACAGATTCTGTAAGCAATGAGGAGCCATTTAGAATTCAAAGTAGATAAATTTTATCAATGTAGAAGGAAAATCAACTGGAAAAGAGACATGCTGTATCTGCAATGAATGGGGTTTATGATTAATATTGCTTGCATACCTGTGTATTCAGTGGAGATAAAGAAAATCATTTCCTAAAATTTCTGTTTTTATTATTTTTATTGCAATATAGCTGATTTACACTGTTATATTAGTTTCAGGTATACAGCAAGCTGATTCAGATATATACAATTTATAATAGATAAATATGTAAATTATATAGGTCTTATTATATATTAATAGCTATATTTATATATATATACATAGGGTTTCCCAGGTGGCTCAGGGGTAAAGCATCTGCCTGCAGTGCAGGAGACCCGGGCTTGATCCCTGGGTCAGGAAGATCCTCCGGAGAAGGAAATGGCAACCCACTCCAGTATTCTTGCCTGGAGAATCCCATGGACAAATGAGCCTGGTGGGTTACAATCCATAGGGTCACAGGGTCAAACACAACTGAAGCAGCTGAGAGTGAGCACTATACATATATAATCTTTTTAGATTCTTTTGCACTTGTTACTGTTGTTGTTCAATTGCTCGGTCTTGTCCGACTCTTTGCAACCCCATGGACTGCAGCACGCCAGGCTTCCCTGTCCTTCACCATCTCCTAGTTTGCTCAAGATCACATTCATTGAGTCAGTGATGCCATCCAACCACCTCATCCTCTGTCATCCCCTTCCCCTGCCTTCAATCTCGCCCAGCATCACAGTCTTTTCTGATGAGTCGGCTCTTCACTTCCATTATAAGGTATTAAAATTTCTAATCATTTTATTTCTACTCTATGTGCACTGACCTAATAGTCTGTTACAAGCTCTTATCAAACTCCACTCCACCCTTGCCTACCACCCTCTTTAAAAGTTCTCATTCTTCAAAGTCATTACAAAAAAGCACCAAACTTATGAAGAGTAAACAAAGGACTCAATCGGCCCTAACACTTTTTTCCTGACCTTTATCTATATGTTATAGAGCAAAAATGTTACAAAGATCAAAAGACCTAGAAATCATTGTCTTGAAATCTTGAATGGCTTTTAGGAAGTGCATGATTTCAATCTTCCAAATGAATTTCCAGGCACCATTGAAGTTGACTTGCCCTATAAAGTGCTAAAAATTAAACAGGTTGCTTACACTTATCTATGCCCATTTTTTTGTTTATTTGTTTTTCTATTCTCCTTTTTTAAAATGATAAATTTTATCTTTAGAAGGCCCACAAGTAACCTTCATCATATTCTTTCTGTTCTCCAGTCCTCGTATTTCCCTCCACATGTTGAAAAATGTGCTATTGAAAACATTAGATAAAGAAAGAAAGACACAGATTGATAATAGACTGTGGAGACAGAGAAAGGGAGAGATGCCAGACACAGAGTAAGGTGCATGTATATGCATACTTACCCACCAGGACTGGAGATAAGATGTGGGTAAACAACCTTGCTTACTTGACTTAGGGTAAAATAAAGATGTTTTCATTTCAATCTTCTGTGTTACTTAGCATTGAATAATTCTTCAAGTTATCTGGGAACTTTACTGGCCAATAGATTGGCCACCAATTACATGTACCTATATACATATGAATGAATTAAATTATACAAAATCGAAATTCAGATTCACAGTTGCACAAGCCACATATAAAACACTCAATGTCAATGTGACGGCATGGATGATAACATTTTGTCATTGCAGTTCTTTTGGACAGCTGCTGTCTTGCAATTTTTTCACATATAAATTTTCCATCTTAAAGAAGAAATGTTTGAATGAATGTTCAAGGGCTGAAGCATTCCTTTCTAAACAATGAAAATTTTTTTTCTCAGACTCATGCATAAATTCAGAAGATATTTTACAGATCAATTTTGAGCTTAGGAGATTAGATTATGGAAACAGAGATCAAGACCTCTGGACTTCACAGATTCTATCCTATAATCATTGAATCTCAGGATTCAAATAGACCTTGGACATCATCTGATTCAAACATCTTTTCCACATTTGCCATTGTCCCTTCAAGAACTCTACCAAAATGCAACCTAGTCCATGCTGTTGTTATTCAGTTGCTCAGTTGTGTCCAATTCTTTACCACCCCATGGACTGCAGCACGCCGGGTTTCCCTGTCCTTCATCATCTCCCAGAGCTTTCTCAAACTCATGTCCATTGAGTCAGTGATGCCATCCAACCATCTAGTCCTCTGTCATCCTCTTCTCCTCCTGCCTTCAATCTTTCCCAGGATTGGGGTCTTTTCCAATGAGTCAAATCTTCACATCAGGTGGCCAAAGAATTGGAGCTTCAGTATCAGTTCTTCCAATGAATATTCAGCATTGATGTCCTTTAGGATTGACTGGTTTGATCTCTTTGCAGTCCAAGGGACTGTCAAGAGTCTTCTCCAACATCACAGTTCAAAATCAGCAATTCTTCAGCACTCAGCCTTCTTCGTGGTCCAACTCTCACATCCATACATGACTACTGGAAAAACCATAGCCTTGACTAGCCCATGCTAGGAAACTTAAATAGAACTTAGCCAGGCTCCAGGATACACCAAACCCAAAGAAAATACCCTCCCTGGTGGTTCAGAGAGTAAAGAATCTTCTTACAATGCAGGAGACCAGGGTTTGATCCCTGGGTGGAGAAGATCCCCTAAAGAAGGAAGTGGCAACGCACTCCCATATTCTTGCCTGAAGAATTCCATAGACAGAGGAGCCTGGAGGGCTTTAATCTATGGGGTCGCAAAGAGTCAGACACTGTGAGCGACTTTCACTCACTCACTCATGGAGCTATTAAATCAACAATTACAGAATCATAGGTCTTAGTTTTTCATGGCTTTGCTGCTTGTGACTTTGTTAAATTACCACTTTGCTGAGGATGGTAAGACTCTTCTTTTAGTGACTCATTAAAAGGAAAATGAATAGCGTCTGCCCCAAATGTCATTTGGCAGCCCTTCCAAAAAACATAGCTACCTTTCATAAGGCACTTTTGTTTTGACAAAATAGTTGCTTAGTGAACAAAACACTGCTATCATTTTGCTAATTCTTCACCTAGCACATGGCCAAGACCTGCTCTAGATTCCATCCTTAACCCAAGCCACGTTTTACATCACATTTGAGCACAGGTTATTTGGGCAGAGGCAGTAGAAGTTTTCCTTTCTCCTGGGTCCACTGTCTCATTTTGTTCATGACCTGCTGGCTGGAATATGGCTGTGGTGAATAATAAGGACTGAACTTGACTTGCTTTGATACCCTCATAAGCAAGAAAACCAATAAATTGTTCACAGATGGAAGCCAAACAGAGTATGAGATATTATTTAAAAAAAAAAAAGGAGGGGGAGGG
Source organism: Cervus canadensis (assembly GCF_019320065.1). Taxonomy (NCBI): domain Eukaryota; kingdom Metazoa; phylum Chordata; class Mammalia; order Artiodactyla; family Cervidae; genus Cervus; species Cervus canadensis. The sequence goes on from NC_057401.1 coordinate 54,685,113, forward strand.
TAATAGCATATTGTCCTTTTATGTTAAGAAAATCCCCTCCATTATAAAGATACTATCAGGTCTCCTTAATGGAATTGTCATAGGTTCATTATTTCACACCAATAAATCTGCCTTCACCTCGGCACAGCAATTCAGAAAACGTCTGGTTAAGAGAAAAGTGGAACTAAGCCTATTCTGCACTTCATAGATCATAATTAGTATTTGCAAGCCAGTAAGAAAAATTCATAGAGTGCCTTCAAACAAGCAGCCATAAGTTCGCTCAAGAACATAATCTGTTCTCCACAAAGTAGCTGTGATGACCTTTTCAAAACAGACCTCAGATCATGTCACTCCCTACTCCGAGCGCTAAGCCATCTCACTAGAATCACATCCTTTCCATGGTTTAGGAGGCCCTGCACGATCTGATCCCAGACAATGTATCCAGATGTACACCTTGCCTCTGGTCCTCTTCTTCTCTGCACCTGACTCCTTGCCAGTCCCCTTGCTGCTCTTCAAACGTGCAGAGCATGCTCTTGACTCAGAATTTTGTACTTGTTGGTCCCTCTGTCTGGAATATCCCCCTGCCCCCAGATATTCACAGGGTTTCCTCTCCTGCTTCCACTGTGGCTCAGATCAACTGTCCCCTCTTCAGAGAAGCCTGCTATGGGCACATCTGAAAAGCAGCACCTCTCTTCCATCATCTCTTTGCCTTTCACCTTGCTTTCCTTGTGCGATTTATCCACACCTTGAAATGTTATCATTTTTTTTTTGTTTGTTTTTTAACATGAAAAGATTTTATCTTGTTCATTGCTATAGGCTAGTAGCCAGATGAGTAGCACGTAGTAGGTGTTCAGTGAATTGTTGTTGTTTAGTTGCTCAATTGTGTCCAACTCTTGAGACCCCATGATCTGCAGCACACCAGGCTTCCCTGTCCTTCACTATCTCCTGGAGTTTGTTCAAACTCATGTCCATTGGGTCAATAATGCCATCCAATCACTTCATCTCCTGTCACCCCCTTCTCCTCTTGCCCTCAGTCTTTCCCAGAATCAGGGTTTCTTCTAATGAGTCGGCTCTTCACATCAGGTGGCCGAGTATTGGAGCTTCAGCTTCAGCATCAGTCCTTCCAATGAATATTCAGGGTTGATATCCTTTATAATTGACTGGTTTGATCTCTTTTCTGTATAAGGGGCTCTCAAGAGTCTTCTCCAGCACCATAGTTCAAAAGCATCAATTCTTTGGCCTCAGCCTTCTTTATGGTCCAGGTCTCAGTGAATATGTTTTCATAAATGAACACATGAGTGAATGAATGATCACCAGGTGTCAAACGCTTCTCTCTCTGATAAGAGGAGAAACCAAGATGGTGGAATAGAAGGACGTGTGCTTATCTTCTCCTGCAAGAACAACAAAATCACAACTAGCTGCTGAACAACTATCGACAGGAGAATGTTGGATCCCACCGATAAAAGCTATTCCACGTCCAAGGGTAAAGGAGAAGCCCCAATAAGACAGTAGGAGTGGCGAAATCATATTTAGAATCAAACCTCATACCCACCAGAGACACTCAGAGGATGCAAACAAAACCCTTGCACACACCAGGACCCAGGGAAAGGAGCAGTGACCTCCACAATAGACTGAGCCAGACCTGTCTTTGAGTGTTTGAGTGTCTCCTGCAGAGGCAGGGGTGAGCAGTGCTCTACCGTGGGAACAGGGGTTCTGGCTAGAGCAGACATGGGAGGTGCAGTGTGTGGCTTAAGCCCTTTTGGAGGAGGTCACCATCAGCCCCACCATAGAGCCACTGAGCAGACGACCCACAAATTGGAGGACACTTACACCAAATAAGTACTCACACTGTTGCAAAAGTTCTAGGGCTTGCAACAGATTTCTCAACCTGAGGATCCTGCAAAGGGACTGAGAAGCCCCAGGGAATTTGACTTTGGCGGTCAATGGGATTTGATTACAGAATTTCCACAGGACTGGGGAAACAGACTCCTGGAGGGCAAAAGCAAAACCTTGTGCACACCAGGACCCAGGATAAAGGATCAGTGACCCCATAAGAGACTGAGCCAGACTTGCCTGTGAGTGTCCAGGAGTCTCCAGAGATACCAATTAGAGATACCAAGGGAATATTTCATGCAAAGATGGGCACAATAAAGGACAGAATGGTATGAACCTAAGAGAAGCAGAAGATATTAAGAAGAGGTGGCAAGAATACATAGAGGAATGATACAAAAAACATCTTAGTGACCCAGATAACCACAATGGTGTGATCACTCACCTAGAGCCAGACGTCCTGGAGTCTGAAGTGAAGTGGGCCTTAGGAAGCATGACTATGAACAAAGCTAGAGGAGGTGATGGAATTCCAGCTGAGCTATATCAAATCCTAAAAGATGATGCTCTGAAAGTGCTTCACTCAATATGCCAGCAAATTTGGAAAACTCAGCAGTGGCCACAGAACTGGGATAAGTCAGTTTTCATTCCAATCCCAAAGAAAGGCAATGCCAAAGAATGTTCAAACTACCACACAATTGCACTCATCTCACACCCTAGCAAAGTAATGCTCAAAATTCTCCAAGCCAGGCTTCAACAGTACATGAACCGAGAACTCCCAGATGTTCAGGCTGGATTTAGAAAAGAAAGAGGAACCAGAGAGTAAATTGCCAACATCCACTGAATCATAGGAAAAGCGAGAAAATTCCAGAAAAACTTCTATTTCTGCCTCATTGATTATGCTAAAGCTTTTGACTTTGTGGATCACAACAAACTCTGGAAAATTCTTGAAGAGACAGGAATACCAGACCACCATACCTGCCTCCTGAAAAACCTGCATGCAGGTCAAGAAGCAACAGTTAGAACTGGACATGGAACAACAGACTGGTTCCAAATAGGAAAAGGAGTACATCAAGGCTGTATATTGTCACCCTGCTTATTTAACTTATATGCAGAGTACATCATGTGAAATGCCAGGCTGGATGAAGCACAAGCTGGAATCAAGATGGTTGGAAGAAATATCAATAATCTCAGATACACAGATGACACCACCCTTATGGCAAAAACAAAGAGGAACTAAACAGCCTCTTGATGAAAGTAAAAGAGGAGAGTGGAAAAGCAGGCTTGAAACTCAACATTCAAAAAACTAAGATCATGGCATCCAGTCCCATCAGTCCATGGCAAATAGATGGGGAAACAATGGAAATAGTGACAGACTTTATTTTCTTGGGCTCCAAAATCACTGCGGATGGTGACTGCAGTCATGAAATTAAAAGATGCTTGCTCCTTGGAAGAAAAGCTATGACAAACCTAGACAGCATATTAAAAAGCAGAGACATCACTTTGTCAACAGAGATCCATCTAGTCAAAGCTATGGTTTTTCCAGTAGTTAAGTATGGATGTGAGAGTTGGACCATAAAGAAAGCTGAGCCCTGAAGAATTGAGGCTTTTGAACTGTGGTGTTGGAGAAGAGTCCTGAGAATCCCTTGGACTGCAAACAGATCTAACCAGCCAATCCTAAAGGAAATCAGTCCTGAATATTCATTGGAAGGACTGATGCCAAATCTCCAATACTTTGGCCACCTGATGAGCAGAGCCAGCTCCTTAGAAAAGACCCCCATGCTGGGCAAGATTGAAGGCAGGAGGAGAAGGGGACGACAGAGGACAAGATGGTTGGATGGTGTCACTGATTCAATGGACATGAGTTTGAGCAAGTCCCTGGAGATGGTGAAGTACAGGGAAGCCTGGTGTACTGCAGTCTGTGTAGTCGCAGAGTCGAACACTACTGAATGACTGAATAACTGATAAGAGGACCAATGCTTTTTCCCTTTATAACACTCATAATCCTTTTAATTACCTGGCATTTTATTCTCTGATAGATTGTGGCAGCTGCTGCAAATCCCAATGCCTTTCAAAATGCTCTTTAAATATGCACAGAGTGAAAATGAATGAATGACCTGTCTTCTTTGATGAACCACAGGATTCGCTCTCTGGAGAGGATGAGCTGTTTAGATCCCATCATCAACTCAACAGACATGAATTTGATCAATTCGTGAATTGATGGATTTGATCCAAGAGACAGTGGAGGACATCAGAACCTGGTGTCCTGCAGCCCATGTGATCTCAAAGACTTAGCGACTGAACAGCAACAGTATCCACCCTGGTGGCAGATTTGACTCTCAGCCTTGGGCAATTAAGGTAGATAAGAAAAACCTCGTAATTTCTAATGTTGTCACAGTCACCAGCTAAGAGGATTGAAGGTGCTAGAATCGATGGTCAGATCAAGTCAGAAGAAGGAGGGCATTATTAGCAGTGATGGCTTTGAAGTGCCCAGGAAAAGTGGTCAGAGTGCCCTACCAACCACAAGGCCAGTGAAGGATGGAGCCAACACCCCAGCAGACATGCACAGAGGGAATTGTTCAAGTCATGCACTCATGTGGAAAATGTTCTTCATTCATAGTTTTCATTTAGGGACTATAAGTGGCCTGGGAACTTGTTGGGATATAGGGGTGATGTCAACCAGGGTTCCCCAACAGCATGCTGTGTGCTAAGTTGCTTTAGTCATGTTTGACTCTTTGGGACAATATGGACTGTAGTCCACCAGAATCCTCTGTCCATGGGATTCTCCATTCAAGAATACTAGAATGGGTTGCCGTTTACTACTCCAGGGGATTTTCCTGACCCAGGGATCAAACCTGAGTCTCTTGAATTCCCTGCATTAGCAGGTGGATCCTTTACCACTAACACCACATGGGGTATCCCTCGAGCTGTTTACAAATACAAACTTGGAAACATATGGGCATGGAAGGATCCCAACCAGGACAGAATTCAACATCCTAGGTCCATGGCCACAATATCATTTAACTGCACCAAAACTCTATATACTAATAATACAATAAGTACTATATACTATCAACTTAAACAATATTCACAATCTGAAAATTGAGAACTATGTTTTACTAGGAAATTTTTAGGACTTCAAGCTGGGAGGCAGCATCTCAAATAACCCTGAGAGAACTGCTCTGAGGAGGCAAGGGGAGGAGCCAGGTTATATAGAAGATTTAGAACAAAAGGCAAGTAATCTGAACATCAAAGGATTATTGCTAATTAAAGAAAGCCAGATGTCCCAAGTTAAGGAATTTAGTGCTTTTCTATGTATGAGAAGATGCAAGAGTCTGGGCTCACTGAAACCATTCCTTTGATATGCATCTCAGCTATTGGGGCCAGTATCCTGTGTTTTCACATCCTGAGCTCCCCTGGGACTCACCGTAGGGAGTGGCTGCAGTCTGATGGTTGCTAGATCACAGGTATTCTTCTCCTTCCTGAGGGCTCTTTTTATTCACCAGCTCACACTGGAGGGCTGCAATCACTGATGACTGTGACATCCTTTTTTTACTGATATGGCAGGAAATATTCCATTTATCAATACTAATAATCTTTTACTAATGTAGTGTTATGAAAGTGTTAGTCGCTCCGACATGTTCAACCCTTTGTGATCCCACCAGGCTCCTCTGTCTAATATAATCATATACTAGTTTAGTCAGACGTGACTTAGTGACTGAACAGCACCAATAATATACTAATAGCATATGCTAACAATCCTGTAACTACTCATATTGTCCCCATCTTATAGATGAAGAAACTGAGGGTTAAGCATCTGAGAGTCAGTTTGCTCATAGTACTGCTGAGCTTCAAGTTCAGTTCTGCCTTACTCCAAAGTCTATGTTCTTCATCACTCGAAAATTTAATCATAAGTCTCTAGTTTCTGAGCCCTCAAAGGAGTGAAATATTACCCTTTTGCAAGTCCAAGTGAATAAACTGCTTCAGTGACTTATTCTAGACTGATGTGTAAGAAATAGTAAATCACATCTATCATCCATGCTGAAATTTTCAACACAATTCATAAAATACAATCAGATCCATTTCCCACTCTTCTCAATTCAATGCATCTCCATTTTACAACTGTTTACTTACAACGTGTTTACTGTAGACCCACTTGATGTACTCTTATTTTGATTTAAGCAAAAAATAAAGAGTAAAATATGTCATAAATGCACTGCCAACTTTAAATATTGACAGGTGAAGAAAGAAGAAAAATTTCCCAACCTTTTGCAAACAGTTACTGTAAACTCACTCAAACACAGAAACACTACTCACAAAATTCAGGTTCAACATATAAAGTAAATAATCATGGTAAGACAGGACAGATCAGCAGACTCGCTCTGACTCACCTGTTACTATTGTACTGAACAGAATCTCTGAAACTCAGATTCTCTAACTGGAAAATGCCATAAAGACCCTCAGTCGTATCAACTGCAAAGTAAAGCTGTTAAAAGACCCAAAGAAAATAATGCAAATGAAAAAGTTTAAACAATAAACATAGTGAAAATACTAAAGGATTATCTGGTGGGAATCCTCTGAGAGAATTAGATGCTGGGGGCATTGGAGTCTAAGAAACTCTCCCCAACAGAAAAAGTCCCTCCTGCCTGCATAACTCAAGGTTCTTACAAAAGCAAGGGGGAAAGTGGGGAGACAACTGCTTTTGATGGTGTGAACTTTTCTGAAGACACCTGGAGTCAGAGTTGCTCTCAAAAAGGCTTTTTTTTATTGTTGTGGAAGTATAGCTGGTTTACAATATTGTGTTACTTTCAGGTGTAGAGCAAAGTGATTCAGTTATATATGATTCCCTTTGGATTAGTTTCCATTAATAGGTTATTACAAGATGTGAAATGACAATATCTCCTGTCATATCAATAAAGAAGAAATGTCACAGCCATCAGTGACGTCTGGCCTCCAAATGTGAATGAGGGCTCCCAAAACTGAGATCCAGTGGATGCTGCCACCCCCCAACAGTGATTGCTGAGGAGCTGGGGGAATGCAATCATCTGCCACTCCTTAAGGTGAGTAAGGGAACAGGATTGGCCCCAGATAGATAGTTGAGGTGCATATGCAAGGAATAAACTCAGTGAGCCCAGAGGCTTGCATCTTCCCATAAATAGAATGCTAAACTCCTTAACCTGATATCTGATCTTTAATGTTCAGCCTGCCTGTTCCCTTTGTTGCAGTCTTGAATATAGCCCAACTTCCCCCTCCTGCCTCCTTGGGGCAGTTTTCTCAGAGCTACTGAGATGCAGTCTCCCACGGTCAGAGTCCTAAACATTCCCACCAAATAAAATAACTCCCTACTCTCAGGTTGTGATTATATTTTTAGTTGACAAAGACATTTGCCTGTGTTATACAGGAAATCCTGTTGCTTATGTATTTTATGCATGGAGTTTGTATCCATTAATCTTATATTTCTAATTTATCCCTCCCTCACCACCCTTTCCCTTTGTTAACCATGAATTTGTTTTCTGTGTCTGTAAACCTGTTTCTGCTTTGTACATAGATTCATTTGTATTATTTTTTAGATTCCACATGTGAATGACAATGTATGTTAATAGTATTGGTCTTTGTCTGACTTACTTCACTTAGCATGATATTCCCTAGGTTCATTTGTGTTGCTGCAAATGGCAATATTCATTTTTTTGCAGCTGAGTATTATTCCATTGTATATATACACCACATCTTCTGAAACCAATCTGTTGATGGGCAGTTAGGCTGCTTCCATGCTTGGCTATTGTAAATATTGCTGCTATGAACACTGGACTGCATGTATCAATATCTTTTTAAATTAAAGTTTTCTTCTTTTCTGGATATACTCCCAAAAGTGGGACTGCTGGATCATACAGTAGCTCTATGTATATATTTTTTAAAGAACTGCGGTACTGTTTTCTATAATGGCTGCTTCAATTTACATTTCCAGCAATAGCATGGGGGTTCCCCAGAGGAGAATTTTATTTCTTCCTGCTCATTACCTAAAAGTATTTTCCCCTAGAGAGTTGTTATTAATATCTCCAGGTTCCGCTGGGTTTCGGACTTCCAGCCTCCAGAGCTGATAGAGAGTAAAGGTTTTAAATCACCAAGTCTGTGGTAATTTGTTACAATAATCCTTGGGAATAAACATGGAGACTGCATGCAACCACCAGGGGAGTGAATCTTACCAGAGAAGAGGGTGTAGGACTGTGTGAAGGCCCTTTTACGGTGAAAGGCTGAGGGGAAGGAGGATCTAGAAGAGGACAATGACGCAGGAGGAAACCACGGAAGGAGGTCCTGGAAGTGTGTGAAGAAGGAGGGTTGGCCAACGTGTCAGATGCTGCTGGTTGGTCAGGTGGGATGAGGAAGGAAAGCTGATTGGTGGACTTGGCATCCTGGATGTGGTGGGAGGCCTCGACAGGGTGCAGCACAACACGATGAGGATGGATTTAAGCCTGAACTGGAGACATCAGAGGCTGCAAGTATCTACAGACAACTCTCTCAAGGCTTTGCTGCAAAAGGAAGCTGAGAAATGAGGTGGCAGCTATAGGAGATGAGGTCAGGACAAAGCTTTCCAGATGGGAGGAGCTCCAGCAGCATCTTTAGATGCTGATGGGAATAATCAAGACAACACCAAGAAATGCATTACTTAAGAGAGAGGGAAAATTGCTGGAATGAGGTACCAAAAAAATGTTAATTTTTTTTATACTTCCTTCTGCCAAGATAATAACTGTTCAGTGAATTTCCTTACAGCGCAGTCTTTGACTTTTTTACATGGTTGAGATTATAGCTCAAGGAAGATATAAAGCAATATTTAAAGATAGTTAACTCAGTAATACACAGATCCAAAATTATTATTTGAACAAGAGTTTAGTAGTGACTAAAAATATCTGCTATTTGAATAGTTTAGACTATGACTCAGTCTTTTTAATATAATATGCCCAAAATGGTTAAACTCCTTGGCAACTAAATGGCCATTGTGGAATTCTCTGCAATTCTGCTTTTGTGAGAGCAAGAAAAAAAGGGTTTTTGCTTAACACTGTGTCCTGATGTATTATTAGTTGAGGTATTCTTAGCAAGTGCTAGAAACTGAAAAGCACAATAATTTTTTTACATGTTTATCAACTATATCAAGAAATCAATCTGAACAGTGGGTTGAAAGAGAGGTACATAAAACATGTTTCCTGACATAGAAAAAGAAGCCAAAAAAGAACTAACAAGAAAGCAAAGAAGTCTTTAGTTTCACCAGTGATCTCCTGAATTAAAAGGACAGCAAGTAATACAAACCCCAGTATTCTTGCCTGGGAAATCCCATGGACAGAAGCACCTGGAGAGCCACAGTCCATGTGGTTGCAGAACAGTTAGACATGACTTAGCAACTAAACAAGAACAAAGTAATACAAAGGGTTCTCTATTTAACATTCCAACTTTTAACTCAAGTATATACGAAATAAGCAAAGGGGATTAAGAGGTACAAGCCTCCACTTACAAAATAAATGAGCCACAGAGATGTATAATAATATACAAGATAGATACAAGAATAGAGTCAATAATATTGTACTAACTTTTTATGGGGATGGATGGTTACTAGACTTATCATGGTGATCCTCTCATAGTGTATGCAAATGTTCAGTCCCTGTGTGGTATACCTGAAATTAACATAGTATTAAACATCAGTTATATTTCATATTAAGAAAGAGTATACAATATCCTCATTCTTGACTTCATTTATATTTTGAAAGCTTGCATATCTGATAGTACTTAATATATTTCTGATAACCTTTCCTCTGAGAGGCAACTTTTCCATGCATAATACTATTTGATCACACAGTTTTCCCTGTAACTGCTTTGGATTTCTTTCCATTATCTATGACCTTTAGATTCTGCAGAAGAGTAAAACTTTTTTGTTGAAATCTTGGGTAATTTTTTTTCTTCTATCATCCCAGTTCAAAATTTTAACTAGGAGTTTTCTGTGTATGGTATTTTTTTCTTGGGTTATTTGATCTGAAATGGTGTGATAACATTTAAGGAAAGTAGTCAATTCTTTATTCTCTCTCTTATACAGAAGCTATGGTCCAATTATTCTGATTTACATCTGAAATTTTTATGTTAGATGTCTCATTTGTAATTTTATACATCATTATTTTCTCAGCTTGATCTTTTTCCTTCAGGTCTTCTAAAGTTTCTGTGACTATTTTATGCCAATTTGAATTTTAACTCTGGTTTTATAGATTTAGCTCATTAACATTTCCATTTCTGTTTTATATCTGCTTTCATATTATCGAGTTTGTTTCTTAAAGTTTGCTTGTTTTCTTTTCCTTACAATTACTGTCCCTGTTACATAACAATGAATTCCTCTGGTGAACTCCTCCAAAAGGAGAGAGGATGTTAAAGTATTCGCTAACATTTTTTTTTTCTAATTCTTAAAATAAGTGACTTCAGATATTTCTTCTTTCTTGAGGATCAATTATTTTAAACATATCCCTTTTCCCTCTATTTCTCTAGTTCTTAAATGGTAGATTAGATAGACTTCATTATTTAAAACTTATCATTCTTCCAACTAGAATGTATCCATTTATAATGGATTATATCATTAGTGATAATGAGAAACAGAGATATGTTTAATTTGGGGAAAATTATTCAGTCACTATTAGTTGAGGAAAAGGAGTTTCTGAAGAGATAAGATAGTGTGAGCCAGTATTTTCTCTTCACTTCAATCAGGTACTGAAAAACATTTTATTTAGTACCAAAAACTGCCAAAGCCAGCTGAAACATGGCAAAACTGCTCTCACAACAAGTACATTATATGATAAAAGCAAATTTAATATTTTATTATTTCTAATTTTACAATTGTCTGACAAATTTTCCTAAGTACTTAAGAAATTAAGTAATTAGTTATGGGGAAACAATGGAAACAGTGACAGACTTTATTTTCTTGGGCTCCAAAATCACTGCAGATGGTTACTGCAGCCATGAAATTAAAAGACACTTGCTCCTTGGAAGAAAAGCTATGACAAACCTAGACAGCATATTAGAAAGCAGAGACATTGCTTTGCCAACAAAGGTCCATATAACCAAAGCTGTGGTTTTTCCAGTAGTTATGTATCGATGTGAGAGTTGGACCATAAAGAAAACTGAGCACCAAAGAATTGATGCGTTTGAACTGTGGTGTTGTAAAAGACTCTTGAGAGTCCCTTGGACTGCAAGGAGATCCAACCAGTCCATCCTAAAGGAGATCAATGCTGAATATTCATCGGAAGGACTGATGCTGAAGCTGAAGCTCCAATCCTTTGGTCACCTGATACGAAGAGACAACTCATTGGAAAAGACCCTGATGCTGGGAAAGATTGAAGGTGGGAGTTGAAGGGAATGACAGAGGATGAGATGGTTGGATGGCATCACCAACTCAATGAACCTGAGTTTGAGCAAGTTCTGGGAGATAGAGAAGGATAGGGAAGCCTGGCGTCCTGCAGTCCGTGGGGTTGCAAGGAGGCAGACACAACTAAGCGACTAAAAAACAACAATACATGCATTAATCTGCTTGCCAATGCAGATGCCCCAGAAGACTCGAGTTGGATCCCTTCCCTTCCTTCAGGAAGACCCCCTGAAGGAGGAAATAGCAACCCTCTCCAGCTTTCTTGCCTGGGAAATCTCATGGACAGAGGAGCCTGGCAGGCTACAGTCTTTGGGGTTGCAAAGAGTCAGACATGATTTAGCGGTTAAACCTCTACCACCGCCTCCATTTCCCCCACACCCCAGCCCCTGGTAACCACCACTGTCCCCTCTGTTTTTATGAGTTTGACATTTTTTTTTTTTGGATTCCATATCTGAATGAGATCATACAGTGTATGCCTTGCTCTTCTGGTTTATTTCACTTAGCACAGGGTCCTCCAGTTTCATGCATGTTGTCACAAAAGAGAAGGAAATCCTGCCACCACAAATAATTTTGAACTTGTTTTCCCCAGGGAGTATTTAGAATTTCTTGGCACACTGAGACTACTTAATAACCAGACTACATCTTGGGTGTTAGAATATCCAGAGCTACAGATATCCTGGGCAATTCTTCCCACTCTGCCTGCCAAGCCAAGTCCTGTTTTGTAGCCCTTTTTATAACTGGGAATTGAGTCACTGTGTTACCAAATTTGCACATCAGTTTACTCTATCTATAGCCCATATCTAAGTGGTTTCTGCACTTCATCATATTTAACAAATCTGTATGCTGCTTCCCTGATGCTGGGAAAGACTGAGGGCAGAAGAAGGGGGCGACAGAGAATGAGATGGTTGGATGGCATCACCGAATTAATAGACATGAGTTTGAGCAAACTCCAGGAAATAGGGAAGGACAGGGAAGCCTGGTGTGCTGCAGTCCATAGGATCACAGAGTCGGACATGACTTAGCAATTGAACAACAACAATATACTGCTTCAATCTGTCCTCAATTCTTGTTCTATTTTTTCCTGTGTTTTAGAACCACAATTTCTACAGGTATTAAAATAACATCAGATTGAATTTTGGAATGTCCTCCTGTCTTGTCTGACAGGAGCAGCAAGAAGTCCTTAAACAATTTTGAACAGGGATGTGATGTGAACAGTTTAATATTTTCAATGTATTACTCTGACAACTCTGGGCAAAATGGGTTAGAAGGATGCTGAGTGGACACAAAGTTTAAGGCTCTTGCCGTCCTGCAGGCAAGAGATTGCTTTGTGATTCAAGCTGGGAAACAAAGTGAAAGTGTTAGTCACTCAGCCATGTCCAACTCTTTGCAACCCCATGGACTGTAGCCTGCCAGGCTCCTCTGTCCACAGGGTTTCCCAGGCAGGAATACTGCAGTGGGTTGTCATTTCCTTCTCCAGGGGATCCTCTCTACCCACGGATCGAGCCTGAGCCTCCTGCATTGAAGGCAGATTCTTCATCATCTGAGACACCAGGAAGGCCTCAATCTTGGGGTGGGTTGCATCTACTTCTATATCCTTGACCCCACAGGGACCCTGGTCCTCTGGAGTCTCTGCCTTTCTCCACTCAAAGCCAAGCAATGGAGGGAGACACACGGAATTAGAGGGAAGCAGACCCCAGCCAGCCAATCACACCAGTCAGGTGATACTGTCTCATTCACATCACCCTCCTGACCACAGAGCGTTAAACCTAAGAGCGATAGGGATTCAGCAAAGAAAGAGGCCAAGTAGGTGCGAAAAACCATCATGCTGGGGAGAGACTTGAACTGAACCCAGTCATAGGGAGGTCATAGGGAGGAACCCAGTCCCTAAGGAGGATTGACCGCCCTGGAAATATTTATGTGTTCACACTCTTTCCAAGCTCTGAGTTGCTGATGGGAGGAAGGGAAATAACAGTACCTGCAAATCCTTTTACACATTCATATTTCTTTTACCATTTTATTCAAATCTTTGAGAGAGAAGACTTCTATTATTAATTACTTTTTTATATGAAGATGTTGAGGTTTAGAGATGCTAAATAGCCCAAGGTAATATCCAAGTGTGTGTTTACATACACACACACACGCACAGAGTTAGGACTAGATTCTGAAAATATTCCTTGCTTCGGGAATCTAATTCTATGGTTTAGGATTTTGTCAGGAAACTTCTTAAAGCCACACTAAAGCGCATTTCTATCAATCTGATTTTTTACATTTAAAATAGTATCAAATGCTTAGTAGTACTGAGCACTGGGCTATACATGCTCAGTCATGTACGACTCTTTGGAACATCACAGACTGTAGTCCACCAGGCCCCTCTGTCCATGGGACTTTCGAGGAAAGAATTCTGGAGTGGGTTGCCATTTCCTTCTCCAGGGGATCTTCCCCACCCTGGGATTGAACCTGTGTCTCCTGCACCTCCCGCATTGCAGTCAGATTCATTACTGCTGAGCCACCATGCTGTTTGTGGAGAAAATAAAGCCTGTGAGATTTCTCTTTTGCTCATTATTTTGTCCCCTGTGCCCAGCACTGAGTTTGGCATAAGTCGGTGTTCAAATAAATATTTAATAAGATGTTAGTTGCTGGGTAAGTCCCACTTTTTCCCAGATGGAAGTCTTTGGGGAGTCAATAGCAGATTTAAAATAAGAGTAGATTCTTGGGTTCAGATCCTGTACTGTAATCGCTAGACTGACACCCCCTAAGCCCTCTGCTCTGGTTCAAAGGTGCTTCCGACGTGGTTCCCAGCAACCCCTCCCTCCAAGCCCTGACTCTTACAGGTAGATGCTGCTCCCACCTGTTTTTCAGGCTTCCTTTCATCCCCTGACACTCTGTTAGCACATGGGATTGGTCAGAAATATCATCTTCCCTCCAGTGGAAATAAATGAAGCCCACTCAGATGAGACCAAGTTAAGGTTATCTATTCAGAGCTGGCTATAGCAAGAGAGTCATTCACCATCACTTGTTTTGGCAGAGACTCAAAGGCAGGAAGAGGAGTGGGAAAGCTGCATAGTGGAAAACAGGGATGGCTTCAGATGGGTCCTGACTTGAGGCTGTTGGCCTGGAGAAGCTGGAAGAGGGCTAAGGAAAAGCAGGATACCCACGAGACTGGTTGTTGCTGTTTAGTTGCCCAGTCGTGTCCGACCTTTGCAACCCCATGGACTGCAGCACACCAGGCCTCCCTGTTCCTCACCATCTCCCCAAATTTGCCCAAGTTCATGTCCGTTTCATCAGTGAAGCCATCCCACCATCTCATCCTCTGACACCCTCTTCTCCTTCTGCCCTCAGTCTTTCCCAGCATCAGGGACTTTTCCAACGAGTCGGCTGTTCGCATCAGCTGACCAAAATACTGGAGCTTCAGCTTCAGCATCAATCCCTCCAATTAGTATTCAGAGTTGATTTCCCTGAAGATTGCCTGGTTTGATTTCCTTGCTGTCCAAGGGATTGGTTAGGGGTGCACAATTAGCTTTGTCTGGTTAGTCCTAAGTCAGAAGCAGGGGCCAAACTTAGGAAAGCTATCAGTTATTAATCAAGTCCTGGCCACCTGGGGATCATTGTTGCGGAAGTTATTGTTTGGCTTCCTGAATTGGTGCTAGAGATAATACTCCGGCTTCTACAAGTCTGACATAGATAGCATGCTGGCTTCCTGGGCTGGGTACCTACAGATAATGGGTTGGTTTCCTGGGTTGGTTGGGTCAGAATTCTATTTTTATGAATATGTCTATAGTCCATTCATATATTCAGCCTCCTACCCTTTTCTGAATTCTTCTTTTAGGCCCAAATCAGAACTGCCTCTCTGTTTTTTTAATGAGGCTTAAAACGATACGATTCTTTCATGGGACTTGCTTCTTAGTAAATCCTTTTTCCCCCTTGGAACCTGATCAGAAAACAAGACTGGGAGTAAGAATTCATGGCTGTCCCACTGTGATCTCCTTTCACTGCCCCCAGAAAAAGTTGGGGTACCTATACTTTCTCTCTTTCCAAGGAAAATGTTCTTCCCATTAGCTTCTCTACTTGAGGCAGACACAGGGATGTGTTGACCAGATGGCCCTTCAAGGGGGGACTTGCTCTCATTTGCAGAGAGTGTAGTCAGCAGATGACTTTCACTGTCAGTTCCTTTCGGTCCTGCTTAGATACCCCCGTAACCCAGCTCCGTTTAGGATTAATCCATGTCCAGAAACTGAGCAAGTCAGGGATATGAAAATGCCACCATTTTGGCCTGATGGGGACAAGTTGATGAGGGTGGTTCCCCCTAGAGGTCTCCACAATGTCGGCCACAATTTCTCAGGCTGAGAGCATCGCTTCACTGTCTCCTCTGCACAGCTTTTCCCACACAGTTTCCCACCCTCCTTTCACAATTGCTGATTCCTAATCCTGCACCTCAGGCTCCATGTCAGTTACTTCTGATGAACCCCATCTGTGCCTGAATCTCAAAGTCTCTCTGCTTTTGGTCCCAGGGTGGTATCCCTACCATGAAAAACTGGTCAGCATACGTATGGATATACTCTCAGTTCACAGTTTTACCTCTCAGGTCCTTAAGTCTGGGAGTAAACACACACACACCCCCCCACATACACACACACAGCAATCCAACCATTGTGATCAATCTGTTCTTGGACTAATTGTGTATGTTATTGTTGTTCGGTCCCTAAAGCATGTCTGACTCTCTGTGACCCCATGGACTGCAGCACACCAGCCTTCCCTGTCCTTCGCTATCTCCTGGAGTTTGCTCAAACTCATTTCCATTGAGTCAGTGATGCCATCTAACCATCTCATTCTGTTGCCCTCTTCTCCTCTTGTCCTCAATCTTTCTCAGCATCCAAGTCTTTTCCAGTAAGCGGGCTCTTCACATCAGGTGGCCAAGTTACTGGAGCTTCAGCATCAGTCCTTCCAAAGGAAGTCAGTGTTGACTTTCCTTAGGATTGACTGGTTTGATCTCCTTGCTCTCCTAGGGACTCTCAAGAGTCTTCTCCAACACCACAGTTCAAAAACATCAATTCTTTAGTGCTCAGCTTTCTTTATGGTCCAAGTCTCATATCCATATATGACTACTGGAAAAACCATAGCTTTGACTATATGGACCTTTGTTGGTAAAGCAATGTCTCTGCTTTTCAATATGTTGTCTAGGTTTGCCATAGCATTTCTTCCAAGGAGCAAGTGTCTTTTAATTTCATGGCTGCAGTCACCATCTGCAGTGATTTTGGAGCCCAAGAAAATAAAATCTGTCACTGTTTCCATTGTTTCCCCATCTATTTGCCATGAAGTGGTAGGACCAGATGCCATGATCTTCATGTTAATGTAAACCTTCAGTTTATGTAGGTGTGACCTTAAGACAGAGACGAGCAAGTGAGAGCCCATAGTCTGCTACTTGGTTACTGATAAGTGAGGATCGAATTGGTACCCAGAGAAGAATTTCCATCCATCCATCCATCTCTTCTCCACGGAAGTGGTGGGGCAGTCAAGTGCTCTCACAGATCTCCATGCCTCTTAATCGAGGTCTGAGGGTGATGTGGACCCCAAGATGGTCTGCTCAGTAACAGAAGAATAAAGAAGTGGAAGAATAGAAACCACTGAAAGAAGAAGACTGGATTTCCAAAGTTGTTCAGTTCAGTCGCTCAGTCGTGGCTGACTGTTTGCGACCACATGGACGGCAGCACGCCAGGCCTCCCTGTCCATCACCAACTCCCAGAGCTTGCTCAAACTCAAAGTTGTCCCTTAGAATCATTCCTGATCTACAGTTTAACCACCAGGCTTAGTGTCTCAGCCCATAACAGGAATTTAGCACAAATCCTTTGAGCCCAGGCTGGTCTGGGAGCTAGCTCTCCGGACTTCAGATGGGGTGTGCACACACCCATCGCAGCCGCTGGCTCCAGAAGCACTGGATTAAGGGGAAAGCTTTCTCATTGGTGTTAAATTCAACATGATCCAAATCCTCACATGACTAATATTCTGTATTTTTTTCTCATCAAAAGGTGATTTATTGAGTAGAGGAAATGGACACTGGGAGCAAATAGCAAAGTGAGTGAGCCTGAGGTGGAGAAGGAGGGAACCACACTGTGTTAGCCTCCATTTGCGAGTGAATCACCCCCTATAGAATTATCACCAGCAATGAGAAAATTCATCCATCAAGCAGACAGTATGCTAGAGAGCCTGTGAACAAAAGCCAAGGAACCAGCCACTGCCTCCCGTTTCCCAGTGTGAAAGCATTCCAAAATTTAGACAGCAAAGACCAGAGTCCCCAGTTGTTCATATTATCCTCAAATGGAACCTCATTACTATGAGCCATTCTGTTCTGGTAGCTTTGTCTCTGGTGCTTTTTAGCTGCAAAACTGTGAATATTTCATCTGATGTGAATGGGCCTGGGATAACCCGGGATTTGAAGCATTACAGAATTACAAAAGGCAGCAACCTCAATCACATGCAGAACATGGGATCAAATTAGATCAGGATGATGGACCGAGGACACAGACTGCCTCCTCTCAGATCCCAGATCCCCAGAAATATGGGAAACTGGGGATAAGTGTGTGTGTGTGTACAAGAGAGCTATTGCTTACTTCCACTAGAAATGAGCTTCCCTGGTGACTCAGTGGTAAAGAATCCGCCTGGAATGCAGGAGCCTTGGGTTCAATCCCTGGGCCAGGAAGACCCCCTGGAGAAGCATGGCAACCCACTCTAGTATTCTTGCTGAGAAAATCCCATGGACAGAGGAGCCTGGAGGGCTACATCCACAGGGTTGAAAAGAGTCAAACACGACTGAATCGACTGAGCACACATGCACCACTAGAAAAAAAAAAGATCTATTAGCACACCAGTGAAGTGAGTGAAAGTCGCTCAGTCATGTCCAACTCTTTGCCACCCCATGGACCTTACAGCCCATGGAATTCTCCAGGCCAGAATACTGGAGTGGGTAGCCTTTCCCTTCTCCAGGGGATCTTCCTCACCCAGGAATCGAATCAGGGTCTTCTGCATTGCAGGTGGATTCTTTACAGACTGAGCTACCAGGGAAGCCCTCTCAGTACACCAGAAATTTGGTAAATTTCCAAAAGATGGGAAGCAAATGACATTGGTTTGATGGATCAAACAGCAGCCCAAACCTCAACCCACAAGATGGAAGCTATGAAAAATGGAAGCAGGGCTGGGTGTGCCGTGAGCATGAATGTGGCAGTTACAGGGAGCTGGGCAGCTGTCAGAATTACGGGGTCACATTTGGAATGTGTAGAGCAACCTGGTGGCTCCATCCTGCCTACACCAACCCTTCCCTCCACACCTCCACCAATCAGAAGGAAGCATTTTCTACTGCACTGTGCCAATTAGTTTGAATGTTCAAATTGGTACTGTTGGCACTAATGATAACATCTGATAAATAAGAGAAACAGGAAGCTCCGAACCCAAAAGACAGAGCAATCAGATGCTCCACCAGGAAGCACTTCCTATCACCTCTTTCTGGAGACAGGCTGTCTCGAACAGAATCACAATCACACGTGTCAAAAGGGAATCTCAGATTTTTTTTTTTAATGAGTACATGAGCAAGAACAGAAAACATTTAAAGAAAATTAATACTTTGATAGAGAGGCACAAAAGACAACACATAAGAATGCATGCACAGTGGAACAAAAAAGAAAGGACTTTTCATAATTAAATTTATTTACTTTTAGTTGAAGGATAATTGCTCTACAGTATCATGTTGGTATCTGCCAAACATCAACATGAATCAGCCAGAGGGATACATAGGTCCCCTCCTTCATGAGCCTCCCCCTCACTTCCTTCCCCATCCCAGCCCTCTAGGAAAAGAGAGGACTTTAAATGAAGTATAATTGATAACCTCAGAGTTCTAAGAGAGGCCGTCTCATTTATGAAACAAAAATGAGTTATTCTGACAAAGAACCAATTAGATATCCTAGAACCAAAGAGCATGATTATTAAAATAAAAATCTCAAATATCAAAATAGGTACCCCTGAGGAATAAATTACTAAGCTGGAGGATAGAGCTGACAAATTCCCTCAGATGTCTGCAAAGAAAGCATGAGATAAAAGTCTAAAATATGAAGGCACGAGTTCAAAAATCCAGTTAGAAAAGCTAGAAAGTCTAATCAGTCTCTTCCTGATGATAAGCAGGTGCTCTGACTCCTTTATCACACACTCCTTTCGGAATCGCCTCCTGTCTCTCAATCTACGTGAATGGCCTCCTAGGGTGCGCCCATGACCAACTGGTTAAAGAAGGAGAACTTGAGTAAGATGCGCCGGCCCCAGCAGGAAGTGGAATGCTGCAACACCACAGCCCCACCCAGAGACAACGCTGAAGGTCAAGGTGCAGAAAAACCCTCCAGCAGGCCGACCTCTGAGCAGCACGTGTCCACGGCAGTGAGTGGAAGATGGCCTGAGGTGTGGCTCTATGCTCACCCAGGGGGTTACGAAAGGTTTAGCTAGATGGCCTGGGGCTTGGAAGTTGAGAAAATTCTGGAAACTTCCAAGCTTGGAAGATGAGCGGCAAGAAAATCTGGGGGAAAGCTATGTAGTGATGGTGAGATATTTGTGTAAACGTCCACCAAAGGGCATCCGCTGCAAAGGAGACTCTTACCCATCAGGTGGACAGAATCAATTGCTCTGCAGAAGTCAGTGAGTGCCCTTCCTTGGAGCCACAGTCATTCATACGTCTGTTCACAGGTCACCTTCTCACCCCTATCCCTTCGTCCTCTGGTTCTTTATCCTGACTTTATTTCCCTTCTTGTAGCATTCATCACACTCACTACACCCCATACTTATTTCTCTCCTTGAGAACTGTCCTATCCAGAGAGTGAAAGTGTTAGTTGCTCAGCTGTGTCCACCTCTTTGTGACCCCATGGACTGTAGCCCTCCAAGCCCCTCTGTCCATGGGATTCTCCAGGCAAGGATACTGGAGTGGGCTGCCATTTCCTTCTCCAGGGGATCTTCCCGACCCAGGGATCCCACCCAGGTCTCCTGCCTTGCAGGCAGGTTCTTTACCTTCTGAGTCACCAGAGAAGCCTGCCCTAGCCAGGTCATCATCAGATCGCACATGGACAAGCAGCCCCTTCTAACTGACCTCATGTTTATTCTCCCACTTACTCTCCACACTGCAACAGGAATGACTTACTTGAAAAAAGTGAACTGTGTCACTCTTTTTCAAGAAGGCTCCCCTAACTGCCCACTACCCTCCATGATGTCGTTTAGTTGTTAAGTCATGTCTGACTCTTTGTGATCCCCTAGGCTGTAGCCCACCAGGTTCCTCTGTCCATGGGATTTCCCAGGCAAGAATACTGGAGTGAGTTGCCATTTCCTTCTCCAGGCAATCTTCCAGACTCCAGAACTGAGTCTCCTGCATTGGCAGATGGATTCTTTACCCCTGAGTCACCAGGGAACCCCACCCTTCGTGTAAAAATCTTCAAATGCCCTTTGTGATGCATCCTCCCCCCACCCCATTCGCTGACTTCTTCCCCTCCTCGATTTAGAGCATGTCCAGACCTCAGGCATACTAAACTTCTTCCTGTTCCTCAGACCACCGCTCACTCCACCCAAGACCTTGCCAGGTATTACCCTCCGCATCAACTAGGACTCTCTCTCCACCATTGGCTCACTTCTGTTTGTCCTCCAGTCTCAGAATAAATTTCGCTTTTCCCAGAAGACATTTCCTAAACCTTCCCCCAGTGCAATGGTCCCACAGCATCCTCTATTTTTCATATTGTAACTATCACTATTTGTTGCTGTTGTTCAGTTGCTCAATCGTACCCAGTTCTTTGAGACCCCATGGACTGCAGCATACCAGGCTTCCCTGTCCTTCACCATTTCCCAGAGCTTGCTTAAACTTATGTCCATCAAGGTGGTGATGACATCCAACCATCTTGTCCTCTGTCGTCCCGTTTTCCTCCTGCCTTCAGTCTTTCCCAGCATCAGAGTATTTTCCAATGAGTCAGCTCTTTGCATCAGGTGGCCAAAGGATTGGAGCTTCAGCATCAGTCCTTCCAATGAATATTCAGGACTGATTTCCTTTAGGATGGACTGGTTTGATCTCCTTGCTGTCCAAGGGACTCTCAAAAGTCTTCTCCAACACCACAGTTCCTTTCTTGCAATCCCTCACTTAATTATTTATTGAGATGTAGTGAAGGGTAGAGTGTTAGCAGTCTGGGCTCTGAGTCTGTCGGCCTGGATTTGAATCTCAGCTCTTTACCAGCGTTGTGCTCAGGTATATTACACCAACAATAGCAAAAAGTTGGTGTGACAATTAAATGAACTAACAATATACATAAAGCCCTTATAGTAATCAAAGAGCAGCAAATGTCCAATAAATGCTCCTTATCGTTGGTGTTTCTGTTTTTGTTGCTATTTTGTCCTCCTTGGGAGATTGTCAGAGAAAATGGGAACCCTGTTTACCTCTGATTCATAGGACCTGGTGCCTTGTAGACAAATAACAAGCGTTGACTGAATAAACAGATACATGAATGGATGAAATCTTCCTTACAGTCACAAGTAAGTGTGGAAGCTGGGACTGGAATCCAAGTCCTCTGTCTTTCTTGCATTGTCTTCCCCCCTTGTAATTGTGCTCCTCAAACTGACATGAGTTTCCCCCCCAGGAGTGCATATTAACATGCTCAGACAGTCGAAGCCCCAGAACAAGCAGGGGTCACCTTGATCATCAGTTTTGATATGATCATCCATTTTTTTCCAGTGATAAGCAACTTAAGGTGTTTTCTTTACATTGGGAAGTGAAATGCAATATTCACCAGAATATTTTAAGTAACACGAGACTAAAATTTCCTGCTTGTGGCTATGCCTCACCCTACCCCCACTCCCCACCACAGCCTTGCCCTCCACCAACAAACACGGCAGCCATTCAAAACCAGTGGTGCCAATAGCCACCAACTTACACTTCAGGCCATTATTTCCAATAACGATCAATACAACATAATTATCGGCAACAGCCTCTAAAATACTAGACAGCATCTTAGATCTTATTTTAATTAGGCTTTGGTTCACATATTCACAAGGATCATTTGGATTTTAAACAAAATATGAAATTATGTTTTCTTTAGTATTTCTGATTATAAGCTTTCAAAAAGACTTTTAAAAGAAAGGATAAGTGGTTAAACAAATATATATTATTAGCTAACATTATTTTCAGGCAAATTGATAATGAATAGTAAGCCCATTGGCAGTGTCAGTGGCATCATCCATTTCCATATGTGGTCACTGAGTTGGCTACTCAAAGGGTGTGCAGGAGATGGAAGAAAATGTGTCCAAGAGACTAGGGTTTCTCAGCAGAAGCACCTTTGTTGTTTGGGGCAGATACTTTCTTGGGGCAGGCTCCTATGCATTGCAGGGTGTTTAGCATCCTCCCTGTCCTCTAGCCACTAAAAACCAGCACTATTTTCTCCTGGTCATGACAGCCAAAAGTGTCTCCAGACATGGCCAAATGTCCCCTGGAATATAAGACCATCATAGTACAGACCATAAGACACAGATGACAGGAAACAGACACTAATGTCTTTTTTTTTTTTTAATTGGAGGCTAGTTACTTTACAATATTGTAGTGGTTTTTGCCATACATTGACACGAATCAGCCCTGGGCGTACACGTGTTCCCCATTCTGAACCCCGCTCCCACCTCCCTCCCCATCCCATCCCTCAGGGTCGTCCCAGGGCACCAGCCCTGAGCACCCTGTCTAATGCATCCAACCTGGACTGGCGATCTATTTCACATATTTTTAAAGTAGTGTTATTTG
Organism: Cervus canadensis; assembly: GCF_019320065.1. Lineage (NCBI taxonomy): Eukaryota > Metazoa > Chordata > Mammalia > Artiodactyla > Cervidae > Cervus > Cervus canadensis. The sequence continues at coordinate 54,708,095 of NC_057401.1, forward strand.
CTCAGTTGTGTCCAACTCTTTGTGATCCCATGGACTGTAGCCCACCAGGCTTCTCTGTCCATGGAATTCTCCAGGCAAGAATACTGGAGTGGGCTGCCATTCCCTTCTTCTGCGGATCTTTCTGACCCAGGGATTGAACCCGGCCTCCAGCATTGCAGGTGGATTCTTTACCATCTGAGCTTCCAGGGAAGCTCAGGTTTTGTTCTGATCCTTCTGTGGTTTCAAAAAGAAATTTTTCTGTAGAGAAGTTGCCAGCAATAAAATGCAACCCATCCTCAATGTTGCAAGAGTTATTTTTAACTGAGACAGAGAAAAGGTGTGGGAAAATCTACTTTTTTCTGGAGCCTCTTACTATTTTTGGATTTGGACCTGAATTCCATTCCTTCTGAAAGAAGTCACTTGGAAGGGCAGCTTACATTTTTTCCCACATGCCAGAAATTGTAGGAAGGCCTTTTTCACATTATTCAAAAGCCACAAACAGCAGCCTGAGCTGCAGTCCTCTCTGAGTTGAGAAGCATTTCCTTGGGTTTTACAAGTCTGGACAGAAGGGCTAAGAAGCTGGGTGTCCTGGGTGGCATCTGAAACTCCTCTTTAGAGAGACCAGAGCTGACTTAAGAGAGTGCTAATCACTCACCTGAACTTCAAGGGCTGACCTCTTTGCACATGCTATGCTAAATTGCTTCCATCATGTCCAGCTCTTTGCGATCCTATGGACTGCAGCCTACTAGACACCTCAATCCATGGGATTTTCCAGGCAAGAATACTGGAGGGGGTTGCCATTTCCTTCTCCAGGGCATCTACCCAACCAGGGACCATACCTGTGTCTCTTATATATCTCCCACTTTGTAGGCAGGTTCCTTACCACTAGGGCCACCTGGGAAGACCTCTTTGCATATCAATTGTTTATTAATTCAATCCCAACTGGATCTACTGCTGAAAGTATCTGTGATCCAAAAATTCATAAATAAAACTAAAATCCAATTGTGAGGACAGCTGCCAAAGAACTTTTGCCTGCTGCCTGGAAATTACTTCCACCCAGAAGATCTGCATTTTTTTTTTCATTGCCTAGAATGGTGTCCTGGTCCCTGAATTCCCTGATATTCTTCTTCTGTTTTTAGGTTTTGCTTCAGACTTGAGGAAGCTCACCTTTCTAGGGGAAGAGAAAGAATCTGCCTAAGGAATATGAAAAGAAAACCAGAAGAATGGTGCATGGCAGAAGAAGCTTCAGAGCCTCACTCCGCTAAACAAACCCTCTTCTACATCGTCACATTCACCAGGCTCTTCCCCACAGTTTTATACCTAGAAGTCTAGAAAATAAAGTAATAGTACAGGTAGTGGATATATTTTTGAAAAAAAACTTTTAAGAAAAGCTACTGAGTGCATTCCATTAAATTCATCTGAAGATTTCTCTGATACTATGCCTTTTTAAAAAATAAAACTCATGTTTATCTTTTTTTTTACATGTCCATTTGATAGTCTGGTCCAATATTGGAAGATAACTTTGCTGTTAATTTTTCTGTTTTACAGGAAAGGAAACTGTTAAAAGATCTTGATCGAGAGTGTAATTCTAACTGCATCTCAGGGCTCCAAACTTGTTCTCCCAGGGTTCTCCTCACATGATTCATACAATCTGTCACACTCAATGTAGTGATATCACCATTGTTAATCATCGCATGTGTTTTCTGAATGGCTCTACTTTCAGAATGAAGAGTATACATGGAAAGCAAGAGTTCAAAGATTATTCTTTAATGAAAGTAACAAATGTTCATCATTGCAAGTATTTATCTAAAAGAAATATATAAGTTTTAATAGGTTAAAATCTCAAAATTCAGATTACCTTGTCTGCTATCCAATAAATTAAATAAATACATAAACATTAGGTTAAAATATGTGATTATAAGAGGGAAAAGTGATGAAATAGACATGCAATTTTTCCACAAAGGTCTTGTACAATCTATTTTTTTAAAAATCCATCTTAAGCATGAGATTATATGAGAACTTAGGACAAAAGTAGGTTAAAACTGTCCTAATTTATAGCCCATCAGATAGATCTGGCTTTTGTGAGAGGATTTATGGGTACATGAGGAACCTTCAGAGATATAAGCATATGCATGCAATTGCAAGGAACTGAATAGTAGAAATCTAGACTCAAAAGGGAGTGGAATTCTTTTTGGGCAAAAATATGAGCTATTTCAACTTCACTATCAGAGAAATGCAAATCAAAACCACAATGAGGTACCATCTCATGCCGGTCAGAATGGCTGCTATCAAAAAGCTACAAGCAATAAATGCTGGAGAGGGTGTGGAGAAAAGGGAACCCTCTTACACTGTTGGTGGGAATGCAAACTAGTACAGCCACTTTGGAGAACAGTGTGGAGATTCTTTAAAAAAAAACTGGAAATAGAACTGCCATATGACACAGCAAGTCCACTGCTGGGCATACACACCAAAAAAACCAGAACTGTAAGAGACACGTGGACCCAATGCATTTGAATCAGTTCTAATGAGGTGGATGAACTGGAACTTATTATACAGAGTGAAATAAGTCAGAAAGGAAAACACCAATACAGTATATTAATGCATATATATGGAATTTAGAAAGATGGTAACAATGACCCTATATGCAAGACAGCAAAAGAGACATAGATATAAAGAATAGACTTCTGGACTCTGTTGGAGAAGGCGAGGGTGGGGTGATTTGACAGAATAACATTGAAGCACGTATATTATCATATGTGAAATAGATCACCAGTCCAAGTTCTATGCATGAAACAGGGCACTCAAAGCCAATGCACTGGGATATTCCAGAGGGATGGGATGGGGAGGGAGGCGGGAGGGGGGTTTGGGATGGGGGACACATGTACACCTGTGGCTGATTCATGTCGTATGGCAAAAACCACCACAATATTGTAATTAGCCTCCAATTAAAATAAGTAAATTAATTTAAAAATATGAGCTATTTTAAGTTATTTTTTATTGGAGTACAGTTGCCTTACAGTGTTGGGTTGTTTCTGCTGTACACCAAAGTGAATCATCCATATTCATACGTGTATCCCCTCTTGTTTGAGTTTCCTCCCCATTTAGGTCAACACAGAGCTCTGAGCAGCGTTCCCTGAGCTACACAGTCGGTTCTCGTTAGTCACCGACTTTAAGAATATGGGCTATCTGAGTCACCCTGACACCAGGCAAACAGTAGACAGACATCTAACTTGCCTCATCCCTTCAACTCCACTCTGCAGGTCTGGGTTTGAGTCCACTCATAAAGAAAAATGCTCAAATTATCACACTGCCCTTCACGTGAGTATAGAAAAGATGCTTTGATATCTTTGCTTTTTGTTGTTGTTGTTCTTTTCAGAGATTGGAAACTCACAGCAGACCTACCAATACTCAACTCAATGCTTGAAATCTCAAAAGTTATAAGACATTACTTAAGAAACTTATTAAGACATTTAACACAAGGTACTGGCCTCAAAAATGGGAAATCTAAAAAAAAAAAAAAAATGGGAAATCTACTGGGTCATCACATCATTTGTCTGGAACTCAGTGTTGCTGAGAAATGGCAATACTGGCCCAAAACGCAGAAATAATTCCTCTCTCCTGTCCTTATTCTCCAAAGCCCTGACCAAGAATGATAAGTAAGAAGATTTTGAATTAAACAGTGATAAAAAATGCTGTTCAATAGGCCAGGTCAAATAAGATCAAAAGAGAAGCTAAGGAAACAAGACACGATGTTTTTGAAAAACTGCTGGTATGACTTTGAAACTATAAATCAAATGACTCAGCAACATGGTTGAGAAAACATGCACAAAACCTCTGTTGGAAAACAAAGTGGAATGCCAGTAAAAAGGTAATGTCAAAATGGTTGATAAATGTATTTCATTTCCCTCTTGCCTTACAGAATGTACTAGGGGCATCGGCGCCTTTGAAGGGCCAGTCTCTCCTGGTCAGTATCCCCAGGCTCAACAGAGCATGACATTAAATAGAAAATTAAAAACACCATGAGAAGTGGAGAAAGACCACAGAAGAGGAAGAGGTTTGTATTTTAGTATTAATACTCTAATGGTGCTTCCTCCTGCTTTTTGAAAAGGAGATTCTGCATTTTCACTTAGCACTGAGCCCAGCAGATTATGTAGCCAACCCTGCCTAGGACATTCAAAATCTAAAGATCCGTACCCCCTCCCACCCCCAGATAGTGATCAGTGTTCACGGGATTTCTGGGACATGAACTGTCCAGGCCAAAGCTGGAAGGGACCCAACAGTAGACCCATCGCTCTCCTAGAGACTGAACCTTGAAGCATCCTAATGAAGACAAAATTCTGAAAAGTATACTCTGTATGACTCTCCTAAAACAAATTTCCAAGCCCCAGAGAAAATCCTGAGAGTATTTTTTGAGATATTCCAAGAGGATGTCTACTCTAGACTCTTATATCTGTCAAACCAATAAATTTTCTTTGCTGCTTAAATGAATTTGTGTTGGTCTCCTATAACTTTGGATTGGAAGAGTCCTGAGCTATGGAGTCTGAGGTTGGTGGTTGCTGAGAAGGGTGATTTCCAATCTCATTCCTCACGTGCTGGAATTCTCATGAGTTCCAAGAATGGAGGTGGTTGGGGAGAGGTCCATTACATCAGACCAGGCTGATACCCTGGAGTCCTGTCCCACGTTGATTGAAGATCCTACTCAAAGGAAATTTTAAGTTAAAGGGAAGTTTGGTCCAAAGTCCACCAAGAATAATAAAAAACAGGCAAGACAGGAGGCCAGTTTTGACAGGAAGATAATCTCAAACAATCGATTGAGATCGTTGCAAATTAAAAGGCAAAAGAAATTTCTAAATAGCCCTTTTAGCGATAATATTTACGGGAAGAGGAGACCTACTCTTACAGAAGGGTTCACTCTGGATTTTATAAATGATTCACAACTTTGGCAATAGCTTCAAGGCAATTTTGGAAGGAACAGAGAAGAATCAGAGGCACAGTATAAAGAACAGAAGTTATGACTGCTTTGCCTGCAAGAGACAGAGAGAGGGCTTTACAGTTTGGCTTATAGAATTTGCTTTGGGATTTAGACTGTATACTGATATACCATTGCTGGAAATGATTCCAAAGGCAAAAATCTTTCTAATTTGGTTCTGGAGTAGCTTATTTTACTTGATAGCAAAACTCAGTATTGTAAAGAATCTGTGATGCGTTTTTTATGCCACGTTCTCCTTTGTTCATATTGATGTTTACTGTTCTAAGTACTTTCACATACTTTATCCCTTTTAATTTTATATCTCTGGGAGATGGATTACTGTTCCCATTTTGCAGAAATTGAGGACTCAGAGAGGTTAGATACATCTCAGGGAGAACTAGTAAGCCCCAGACTCACCCAGGTGTGTCTGCCTGTCCAGAGTGTCCATTTTGTGTTACTTAATTTCTCACAATCCAAAGAGGCCCTGGATGTTCCCAACTTCTAGAGAAATTTTTTAAATGAGGCGAGGGGAGGCACATACTACCAACCAACACTAACTGTATACTGTCATTTTTTAAAAATCCGTGTGCCTTTTTTCTCCATTTATAAAGGGAAAAATAGCATTACTATCCTGACTTCATTCTCTTGACTTTGTTTTCCCAACAGACAGCATCCTTGTGAGTTCAAAACAAAAATGTATCTGATCGTTACTCAGAGCAAGAGGAGGGGAGGAAAGGTTTAAACATATTTTAGTTTAAGATATCTGTTCTGAAAGAATGGTTTCAATAAAAATCCACAAACATGTGGATACCGTAGTGGAAGGGGAGGGTGGGACAAACTGGGCAGTTAAGATTGATGTATATACACTAACATGTGTAAAACAGGTAGCTAGTGGGAAGCTGCTATATAGTGCAAGGGGCTCAGATTGGTGCTCTGTAAAGACCTGGATGGGTGGGGTGGGGGGGAGGCTCAAGATGGAGGCTGGATATATGTACACATATGGCTGATTCACTTTGTTGTACGGCAGAACCTAACACAACATTGTAAAGCGATTATATGCCAATTAAAAAAATAAACGAATCTTTTAAAAATTCCAAGTTATACATACTGAGTATAAAATTTTGCTGTGTGTGTATGTATCATATACCTACCAAGTCAGACTAAGGGATGCTCTGAACATTTTAGAAATGCCTGGAAACTAGGTTAACTGTGTGGCTGTCGCTGGATCTTGGATGAAATGAGGCTCCATAGCACGGTCTGCTCTGTACTATGCAAGCTTTACGCCGTTGTTCACACTGAAATTGTCCAGGTTTCTGCCAATTAATGGACTATTTCTAGTAAGCAAAAGAAAGCATGAGTAATATTTTCATCTTTGTTCAAGTTGAAAACCTTGATCGAAAATGCAGAGAACTGAGCTAACAAGCTGTGTATGTCTTTGCAGTCACACTTGCACCCTTTGCCACCTCTGAGGTTAGTCACTCAGTCGGGTCCGACTCTTTGTGACCCCATAGACTGTAGCTGCCAGGCTCCTCTGCCCATGGGATTCTCCAGGCAAGAATACTGGAGTGGACTGCCATTCCCTTCTTCAGGCGATCTTCACGACCCAGGGATCGAAACTGGGTCTCCCACACTGCAGGTAGACGCTTTACTGTCTGAGACCCCAGGGAAGCCTTGCCACCTCCCTAGCCTGAAAAAAAACAAAACAAAACAGCTTGAACACTAGAGGGCAACATTGTTCCTCAAATATATACCCAAATGACGAGCTAGGGATGTATAAAATCCCTCAGTATTTTTGTCTTCCCTTTAAGAAGACTTCCTTTCACTATACACAATTAGATGACTTTGGAGGTACGCATATACCTGTGAAACCATCACTTCCAAAAGTTTTCCCCTGCACTCCTCCTCCCAGCCCCCACCCCTTCTCTGGGTCTGGAACACTTAACATGAGGTCTACCCTCTCAACAAGTTTCCAAGTGGAGAACACAGTCCTGTGAGCCATACAATCCACATTGTACAGCAGATCTCTAGAACTTGTTCCTCTTGTGTAACCAAAGCTTTATACCTGTTGAACAAAATTCCCCATTCCGCCTGCAAGCCTCTCCCCCACCATCATTTTATTCTGTCTCTATGAGCTGATCATTTTCAACATCTAAGTGGAATCAGGCAGCATTTGTCCTTCTGTAATGGGTCTATTTCTCTAATATAAAGTCCTCCAGGTATATCTATGTTGTCTTAAATGGCAGGATTTCCATCTTTTAAGCCTGAGTAACATTTCCCTGTATGTATATATCACCTTTTCTTTGTCCATTCATCCATCAGTGGACATTTAGGCTGTTCCCACATCTTAGCTACAGTGAATAAAGCTGCAGTGAACCTGGAAGTCCAGATATCTCTGAGATTCTGATTTTAATTATTTTGGGTATATACCTGATATAGGATTGCTGGATCATAGGCTTCTACGTATAATTTCTGGAGAAAATTCCATACTGTTTTCTCAGTTCAGTTCAGTCTCTCAGTCATGTCCAACTCTTTGCAACCCCATGGACTGCAGCATGCCGGGCTTCCCTGTTCATCATCAGCTCCTGGAGCTTGCTCAAACTCATGTCTATCAAGCCAGTGATGTCATCCAACCATCTCATCCTCTGCCGTTCCCTTCTCCTCCTGCCCTCAATTTTTCCCAGCATCAGGGTCTTTTCCAATGAGTCAGTTGTTCACATCAGGTGGCCAAAGTATCGGAGCTTCAGCTTCAGCATCAGTCTTTCCAATGAACTCCCAGGACTGATCTCCTTTAGGATTGACTGGTTGGATCTCTTTGCAGTCCAAGGGACTCTCAAGAGTCTTCTCCAACACCACAGTTCCAAAGCATCAATTCTTTGGCTCTCAGCTTTCTTTATGGTCCAACTCTCACATCCATACATGACTACTGAAAAAAATCATAGCTTTGACTAGACTTACCTTTGTCAGCAAAGTAATGTCTCTGCTTTTTAATATGCTATCCAGGTTGGTCATAGCTTTTTTTCCAAGGAGTAAGTGTCTTTTAATTTCATGGCTGTAGTCACCATCTGCAGTGATTTTGGAGCCCAAGAAAATAAAGTCTGTCACTATTTCCATTGTTTCCCCATCTATTTGCCATGAAGTGATGGGACTGGATGCCACAACCTTAGTTTTTTAAATGTTGAGTTTTAAGCCAGCTTTTTCACTCTCCTCTTTAATTTTCATCAATAGGCTCTTTAGTTCCTCTTCACTTTCTGCAATAAAGGTGATATGATCTTCATATCTGAGGTCATCGATATTTCTCCTGGCAATCTTGATTCCAGCTTGTGTTTCATCCAGCCCAGCATTTTGCATGATGTATTCGGCATATAAATTAAATAAGCAGGGTTGCAATATACAGCCTTGATGTACTCCTTTCCCAATTTTGAACCAATCTGTTGTTCCATGTCCAGTTCTAACTGTTGCTTCTTGACCTCCTCACAGATTTCTCAGGAGGCAGGTAAGGTGGTCTGGTACAAACACTTTATTCAGATACTGTGGATAATCCACCTCTGTCCCTAGCAATGGCCAAACTCTCTATTCATCTACCACTTCCCACAATCTCTCATCTATTCAAGGACATTCCTTCAGCTCTTTATGAAAACCACCTTTTTCTGGAAATACTTTCCCTCATCACTGTGCAAAAAATTGCATCCAAAATCTGTATTTTTTCCCCGTACATTATGTTGCATTCTTGCTTTTCTTACAAACTACTTTTTTCTAGTAGAAAGTGTACTCCACAGGTGCCAGTAATTTTTTCTGCTTCACTTACTTCATACTAAACTGGGAATATTCACTTTTACTAAACCAAGTTTAGAATAGCGACTGCCATACACACCCCCACACACACACAGATATGTGCGTATATATGTATGTGTATATACTCATGTATGTATATATGTGTGCATATATGTGTATTTATGTAGGCTGCTGGGCTGTGCTTAGTCACTCAGTCGACTAAGCCTGGTGAGCCATAGCCCACCAGGCTCCTCTGTTCGTGGGGATTCTCCAGGCAAGAACACTGGAATGGGTTGCTGTGCCCTCCTCCAAGGGATCTTCCTAACCCAGGGATCGAATCCAGGTCTCCTGCATTGCAGGTGGATTCTTTACCAGCTGAGCTACCTGAGAAGCCCCATATATATGTATATGGAACTAGGAAATAATGTATTATTTTCTGTGTATTCCACCTTAAACTCAACATGTCCAAAACCAGACATAGCATCTTTTCTGTCTTCTGGACTTTCTAGTTGGTAGGAAATACTAGCAAACACAAAGAAAACAATCCGAAAGACATTCCACCACTATCACACTTATCTCACTTCACTTTGAATAAGTGTTTAGTTGTTTTTCATCTTCATTTGACTTGATATTAGTGAGAGAAGGGGCCCAGTTTATCTTCCCCACCATCGTGGACTCAACAGTCTGCCAATAATCTATCATGTGGTGGGAGTTTAGTAAATCTTGGTTATATAAATGTCACTGAATACATTCTAGATTCCTCCCTTTCTTTCATTCCTCACTTTCCAAGAGTCATCAAGCTCTTGATTCTATCCTAAAAGTCTTTCTAATGGTATCAGGGAACAGCAAAACCTGACTCTGTTGTATCTGTGGCTTTTACTTAAACCTTTGCCTTTTGTTGCTTTTGTTGTTATAATCACTAGATGGATTCTGTCTATAGCTGTAGGCATACATACTGGTCTCTCTCAGGGAACCTGCCACTCTACCTGAATGTTAAAGTGTCTTTGTTCCGTGCATGGGAGACATTCTGCCCATGCCCACCTGTGAATGGCTGCAGAAAAGAAATTAACACACTCCGTCTCTGATGTTGGCCAAGCCAAGAGATATTTTGCAAGACTAATGGACTTCTTGGACTTCTCCGGTGTTGCAGTGGTAAAGAATTTGCCTGCCAATGCAGGAGATGCAATAGACTTGAGTTTGATCCCTGGGTGGAGAAGACCTCCTGGAGAAGGAAATGGCAACCCACTCCAGTATTCTTGCCCAGAAAATCCCATGGACAGAGGAGCCTGGTGGGCTAGACAGTCCATGGGGTCACAAAGAGTCGGACACGGCAGACCACGAAATGAGCTTTTTACTTCCTTGTCTCCTCCTTGAAAGGTCGGGGCATGCCCCCGGGAAAGTGCTGCAAGGCAAATTCCGGAGGCTGGCTAAACTTCCAGGGGCTGGCCCCCTGCAGCCTGGCCCAATCAGGTACCAACATAAAGCCCTCGGACACTGACCACAGCTGTAGCCCGCGCTTTCTTCCTTATGTGAAAAGACCTGGCCTGGATGCCTGCCCGGACTATAAAACCCCTCCCCACCCCTCATACCTTGCAGACTCCCTTTGTCTCCTCACTCACCAGCCCCCGGGAGTTCTGCCGGAGAGCGACGCTTAATAAAAGGCCTTTACCACCGGTCCTTAGAGGCGGCTTTTTCCTCCCGCGGCGTTTTTCCTAACACTCCTCTTCTCTGTCCTGTTAAAAAAAACTGGCATCCAGATCCCAGTAAGATGGTACTCTAGGGTACCCAACATCTTCTTGGACACCGAATAAAGTCATTATTCCTGTCTCAACTCCTCGTCTCCTGACTATTGGCCTGTCAGAGCAGCAAGCAGACTGGGTTTGGATTCGGTAATCAACCCTTCTTCCTTACCCCAGCTTAGCCCACGCCTTTCCCATTCTTCACAAAAATTCTTGCAACAACATACTAACGACACTCTGCACGCACATCCTGTCCTGTCCATCCTTCTGCCCAATATCGTGATTTCTAAGTATCTGCTTTCATCCGTTTAAAGGGTCCCCCTTGCCTAAGCACGAGGTCTAACCTTCTTTGCAAGTTCTGAGGTTCACCTCTTCCCCTTCAACCCCCACTTTTCCCACCAGGCCAAAAGCATTCATGTTTCCCTCAGCGAGTCCCGTCCTGCCTCCACACCCTTACCTGTGCTGTGGCATTCACCTGGAGCCCGCCCACCCACCTGCCCAGCTCTGCTTCATTCACTCCTGCTCACAGTCCCACCGTACCAGGACAGAGCTCGGTGACAGGTCACATCACTGCTCTGGGGCTCTGTGCTTCTCTTTCTTCCCCCACCCTGTGTCGTAAGGGCAGGAATTCTCCACATTTCCTCTTTGTATCCCACTAGCCTCACTTGGTCCCTCTGTGAGGACAAGCCCTTGAATATTTGTTGAACAAAGCTTGTGAACACATCTTTGTTTATGAGTCTACCTTTACCTCACCCTGCTTTTAATGCTTATGAAGTGTTAAATTGTTATCTTCACATAGTGACTTTAAAGCAGTCTTTCTTTTCAAAAGCACACATCAGAATTTTATTGTGATAACTGGATTGGGAAAACTGAGATCCAAGAGTTGACTGGATTTTCAGTCAGTTTATCAAGACATGAGGTTTCCTTGACTGGAAAAGTCAAGGGCAGAGGGGGACACCCACTCAATTCCCCTTGCCTGGAATTGCCCTGTCTCATGGACACGGCTGCTCATCATTGTGGCAAAGGGGAAAGAGGTACCCGTGTTGCTCTCCAAGGATGCCTTTGGATGGGCTGAATTTTATCTCCCCCAAAATTCATATGTTGAAGTTCTAAGCCCCAGAATTCTAATTGGCCAATTCTAATTCCAACAGGCCAATTTGAAGTTCTAAGTCCTGCAAAATGTGACTATATTTGGAGAAAGTGCCTTTACAGGGGTTATTAAGTTAAAATGAAATCACGAGGGTGAACTCCAATTCAGTATGATTAATAGTGTTAAGGAGGGGAAATTTCTGGACACAGAGGCATGCAGAGGGAAGATTCCAGGAAGTTTTTGCTGTTCAGTCACTAAGACACGTCCCACTCTTTTCAACCACACAGACTGTAGCCCTCCAGTCTTCCGTGAAGACAAAGGGAGAAGACAGCCGTTAACAAGCCAAGGACAGAGGTCTCAGGAATATACCATCCCTGTAGACACCTTGACCTCGGTTTTCCACCATCCAAAATTTTTTAAGGCCCTCAGTCTGGCTGTGTGGTATGGTAGCCCTCGTTGTTCAGTCGCTTAGTCATGTCGGATTCTTTCGTGGCCCCAAGGACTGTACCCCACCAGGCTCCTCTGTCCATGGGATAGCCCAGGCAAGAACACCCAGGAGGGGATTGCCATTTCCTTCTCCAAGGGATCTTCTCCACCCAGGGATCAAACCCGATTCTACTGCACCTTCTGCATTGGCAGGTGGATTCTTTAGCACTGAGTCTCCTGAAAATTAAGTCACTTATTTCTGTATAATTGGGGGAGGGGGAGCAACAGTTTTAAATAAAGGCACTTTTATGTCATGAAATTTTACCTTAGTATTTTAAAAATTGGAAGAATTTTATGCACTACCGTAGTGGAATCAGCCATACATGAATGCATTCTAACTCGCTTCAGTCATGTCCGACTCTTTGTGACGTGGACTGTAGCCTGTCCATGTCCTCTATCCATGGGATTCTCCAGGCAAGAATACCGGAGTGGGTAGCAACAACAAAATAGTTGTTGACAATGTTGTGATAGTTTCAGGTGAACAGCAAAGGGACTCAGCCATACATATACATGAATCCATTTTCCCCCAAACTCCCCTCCCATCCAGGCTGCCACATAATGTCGAGCAGAGTTCCCTGTGCTAGACAGTAGGCCCCTGTTGGTGATCCATTTTAAATACAGCAGCATGTACATATCCATCCCAAACTCCCTAACGATCCCGTCCCCTCTTTTTCCCCTGGCAACCACAGGTTCGTTCTCTAAGTCTGTGAGTCTCTTTCTTTTTGTAAATAAGTCTGTATCATTTCTTTTTAGACTCCGCATATAAGGAGTGTCATACGATATTTTTCCTTCTCTAAGACAGAGAAGGAATTATTGTTGATGAATTACTTTGGGCTTCCCTCCCCCCTCCTCCCTGCCTCCCTACATGACCGGAGCAGGCAACTGCAAGAACCCAGCACTGCCAAAATACACTGGCTGAATGGAACCACAGTGCCTCCTGACATGCCAGACCCTCAACCTTCGGATGACGCAAGATGCTGGTACAAGTTAGTCATGTGCAGACAAGGGTGGCTCTTGACGAGCTTTTCTTGCTTGGATTCCAAATATCACCACCTACACTGTACCAAGCCAAGAACTGTAATGACAGGACTCAACCCTTTGTCCCTTGATATAGCAACCATCTCTCAAACAAGACTCATGGCTTGTTCAAACCATGCTAGCTGCAGCAGGAACAACTTTGAGGGAAGGAGCATCCATGGTCATCCGTCAATAACTCACAATCTAATGGGAAGAGGACAATTCCAAAACAATATGGAAGCCCAGTGAAAGACATGCAGCATAAAAAAAGAAAGAAAAAAAGAGCTTCTAACCCAGAGAACAGGGGGAGGACATAAAGACCTCCTGGAAAAGGCAACGCCTGAACTGAATGTTGTACTTGAAGTCTCAGAGAGCAAAATATTTTTTCATGCTCAGGAAAGTCCCTGTGTTACCAGAAGCCAACTTGTTCCACCGACACCCTCAATTCCCTTCGGAAAATGGGCTTCAGAGCGGTGCTTTCCTTATGGAATTAAATTCTGTCCGTTTGCTTTGACTTCTCCTTCTCGGAGGAATGAAACCATAAATCCTGTTCACAAAATAGGTATTTCTCGACTTTCAAAACTTTGGTTGGAAAAACATCCATTTCCTGCTCAGTTAAATAAGGTTCTCACAGATGCTGGTTCTCACCCTGCTGCCAAAGCCATTATACACGTGGGCTGTGGTGTTTGGACAGACTTTAAATAGGAGCATTGAATCCCCACGGGTATGTCCTGATGTGATCATTGCTTTGGGGACAGGTTATCTCGCATGGCTTTCAGTCAAAGATGTTCAGCTTAAAATACATGTTGCACATCGTTCAAATTGCTTGGGAAAAAAATCCTTGGTGAACTGCCCATAAAATTCCTAGCACAGGCTAAGTCATATCCTTGAGTACTTCATTTTTCCATTGGACTCAACTTCCCAAGAGCTTTAAAAAAAATTAGAGACTTTAATTAAAGGTAAGTTGTATTACTCTTCTTTTAAAGGTGGAGAAACAGAGACACTAATGAACCACGTTTGGTTGTGGAAAGTGTTAGATACAAAATCTATGGGTGGATGCGAATTTGGTTGTGTATTCATTAGATGTCACTACTTCTTCATTTCCCTTCCATAAGATATGTTTCCATGTTCGTGATACAACACAACAAATCTATAGAAGTGAATGCAGAAGAAAAGGCAATCTATTAAGACTGATGCCGGGGTGGCCCTGTCATTGTGCTTTGACCATACAGTGCATTATATATGAACACCATGCCTTTAGTTTTTTTATCTCTCTGATACCATATTTATGCTGTGCCTCAAGATAGCATATTGGGGGCCATACACAAGCCTATTTCTGGTCTCCATAAGATACATTCTAAGGCTATCTTGATACTGTTAGGCTACTTTCATGCAAATCTATTGCTCTACTAACTTATTTTTAATTTCTAGTCCATACCACTGAATATTCACTAAGAAATACACTATCAATAAAACAGTTTGCACCCTGCTGTTCATAGCAGCATTATTTACAATAGCCAAGATAAAGTTCAGTCTGAGCAACATGTATATACAATGAAATACTACTCAGCCATAGAAAAGAATGAAAGTTTGCCATTTGCAACAACGTGAATCGATCTGGAAGGGACTATGTTTAGCGAAATAAACCAGACAGAGAACGACAAATACTCTATGTTAACACCTATGTGTAATCTAAAAAATAAAACAAACTAGTGAGTATAACATAAAAGAAACAGACTCACAGATATAGAGAACAAATTAGTGGTTGTCCTTGGGGAGGGGCAAGATAGGGATGGAGGATTAAGAGGTACAAATTGTTATACATAAAATAAATATGCTAAATAAGAATATATTGTGCAGCACAGGGAATGTAGCCACTATGTTATAATAACTATAAATGAAGTAAAATCTATAAAAATTTTACATCACTATGTTGTATACCTGAAACTAACATAATATTGTAAATGAACCGTGTGTGTGTGTCTGTCTGTGAGTGGGCTCAGTTGTGTCCAATTCCTTGCAACCCCATGGACTGTAACCCTCTAGGCACCTCTGCCCGTGGAATCTTCCAGGCAAGAATACTGGAGTGGGTTGCCATTTCCTACTCCAGACATCATCCCAACCTAAGGATTGAACCCAGGTCTCCTGCACTGGCAGGCAGATTCTTTACCACTGAGGCACCAGGGAAGCCCGGTAACTCAACTACACCTCAATCACTCTGCAACCCCATGGACGGCAGCCCTCCAGGCTCTTCTGTCCATGGGATTCTCCAGGCAAGTATGCTAGAGTGGGTTGCCATTGCCTTCTCCAGGGGATCTTCCAACCCAGGGATCGAACTGAGGTCTCCTACATTGAAGGCAGATTCTTTACCGTCTGAGCCACCAGGGAAGCCTTCGGACCAACCTACCAAAAAAAAAAAAGAATTGAGTAACAGTCAAGTGGAAATATCCTTTGCCTGTTGAGTTTACCTTACTCGGTAAACTGTTCACTCCTGAAGACAATTAATTAAAAATAAGAGGCCAACCCTTTGCAGGAGGGCTGCCCATGATGAAATGTAATCCCTGGTCATTCTGGTTCTTGCCATAGCCCAGCAGTTGATCTATTCCCAGAGGCGGGGAAGCACTCTCCGCAGGTGGGGGATTGTGGGCGGCCTCCCAGCAGGGAGCCGTCTTCTCAGCAGCTGTTCCGCTGCCTCATCACGTGGGCGCAGGCACCTGAACCCCTTAAAGATGCAGCTTTGCGCCCTCGGAGACTGCCAGCTGCTGCTGGTGGGGAAACTAACAAATCCACCTTCCAGCTCCCACCCTCCCTCCTAAGTGCCAGGCCCTGTGCCACACCCTAAACGTGGAGAAGTGAACATAACAGACACTGTCTCGTGGGAGCGGTTAATTAAAAGATGCTTGCTCCTTGGGAGAAAACCAATGACAAACCTAGACAGCGTATTAAAAAGCAGACATTTCTTTGCCTACAAAGGTCCATTTAGTCAAAGCTATGGTTTTTCCAATAGTCCTGTGTGGATGTGAGAGCTGGACAATAAAGAAGACTGAGCACCAAAGAACTGGTGCTTTTGAACTGTGGTGTTGGTGAAGACTCTTGAGAGTCCCTTGGACTGCAAGGAGATCTAACCAGTCCATCCTAAAGGAGATCAGGCCTGGGTGTTCATTTGAAGGACTGATGTTGAAGCTGAAACTCCAATACTTCGGCCACCTGATGGGAAGAACTGACTCATTGGAAAAGACCCTGATGCTGGGAAAGATTGAAGGCAGGAGAAGAAGGGGATGACAGAGGATGAGATGGTTGGATGGCATCACTGACTCAATGGACATGAGTTTGAGCTAGTTCCAGGAGACGGTGAAGGACAGGGAAGCCTGACATGCTGCAGTCCATGGGGTCACACAGGTTCAGGAAGATCTCCTGGAGGAGGAAATAGCAACCCACTCCAGTATTTTTGCCCAGACAATCCCATGGACAGAGGAGCCTGGAGGGCTACAGTCTATGGAGTCACACATGACTGAACTGACTAAGCACACACATGTGTTTATAAAAGGTGTCTCTGGCTGCTAGGCAGAGACAGTATTAGAGACAATAGGACATCATGATAGCAACCAAGCCGCTCTCTATGTTCACGTAGCTCAGAGCCGTCGAAAGAGCGGGAACAGGGTCATGGTCATGCCAAAGGAAAGGAGAAAGGAATCAGGCTCTCTGAGTTGATCCCAGGCAGTCAGAAGCATCTGATTTTCTTTTAAATAAGCCACACTGGGTCCAACTCCCTCCCATGTATTGTCCTCTGCCTTCCATCCTCTAGATTTAAATTCTTCACCCATCCCACAATCTCAGTCCCTCTGGCAGCAACCCCAGACAAATCACAGAGAAGAGAGAGCCCCACAGAGGGAGGAGATCTGTCTGTTCACCCATGGGGATCCCCGTAGTACCCTGAAAATCGAGAATGAAAGCCAAGGGCCTTCTGCAATGGAGTGTGTGTCCTTGAGAGGGGAAAAGGTCATTCCCCAAACCCCACCACCCATAGTCTTCTCCGGGCAGAAAAGAGCCATAGGCCGTCATGTGAACCTTCTCTGCCTCCTGCAAGCAGACTTGCCAATGGCAGCAACACTCTGCGGTGTGAAGGAGCCACCCCTTCCTTCCAGGGTAAGTGATGAACTAGAAACAGAGTTACACTGATTTGTGTTGCACCAAAGGTCTGCTGTGAACCCTAAAACAAAAGCCTCTTGTCTCATTATTATCCATCCACAAAATGAGCCTTTTGATAGCTTGGGTGGAGATAGAGAACTTCAATCATTGTATGATTTCAGCATTCAAAGAAATTAAGATAGAAATTCACAAAATCTAAAAAAAAAAAAAATTTATAGTAATCTAGTAATAGTCCTTCAATAGTCCCTATAAGTCAGACTCTAAGCACACATATCTAACCCAACACTGCCAGCTCCTCAGTGAGTAGGGTAATAGGATTTCTGTTTTACAGAAGAGGGAACAGAGGTTCTAGGTGGATACCGTAACTTGCCCGAGGATACAGAAGGGATCCCTGACTGGGTTGTGACCTGAACTCAGTTCTGGTCTGACCCTGGAGCATCCGTTCTCAATCAGGACGCCCCACTGCTTCCCTAGTTGCTGGTTCTTTCTGAATTGGGGGAAAATTATGAGCTCCATCTACTCACAGCATCCTACCATAGGTACTCCTGATGGTACCAACAGGAAAAGGATGAAAATTTAATTACAGTAAGTCTTCCCAGGTGGCGCTACTGGTAAAGAACTCGCCTGCCAAGACGTAAGAGACGCAGGTTCCATCCCTGGGTGTGGAAGATCCCCTGAAGGAACAAATGGCAACCCCCTCCAGTATTCTTGCCTGGAGAATCCCATTGACAGAGGATCAGGGTGGGCTACAGTCCATGGAGTTGCAAAGAGCCGGACACGACTGAAGCAACTTAGCATCACACCCGAGCCAAGGAAGGCATTAATCCTCTAAATACCAAATGTGTGCGCTAGGCTAGTGTCGGAGTTTCCTCACCTGCAACATGGGGAGAAAAAGAATATCAGCCTCACAGAATCTCATGGTGCTGCTGGTGGTGGTTTAGTTGCTAAATCTTGTCTGACTCTTGTGACCCCATGGACTGTAGCCCGCCAGGATCCTCTGTCCATGGATTTTCCAGGCAAGAATACTGGAGTGAGCTGCCATTTCCTTCTCCAGGGCACCTTCCCGACTCAGGGGTCGAATTCAGTCTCCTGCATTAGCAGGCAGATTCTTTACCGCTGAGCCAGCATGGAAGCATCTTGTGAGAACTGACTAAAAGGATTATAAAAGGCAGTTAGTATAAAGTCTGTCCTATTTGTGCTCAATAAATGTTAGCAATTATTATTACTGCCCTTATTACAATTGTTTGCACACTTCTCTTTTTACCTCGACTGTACAGTACCTTTAATTTTTAAAGTGGAAAGTGGCAACAAATTTAAATAGAAGACTATAAATGGAGTTCAATCAGCTGTGCTTGGCGGTAATTTGTTTAATGGATGGACTCAGCGCGCCAGGCTCCTCTGTCCATGGGATTCTCCAGGCAAGAATATACTGGAGTGAGTAGCCATTTTCTTCACCAGGGAATCTTCCCAACCCAGGGATCAAATCTGCATCTCTTAGGTCTCCTGCCATTGACAGGCAGGTTCTTTAACACTAGCGCCACCCGGGAAGCCCTGTTTAATGGAGGCGGGATCTTGGGGAGTCAACAAAGGCCGCTCTGCCCATCACCACTAGGTGGCGCTAATATATTACAACCACCCACAATGCTTTTCATATAAATTTCACAGTCAAAAACATGCTTGAGGACTGGCAGGCGCCAGAATATTATTATTTCCTAAATGCTGCCTATTATTCGACGTCTGGCACAAAGACTCTACAGCCTTATTTACATTAGGCCATGCACTGCCCCCTAAAGAAGACAGGGATTGTAGTCTAAATAATTGCTTTATTTTAGATTGAAGACAACTTTAAATAGTTTTCTTTTGATATCACAATTAGGGTCACCCAGTCAACGTAAGAATCTACATTCTTTTGTTAAATGTAAAATGTGATGAATTACTGCAGTGAAAGAGTAACTTGATACAGAGATGAATGAAAGCATCTTAGACAAAAGTGTTCCAGTTAGTCGTTTCCTCGATAAGAAAGATCACACAACCTCCGGGAAATAAAATGTTCTTGCAGACTCTACTTTAACAATAATTATGTTAAATTTTCCTTGCCTAATTTTAAAAGTAAATTCCTGCCTTTTCTCAAGTTTCCCATTCGACAATACCCTGTTTCACCCACAGATGGGAACCCTGAACACAATTTCAGGCTTGTTTCCATGAAAAGGTCATTCAAGGATTCCTGTTGGTTGCCACATCGCCTGGGTGATGAAACGGTGTTGCTGATGCCTCCTGGGAACCACAGGTGGGCAGGACTTGGGCGTTCTGTGTCCCAGTCAACAGAGGACCCGGCTTCCCTGAGTGGCATGCCTTGCTCCTCCAAATGGAAAACTATTTTCCATTTCCTCTCTCACATCCATTGTGTGTGTGTGTGCTCAGTCATTCTGACTCTTTGAGACCCGTGGACTGTAGCCCACCAGGTTCCTCTGTCCATGGAATTTTCCAGGTAAGAACACTGGAGTGGGTTGCCATTTCCTTCTCCGGGGGATCTTCCCAACCCAGGGACTGAACCTGCATCTCCTGCATTGACAGGCAGATTCTTTACTATCTGAGCCACCAGGGAAGTCCCTCGCAAGTAAAATCTGTTCACAACCATTGTCAGCAGTTTCACACAAGGTGTTCAGCTCTCTCACTCACCCTCATTCCAAAGGATGAGGCAAGGAGCTATTTGCCAAAGGAAAAATATCATATTATTTTCTGTACTCATAGCCAAAAATAATTTCAAAGGGAGCCTGCTTTTAATTTCTTGTTTTATTTTCCATTTGGACATGCTGGATGAAAATGTCATGCAAGCTGGATCACTGGGGACTGTGGATACAAAGGAGAAAGGCTTGTCTGTGTAACTCTGGCCTGATTCTGATACCTCCTACAAGGTGAATTCCTGCCACATTTTGTCTTCCAGTTTACAGTCCATTTTACACATAGTTTCTCATGGTCTCCTCACCAGTGCTGTTGGAAGACAGGCAGGTAATTGTTATTGCTTCCAGTTGATGTATAGAATCTGATTTGTCCAAGACTGAAAGTTAGCTAGTGGTACCATTGGGACTCGAGCCCAAGTCTTCGTACAACATGGCTTAGGTTTTCACTATTGTGCATGAGAAACTGCTTTTTAATCACTCCTACTCATTGATATTCATCAACTGTCTTCAGTTCTTCATGGGTGTATGTAGTCTCTGGCCAACAAAATGTTAAGTTTAGTGATAGAGACTATGTTTAATAAGCCTATTGTTCCCACAAAGCCTTAAACACACTATAAATGATTAATACATCTTTACTGTGTAAAGATTGAGAGTAACACAATACCCTTGAATCTAAATAAAACTGAATGCTTAGATTTTCCTTTTATACAAGGGAAAAACACATCAGGACTGAAAAATGGACCATTTTTCAAGTTCATTTTAAATGGAAAATGTATGTCAATTCCGGGCAGACTCACTTCCTATTCTATATCCCTTATGGGTTTAGGCTATAATTTTGATGACAGCAAAGAGTCTGGGGTGTTTTTCTGTTTTCCTTTGCTAAATGACATGATTTGGGTACAAGGAAAATTGTGTTTCTGTGGGTTTGCCTCCCATATTTACTCTCTGCCTGACTCTTATTTTCCAGTGTTTCATAGTCTAGAGAGGAAGTGTGGTCTAGTGGTCAGAAAAACAGTTTGGGAGACTAGAATCGTGGTTTCTATTCCTGTTTTGTTCCCTGACTCATCATAAGCTCTTAGGAGCATCACTTAAGTGCTATGAACTTCAGTTTATCCACTGTTTTCCCACCTAGAAATGGTGCTCAGAAATAACCAGATCATCTGACTATGTGGAATAGGAAATAAGTTTGAACTCTAAAAAGAAATAATATCATCTGAATACAAGGCTTCGTGAAATGGGTAATATTGGCTATAGAAGAAAAGCAGGATCCTCTAATTAACTTTACCAACTGAAAGGAGTTAGCAAAATCTCTTCCAGGAAGTGTTGGTTCAGCTGGTTATGAGTACCAACTGAGATAGGATCTGGAAAACAATTTACGAAGGAAAAAAAAAATCAAAGAGTGTCAGGAATTTGCCCCTGGCTTCCAGAAGGAAAAAAATAGCTCAGCAACACTCACGTTTCATTTGAGGGTTACACTCTCAGATATACCTGTAAAGCTTTCTCAAGAGTTCCGAGCTGGTCGGGTCATCAATTCAAGATCTACTTGAGACCTTAGTTTCTCTCTACTCTTTGTTCACACCATGTTACCCTTCTCCAAGAAGAAAAGTAACAGTGCATGTTATCCATTGCTGAGTTAAAAAGTGAGGAATCTGCAAAACGAAAATCAAAGTCACTCAATTGCTCATGCAGACAAACTCATTTTTATTCCATCACACGGTCTATGAGCTGGTTAATTGACTCTGGCATTCTTAGCCACCAGTAGCCTCTCAAAAGTACAAGACAGGGTTGCCTTCAGAGTCTCACTGTTGGCTCAACGATTGTTGTCATTGTGTTAGGGCTTTCTGTCACCTCCATAAGATAGAATCTGATGAGTCGATAGTGCAGTATAATTCTGACACTAAAGCTAATACTAATAGTTAATATTATAAGAATAACAGCTCTTTACTAGTATACACTTAAGTGCCAGGTACAATGCTCAGCATATTCTGCTTATGACCTCATTTAGTAGTAGTGTAATAACGTTAGTCACTCAGTCATGTCCGACTCTTCGCATCCCCATGGACTGTAGCCTGCCAGGCTTCTCTGTCCACGGAATTCTCCAGGCAAGAATACCAGAGTGGGTTGACACGCCCTCTTCCAGGGGATCTTCCCAATCTAAGGATGCATCCCCTGCATTGGCGGGCGGATTCTTTACCACGAGTGTCACCTGGGAAGCCCTCATTTAACGCTCCCCTAAATCTAATAAGTCCTCTCTTCCCTGGTGGCTCAGATGGTAAAGAATCCTCCTGCAATGCAGGAGATGCCCTGGAGAAGGGAATTTCTACTCACTCCGGTATCCTTGCCTGGAGAATCCCAAGAACAGACAGAGGAGCCTGGTGGGCCACAGTCCATGGGGTCAAAAGGAGTTGGACACAGCTGAGCGACTAACACTTTTAACACTAAGTCCAATAGAGTAAGAACTGATATTCTCATTTCACCAGGAAGGCAACTTAGAAATAAGGTAACTTGCCTGAGGCCACAGAGCAAAGAACAAAATCCAGAGCTCTCTGACTCCAAGATCACAATCTTGACGGCTGACTTGACTTGACGCTGGGCTGCGTCCTTCCACCTGGGACAGGTCAAAGAAGAGCTTGCTCCGGGAAGTGTGAGGGGAGAAGTTAAGGGCTTGACACCGCAACACACCCTATCTTCCCAGAAGTGGACAAGTGGGGAGGGTTGTTTCTACAATCTATGGGAACGTGCTAGAATTCTTTTTTTTTTTTTCTTTCTGCTGGAGGCCACCTTCATCCAAGCTGGTCTCCCTGCTTGAAGAACAGGTCGAAACGTTGGAGCCAACTCCTGTCTGCATGCCTGTGGGGTTCCGCATGGCAAAGCATTCCCAGAAGAAAATAACAATTCTGGGTATCAAAGATTCTCAGGATACAGGTTGGTGAAAGAGAAGAGGAAGAGGAAAAAAAGAGACTCCGAACCTGTTCACCCATACGAAAGGTGGAGCCCAACCTCCCACAGGCCTGACCGATGACCCAGTGAAGATGGACCAAAACATCACATCCTGCAGGAAAGAATCAGAGGAACCAGCACACTGAAACTAAGGCATCAAAGACCCAAGAGGGGGAAAAAAAACCATTGGAATGGATGGCACAGTTCCGCCAGACGTGGACTCGACACAGCCAGGAGCATGTGACTAGAAAAATCCCCAAGGGCTAGAAGCGCTGGTCAGGAAATTAAAGGTCCAGGGGGCACAGATGTTGTTTTTAATCTTGATTTCCAACTCAGGATTCAGTCGTTGAGAGGGGATACAGAACGCTAGAGAAAAAAAGAACAACTTTGATAAGGTAAATCATGTGGTTTAGAATCCACACTAGCACACCTTTGAAAACAAAAGGGGAGGTATTAATTATTAGCTCTTCCAGGAAGAACAGATAAATGAGAAGTGTCTCAGGCAGATTGGAACACTTAGTCCCTCTAACCTTTGGGGAAATCTGTGAATACAAGAATAAAATTTTAGTAGTGAAATCTAGATAATGGCAGAATATGTATACATAAACATCATGTACATATACATCATATACATATACATATACAAGATGTGTATAAAACATAGAAAAAGGAACAAAAGAGGTACTGTAATGGAAGCATGCTGAAGAAATTGGTTAATCTTGACTCTAATCAAAAAATTGGCACCTTGGCAAGTTATGGAAATAAAGAGAGACTTCATTGACTTAGAAATATTGGAATTTTCCATCTTAAAATCAGGTTATCTGATGAATGTCTGGATTTAACCTACCTTACTTACAATTTCACTTCTCAGAAAGTAAAGGAAGTGACAAAAGAACTGCTAATTTTCCTGCGATTCTTCTTCATTATGAGGAAGTCCCAAGAGACGTGAAATCCAATGCAGGCTCAGATGGGAGTCCTGCTGACAAGGCCAAGAGCTCCCAGGGGACGAGAGGCGGGACCCCGCTGACTGAGATGGTTCAAGAGGGAAGAGAAGCCCAAGAAAAGGAAAACTATACAACACAATCGCAAACGATCTCTGTACAACAGCACGATACTGGAAAGACCTGTAAACATAGGGACTTCCCCGGTGGTCCAGTGAATAAGACTCTGTGATCCCAGTGCAGGGGATGGGAGTTCGATCCCTGGTCTGGGACCTAATATCACACCTACTGCAATGAAGCCCACCCACAGCAACTATTGAGGCATACACCTCGACGGAGAGCCCAAGTGCCACAACTGGAGAAGCCCACAGGCTGCAATACAGATGGAGCCCAGCCAAAAAGTGAAAACAGAAAAGACCTGTGAACAGAGAGCCAGATATGTCAGAGCCAAGACAAGGTGAAGCCAGATGAAACATCTAAAGCTGTGACGGAGACTCTCTTAGGAGCAAGACAGAAGACATTCATAGGATGTGACCACCCTTTAGAGAACCCACATCATGTTGAATGAGCACAGCAGATAGAAAAGCTGAGCGCTAATCTATGTTATTCCTTTAATTTCCAAATTCTTCAAGCCCTCGCAGGTCATTCATATCCACTGAATTCCCACTCCGGTTATTTCTTTCCATCAATCCAAGCAGAGTATATAACAATGGTAAATATATATGCACTCAATGCAGTTCGTTCTCTCTCTCTCTCCTTTTCTCTCAAAAGACTCCCAAGAAGAATTACTTCTGTAGTCAGTAGGGACAAATTAGAGAAGAGATGTAAAATGCATGAAGATAGTGATAGGGTTTATGAAATCTGAAGTAATCAGGAACGTGGTTCAATGTATGCACATTCTTCCCAGAAAAGCAAAAGAGGAGAGAAAGAAGCAAAAAGGAGAGAAAGTAATGTACAAGAGACAGATTGAATATGTCATACTTAATTAGAAGACTTCCAGGAACTGTCTCCGGTTGATTTACAAGGCATTGTGCATTACCACGTTCTCAAGCACTTGGAATCTTGAGTTTTTCCTGCTGCCGCAGAGTGTCCTGCACACAGTAGCACTCAGTAAATATTTGCTCAATAAGTGAAGTTAGAATATTCTAGGACCAACATGCATTGATATAGCACAATAATATCTGTGTGCAGTCTTCAAAGTGTTAGTCATTCAGTCATCTCTGACTCTTTGCGGCCCCATGAACCGTAACTGGGCTCCTCTGTCCATGGGATTCTCCAGGCAAGAATACTGGAATGGGTAGCCACTCACTTCTCCAAGGGATCTTCCTGAACCAGGGATCAAACCCACGTCTCCTGCATTACAGGCAGATTCTTTACCTTCTGAACCACCAGGAAAGTGCTGTCCTCAAAGAAGTTACCTGTTGGTTAGCAAACCAAGAAAGCTGAGAATGAGAATATACAGCTCTCATTGAGGAGACAATACTTACCTGTCTATAAAATGGGGATCCAAAGATATTATGTAAACATAAAATAATAAAGTAAAACATAAAATGGGCAAAGCACTCAGAATTTCTGAGAATACATTGGTTCTCTCGCTTGGAATAAAACCCAGGTCCTAACATGGCACCATGGGACGGGATCTGGGTCTCCTTCATCCCAATGTCCTCATCTCCTTTTACTCCGCCTCACTCTCTGCATTCCAGCCACACTGATAAAAGGCCTCTGTCCTTACTATCATCTCCTGTATCTTCAGGACTCACATGTCAATTATCCATGTGATTACTACATCTCTCCTTCAGGCCTTTTCTCAAATACACCTTCTCAGTGATACTTTCCCTGAGTATCCCTGAGTACTTTATATCTGCAACACCTTGTATCTTATGCAACCGCTTATATCTGCAGTCCATCCAAATCTCTGCATTCTCCATCTCAGCCTGGAGTCCCCTAAAGCAGAGCCCTGACAAAAGTCTACACACAGGAACTTATTTGAGAATTCAGTCCCAGGGGAGCAGAAGGGCAGGGTCAGGTGAAAGAAACAGGCAAGAAAGGAAGGCCTCCAAGGATGTGCAGTCTAGGTGACTGTCTCCCTGATGTTTCTGGATGCCTTTGGGGGAGCACTTAGGAAATGGGTATCAGAACTACACCCCTGGGGGCATAAACAAGAAGCATTTATTGACCCCTTCCTGCCTGCACTTTGGGGTTATGCATCTCTTGAAAGTCCCTTGGACTGCACGGAAATAAAACCAGTCAATCCCAAAGGAAATCAACCCTGAAGTTTCATTGGAAGGACTGATGCTGAAGCTGAAGCTCCAATACTTTGGCCACCTGATCCGAAGAGCTGACTCACTGGAAAAGACCCTATCATGGGAAAGACTGAAGGCAAAGGAGAAGGGGATGATAGAGGAGGAAATGGCTGAATGGCATCACCGACTCAATGGATGTGAGTTTGAGCAAACTCCGGGAGATAGTAAAGGAGAGGGAAGTCTGGCGTGCTACAGTCCATGGGGTCACAGAGTCAGACACAACTGAGCAACTGAACAACAACAGTGTCTGAGAATAAAGCTGGTTTCCTTGAAGTGTCCTAGGCTCAGTATCAGGGAAGGCACAGCTGGCCAAAGTCACCAGAACTGGTCCTGATGGCAGAAGTTGGGGTCAAAGGGGGACCCTGAGGACTTGAAGCACCGTACCAAAGGCGCCCCATTCCCTTCCCCGCTGTTTCTCCATTGCTCTTACCAGCATCTGAAATTCTGCTTTACGTGTATATTTATTTATTGCCTGCCTCTCTCAGCTACTGAGTAAGCTCCATAGGGAAGGAGTTAGGTTTAGTTCACTACCATATTCCCAATACCCAGAAGGGTGTCTGGCAGAATGAACACTCAGTATGTGACCCACAAGTGAATAAATGAATGAATGCAAGCATTCATTTTGAATTACAGTGAAAGACTCTATCTGAGTAGAATTTAACAAACAAAAAGTCACAGGTGATGTTTATTAACATGTATTATCATGTTAGCCTCAAAATCTATCCAGAAATAATTCGTCAATTTTTCTTCCATGCCAATAATCAAACATGGGCCATAATTAACTGAGAGAGAGACAGTGGACAAAAACAACTGAACATCCTTCACAAGAAAAAGGAAACATATTTAGCACTTTCATTTCTCTAATTTTCTAACCAGTTTTCCCCGGCTCTATGCCATTTAGAAATGGCTGTATCAGCCACAAAACCTAGTTCCTTTGTCCTAGTGCTTACCATTGTTTCCAGCCAGTATAGCATCAGCGCTAGTTGGTTTAGCCTACATCTAATATATATATTTTTTATATTAATTTTTTTTATTTTTATATATAAGATATATATGCAAACTCTATCTTATTTCCTCTCTCACTTGCACAAATTACTATCTCTTGCTTGCCTTTCTTATTCCCAAGCCAATTCATGTTTCTAAGCCTCTTCCTTCATGTACAACACATTAAAAAAGTGATCTGAAATGTACTCGTGTATTAATTATATGGATATCCATCTAATTCAGGTACTGACCTCTCTGCATCACTGCAGACGCTGGTATCACCAAGAAAATCCAAATTGGCCAGAGACACATTGTTCCGATTCAAGGAGATTGCTCTGTTAAGGAGCATTACCTCCTGGTGTTTTTAAACAACTGTTTAAGGACGGGTAACTATTGAACAGACTTCGACTGGTGGCACAGGCCTGCCCTAGTCACTTCTTTATCCCCACCATAACACTAGGCCATAGTTTGTGTGGTGGAGTTGGACATACCCCACTAAGCCTCATGGTAGGTTTTACCATATTTATCCTAAGGCAAAGGCATTCAATCCTCTTTATTCACAGATTCCATAATTGAAACTCACCTACTCGGTAAAGGGCTTCCCTGGTGGCTCAGCGGTAAAGAATCTGCCTGCAATGCAGGCATTGTGGATTCAATCCCTGGGTAGGGAAGATCCTCTGGAGAAGAGAATGGCAACCCACTCCAGTATTCTTGCCTGGAGAATCCCAGGGACAGAGGAACCTGGCGGGCTACAGTCCACAGGGTCACAAAGAGTCAGACACGACTTAGCTACTTACCACACACCATACTCAATAAAATTTTTCTGTAACCCCAAAATCAATGAAACTCAAGGCATTTTCACAATCACTTACGGACACAGACAGCACAGCAAAAAAGTCAAGTTGCCGGATGCACGCATTCCCAGCGGGGGTCTAACAAGGCAACACACTGCCTGCTGGCGTCAGTTCTCACAATGCAAACAGGCGGCCTTTTCATGGTCTACTTGGACCACACTTTTCACATTTTCTGTGCTTAATTTTGGTGATTTTGTTGTTTAAAATGGCCCCAAAACATAGTGCTATCTACTGTCACAGAGCAAAAAGGCTGGGATGGGCCTTATCAGAGAAAGCGTGTTAGACAAGCTTCATCAGGTGTGAATTAAAGTGCAGTTGGCCTTGAGTCCAATGTTAATGAACAGTGCATATTATAGACAGTGTCTTTAAACAGAAACACATCAAACAAGGTCGGGCATCAGTATGTCGACTCATTACCCACAAGTACCTTTCCTTCTGAAGCAATGGTTCAGTGCTCCATCCTTTGGTGTCCACAGTGACTCTAGCAAACATTCCTGAGCAAATAATGAGAATCAACTGTACAAGGGGCTCCACAGGCCAGAAACAGGGGGTCTCCCTGCTACAGCAAATCCCTCAGTCCTCTGTTGCATCCCCTCAGCCCTCGCCCCTCTGTCTAGAGGAGAGCTGGCGACCCCAAGCCCATGTCATTGACCACAGGATGTACAGGTGAGCAAGAAGTACGATCGCTTCAGGGCCCTGACACTACTCACGTCTGGGGACATCAGTGGTGCCAGGGTCTCAGCAATGACATCTGGGGACACAGGTCGGATGATGCCCGGTTGCCCAGAGCCTTAGCTGGGGTAAGTCTGAGGCCTGCTCTGCACGGCTTCCAGACCTGTTACCTACAGGTCACTGATCTGATTATGCCTTCTTTAGTGGCTTCATCCCCTTCTTATCTGGGACCATCTCCCAGAAAAATTTATTAATACTTGCATTCCCATCCCCATCTCAAACTAAGACACAGGCTGACCCCAAACCTGCCTCAAACATCTCAGGTAAGGTGATGTCACGGCAGAGTCGTCACCAATTCAATGATACCCCACACCGTGCAAGGTATGCTCTGACTTAGAGACACACTGCCCATGACACAAGGTCTACAGAACCGCGCACTAGAGACCAATCTGCAGGCTAATCCCTTCACCGCAGCTGCCCTGGAGCATCTATGCCGGGAGAGCCCCTGACAGTGCCTGACAAGAGATGTGTGCTCACCACTAGCCGTCCAGTGAATGGACACACGGCAGACCGTCACCATCATCTTGTAAGTAACGCAAAACCACTGCGCAATGAGAATCTTTCTGAGCAACGAAATAGTGATACCAATCTGTTTCAGAGAAATTAATCTGATGTTGTCATAGAGGATGGGGGAAAGAGAGAGAAACTTCAGTTTTCTAGTTAAACAAGAGAATGAAAATTTATTTGTTGTTGTTCTAAGTCACGTCCGACTCTTTGCGACCCCATGGACTGCAACACGCCAGGCTTCCCTGTCCTTCACCATCTCCCGGAGCTTGCTCAACCTCATGTCCATTGAGTCGGTGATGCCATCCAACCATCTTATCCTCTGTCACCCACTCCTCCTCCTGCCCTCAATCTTTCCCAGCATCAGGGTATTTTCCAATGAGGTGGCTCTTTGCATCGAGAACATTTATTTAGATAGTTTAATATAAATGTGTGCAAGAGTAAGAGATAAAAACCTAAATGGAGAGAGAGAAAGAGAAGAGAAGAGAGAAAGAGATGGAGAGAGAGAAATGGAGAGAACAAGAGTTCAGGTCTTGTAATGAGCAGAGCAAAGCCATTCAACCCCACTGACAACAAAGACCCTCAGACCTGAGCCGTGTAAAAATGAAGCTACAGGACAAAGGTCCAGTGAGAGCAGGGCTGGTGGGAGCAGAGAGTTCAGGCTTCCCTGGGCTGTTGATTGCAGACAGAAGCAGACAGACAGCATCCTGTGTGCGGGGCAAACCACGGACAGGAAGCAGCCTCTGTCTTTATGTCTTTCTAAGATATTTATACACTTCACTGTGGCCAGCAAATACAACTGGTGGAACTTGGATGAAGTTTTAATTACACGGGACTTTAATGATTTAAGCTGCTGTGGGTGGAGAGGGGAAGCCAATGAGGAGGAAGCGAAGGTTCACCCAAGTACAGCTTCCCGTTTCCCCTCAGCCCTGCAGAAAAGCCAGCATTCCGGAGGAAGGTCTCAAGGTTCACTGTGTAAGGTGGGAGGGAGCCACGTAATTCTAGGCCCTGGCTAGCCCCAGGATCTGGTATTGTCAGTCCCGAGTCTCACCGCAACATGTCAACAGATCTATAGTCAGTCATCTTGTTATGAAAAGGATTACGGGACTCTTGTCATCTCCATATTCCATGTACTCTTTGTGTTGTGAGTTAGTTGCTCAATGGTGTCCGACTCTTTGTGACCCTGTGGACTGTAGGCTGCCAGGCTCCTCTGTCCATGGGATTCTCCAGGCAAAAATACTGGAGTGAGTTGCCATTTCCTTCTTCAGGGGATCTTCCTGATCCAGGGATTGAACCTGGGTCTCCCACATTGCGGGCAGATTCTTTACTGTCTGAGTTACCATTTTCCTCCAGGCTTTTCTTCCTTCCTTTTATCTCTTCTTTATTCTTCTGAACTAGCCTTTCCACCCTTGTCTACACTGTCAAGTTCTGGACCAGAAGGAGACCACGATTTTCTGCCCAGAACAGGCTTATTCTTGTCTTGCAAAGAATAAGGAGAAGGTTGGCTAGAATGGTCTCAATGTGGACCTATAGAAGGTTTCTGAATGAGACTCTCACTAACACTCAGCATCGCTGACAACCAGTTGACCCAGGCTGGAATGAGGTCATGCTTCCCCAGTGATACTCAGCAGGAATTTTAAAGGCCCTTTATGATTATTATTATTATTCTATAATTCAATTCAACAGACCTACAACATCAGGCTGCTCCCAGGGCCTTTGCAAGATGAGTTGGCCACACAGGAATAAAGGATGTGTTTTCATTCACTCAACCATTTACTGAGAACTAACTACCGCACTGGATGCCTTAAGGGCTGCAATGATGAATACCGCCAAGGTTCGATCCTTGAGCTATAATTTGGCAGAAAGCATGATGTATGCCCGGAGCTTTCCTGGTGGCTCAGCAGTAAACAATCTGCCTGCAAAGCAGGAGTCACAGGAGATGTGGGCTCAACCCCTGGGTCAGGAAGATCCCCTGGAGGAGGGAATGGCAATACTCGATTCTCCAGTATTCTTGCCTGGAGAATCCTATGGACAGAGGAGCCTGGCAGGCTACATACAGTCCATGGGGTTGCAGAGAATCTGCCACAACTGAAGCATCTTAGCATACACACAAAAATAGGACATAGCAAAGCATCCTGACAGAGAAGATGGGATGAGTTGGCTCTCAGCTGGGAGTTCAAGAAAGCTTCATGGGCAGCACTTGGACTGGGAGGATGGATAGGATGTCCATGTGGACAAAAGTCTGAGGGTGAAATGAACAGAGGTAGGAATGAACAGGGGTAGGAATGTCCAAGGAAGGGGATGGAGGCAGTCAGGGACAAAAAGTATTTCACGGTGGCTAAGGTATACGCATGCTAGAGCAGTTACAGCTGAAACAGTTAGCTTAGGGCTGGGACTTCTTATAGATGACGTAGAGGCCGTGAATCTCAGCGCACCTGGTGTACCTTTCACTTCAAAGATTGAAGCTCGGCTTCTCCAGTGGTCCAGTGGTTAAGAATCTGCCTGCCAATGCGGGGGACACCAGTTCAATCCCCGGTCGGGGAAGATTTCACGTGCCAGAGACCAACAAAGCCCATGTGCCAAAACGACTGACGCCCAAGTGCCTAGAGCCTGTCCTCTGCAACAACAGAAACCACCGCAGTGAGAAGCCTGTGCTCCATGACGATAGGGCAGCCCTGTTACAACTAAAGAAAGTCCACGCCCCGCAACGAAGACCCAGTACAGCCAAGACTAAAATAAATTTTAAAATCTTAAAAAAAAAAAAAAAAGATTAGAGTCCCAAACCTAGCAAGGTTCCTCATCTTTCTTAAGATCCCAAGCAAGTCAGAGCCACCCTGGGTCCCCAATCCGAGGCCCTCTGACCACGTGTGGCTGTTTTATAGTCAGAACTGAGCCTTGGGGCTAATCTGGAAACAGAATGAAAAACAGATGACAGAGGCCCAGACTGTGGGCACGGGAGCTGCACGGAGGCCCTTACGGTGCCAGGAAAGGACTGGTGGGCACCTGGACCAAGCTGCTGGCAGTGGGAAGGCAGAGGAAGGTGTGAGTCCAAGAGGAATTGTGGAAGGAGAGTTTACAGCACAAGATGACTGGATGTGTGGGCTGTGGCGGGGGGAGGAGGGGCGCGGAAGTGCTGATGCCAAGGTTTCAAGCCAAAGTGACTAGGAGCCCCTTTTATGGAAAAAGGAAACCGCCCACTCTTTCCCCAGCTCCTGGCAGCGCACCTTCCTCTCTGCCCGCTGCTGCTAAGAGTGTTCCCTGGGAGTTTGTCCTGGCTCCCAAGTCAAGCTTCTGGACGGGGCTCTTGCCCCCAACATGTGATGACATGACATGTTACCCAGTCTCCCCACTTCTTGGATTGGTCTCTGGAGGCTCCTATTACCTACTCTTTAGCTTTTCTTCAGCCCTCTAAATATAATTTTTTAAGTTTATATTCTTCTCTTTTTTTCACAGGAATAACAGAAACCCAATTCACACGAGTTCAGGTAAGAAAAGGAATATATAGGCTCCTGAAATTGAAACTCTTGGATGTATATATGCCTTTAGGTGCAGCTGGATCCAGGGATCTAAACTGCCTCTCTCCTCAATTCCCCTCCTCCCTTACACAAACACACACACAATGGGAATTGCCTATGCATCTCTGAGGACCAATTAGATTTCCATTGATTTAAAAACCAACTCAAATATAGTATTATAGTACAATAAGAAAAGCTGCATCATTGTATCCTTGTGTGTGTGTGTTAGTAGCTCAGCCATGTCTGACTCTATAGCCTCATGGACTGCAGCCCACCAGGCTCCTCCGTCCATGGGATTTTCCAGGCAAAAATACTGGAATGGGTTGCCATTTCCTATCCCAGGGGATCTTCCCGACCCAGGGATCAAACCCGAGTCTTCTGCATTGCAAGCAGATTCTTTACCATCTGAACCACCAGGTAAGCTCAACTGTATCCTTGTGCAATGTTTATCAAAGTTATCGTGATTCATAGACAAATTTAATCAAGAAAATAATCTACTAAGTATTTAAGAATTGCTTCCCAGGTAGCGCTAGTGGTAAAGAACCCACCTGTCAATGCAGGAGATGTAAGAGATGTGGGTCGAGGGCATGGCAACCCACTCAAGTGTTCTTGCCTGGATAATCCCACGGACAAAGGAGCCTAGCAGGCTACAGTCCATAGGGTCACACAGAGTTGGACACAACTGAAAAGACTTAGCCTGCACGTATGCAAGGGCTGAAATAATAAATAATAAAGATTGCCCCAGCCTCTGGTCAATTAATCTTTCATTCTCCCAGAAATAACCCATACCTAAAATGAATATGATGACAATTTTATCACGGAAAGTTCTCCACTGTAAAAGAATGTCCAGAGCAATGAGAAAGGGGAGAGAAAGGGGGAGACATGTTTTAGAATAACACAGCATTTTTTAATTAAATGAAGGACTATATTTGAGGACCATTTAAGACTCTTACACCATTTAACACTGAACTCATTATATTTTTTTAGTTAGTCCAATATTTCTAGTAGCTATTCTGTTTGTTGTTTTTATTCTGTTTATTCCAAGAATAGAGAGGAAGGAAGGGCTGCTTCCTTCTGTTAACAAGTGGGGTTGAATGTAAAAATTTTACAGTCACTCATGAAAATGAGCCCAATTAAGAATTTTATTTTTGTGGGAAAAATACAAGATAGGTCCAAGTCAGCCTTAACAAGATCATAAAATGGGGAGAAGTAGCAGAATAAGCCCGGCCCTGATTCCCAGCACAGAAGAGTCCACCGTCTCATGGCCTCCAGGTGGATGTTCTGAGCCCCGGAAAACATCATTTCAATTTCGCTCTTGGAACCTAAACTATTTCAATCACCATCAACTGCTGAAAAACACATAAACGTTCTATAAACATATATGAGTGTGGAGCAATGAGGAAATAGACATGGGGCAAAGATGACCTGATTTTGAAGGTGTAAGATGAAGCCTGAAACAGACTCGTGTCACAAAAATTGATGCTACGTACCTGCCATCTATTTCATCATTTAGTTTCCCCTTATTATAAGACTTGTAAACAAAACGTCATTTCATTTCTTGTTACTAGTAACTGCAAAATCCAAGAGCTAGAAACGCTTTTCTAATTTAAAGTGTTAAAAATAACAAAAAGAAAAATCTCCTAGATGAGGTGAGAAAAAGCAGTGGTGGTGATGTTCCCCTTCATTGACCACCCAGAAAAATTGGAAAAATACCATAGGAAGACAAGTTCTGTGCTGTTTTATTAGTCAAAGAACACACCAGGGAAAAAATAATGTAATCCTGGCTGCTTCTCGTTATCTATATCATCTTGCTGGATATTCTTGTTGTATAAAAATGCAACCCTAGGGTGATTTTTTAACCTTTGCTCCGTATCTCTTTAAGACAAACCTCTAATGGATTTAGCTTTAAAGGGGTCATAGAAATGTCTTTAATCTTACAGTGAATGTACACAGATAGGGGAATCTGATATGACAGATCAAAGACTTGCCCCCCAGTAGCCCTGTTGGGATTTCTTCTTCAGAACGGTGCCTCTCTGTAATCATTTCTGAGCAGTTAAAATATATTGTTGTTTCAACTCATTGAAAAGAAAATAGCTGATAAACAGGCTAGTTTTGTGCAGTCACTGAGAAGGTAGCCATAATTTCAGAATCCTAATGCTCCCTAAGTATATTGGCCGCTCGATTGTATCTGACTCTTTGCGACCCCTTGGACTGTAGCCCACCAGACTCCTCTGTCCATGGAATTCTCCAGGCAAGAACACTGGAGTGGGTTGCCATTCCCCTCTCCAGGGGATCTTCCTGACCCAGGGATGAAATTCAACCTGGGTCTCCTGCATTACCGTCTGAGCCGCCAGTGTGTGCTAAGTCGCTTCAGTCATATTCGACTCTTTGCAACCCTATGGACTGCAGCTCGCCAGGTTCATCTGTCCGTGGAATTTTCTAGGCAAGAATACTGGAGTGGGTTGCTGAGCCCTCCTCTAGGGGATCTTCCTGACCCAGGGATTGAACCCACTTCTCTTATGTCTCCTGCATTGGCAGGTGGGTTCTTTACACTAGTGCCACTTGAGAAGCCCCTGAGCCATCAGGGAAGCCCCCCTAATGCTCCCTACCCCCTCAGTTTTGTTTATGGGTCAGGAAGGTCTAAGCTCATTGTGTTTCCATCTGAATCTCTGTAAAAAAATATATGTATATAGTGTTATCTTTTCGGCTATAGAATGGTTACAGCTAGACTTGGACATGGCTTCGGGGACCATTAATCTTTATCTCATCTCATAAGTGAGGAAATGGAAACCTGAAGAAAAGAAAAGGAATTTTTTTGAGCATCACGCACCCAGCCAATGGCAGAGCAAGGAGGAAAAATTAGGTCCCTAGACATTCAGTGGAATGTTCATTCTGTTTATGAGAAAAAAGTGATCCTGAAGCTCTTGAAATAAACACATATCTCCTTGTACCAAAGTTGGTAATGATAGAACGTGGAAAATAGCTATGGAAAATGAGAACTGTGCTTCCTAAGTACATCAGAACATATTGTGATCTAGTTGAAAAGAGTAACATTGAAAGTCGCGGTGAGCTCATGACATTTTTAACACTTCCTTCTGCAAAAGATACTCTGGTCAGGGTAATCAAGGGTTCCATGACGTTGAAACCCCCTGACAGCATGTGTTAAAATTGCTATATAGAGTACCAGAAAAAACAGCAAGTATTGCTTAATAACTGCTGGACATCCTCTCATGTCTTTCTGGTGGTTTTTCCCATCTACTCTCATTACAAATTCCCAAATGGTCATTGTCGCCCTTGAACTTTATGCAACTTGTTTGATGTATGTGTCTCCGGAAGTTAATATAGTGTGGAAATTCCTATATGTGTCTCTGGAAGTTAATATAGTGTGGGGCATAATAGCTCTGACACAGAAGGGCAACATTAACTCAATTATCATTTAATACACCCTTGCTCGGTACCTTCTCTAGACTATGTTCTATGTGTTAGATGCTACAAGGAATACAAAAAAGAATAAGCTCTGATCCTTGTCCTCAAATTTTTCATAAACTTTAACAAAGTGTTAAAGGTTTGTGAAATAAATAAAATGCCAGGGAATACAGAAGAAAGCAATTAGTTCTGGGCAAGGGAGAAAACCAAAAGGCTGTCAGGGTGGCTTTACAGAGGAGGTGTTTCTGCTTTTCATAGTTGTTTAATGAACTACCCGCAAGATTTAGAAGTGTAAAACAATGACGACATTTGTTTTGCTCCTGAATCTGCAGATTGGTCAGGACTCACTGGGTACAGCCCACCTCTGTTCTACTCTGCGTCAGCTGAGGCTGTTTGAAAGCTCGTTCAGTCACATTTCTGAAGACTGATGTTGATTCCTACCAGGGACCTCACCTGGCCTGTGAGCTGGACCCTCTGTTTGTAGCAACTCCACATTACCTGGGCTCCCTTACGACATGGTGTCTGGGCTTTAAGGGTGAATTTCCAGAAAAGGAGTGTCAGTGGGAACCATGTGACTTATGACCTAGTCTCAGAAGTCATACAACATCAACCTTGCTAACATTCTATTCAAGGACATGGTCACAAAATCCTGTCCTGATGAGGAAATAGTGAAGTTCCAGAAGAGCTTATAAGATCACAAATATTGCTGTGGCCATTTTTGCAAAATAAAATATACCACAGGAGGTAATTTTTGAGCTAGCCTTAAGAATGAGTTCTTTTTTCCAGATGAGGAAAGGGACGTTTATACAGAGAGGAGACAAAGAAAATAACCATATTGATGGAACTGCATAGCATGTAATCTGATCATAAATAACATAGAGATCACAGAGATAATAGTTAAAATCCTCTAGATTAGAACCAGTTTCCATTAAAGTAAAAAAAAGATGAAAATAAAATAGAAATATAAAATATTAAAAAAAATATTTATTATACGTTTGGCACTGTGAAAATACTTTCTCTTTAACCTTCACAAACAGCAGATATAATGTCTCCATTTTACAGATGAGGAAACTGAAGTCCTGAGAAGTCAAACTATCTGCAGAGCTAGTGAGGAGATTCCATCCTAGGTCTACGTGATTCCAAAGCTCGAGGTCTTAACAGTGGCAGTGGCAAAATCCGAGGCAAAAACCCGGGCCTAGCATATTGGTTAAGGAATTACCAGAAGATAAACAGATAAACGATTCCCGTATATCTGAGAAAAAAAAGACAATAACACTAATTCAAAAAGACACACATACCCCAATGCTCACAGCAGCATTATTCACAGTAGCCAAGACATAGAAACTACGTGTCTACTAACAGATGAAGAGATAAAGAAGCTGACATATGGACTACTACTCAGCCATGAAAAAGAAAACAAGTTTGCCATTTGCAACAATGTGGATGGACCTGGAGGACATCATGTTAAGTGAAATAAGTCAGTCAGAGATACACAAATACTGTACGATATTGCTTGTATGTAGAGTCTAAAACATTCAACAAACTAGTGAATATAACATAAAAGAAGCAGACTCGAAACAGAACAGCATCAAAACATGTATATTATCTAGGGTGAAACAGATCACCAGCCCAGGCTGGATGCATGAGACAAGTGCTCGGGCCTGGTGCACTGGGAAGACCCAGAGGAATCGGGTGGAGAGGGAGGTGGGAGGGGGGATCGGGATGAGGAATACATGTAAATCCATGGCTGATTCAAGTCAATGTATGACAAAAACCACTACAATATTGTAAAGTAGTTAGCCTCCAACTAATAAAAATAAATGGAAAAAAAAAAAGAAGAAGCAGACTCACAGATATAGAGAACAAACCAGTGGTTACCACTGTGGAGAGGGGGAGCACAGTGGTGTGGGTGTAGGAGATACAAACTGTTGGGTGTAAGAGATTCAAGAATGTATTGTACAACATGGAGGATATAGCCAATACTTTATAATAACTGTATGTGGAAAGTTACCTTTAAAAAATGGTATAAAATTAAAATCTTCTAAAAATAAAATGGGTAAACACTCAAACCTCAGCAGATTAATGCAACTGAGCTTTATTTTTGCTCATGAAAATTCTGTAATTGATGTCTCGGATGAAGATTATCCTTCAAGCAATTACTCTAATCTATTCTCCACCTCTCTTGTGGTTTCACTGTCTTCCTTGTTTTCCCTCCAAGGTTGACTCTGAAAGGGAAAGAGCTGGAGATAATACGGCTCAGCCTTGGATATGGCATCCTTCACCACCATTCACATTCTATTGACTAGAACTCCATCACATGACCATATTTAACTGCAGAGGAATCTGGGAAATATGCCTTGGCCATAATCACTTAGCAAGGAAACTCACTCTTTCATAGAGCTATAAAATCTTCTTGAAGTGTTGAGAGGCTTTACAGAAACAAATAAGCACTTTACTCATGTTGTTTAAATCAAAGGATTTTTATCCATTTCTCCTCATAACAAGGTATGAAATTCTGGAAGGCATCAGTATATAATCTAAACATGAATTCATCCCATGTTTGTTGTTTCTTTCATGTGATTTTTATTTATTTATTTTTTAGACATGTGATAATTTTATTTATTTTCTTATTTCTTATGAATCAAAGCTAGAAAATGGTACCTTGATCTTCAGCTTCACCTTAACAAAAAGTAACAAAATACGGCAGAATGCCAGAATCATGAGGACACTGAACAGAGCAGATAAAAAACAAGCAAAGCAGATAAATAAAAAAGCAAATAATACTGAATAGTAATTTAAGAGGAAAGAAATATGTCTTTTGATTTTAAAAATTTTATTAGGGTATAGTTGACTTACATGTTGTATTAGTTTCAGATGTACAACAAAGTGAATCAGTTAAATACATGTACATATATCCCCTCTTTTTTAGATTTTTTTTCCCATATAGGCCATCAGAGAGTATTGAGTAGGGTTTCCTGTGCTATACATGCATGCTAAGTCACTTCAGTTGTGCCTGACTCTTTGCAACCCCATGGACTATAGCCTGCCAGGCTCCTCTGTCCATGGGATTCTCCAGGCAAGAACCCTGGAGCGGGTCACCATGCCCTCCTTCAGGGGATCTTCCCAGCTCAAGGACTGAACCTGCATCTCTTACATCTCCTGCATTGGCAAGCAGGTTCTTTACCACTAGTGCCACCTGGAAAACCCACTTGTGCTATACAGGAGGTCCCTATTAGCTATCTATTTTGTATATAGTAGTATATTTATTCCCATGCTTCTTTTTAAGTGAGGTAATAAATATTATATAATGAAGACCACAGTCAAGGGGAGACTTACAGGCTATGTTAACCACTGCCAAAAACAAAAGTGAATAAAGATTTTCCATAGATGAGCTAACCTGTAATTAAGAATGAACAAGGAGTAAAAGCATAGTCCACATGTAAATGATATTAAATATACTCCACATTTTGGAGTTAGGTGACTGAAACTTTGACACTGACCACCTTGACCGCTTTTATCAAGGTGGTCCATGCCTGTCCCCAGGCACATTACCTCCCTGCTCCCTGTTCTCTGAACCCCAGATGAATGTTCTCATCTCAGGATCTTTGCTCTGAGGAAGCCAATAGAACTTTACCCAGCAAACAAAGATAACCCACCCAGGATGGTGCATACAGTTGGAAAGGGACTGTTGATGCTGATTTTGAGGCTACGATGCTGATTTGAAAACCTGGAAAAGAAGAGATCCAAAATACTGCCTGGGACCAACAACAGACTACATAGGAGAGTTGCAGATCATTACATGGTGCTAAAACTGAAACTTTGTAGATGGATGAAATGAGTTTGAGGCTAGTTACCTTGGAGCATCACCAACTCAATGGACATGAGTTTCAGTAAACTCTGGGAATTGGTGATGGACAGGGAGACCTGGCGTGCTGCAGTCCATGGGGTCATAAGGAGTCGGACATGACTGAACGACTGAACTGAACTGAATCTTGGAGAAAACAGAAACACTCTCTAACAGTTCAATTTTTACTATAAAAAAGAATATATTAAGGGAACTACCAAAGCTGAAGATCACTCATCTTTATCCTCATCCCATTCCACTTTAACATGGACTAAAGCAAATTCAATAAATTATAATAGGATAGATTTTGGTTAAGCATAAAAATCTTATTTACTGGTGGATTATTTACTAATAAGAACAAGAAACAATGATAAAATCTCAGCTCTGCTACTTAGTACCATAAGGGCAGAGATGAATATCATACCTCTTTTGGTAGGTCCTTTGAAACTCCAGTTGTAAATACATCCTGCTTTTGTAACATGAGCTGATGGCATCATGCCCAAAATGTAATTGTCTCTGGAGGCCACATCTCCACTTTTAAAGACCTCCTCTCAGAAGACTCCCTATCCTTCACCTCCTGAAGGAAATCACTTTGGACTGAAGATTTGTGACCCCTCAAGATTCATATATGAAACCTAATCACCAAAACAAAGATATTTGGAGGTGAGGCCTTTGGAAGGTGGCTAGGTCATGAGGGTAAGGCCATCATGAATGAGGTTAGTGCCCTTGCAAGAAGAGACATGAGAGAAATGATCTCTCTCTTGCTCTCTCTACCATCTGAAAACACAGCTAGAAGGCAGCCATCTGTAAAACAGAATGAGAGCTCTCATCAGGAAAAAACTGGCCTGCTACCTTGATTTTGAACGTCTCAGCTTCCAGAACAGTGAGAAATACATGTTGTTAAAGCCACCCAGTTTATGATATGCTGGGAAAGATTGAAGGCAGGAAGAGAAGGGGATGACAGGTTGAGATGGTTGGATGACACCAACAACTCAATGGACATGAGTTTGAGCCAGCTCTGGGACTTGATGATGGACAGGGAATCCTGGCATGCTGCAGTCCATGGGGTTGCAAAGGGTCAGACATAACTGATCAACTGAACTGAACTGAACTTATGGTATTCTGTTGGAGCAACCTAAATGGACCGAGACATAGGTTGAAGCCGGAGTCATGTCAATATGCAGAATCCCAACCCCTCAAAGGTGCTTTCCCTTAGCCCATTTCTTAGAAGAAGCTGTGCCTCTCAATCTCTGTTTACAAACCAGGTTATTTGGGATAGAGACAAAGGTACAGCAGAAAAAAGGTCAGGCGTTTTTCCAAACCTCAGGTTCTTCCATCTAAGAGTAGAACAATCCAGAGAAACAAAGTTACAATGCTCCCTCTCTACCCATCACTGTAGTACAAACTCATCTGTTGTACGTTTCCTTTACACTTTTCTCTTCCAATGGCTTGGCAGAATAGAAATACTTCATTTTGGAAGGTCCAATGAGCTGTGTGGTATGGAAAAATAACGAATAATATGAAAGATTTTTCAGCAACTATTTCAAACATAAATGAAAAATTACATCAATTTGTTGACTTCAGATATAAAGACATAGAAATAATCCCGGTTCTAGTCACTGCTTATTATTTATTTACATTTTCTACCAATGTTAGCTACAATAACAAAAAGAGAAAAATGGAAACAATTCAAGTATTCAGCAATAAGAAGGATGGTTCAGTAAATTACAGAAAAAAACTATCAGAATAACTAACAACTTTGAGAGCTTATTTTGTTCCAGACACTATGTGGTGCAATTTAGGTTATCTTGGCCAGTCTTCACAATAATCCCTATTTCACATTTGACAAATTTTCACATGTGACAAGTCTCATGACAAAGAGGTAAAGTAACTTATTTGGGATTACAGAACTAATTCACAGAAGTCTGGATTTAAACTCAGGATTCCAGAGTCCTCATTTTTCAGCACTCTCTTATGCTGCCATTGATCCAATAAGACCATGTCTGAGAAAGGTATTTACAGACTCAAGAAGAGGCGGATGTGCAAACTAGAATTATGGCAGTGCTTCATATTAAGTGGGCTTCCCAGTGGCTCAGCAGTAAAGAATCTGCTGACAATGCAGGTGAAGCAGCTTCAATCCCTGGAAGGGAAGATTCCCTGGAGTAGGAAATGGTAACCTATTCCAATATTCTTGCCTGGAAAATTCCACAGACAAATGATCCTGGGGCTGAAGTCCATAGGGTGCAAAGACTTGGAGATGACTGAAATGACTTAGCAGGTATGCAGATTAAAGAATACCCAGAACAAAAAATCCAAATTGAGGGAGGTGTCTTCCATCTCAGCAGTGATGTGTCATGAAAAAAAAAAAAAAGCCACAGCCAAGTCAAGATGACAGGGACTTCCCCGGTGGTCCAGCGGGTGCGACGGTACTCCTCCAGTATAGGGGATGCAGGTTTGATCCCTGGTTGGGGAACTAAGATCCCACATGCTGTGTGGTGCAGCCAATAAATAAATAAATATACATTTAAAACAAATAAGTAAATACAATCCAAAGGAAAAAAGAAGATGGCATGCACTGTACTAGAGGAAAATCAAAAATGAATGGCAATGCTATATTTGCTCCAGATGTGTGATTCTCATAAAAAGTGGTGGCGCATCAAGAGACAAGACCAGAATTCGAGGTATAGCAAAATGTCACATGATTTGAGTGACCCGTTTATTCCCAGTATTTAAAAAGCTCCCAGAGATGCCAGAAAGCTAATGTCCTTTCCTTCGCTCCTCTGATCCCGTGAACTACCCCTGTGGTCCTCCTAGCCTGGAGACAGAGTCAACAGTTAAGAGGGCTTTTCAGTGATCTCGGCAAGCAGCAGCAAACGAAAGCATTAGCAATGAGAAATGAAAGAAAGGCGGATAGAAGAGACATCCTGATGCTGAATTGGACTTCATGATGACAGATGAGGGAGCAAAAATAGGAATGGGGCGCAGATTTCTGGCTCAGGAAAAATGGACATCAGTTGAGGAAAGAAGAAAAACAAGTGGAGGAGACTTGGGGTAAATTTCAAAAGCCTGTTTGGGAACACATTTAACCTCAAGAGTCTGGATAAACAGACACAGTGCTAGAAGAGAGGTGTGTGGCAGAGGAGTCGATCAGGATTCTTGGCATGCCAAGCAAAGCTCCAGGCACGGATGGGGCATCTCAGGAAGGATATAAATTGAGAAGAGCAGCGAGCAAGGACAGGGCTCTGAGGAAGAGTGAAACCTGCTGTGAGTGGAAGAGCTTGCTAAAAAGTATCTCAATAAGAGCATCTCTGAAAGAGCAAGCGGAAAGGAAGGAGGTGATGGGAGGTGATAGGGAGAGAGTGGTGTCATGGGAGCCAAATGAGGAAAAAAGACGTGGTTGGGTGAGCAATGTCACAGGGGTCTCAAGAAGATACAAAGTGTCCACTGAATTCAACATGTGGGTGTCAGTGGTGGTGGGGCTGAGGTCAGGTTGCCACAGGTGGGGTAGCAAATGAAAAGAGACTGTATGCAATGAGCCAATGGAGAGTGTTCTTTGGAGCAGTGGGTCTCACACTGGGTCCTCAACTGTCAGCATCACCTGGGAACTTGTTAGAATTGCGTATTTTGGACCCTATCCCAAACCTACTGCATCAGAGACTCTGGGAAAGAAGCCCAGTCACTGATGCCTTAATAAGCTCTCTAGACGATCCCAGTGCAGACCAACATTTGAGACACACAGGCCTAGAGAAGGTTATACCTGGGGAGAAAAAGAAGAAACCACTGGTGGAAGGGAGGGGAGGACAGTCAAGGGCGGACTTTGATTTCCAAAGTGGAAGAGATTTTTTTAACAGGTTTGCATGCTATGAGTAAAAGAACTAGCATTTCAAAAGAAGAGATTGGATAAACAGGGAAATAAAAGTAAGGATTGGAGCTGCCTTGGGGGAATGAGAAAAGAGACGGTGACTATCTTGACAGAGACTCAGACTAAGAATTACGCTTCAGTGTCGGATCCACCTATCCATTAGGCAAAGCCATGACAACAAGGGATTTTTGTTATGACAAGCCTGCTTCTAATGCTTCAATCACTGCCTGCGCCAAGAATCTCAGTATTTTCACTCGGTGTGTGACTAACATGGTGAGGGGTGGGAGCATTTCACTGCATCTGAGCTTTGAGGTCCGGGCAAACCCACTGCCAGATCCTCCTAGACCAGGTCTCAGGGCCATTTGTAATATGGAAGGTCGACTCCATGGTGCTTAGGGACACCTAAGCTCTGGTATCAGGGTATCCGGAATACCCTGGCTCCGGTGTTCATCTCCACCCTGGATCTCCTCCACGCTTGAAGCCACAGGACCACAGTCTCAGAGTCATGACCCAGTGGGACCGGGGATAGCAGTATTTTCCTAAAGTCAGAAGCAAATAAAAAGGGATGTCTGGGGCTTTTTCCAGACAAAGTAGGT
Organism: Cervus canadensis; assembly: GCF_019320065.1. Taxonomy (NCBI): domain Eukaryota; kingdom Metazoa; phylum Chordata; class Mammalia; order Artiodactyla; family Cervidae; genus Cervus; species Cervus canadensis. The sequence continues at coordinate 54,752,477 of NC_057401.1, forward strand.
AGCAGATGCTCAGCCGGTGGCTTCAACAAAAACCATATTCCATCTTCTGGAGTGATTCAAAATGTCAAATACAGACAAAATTTCAAAGGGGATGAAAAAAAAGAGGCTTGTCCAGTATGAAAAAAAAAAGGAGCTGACGGCCACCATTGGTAATATTTACTTTGTTTTTCCTCTGGTCCAGATGGTCTGCAAAGACCTAGTGTACCTGGTGTACCCAGACAAGAGACGGCAGCAAAACAAGTGTTGGTACAGGAGACCTACCAGGAGATCCAAAGATTTTTAACTTTCATTAACCCCCTTGACTTTCTTTTTCTTAAAAACATGGTACTAAATCTTTGTGGTTAAAACCCAAAGGTGACAGCCTTTAATAAAGAAGTCCAGACACTGGAAAACCAAAAAATAAACACAAGTATGGACCAAATCACCTTCTCCTTTGAAAGTTGCTTTTGAAAGCCCAAGGGAGCACCATTAACATCATAGGAAAAGTAGGCAGTTAATTTCCCTTTCAGGGGCTTTCAGAATGTCTGCCTGAATTGACCATTAAGAGCAAACTAAAGCCACATCAAGACATGAATCCAGATCACCAAGTAGTCTACTCAAAGTCCTGTCTGATGGGAACTTCTGTATGGATGAGGTGTGAGAGTTGGAAAAAAAAAAGAGTCCCCATTCCCAGCACCAATGCCCAGTCCAGTTTAGCTGCCACTGGTTTTCTTCTTTCACATCCCAGTTCAGGGAAAGGAAAGCCAAGTTTCGGGACTATGAGTCGGAGGGTTTCCCTGAGAGCTCAGTTGGTAAAGAATCTGCCTGCAATGCAGGAGACCCCAGTTTGATTCCTGGGTCAGGAAGATCCACTGGAGAAGGGATAGACTACCCACACCAGTATCCCTGGGCTTCCCTTGTGGCTCAGCTGGTAAAGAATCTGCCTGTAACACGGGAGACCTGGGTTTGGAAGACCCCTGGAGAAGGGAAAGCTATGCAATCCAGTATTCTGGCCTGGAGAATTCCATGGACTGCATAGTCCATGGGGCCACAAAGAGTCCCCTTTATGAATAGTAAAGAATAAAGAGTATACACATCTCTGTGTGTATCTGTATTGGACTGAAAGAGCATACCTTTATCCTTTTAAGTTTTTCTTTTTTATCTTTTCTCTTTATCCATTTCACCTTGGGGAGGAGGCGAGCTGGGCAGGAATCAGTGCATCTGAAGGCCCCAGATTGTTCAGTCCAGAAGAGCTTCTTTCATTGTCATTGTTCACAAAGCTGTACCACCATTGATCTTATTTTTTGGAGTAGACCCAGTGTTTTCCCCTGGTGTTAAAGTGTCAAGAGACCAATTTAATGAGTCATAACTAACATATTGAACATGGATAGTGTAGGATAGGACAGGATAAGATAAAATAGGATAGGATGGGATGGGATAGATGGAATGGATGGGAAGGGATGGGATATGATAGGATGGGATGGGACAGAAAATGTCAGAACCAATCACAGGTAACAAGGTTGGGAACTGGTCTGTGAAACTTCTGTTTAAATTTTGTAAGTATGTATGCACATATACAAATCCAGTTGTGCTCTAAGACACAATGTAAAATGTATCTTTCATAATCAGAATCTATGCATTATTATAATAGAAATGAGACTTCTCTACCTAAATCCCAGTGATTGCCAGGTTATCACCGATACATAACGGACTGCTCTCATGGACTTAGCACTTCAGCAGAATGTTTTATTGAGCAGTGTGCAGAGGCAGGGTAAGCCCCTCCTTGCCTCCCAGTTCTGGAAATCTCTGAAACAAGACCTCGCTGGGATACCATGGAGCCAGTGTTCTGGGGCTTCAGGAACGTGAAAGCAGAAAAAGCATGTGGCTTCTTTTCTAGAGGTCTCAGAAATAAGGTGGCCAGGCCTACCCACACCTCACTCACCCCACATGGGCACACACCCAACACAGAGTCTCGGTCCAGCCTTTGAAGACCACCCATGGACACACCAATGAGCCCTATAGTCCACATTTTCCGTTTCAAAGTTTTAAGAAAACACTTAAGAAAAAAATACTTTCCAAGAAATCTGTTACAAGAGGCTCTAACACAAGTACTCCCATTTATGTTTTCCCTCAATCTAGATGAAAAGGGGTGGGATAAAAATTTTCCTTTCCATGCAGCAGGTTCCAACCCCCAGGTTTTACCACCACAAATTGAAAGGATGCCCTGGGCCACCAGCTTGACCGCCCTCACTGCCCCAGATGGCTTCCCTGTGGGTCCTGCTCTTGTCAGCTCCCTGGCTGTGCACTGGGGCACCTGGAGTCACCTCCTATTTGCACAAAATGAGGACAATGTTGCTTTTTATTCAGTCAATAAGCAATATTGCACGGTAGCTTGGGTTTTTTTTTTTTTTTTCCTCTTTAGAATTCTCTTAGAGATCATTGTGAAAATCAAAATATTTAAACTTCCCTTTTACTCTTCATGTATAGAGGCATTTAAAAAAAAAAAGCCAAGGTTTTACAAGGAATATCTGTCATGCTTAGGAGACGTCAAAGTATCTTAGTATGATTGAACATGTTCATATAAACAGAACTTGAATTTTAAAGTTACATTTGATGAAATTCAGGCTACCCAAGAAAAAAGAGGATTGAAAGAGCTTTTCATGAAAGAAGAATTTCTATAATCCTATGACAAGCTACACTTAACAATAAATTGAATAATTATTCCTCTTCATATTTCACTTTGCTGCGTCAATATTTAGTGACCAAGGAATAGAATCTAAACCTAAGTTCAAAGTAATTTTCTTTCTTATTGGATGCCTGTTACATTTATTCTTAAAGCATTCATCTTGTATGATCTGGCATAAAACATAGTGAAAAGTGTAAAAGTATTGAACAAGCTAAAGAAGCTACATGAGCTGTAATGAACATTATTCCAGCTACTAAAAATATGAAGCCACAGTGAAAGCTACTACGAATGAACATTGATCGATCAAGTGCATGTTTTGTCCTAAAAGGAAACATTGCCTGTATGTATAGAATCCATACCCGCAGAAACGGTATTCATTTGAGGATCTTTCGAATGAAGCATCTTTCAGAACTAAACAGTGATTACGAATTATCAATGGCCTTGCCTATACTCCATTCTCTAGAAGAAGAGGCAAAGAGATGCTGACCAAGGGTAGATATTCATTCTGTGCCTCTTTCATGTAGAATAAGAAAACTTTCAAATTGTGGTGTTGAAGAAGACTCTTGAGAATCCCTTGGACAGCCAATCAAACCAGTCCATCCTAGAGGAAATCACTCCTGAATATTCATTGGAAGGACTGATGATGAAGCTGAAGCTCCAATACTGTGACAACCTGATGTGACAAGCAGACTCATTGGAAAAGACTCTGATGCTGGGAAAGATTGAGGGCTCGAGGAGAAGGAGGTGACAGAGGATGAGATGGTTGGATGGCATCATGGCCTCAATGGACATGAGTTTGAGCAAACTCAGGGAGATAGTGAAGGACGGGGAAGCCTCGTGTGCTTCAGTCCGTGGGGTCCCAAAGAGTCGGACGTGACCGAGCAACCGAACAACAGCAGCAAGAGAGCTTTGCCTTCAAGCCTCGTGTCCTGAGCACATGAGCCACGTCCAAGTATTAGGAACCCCGAGAACAGGGCAGCGTGATCCCGGCTCTCTCTCACACCACAAGAAGGACTCCATTGAGGAGCTGGAAAGCAGACTGCACAGTCCAAGCCTTTCATGCCTGATGCTGCTTCTAATGACCATACTGCATGGCACTTCCAGACAATTCCTTTCAAAGCAGAGGAGAGTTTTTCATGCCCAGTTGATTAGTTTCAAGTGTCAACACAGCAAGGCTACAATACCCAGTTACTCAAACACTAATCAAGGGGAAAGTATTGTGTAGAAATGATTAACATCCGTAGTCAATTCACTTTTTTAAAAAAGGAGATTATCCTTGATAATATGATTGGTGGCTCAGTGGTGAAGAAACTGCCTGGCAATGCAGGAGACACAGAAGACACAGGTAGAATTCTTGGGTTGGGAAGATCCCCTGCAGGAGGAAATGGCAGCCGACTCCAGTATTCTTGCCTGGAGAATTCCATGGACAGAGGAGCCTGGTGGGCCACAGTCCATGGGGTTGCAAAGAGTTGGACACAAGTGAGCAACTGATCACAGTCCCCTGAAGGCTTTCAGTGCAAAACTGAGGTTCCTGGGTGGAAGAAGAAATTTCACCTATAGACTGAAGCATTAGTTCCTGCCTGAGAGATTCCAGACAGTTCTTAATGCCTGCCCTAGTGACGTCAGAAGTGCCAGGTCCCAGCCACTGGTTCTGTTTGTCTGCTGAATCCTGACTGATATACCGGTCAGTTGCTCTGGGATGGCATTGATCTAAGTTCATCGGGACAAAAAGGGCCCCAGTATGCCCTAAATTTTAGTCAGTTGACAAATCCCAAGACATTGGTTTTGTAATCATTAGAGCACAGAGTAGCAGACCTTTAAAAGGATTTTCTACTATGTCCTCAAATGTCATGTAGATGGGAGTTAGTAAGAATATACTCTATTTTATACAATCCCAATTTCTACCAAGCTGAAAAGATGCTTGAAACTGATGCTTGTGGAGTTCCCTGGCGGTCCAGTGGTTAGAACTCTGTGCTTCCACGGCAGGAGGCATGGGTTCGATCCCTGGTCGGGGAACTAAGATTTCACGTGCCACACGGCATGGCCCAATAGTAAAATAAAACGCACACACACACAAAGAAATTGAGATGTGTGTTAGTTAGCTTTCCATCGTTAAGTGGCTACAGCCTTTCCAAGCAGATAGGAACACATATGGAATATGGTTTCTGAAACACTACCAAAACCAAAGTCATCTAAAATAAGTATGAGTTGATGAATGTTCAAATGAAGTTGAAATTGGTTTCAGCCCATTTCCTAAGTTGCAGCTGTTCTGATAATTCCACTTTACCTGCTTTATTTCAGTCATATCCTGTAGGGTTGTTTTCTTTTTTGTTTTTTCTATCTTTAATCCACATCTAAGAATTATATTCTAAATTTTTCATGCAGGCTATCACCGATGAGTTTAACAGTCCTTTCTCTACCACAAAAGACTACAAATTTTCTTTCTGTTACATTCCTCTTCTGCCAAAATAGACCCCTATGACTGGGTGGTTTTATTTTGCTCCATCATAAGAGAGTTTAATATATGCTTGTCAAAAAAAGGGACAGCAATGACAGTTAAAAGTGGCACCAATTAATGTATTTATAGAAGCCCATACGCAAACAGACAACAGATGAGAAGAGAATATTTATATGAGAAGCACACCATGCTTCCACAGTAATCAAATTCTCAGAAGGGCTGCGCCCCCTACAGACTAATTAGTAAATTAAAATCCCAGAGATAGAACTCGAAATGGGGTTGTTTTTCCTGCCATCTGACTTCCCTAGGCCACAAGCATAACCAGGGAGGTGGTGGCACAGGGGTAAGATGATCAGAAAGTGGGTTGGTAACACCCTCTCAGTTACTCATCTCCCTGAGGACTGGGGATCTGAGTAGGCAATTAAGACAGTCACGGCTGCAAATTGGTTCATCTGCATCATTTTCCTAGATTCCACATATATATGTTAATATAAGGAGATCAGTCTTGAGTGTTCATTGGAAGGACTGATGTTGAAGCTGAAACTCCAATACTTTGGCCACCTGATGGGAAGAACTGACTCACTGGAAAAGACCCTGATGCTGGGAAAGATTGAAGGCAAGAGAAGAAGGGGACGACAGAGGATGAGATGCTTGGATGGCATCACCGACTCAACGGACATGAGTTTGGGTAAACTCCGGGAGTTGGTGATGGACAGGGAGGCCTGGCATGCTACAGTCCATGGGATCGAAAAGAGGCCGATGCGACTGAGCGGCTGAACTGAACTGATACGATATTTGTTTCTCTCTTTCTGACTTACTTCACTCTGAGTGACAGACTCTAGGATGTTCATCCACATCACTTCAAATGATCCGATTTTGTTCCTTTTTATGGCTGAGTAATATTTGCAGGGCAAGAATAGAGACACAGACATGGAGAACGGACATATAGACACGGTGGGCGGGAGAGCAGAGGGTGGGACGAACTGGGAGATTGGTATTGACGTATATACACTGCCATAGTAAACTGGAGTAAAATAGACAGCCAGTGGAAAGCTTCTGTATATCACAGGGAGCTCTGCTCGGTGCTCGGTGGAAACCTAGAGGGGTGGGGTGGGAAGGGGAGGTGGGAGGGGAGGTTGAGGGAGGGGATGTATGTACACATACGGCTGATTCACGCTGCTATACAACAGAAACTAGCACAATATTGTGAAGCAATTATACCCCAGTGGAGGAAGAAACAAGGACAATCAAGGCTCCTGGCCCCTCTGGTTATTGCAGCAGTAGAAGGATCCCTTGCCAGTGCCCACTGTCAGACACATGATTGGCTTCTTTCTGTCATAGCCTGTCTCTCCCGCACCTACCCCTGCTCTTAAGGGAGAATCTGCTGTCTGTCCTTCACCAGGGTCAGCATGTTCTCCTGCGTTCTCAGAGTTTTTGAAACGTTTAAACTTCCTCTACCCACGGAATCTGTTCTTTATTGAAGGGATTTCTGGCATCCATAGCAGGCTGGGGTAGAGAAGGCAACAGAGCTTTAAGCAATTGTTCAGAGCCAGGAAGAGTGAATGGGCTCTGAGGCTACACAAGAGGCCTTGAGAGCCCAAGGTAGCAAAAAGAAAGAGGAGTGGATGAATGAATGAATGAATCCAGCATTCAGCAATGGTTTTCCCCAGTATATCAAGCAGAAGACTACAGCACAGCAATGTGTGCATGCTAAGTCATTTCAGTCATGTCTGACTCTTCGTGAACCTATGGACAGTAGCCTACCAGGCTTCTCTGTCCATGAGATTCTCCAGGCAAGAATACTGGAGTGGGTTGCCATGCCCTTCTCCAGGGAATTGTCCTGACCCAGGGATCCAACCAGCATCTTTTATGTCTCCTGCATTGGCAGGTGGGTTCTTTGCCACTAACACCACCTGGGATATGTAGGGATAATAAGCAATGTATATACAGCTCAGTTCGGTTCAGTTGCTCAGTCATGTCTGACTCTCTGCGACCCCATGGACTGCAGCCTGCCAGGCTTCCCTGTCCATCACCAACTCCCGGAGCTTGCTCAAACTCAAGTCCATCAAGTCAGTGATGCCATCCAACCATTTCATCCTCTGTCATCCCCTTCTCTTCCTGCCTTCAATCTTTCCCAGCATCAAGGTCTTTTCCTAAGAGTCAGTTCTTCGCATCATGGGGCCAAAGTATTGGAGCTTCAGCTTCAGCAGCAGTCCTTCCAATGAATAGTCCAGACTGATTTCCTTCAGGACTGACTGATTTGATCTCCTTGCAATCCAAGGGAGTCTCAAGAGTCTCCTCCAACACCACAGTTCAAAAGCATCAATTCTTCAGTGCTCAGGTTTCTTTATGGTTCAACTCTCACACCCATACATGACTACTGGAAAAACCATAGCTTTGACTATACAGATATTTGTTGACAAAGTAATGTCTCTGCTTTTTAATATGCTGTCCAGGTTGGTCATAGCTTTTCTTCCAAGGAGCAAGCATCTTTTCATTTCATGGCTGCAGTCACCATCTGCAGTGATTTTGGAGCCCAAGGAAATAAAGTCTGTCACTGTTTCCATTGTTTCTCCATCTATTTGCCATGAAGTGATGGGACCAGATGCCATGATTTTTGCTCTTTGAATGTAGAGCATTAAGCCAGCTTTGAATAATGTTGTGTGGAGATTTAAATATGATACTATCAGCAAAATCAAATGTCTAACAAGACTGATTAAAAGAAAAAGAAATGCTATAAAATATAAAGATAAACAGCAGAAAAAGGGATATGATTGCCAATCGTATAGGTATGTAAAGATCTTAAAGCAATCTTACAAAATTTATTCCAAAACTATACTTTGAAAACACAGATGAAAGGACAGATTCCACTTTAAAAAACTCTGAATGTGACACTAAAATAAACAGAAAATCTGAATAGTGATATATCTAATAAAGAAATTAAAATGTACAAAGGGTGGGCAGACCACCTAGCTAACCCTCCAGCCTGATCCTGGGACACACCCTACCCTCACTCCGATTGAGGAACCAGCTTGCCCACACTCGGAGTGAGCAAAAGGATCTGTTACTTGTTTTCACTCTCTCCTAAAACCAGTGCAGGAGCCCAATAAAGACTTGCCTGAAAAAAAAAGAAATTGAAAGTTTAATCATAATATTAACTCCATGAAGATATCTCCAGGCTGTGAGAGAAAATTAGAGGCATACAGTAGTTAAAGCAGTAAAAACAGATTTTATTCAAAAATGATTGCAATCAGGGAAAAGACAGCTCAGTTTAGAATTGGGCTCAATTCTTCATACAGAAAAGATAGCTGGGCGTTTTAGCCAACAAGCAGAATGAATGTATGGAAAGTGGACCTTTCAGTAGATGAAAATTTGAGAGTGCGGAGGGGGAGACTCCTGCCAAACCAATTTAACAGGATTCTTGCTGACATCATGCCAGAATGAGCAGATATTAAGGATAGGGGAGTCTTTCTAATTTAACGTAGTTGGATCTGTGGTATAACTGGGCTATGCAGGCCAGGCCAAACTGGCCACCAAGGTGAAGGCCTGGTTGAGAAAGGGCTCAAAAGAGCCTGACTAAACTTCAGTCAAGGAGAGAGTGTTTGCCAAGGCTCACACAACTTCACCATTGGGTGTTCTCCAGATGTTCAGAGAATAATTAATACCAATATTGAACAGACTTTTCTACAGAATAGAAAAAGATACCACACTTCTTGATTCACATTCAGTTCAGTTCAGTTCAGTCGCTCAGTCGTGTCTGACTCTTTGTGACCCCATGAATCGCAGCACGCCAGGCCTCCCTGTCCATCCCCAACACCCAGAGTTTATTCAAACTCATGCCCATCAAGTCAGTGATGCCATCCAGCCATCTCATCCTCAGTCGCCCCCTTCTCCTCCTGCCCCCAATCCCTCCCAGCATCAAGGTCTTCTCCAATGAGTCAACTCTTCGCATGAGGTAGCCAAAGTATTGGAATTTCAGCTTCAGCATCAGTCCTTCCAATGAACACCCAGGACTGATCTCCTTTGGGATGGACTGGTTGGATCTTCTTGCAGTCCAAGGGACTCTCAAGAGTCTTCTCCAACACCATAGTTCAAAAGCATCAATTTTTCAGTGCTCAGCTTTCCTGATTCGCATTAGGATACACCTGATACCAAAATCCAAAAAGAATGTGACAAAATCTGAAAGTGTTAATCAGTCGTGTCCAGCTCTTTGCAACCCTGTGGACTGTAGCCCATCAGGCTTCTCTGTCCATGGGATTCTCCAGGCAAGAATACTGGAGTGGGTTGCCATTTCCTTCCCCAGGGGATCTTCCCGACCCCAGGGACTGAACCTGCATCTCCTGCATTGGCAGGTGGAGTCTTTACTATCTGAGCCACCAGGGAAGTCCAAAATCTAAGAAATTTAAAAAAAACAAAAAAGAACATTACTGCACACCAGTCTGTCTTACAAGCACAGATGTGAGAAAGAGCAAAGCAGATTCTGACACTAGCTGGGTGCTGGCTGCTCCTACCAGTCAGGCCTCGGTATTATCCTGTTGAACAGAAAGCGTTCCACGAACACCAAGGTCAAGTAAAGTTGCTCTGTAACTACAGGTAGATCAAGACAGACTGAGATGATCTTGTCTGAACACAGACTGAACGAATCCACTATTCAAACCATGAAGACGACTAAATACTAACCCACCTCAGGGTCGGGCATGACAGAGCAACTTAACACTAATTCATTCACTCTATCCTAACAGCCTCCTGGCATTCCTCCTGCACTATAGATAAGATTTATTAAGATCCCCAATTATAGAATTGCCCCTTGCTTCTTTTTTTTACATAATTTTATTTACTTATTTAGTTTTGGCTGTGCTGGGTGTTTGTTTCTGCCTGGGCTTTTTTCTAGTTGCGCGACCGGGTGATGCTCTGGCGTTGCGGTGCCCGGGTTTCCCATCGTGGCGGCTTCTCTTGCTGCTGAGAGCAGGGTCTCAGATGCGCGAGCTTCAGGAGTTGCTCACGTGCTCTCAGTAAGTTGCAGCTTGCAGGTTCTAGAGCACAGGCTCAATAGTTGTGGTGCCCGGGCTTAATTGCTCCTCGGCTTGTGGGATCTTCCCAGACCAGTAATCAAACCTGTGTCTCCTGCAGTGGCAAGTAGATTCTTTACCACTGAGCCACCAGGGAATCCCTGCCTCTCGCTTCTTGCTGCTGCTGCTGCTGCTGCTAAGTCACATCAGTCATGTCCGACTCTGTACGACCCCACAGACTGCAGCCCACCAGGCTCCTCTGTCCCTGGGATTCTCCAGGCAAGAATACTGGAGTGGGTTGCCATTTCCTTCTCCACTCTATTCTTGACAACATGATTAGAGCAAAGTTCTACTTCCTTAAACCCTCCCTGAAAACACTGACTCTTATAATAAATTCTTAACTCCCTCTTATTGAGTTATGATGATTTCCATTGTGATCAGTTTCCCTCATTCCAATGAGCACTAAACCTATATCATTCAGCTTCAAGTGTGTTCCTGGTGGTCTTTGGCTGGAAGTTGTTGACGATGGAAAGTACTCATCAAACATTCACATATCAAATCCAACACTATTTTAAAAATAACAATGCACACAACCAATTGGCTTGATTCCAGGAATGTAATGCAATATTAGCTTAACATTTTAAAAAAATCAATTGATTTAATTCACCCCATAACAGGAAAAAAGAAAGAAATATCATATGATCACATCAATAAATACACAAATGCATTTGGTAGAATTCAACACTTATATTAGGGCTTCCTTGTTGGCTCAGATGGTAAAGAATCTGCCTGCAATGCAGGAGACACTGGTTCGATCCCTGGGTTGGGAAGATTCCCTGGAGGAGGGCATGGCAACCCACTCCAGTATTCTTGCCTGGAGAATCCCCTTGGACAAAGGAACTACAGCTACAGTCCATGGGATCACAAAGAGTTAGACACGACTGAGTGACTAAGCATAACATAACATTCATATTAACAAAAGTAAAAACTTTAAGGTAACATAGAAAAAAAATTTCTTTATCCTGATGTAGAGTATCCAATAAGCTTTACAATAAACCATATATTTAATGGTGAAATATGAAAAAATCTTCCTTTGAGATAGATAATAAAATAACTATGCCACTATGATCACTTCTGTTCAAACAACTGGAGGTTTCAGCTAGTATAATAAAGATAAAAAAATAAGAAATAAATCTGAAAAAGATTTATAAGACTTCTACACTGAAAATTATGAATATTGACAGAAATCTATTAAAATCTAATTTAGAAGACAACTATGCCATGCCCATGTATTGAAAAACTCAACTCAACATTATAAAGATGTCAGTGATTCCCAAATGAATCTATATCACAGCAAGAATTTTTATGGAAATTACAATCTGACTTAAAATTTATGTGAAAATGCAAAGATCCAAAAACAATCTAGAAAAAGATTCAGAGATAAATCAATAGACCTACATCACAGAATAGAGAGTGAAAATACTATCAGTTGATTTTTTTATTTTTTTAAATTATGAAAGTATGATAACACATTTACAGGAGACTTGGAAAATGCAGGACAAGGTTAAGTATAGTTCTACTATATATTACAATTATTTTTTAAGTAGATAAATTAAGATTTTTAGTTGGAGTTTCAATGTCAAACTCTCAAAAATTAATAGAATGAATATACAGAGAAGTAGAAGGATATAGTAGACCTGAAAAGTACTGTGAATCAAGTCAACATAATTAAGATTTATACAATTTTCACACAGCAATAGGGTACAAATTCTATTCAAGTTCCCATAGGCTGTAAACTAGGAGCCACTGGAACAAATCCAGGGACATAAAGTGCAAAAACTTCATGGCCTCGAGGTGTTGAAATCATAGAGTCTGTTCTCTTAACACTGTGAAATTATGTTAGAAATCAGTATCAAACGATATTTGAAAATAACCCACATATTTTCAAGTGCCATATGTCACTTGATTTTTTTAAAAGTTTTATTTATTCATTTATTTTTGAGCTTCCCTGGTGGCTTAGATGATAAAGATTCTGCCTTTGGGGGCTTCCCTGGTGGCTTACACGGTAAAGAGTCTGCCTGCAATGCAGGAGAGCTGAGTTCAATCCCTGGGTCGGGAAGATGCCCTGGAGAAGGAAATGGCAACCCACTCCAGTATTCTTGCCAGGGAAATCCCGTGGACAGAGGAATCTGGCGGGTGACAGTGCACGGGGTCCCAGAGAGTTGGACACGACTGAGAGACTGGTATTTATTGTTGGCTGCGCTGGGTCTTTGCTACTGCACGGGCTTTTCTCTAGTTGCGGCAAGCAGGGTCTACTCTTCCTGACGGTGCGCCGGCTTCTTATTGCAGGGCTTCTCTCGTTGTGGACACAGGCTCTAGGGCGCACAGGCTTCATTAGCTGTGGGGCATGGACTTAGTTGCTCTGTGGTGTGTAGGATCTTCCCAGATTGGAGACTGAACCCGTGTCTCCTTCAGGCGAGGATGTTAAGCAAATGGATTCACCATAGACTGCTGTGATCGTGTAAATTAGCACAATCAGTTGAAAACAGTTTAGCCACACCCCCTGAAGCTGAACACAGGTTGCCCCTACGATGAGATATTCCACTCCTAAGTGTATCCCCAGAAGAAACAGCGCATATGTGTATCAAAAGATGCTCACATGCTCACAGAAACACTCTGCTTACGGAAACTGGAAACTCCAAAGTCCACCAACAGTAAACGGACGGTGGTGTTTTCAAATGACGACATGCTCTTGGCAATGAGAGACTCTCATAGGACAGGCAAATGTTGGATCAAAGATAGATACCAGACACTAAAGGTGTATCGTACCTACCTTACAAGGTCAATTACAGAAAGTTCAAAAATTTGCAAAACCGACAACCAGTGATTGAAGTAAGGATATTGGTTACTTTTTGGGGGAAAAGTGTCTTGAGGAGGGCTTCTGGATTGCCAGTAATGTTCTCTATCTTGGCCTAGATGGCATTTGTAACTTCTGTTCACCAAATATGCATCTTTTTCTATTTTTGTAACACTATTTAAAAGTTCATATTTGGGAGGAGGGAGGAATAAATCAGGAAGTTGGGATTAACAGATACACACTGCTATATGCAAAGCAGATAAACAATTAGGATCTACTATATAGCACAGGGAGCTATATTCAATATCTTATAATAACCTATAATGGAAAAGAATCTGAAGAATATATGTGTGTGTGTGTATATATATATATATATATATATATATATATATATGTGAGTTTGCTGTACAGTTAAAACATTGTAAATCAACTATACTTCAATCGAAAAAAGAAAATAGTTTATTTTTTAATGTACAAAAAATGTGCGTTTACTATTGCATAAAAACAACTGGAAATGTGGAGGGGGTTAGTTATTTCTACAATAATATACAGGTGTAGGAATATGTAAGGGATTGATTTTGCCTGGAGTTTGAACTGGGAGTTTTCAAGGCTAGAGGACTATATGAAAGCTCAAAAAATTGCTTCCAGAAACATTATACAATTTCTCTGCACACTGATAGTGACCTTTTGTTGCTTTATGTCTGATTCCAGTTTTTCCAACCCATTTTCTGAATGCCCTAAAGAAATCTACATAGTACAGTCAACAAATTGTGCTGTTTTTTCCTGGCCCATTGACACCACGTCAAGGCTTGAGCAAAAAAGAATTAAACTCTTCAACCCAAATCTCATTCTGTCAGGGTCACCCAAAGCACCACAACAGCCCAGAAATGGAAACGAGCATCTTGATCACTTCCCCAAGGAATGCCACAAAGGCTCATTGTGGCATTGTAAAGGGCAAGGCTTCCGGGGCAAAAGCCCTCAGCAGGAAGAATTTGGCCTCACCCTGGTTATTCCAACATAGCTTCTGTAGATTGCACTGCAGAAATAAGTTCTTCCTCTTAGAGCCTGGATCAATGATGTTCATAGAGGAGACATTAAAGAAAGAAATAGGTAGTAGTAAAGTGGGAAAACGCTACTGAATTTAAACTCTGGCTCTATTTCTAATGAGCTATTCAGTGCTAGCAGCTCATGGAATTTACCAGCACTGAATGTCTTCGCAAGATGAATATCAGTGGGTGTGTACTAAGCCCCTTCACAGGGTGAATACTCTTTGATACTCTGGTAAATCTTTTTAAAGTGATTAAGAATACAAAACAAAACAAGACACAAGGCCTATCTTCAGTTCAGTTCAGTCGCTCAGTTGTATCCAACTCTTTGCGACCCCATGGACTGCAGCACGCCAGGCCTCCCTATCCATCACCAACCCCCGGAGCTTGCTCAGATTTATGTCCATTGAGTCTGTGATGCCATCCAACCATCTCATCTTGTGTTGTCTCCTTCTCCTGCCTTCAATCTTTCCCATCATCAGGGTCTTTTCTAATGAGTCAGTTCTTCACATCAGGTGGCCAAAGTAGCAGAGCTCCTGCTTTAGGTGAAGTGATTAAAGTAATTAAAAATACAAAACAAGATACAAGGCCTATCTTGGTACATGGTTTTATGGTCCTGGTGCCCTCCCCTGGCCGGCATATGCCAATGCTTTATTACACATCCTGAAATGGTTATCAGGCATATTGAAAAGCAGCAGTTCTTCATTCATTTCCACCCAGGAAGTTGTATCTTGAGAACCTGAGGTTACATTCCCTCAGCTGGAGCCTCATCCAGACCACTGTGCTGTTTAAGCTCATGACTTCTGGTCCCTCAGCTTTCACCTATCAGAAAATATAACAGTGTACAGTAACAAATATAATTCTTAAAATGGAGCCAAAAAGAGCATCATTCTTTTCATCCAAATGGTTATATGATCATAGACAGGAAGAAAATTTTTCCTTCTATTTTCCCAAATATTTGCCCAGGATATGATATCCAATCAGAGGCATTTAATGTTGTTCTGGGCCAAATTTTAAACCTGCATCCCATTAACATGTCCTAGAAACCAAAGCCTCCTGATTTATCTCTCACTGTGCAAATGCATTAGACAGCTTTTGACCTTACTTTTTCGAGGCATGTTGCGGCCAATGTGATTCTAGGTTCCCAGTTACTCAGGATCTGGGGCAGAATGCCTACTCTGC
Organism: Cervus canadensis; assembly: GCF_019320065.1. Taxonomy (NCBI): domain Eukaryota; kingdom Metazoa; phylum Chordata; class Mammalia; order Artiodactyla; family Cervidae; genus Cervus; species Cervus canadensis. The sequence goes on from NC_057401.1 coordinate 54,767,694, forward strand.
CATGCTTGGATTCATAAACCAGCACCATCAACAATATCTTCAAGCTTCCCAAAGTAGCTAAAGAGCAGACTGCATAGTCACTGAGAACTTACTGTGTACTGAACACTATTCTAAGCACGGGAAATTCATTGGTGTATAAAAGCAGACACAACCATCAGCCTCATGGAAATAACATTCTTGGACAACCTTTAAATGTGTAAGACAAGTAGGCATTCCCCATGAAGCTTAACTATATGAAAGCCCCTTCAAATATTTTTAGTTTTAAAAACATCTCATTAATTCTGTATATAAGGGACTTGATATGGGGAAAGATAGTTCCAAGAATCACAATTATTATTGGTAATTAACATTATTACACATTGATGTTAACTACTATACAATATTTAAGGATGTCAATGAAAAAGTTCAGGATACAGCAGAAGAGCAAGCCTGTATAAAGTGTAAGTACCCAGTGTGGTGTTAATCAAGTAATGATAGAGACTTAGAAACCCTACTACTTTTCTGAAGAAGACAGGAAGACATGTAAATAGAGGCATAAATCTGTATCACCTCTCTGGGTGGGTGAACCATGGGAGATGAAGCTGCTGGAAAGAAAGCTGTGGTATTTAGGAAATCAAGGACATGTACACAAACTGAGTTCAGAAAATAATTTGATTGATGGAGAAGAATCATTCTGTTGGATCTTTGAGTTGAGCAGAGTTTTAGGAAAAGATGGCTTTAGTTCCCAGGCAGTTTTGTTTGTAGATGCTAAAGGGGTCCAGAGAGAGAGCCCACTTACTTGCAGACTCATGAACAGTCAACTAAAGTGGCTGAAAAAGCAGGATAAGGCTGGGTGAAGGTCAGGTGAATAACACGGGAAAGAGGGTGGGACAACCAGAGACCGAACCTTTGAAGTGAAGCAATGACTCACTCTCTCGTGTGGGCAATAAACCCTCTCAAGGGAATTCCAAAAATGGTCTATTAATTGAGCAAATACAATGCCCACTTTGAGGATAGATGCATTTATCGTTAATGATTATTTAAAACCAATTCAATGACTTAAGTCATATATGTCTCTAATCATAAGCAACAACAGAGTCAAAACAACAGGAAAAACCACTCTAATGACAACTGTGCTTTTACAAAGGTACAATACTGGCCTTTGAGTTGGACAGAAAGCTTGCTTTAGAGATGTTCAGGGCTCATGTTCAAGGCTGTGTACCTTAAAGTCAGTGAGCATTTAAGTAGAAGGGAAATTTTGACTTCTGAAAGAAACAACTACCTAAGGAGAGATCAAAAGTTAAACAACTCTGTGGAGATAACAGATATGCTTTGTATGACATCAGGTGGAAGCTAACAGTGGTGGCAATGTCAATAAAACAAAGACACCTGAGAAATTATCCTAAGGTGTCCATTCCTGGCTCCATGATCCTGATATATCTTTTAATTCATGATGTATGCTAGAGTAAAATAAGGCAGGACTGGTGGAAACAAGAATTTTGAGCAAATGCATTCTACTATATAACTATAGAGTCTAATGCATGTGTTGTAAAGCTATAACGTTTCTCTTCAATATCATTTATAGTTGATTAAACAGGATATCTTGTTGTCTCTACAAAAAGTTGACCATCTACACAAATCTCTCTCATACCAATATTTCAAAGTAACAAATCACTTCAGATAATTAGCCCCTTTCCTGAAATGTAAGCCCCCCCCCCCAGGTGGTATATATGCATGTTGACCAACATTCATCTAAACCCTAAACAAAACAAAAAAAACGAATGATATCAAAACTGAAGCTTCATTATTTTTAGTTGACTTTATGAGTCTATTAAATAATATGATCTTGTCATTCTGCACCACCCACACCTTTGTGTGAGGACTTGATAAATGTCACAGCGTTGAGTAAGGTGAAGATGCTGAACTATATTTAACACGACAGATGCAAGTAGCTGTCAGGTTTGGGATTTGAAGTCAGATGATCCTTTAGCTCCTGTCTCTCTGAATATCTGGAGATCATGCAATTCTCCTGAGACCATCAAATTGGGAGGGAGGTGTTATATGAATTCAAGGATTGATGTGTACTGTCAAATAGACTCGAGGATTTTTTGTCTTAACTACTATTTATTTTTGGTGCTTATTAGAATTAAAACATAGAATAAAAATATATCAAATGACTTTTTTCCCTCAAATTCTGCCTGTGACATAAGAGCGGGATAATGAATTCAGAAAGTTATTTTTGAACCAAGGTAATGTCACAGTTTCAAACATGCTGAGTCATCCTATATACTGAGAAATGAAAAGATAACCCAGAAATAATGTCTAAGATAAAAAGTACATTTGATTTGATTTGGTTTGATAGCTTAGTTATCCACAGAAAATGAAGGAAATGCACTCTGTGCCTCTAAGCCCCCCAGGTCTGTAAGCATAGGAGGTAAGATTTTCAGCAAGACAGTCCTTTCATCCATCCATGGGGTGGTGGGAAAAGCCAAGCATTCTGATCCCTGTGTCTGCTTATTACACTTAGGTACTTCACTTCATTGAACCCTCAAGTTAAAATGCAATCTCTGAGGAATTCATCTTCCCCTGACACCAAATATTAAGCTCAAGAGATGACTGCAGTCAATGAAAGAAATATCTACCATTTTTATCTTTTTTAATTCCAAAGTATAATGGAAGGACACCCTCTATCAGAGATCTCTGTCTTCTCTAACTATATTAAAAACTAAAAATCAAAGACAAGAAACATGTCCTGAGGTTGAATGTTTGGAAAATATTTTCACAAAAGCCTATGATACAGGAGCCGTTGGAAACAGCATGGGGAAGAGTTCATGACATCACTACATCACAGACCTGAGTTATGAATTTAAAAATTATCTCTTTTGAGGAATTTGGTCAACTTCAATCTTATTCTTGTCACTTCTCCATAATCTGTTTCTGAGGACAGTATTACAAGTCTTATCAAAAAGAATTATTCCAACTAAATGTAAAATAGATAAGCAACAAGGGAAATTAGTATTGTGTAGTACAGGGAACTACTATTAATACCTTGCAATAATCTATAAGGGGAAAGAATCTGAAAAATAATATAAATATATATACATGTATGCATACATAGAAGTATATAACTGAATCACTCTGCTGTATACTTGAAAATAATACATTGTAAATCAACTATACTTCAATTAAATAAGAAAGAAAGAAAATTTTTTAAAAAGGAATTATGCCAGGATATATAAAAGAGCTTTTGCTAAGCACTTTGAGATTAAAGCTTCTATAAAAGAGAGGAAATAACCCTTCAATTGTCACTGTTATGAGACACTGAGCCCTTTTTTCCTATGAACTTCTTGAAGTCATTACCCTTCATTCCATTTAGATAACTATTAGTCATGGTTCATGGGTAAATGGTCAGTAGGTATTTTTCTAGATGCTTTTGTGCTTCATAATAATAAGTATAATGGTTTGTTTCTGCCATAACATCAAGTGTTCATTCAAATGTAAAAAATAAAAAGGGACAGAAGACAGAAAAGGAAAAATACTGAGGCTAAGCTGCACATAATATTTTAAGCAGATGTCAATCACCCAGGGAAACAAATTACAGTTTAGGTAAAATGCCCAGGCCAGGAGTTTGCCAGCAGATTATCTCAGTTTAGAAGCTCGGGGTTCTCAAATATTTGCTCCAGAGGATTGAATAATAGGAATGGTTCTTCACATTGGCATGGCTTTAGTTATAAACACCATAAACAGCCACCATTGTGGACTGGTAGATGAAGACACAAAATAAATAGGGATTCAATGTCTTAATCCAACAAGCTTCCATCAAGAATAACATTTTTCATTCCATCAACTTCATAGCACAAATTCTTGCTAATTATTTCTTTATCATCAGATGAGAACTGTTTCCTTCATCAGCAAACAGATAGGAATGTCTCCAATCAGTTAGCTGTCCTCTTAGCTCTGGGTCATGGTATTCCAGCCACATTGACTACACGTGTGCACGCTCAGCAGCTTCAGCCGTTTCCAGCTCTGTGGACTGCAGCCCACCCGGCTCCTCTGTCCACAGGATTCTCCAGGCAGGAATACTGGAATGGGTTGCCATGCCCTCTTCCAGGGGGTCTTCCCAACCCAGGGATCAAATCTGTGTCTTCTGCTTCTCCTGCATTGCAAACAGATTCTTTTGTACTGTGCCACAAGGGAAGCCCCAGATTGACTACAGTCTGGAATGGAGACATCAAGTTGCCCAAGAGAGAGATGTCAGGATATAGAGATATCATTTCTCTCCTCTCAAGACCCTGAGGCTCATTTTTATTTTTTAGTGCAAAAGTCATCATGAGATATAATCAATCTTCTCTTGGAATATTTCAGCTGTGGCTTTCCCCTACCATTCCAAAAAGAGTAGAAATTTTCTTTCATTTCCGTATCTTCAGTTGGAATTGTAGACTCAATCTAATTAAAAAATAGAAAATGGGTGCATGGTTT